>NW_020925564.1:2458759-3203418 GCF_003984885.1 Neopelma chrysocephalum
CCATCTTCCCCCTCCAATTGAAGACACAAAAGGTAGAGATCAAGGGGTGGGATAAGAATATTTTACTGGAAATAACGAGATAAGAAAATGATCAGTAACCACAGCAATATTAATAACAAAATGTATAAGAGAGTGATTCACATGCAAAAATGCTCAGCTAAGAGCTCATGACAATAAACAATACCAGATGGCTCACCTCACCACGTCTTCTCCCCGGAGGAAAGTCCCTTTCTCCCACTCCTGGCGATGACATGAGGTGGTATAGAACAACCTCTGGGCCTCAGCCACACTCCCTCCCAGGTACTGAGAAAAATTACCCCTGTCCTGGCTGAAACCAGGGCGGGGTCTCTAGTCTTCAGTCCAATGCACATATTGCATTTAAAACTATGGACGACTGTGTGTTTACACATTCAACCTCCACTGCTGTGTATCCTTGAGGAGAAGCTGAGGTAGAGATAAGTTACATCTTTGCCACCTTCATACTAGTGCTCTGTAACAGTTGTGAGTCACTTCTCAGTGGAAAGTGTGTGGACCCATCACTGTCATTGTTATTGATACATACTGCATTGCAGCTGCTAGCTGTAGTTTCTTCTGAAAAGAAAAAGAAAAGAAAGAAAAAGAAAAAGAAGAGGAAAAGAAAAAGAAAACTACAAAAACCTAAAATACGTTTTTTTACCAATAATGAATACTGTAAATAAAACTACATATATATACAAAATATCTATTCAAGAATAAACTGTCAGTAATACAGTAAAACTACATTTATATATAAAGTATCTCATCATGGCTAGGCTTCGCGAACGAAGATTTGGGAAGGGCTCTACCCACGTTTCTTGCAAGCGCGTTGGTGGCTAAAAAGGCCAATATGAGAAAGGCATGACCGGTTGCAAAAGGCACAGCAGAAAGACTCCTTAGGTGGTATATTCTGCAAGGCACGATTCTTTCTGCATTGTCTTTTCTCCTCAAGGGTGATCCTGCGTGCTTTCTCAAAAGCATCAGCAGCATTATAGATGGTGTGTCTCCAGACCTCCCGATTGGAGGCCAGAGTAGACCAGTTATGATGATCAATATGGCCAAGGCTGAGATGTTGTTTCAGGGAGTCCTTGTATCTTTTCTTCGGGGCTCCTCTCTTGCGGCAGCCGGTGGCAAGTTCACTGTAAAACAGTATCTTAGGGAGGTGGTGGTCCTTCATCCTGGAGACGTGCCCTGCCCATCGCAGCTGCATTCTCAGTAGCATGGTCTCAATACTTGTGATTGCTACCTGTTCAAGAACAGATGTATTGGTCACATAATCTCACCAGTGGATATTTAGGATTGTACGGAGACAGCGTTGATGGAAGCGTTCTAGGAGGTGCAGGTGGTGGCGGTAGATGACCCATGATTCGGAACCATATAAAAGAATAGACAGCACTATGGCTCTGTAAACACTGATCTTGGTACTTTTCTTCAAGTGTTTATTACACCAAACTCTTTTATGGAGATTTCCAAAAGCACTATATGCCTTCGCTAACCTGTTGTCTATCTCCCATCTATTAATGAATAAACTGTCAGTAATAATTTATATTATCTCCTAAGTGCTAAATATTTACATACCAACTAGGTTTCCCCCAGTTCCCAAGCAATTAAATGAAGGTAGAAGAATTGGAACTACTTCCTTCCTTTAAGGTCCTACTTCGAAATTTCCAGAAAAGTAGTAATATTTGATAAAATTAATAAGATAACTTAAAATATTGTAACCTATATTTCTGCCTAGCTACATATAAAAATTTTAGGAAAAGGTCAGGGAAGTAGAAGAAATCTAGAAAACCTAATTAGTCAATTAAATATAGTTTTAAAACTGCTCTAGCAATTATAAACATCTAAATAATTGTATTAATTAGGGTACTGACAAAATAAAGTTTAAAAATTGGGGTTTTTTTCTTATTTTTAATCACCTTATGGCATGAACTGAAGAAGTGTTTGAAAAGGAGGTTCTGTTTTACCGATAACTATTCATGAGTAATCCAGTAACCTGATTGTGCCTTATGAATACATTTTTGTGTTTTACTGTCTAGCTGTCTCCTCAAAATATTGCCTAAATTTTGGTTAAAGTGTTCAATGACATTGTTTACTGAAGTGAACTAGCAGACAGTTTAGATGCATGTTACAAACTTCTTTTATTTGAAAACAATGAAAAGCATCCTCCTACAGCATGTAATTTTCTCCCAAAATGTATACTGAGACCCACAGGAGTTGCAGCACCTTGCATGTGTAACTCCTTCACTGAAATAGCACAGTTCTACCAATATATGATAAATATCAAGAAGGAAAGTCCACTTTGACTTTTCTTATTAATTCTGCAAATATGCATTGAGTTCCAGTGTTGTGCAAATGGTATCATGATTGATTGACAACCATGTAGAAATAGGTGTCTGGTGATAAACTATGAAACAACAAATTATAACTCTACCATTAAACCTCAGGTCTGAATGAAATCAGGACCAAGACAAAAATAAATACCAGATTTCAAAGTATAGACGTGAGTAAATCTTCTTAAAAGCTTGAAATGTGAAGCTTTAGTCAGAGATTCCTGCTGAGTAACATGGATTGGTTGTGCTCAGTGCTGTATTCTTGTGAAGTCAAAATTTTCTCATTGTTCCAGAGGGTAGGCAATTTTCTTGTGCAGATGGCAGGAGATGTTGATAGTAAAGGCAGAAATAAATTCAAGGAGATAGTGAAAGGAGTAAAGTTCTCATTTTGAGCTGTCACCATAGGTAAGACACCCTGACTGCTCCTACTGGCCAGTTGTCTATTTTAAACAAGACACACAGACAAGAAAAAAAGGGGATGGACTCAGAATTTGCTTAGATATACTGCCACAGTCTTGTTTACTTAGATTAATTCAGATGCAAGGTTTATATTTTTGATTCATTTCCCTTGCTATGCTGTAGCATATTTAATATTTACCGACACTGTTTTGCTTCATAGTCTCTGATGTGCATTGTATTTAACATTGCATTTGAAAGTGGTTTATACCTTATTTCTAAGTAGAATCTGGCATGTTCGCTTTTCACTAATAAAAAAACCCAGTCTTGGTAAATTAATTTCTCAAATATGTCCTCAATTTCAGGGGACCCCTGGTGGCCTAGTGGTTAGCATGCAGGACTCTCACCTCTGCGACCCAGGTTCGAATCCCCGGTCCCCCGGGCAGATGGAGCCCGTTAGCCCTGTAAGGCCATCCATCTATGAGAAGGTCACTCTAAACAAACCTACGTCCTGAGGACCTCACTGCCATTGTCCAAGCTTGCTTGGCCCCGGCAGATGAACCTTCGGATTAAAGGGTGGGCTCAGTTCAGCGCAGGCTGTGTCTCACCTAAAAAATCCATTGCGCAGGCTGGAAAGGTAAAAAGACCTTTCCCAAATCTTCGTTCGCGAAGACTGGCCATTATATATATGTCCTCAATTTCAGAAGCTGGAAAATAAAGTGTCTATACTATGTATATATACTTATAACTGAGAAAGATATGCAAAAAGCAAAAAAAAGTTACTGCATTCAAAATTTACATTTAGAAAAAATTATTGTTACATTTGAACACCAAAACCTAATTCTAAACAATATTTGTGGAAATATTTTCATTCTTAGAAGTAGCAACTCCAAGTCTTGCATTGGGAAATACTATAAAGGTAGTATGTAAAAAAAGTTGGAAAACCAGTAATGTAGTGTTTTTGTCAGAAGAAAAAGACTGTCAGAGCACATCCAGATGCAAAGATGGAAAACTTCCAAAATCAAAATCAATATATTAATTGTTTATGAATAAATAATTAACAATAATAGCCCTTGACATCAATTTCTGTTGATTTGTGTGATCACCCTTTCTTTCCTCTTAAACAGTATACTCCGATTTTTCTTAAAATACTTGACTGAGATGATGATGCAGATTATAACACAGAACTCTTAAAGACTGTAGATATTGCAATTAGAGCTCTCTGGTCTCTGAATAGGGTAGAATGCTAACACTACACAGCAAAACATATCTTTCCCCATTCCCTTTTCAGTTCTGTATGTCATTGGCATTATTAATTCTAACATCTCTGAACATTCTGATCACTGGTCTTCTGAAATAACACATCTTTCTCTATATCTTTAATAAGGAAGACTTTGGAGAGCTGTTCCTGTGCTTACTAGATTAAAACACTTCCAGCCTTTTTCTTACCTTTCATGTTAGAAAAGATTATAAACAAAGATAAAAATTTAAAATAAACCATTTAAGAACATTGAAGATAAGGTTATTTTGTAAATATGTGAAATATGCAGTTAAAGACTTTTGTCCTATTTGGTCCTTCAGCTCTATTGAAAGTAGTTAACATTGCTGAATTTCATTGCAAAATGATGAATCCAAGATGACCTATGACTACTGCATCTCTCTGACAATATTTTTATGATAGAAAGGTCACTGAAACACTAGAATTGAGAAACCATCAATACACAGGATACTGTAAAAAAGAAAATATATTTGACAGTTCACTGCATCAAATTTCTGTCTTAATGAGACTAAAATAAGGAGACATCTACTAGGAGAAAGAATAGCTTCTAGAGTTGTGTTCTCTATTAAGTTACAACTTTAACTGAAAAAAACCCTCACTTGAGGGACAGAGGAAGATTTTATACTAGAATTGCCATTACTTTTTATCACAAAATTATAACACACTGAGAAAGTGGTACACCTGGTGGTTGATTACATCTGGATTAAATGCTAACTATGGAATGAAATACATGAGCATTATCTTTTCTAATCCTTCTAATTTATCTCTCCTTTGAATGAGTTATAATATAGGTACATGGTACACAAAAGTATGCTCTTTTTTAAGGAGATACATTTATTTTGCTCTTTATACAACTCTTGGATGTAGTACAAGAGTACTTTAAATGATTTTGGCTTTTTAAAACAGTCATTCTTAGACCATTTCCAAAGATGTGTGGCACTAAAACAACTCTTCATGTTTGGCTTTGAAATCTACAAGACAATTATAATTTTGTACATGTTTCTGTAGTTAGAGCACAATGCTAACAACAGCTCTATGCAACTCCATGTTGATTTATATACACGTATCTACATGAGCTTATGCACTTAAGATATTTTGTAAAGAAAAAAATATGATACAGTTTACTATGCTTTGAGGGAAGATAAAATAGGGAGGAGATATTTCTTTAAAATAGACCATCTTTACACTAAAGAAATAGAAGTACTTTAAAATCTTTATTTTTAAAATACAGAATTAGAAAGCAGAGCAGAAAAGCATAATAATTTCATAAGAAATGTGTTTTTAAAACCAGGATATTACTAGTTGCCTTCTGCGTGATCAAGATTGAGGCAAAACAAAGTGGAACTTAAGTTGAGCAAGACAGCCAATGAAAATACAAGACCCTCAGAGTTTACAGCTGCCATGGAAGCAAGTAATTTCCCTTTGATGAAAACTTAAATATAAGAAAGATAATCCGGTGAAAAATATCATATTCCAGAATCCGTTATAAAGATTCCATTCTGCACCCCATACACTACATAAAATTTGTTTAATGTTTCATTACATCTAAAGGTATATTCTTCCATTGATTTATGTTTATATATATGAATCAGAAGAAAATAAACCTCTTAATTTCAGTTTCAAAAAGTGAGCAATACAACACGTTACATGAGTGATTCTGTAATAATTTAAAAGTCATTCAAGCTAGACTGGAGTCTTTGAAAGTACTTGAGCCATTTTCAGAAAGAATGGTTATCTTTCTGAAGAATCACATTTTCCTTAATCAGGACTTCATAAAATAAATAGTTTATGCTGGTCTTTTCCCCTGTTTAGATAATTTACGCTGTTGCCTACTGCAATAAGGAAAATTACAGTAAATATAGATAGCATCTTTTACGTGGGTGCTTAAGGTGTTTTCATCAGCTCAATGACTGAACTGTTAGTGTTCTCTAGTTATATGATTGTATTCTTCATAAATTTAGCAGCAGTATAGAATCTAGATGTAGATATCAATCTTTCTTGCAGTCAGATACAAAACAGCTTTAAACATAATCTTTTATCCTAACCCATGTTATCTTTTTGTAATTTTACATGGGAGAAAATGAATAATCATTAGCAATAATAAGCATCCTACTTCACTGTGAGCTTGGAAATGCAAAAATATTTTATTGCATGATGAAATCTCAACTGTGATTATAAAGTGTAACAAAGACAGATGTGCAGGATTAGTTCCTCATAAAATTTAATTAATTGTAGTTGCAATAGTAATTGAATAAGCGTTCTGGTTTTCTTATTTTCTTTCGCATGAAGAAAATGAAAAATCATACACAATTTGCTATATATTTTTGGTAGAAGTAAGCAGTTTTTGAATCTGACCTCAATATTGATAGTGTAAGACCCAAGGTAGTAAAAAGATTTTGTTTGGGTTTTGACAGTGCTATTACAGGAATCATGAGGAAACACAGAATTCTCCTGCTGATAATAAACAAGTTATTTATGAAGTTTTTTAGCACCAAAGGACAGATCAGAATAAATAATGCACATTATTAGTTTTAGTCTTCAGAAACCTTCCCAAACCCAGAATCTGGAGGTGAGTTACCAAACTTTCCTTCCAGCATGATGTATGAGGAAACATTAGCATCTCATAGAAACAGTTGCCATTGCATATGCTGATCAGGAGAATGATGATATTCACCATTTTAATCAGAAGATTCGCAGAGCTAGAAAAAAGAATATACAGGTAACAGTCCTGTAATCCTAAAGCAAATTCTAAATAGATCCAATCAAACACTGAATTCCACGTTGCAGGAAGGTACTTTGGTTGGGGTATTCAATGTTCCTTTTCCAATAGTTAGGTAATCTTCCCAAACAGCCTCCAACCATTACCTTGGTACGCCTATTAATCAGCCAATGACTGTACACGTACTTTTTCCTTTGTACATTAGAAGAAAGTTTTATGTGTCATATTGATGAAACTTTTCTTGTTGCATACTAATAGTATTCAGAGTTCAAAGTTCCTAAATGCAAGGTTTGAAATTAAAACAGCTATTTATCTTTTAAAACATCACCTCTCTCTAGCAAGAGACCTGCAGCTCATTATCTCATATTCTTCAAATTCACCAACAGGAGAACAGTTTGCACTGGCCTGCCAAGGAGGCTTAATGCTACAGAAATCTATAAAGCTGCTGCTTTGAACTTTCAAAAGTCATTACTGTCCATATCTCTTGAGATAGGGCTTAGAGTTATGCTTGAATCATAAATTAATTATAATATGGAATAGATGTGCATTCATTTGCTCAATCATAAATATTTAGTGTGACTTCTGATGTCCTGGGATATCTAAGATACCTTCACAGACCTGGCAGATATGACATAAGATACAAAGTAGTATGGGAGGTGAGCTGGCTGGTCCATGTGTAGAAATGTGAAAAGAACACTCAAAGGCAAACTGAAGAAAAATAACTGGCATTTCTTGTCTAAATCCTACATATTCAAACAGAGCATGGCCCTCTAAAGACCACGGGAAGAACTAAGGAAGTTAGAATATCTGTATCAGAAATGTCTTTGTTCGCTTCAATAATATGCATAAGAAAAATTAATCTAATGCACACCTACGGTTCCTTTACCTATACTATCCTTGTCAAGAATGCTTGATTATTTAGATATAGGAAGTCCAGTTAAATAAGAAAAAGACTTTTAATTTGGCTTTTGTTCAAGGACAGAAGGATAATTACTGACCATTAGAATGATAACATTATATAAAAAAAATCACCAAAAAAAATTTATAGGTGAGGGGGTTTGACCTTTAAGGGATTTTCCACCCTCCTCTTTAGGAGTCACTGGTCCTTTGACAATTAAACATGTTTTCAGAGAGATTGTGGAGGCTCTTCCCCTGCAGACAATAAAAATCCAATTGGGAATAGCTGTGGGCAACCTGTTGTAGTTGACTCTGGTTGAGCAGGATTGAGGCTCACATGACTACCAATATCAGCTATTCTATCAAAGATGTTTCTATAATAGGAAATGTTTCATTTAATATGTATTTTCAGGTAGAATTTGTCAAAATTACTTTGATATGACATTTTTTAAATTATTTCTTAGAATTCCTTTTCCCAAAAAGATATGAAAATGTCCTAACATATGTTGCTCATCAGAGGGGAGTCTATTGATGAAGCATTCTTGCTCCAGCTGCAGGAGGCATTGTGCTCGCAGGCTCTCGTCATGCTGGGGGACTTGAACCACCCCAATACTTGCTGGAAAAGTAGCACAGTAAGCAGTAGGTAGTCCAGAAGACTCTTGAAGTGCATGGAGGAAAACGTCTTAGGCCATTTAACAGACAGCCCTACTACAGGGGATATGTTACTGGACCCTGCAATCCTTTGGGAAATGGGACAGACAATAAGCAAAGTGAAGGCTCTGAATTTTAGGAAAGCAAACTCACAGCTGCCTAAAGGGTTAGTCAAGAAGAGACCCTGAGAAACTGCCCTCAGGGATGGTGAAGAGCTGGCAGGTCCTTAATGATGCTTTCTATAGAGCTCAAGAGCTCTCAATCTGCAGGTGTAAGAAATCAGGGAAGGAATGTAGGAGACTGGCATAGCTGAGTTGAGACCTGCTAATCAAACTAAAAGGCAGGAAGGAAATGTACAGAGAGTGAAATGTATCCTGGGGTATATCTGGAGCTGAACTTGGCAAGGGATGTAAAGAATAATAATGAGGGCTTCTACAGGTATGTCAGCCTGGATAATGAATGAGAAGAAGGCTGACATACTCAACAACCTTTTTGCCTCAGTCTTCACTGTTGATTTCTCTTCCCAACTTCTTGAGTGGATGAACCTCAGGGTAGGAACTGGGAGATCAAAATCCTTCCCACTGTACAAGAAGATCAGATTCATGACCAGCTGAGGAGCTCGAGTGTACATAAGTCCTCAAGACCTGACAAAATAAGTCCCAGAATCATAGAATCACCGAATGGTTTGGGTTCTTCCACTGGACCAGTTTGCTCAAAGCCCCATACAGCCTGGACTTGTTTACCTAGGTTTGGGTTTGGGGTTTTTTTGTAAGTGGGCACAGGCAGCACTCTACATGAGCTGTTGGCACTTTTTTGCAAACCCCCATCTCTCATCACACCTCTCCTGTTATGTAGTTCTGAGGAAACTGCTGGTGTAGTTGCCAAGCCACTTTCCATGACATTTGAAAAGTTGTGGCAGTCATGTGGAGTCCACAGTGACTGGAAAAAGGAAAATATTAAGCCATTTTTAAAATGTGTAGAAAGGAGGGCCCTGGGAACTGCTGACCTCTTAGTCTCACCTCTGTGCCCGGGAAGATTATGGAGCAGATCCTCCCAGAAACCATGCTAATGCATACAGAAGACATGGAGTTGATTTGAGACAGCCAATGTGGCTTCACCAAGGGCAAGTCCTGGTTGACCAACCTAGTGGCCTTCTATTAGGGAATGATGACATCAGGAACAAAGGAAGAGCTGTGGATGCCACCTATCTGGACTTCTGTACAGCCTTTGGCGGAGTCCCTACAACATCCTTCTGTCTAAATTGTAAAGACATAGGTTTGATGCGTCGACAAGGAACTGGTTGGATGGTCACATCCAGAAGATAGCCATCAACATCTAATCATGTCCAGATCATCAGCGATGAGTGGTGTTGTAACACCCCAGGCTCTTATCATGAGCTCATCGAAGGGGCTTTACATTAAAAATATACGAGGCTCCAAGACCCATCCAAGGGCTTTATTAGAAGGTCCTTCAGTCCTTTTATACCTTGAGGCTGTGCATGGGAAAAAAACGCTATGGCGCTTTTTAAAGCGTCAAAATAACACAGTTGTACTGCAAATTTTGGAGCTTTTGGCAAAAGTCTAAATAAGCATGCAATCATTGACGTATCAAAGTCCACAAATACAAAAAAAAAAGGAAATTAGAAGAAGAGGAGGAGAGAGAGAGAGAGAGAGAGCGGGGAGAGAGACAGAGAGAGAGAGAGAGAGAGAGAGAGGTCCAGCTACCTCCTTTTATCCAGCATAGATCCAGCTACCAGGATTCCAGGAAATGACAGGGCTGTGACCATGCAGTGGTTGCAGAAGCCCCTGAGATGGGGCTTCTGGTCTACCAGCCATGCAGGGCTGGGTTAAGGGCTCCAGGGGGTGTGGTGTGGAGTTTCAGGGGTGCCAATGGCAAATAGCCATTCTGGGCTAGACTTTAAGGCTCTAGGGATGGGGGGGGACAGGGCAGTTCACCATCCTACCTTGGCAGAACTTGCCCTTCCCCTGCCACACAGGGCTGTTTCAAGCTAGTGAATTTCTTTCAGTCCTTCACAGGTGCCTCTTAGCGGTACATACAGGGACCAGTACTGTTTAATATCTTCATCAAACACGTAGACTCAGATCATGTGAAACTCTGAGTAGATTTGAAGATGACACTGAGAGGAGCGGTATCTGAGGGATGAGATACCATTGTGAGGGATCTGGACAAGCTGAAGCAGTGGGCCCACATGAACCTCATGGCATTCAACAAGATCAAGATTAAAGTGTTATACCTGTGTCAGTGCAATCCCCATTATCAAAACAGGCTGGGGGATGAAGGGATTGGAAGCAGCCTTGCAGAGAAAGACCTGGGCATACTGATGGATGAGAAGCTGAATGTGAGTGTGCACTTGCAACCTAGAAAGCCAGCTGTATCCTGGGCTGCATCAAAAGAAGCATGGCCACAAGGTCAAGGGAGGGGATTCTGCTCCTCTGATCCACTCTTGTGAGACCCCACCTGGAATACTGCATCCAGCTCCGAGCTCCTCAGCACAGCAATGACATGGAGCTTTGGAGTGGGTCCAGAAGAGAGCCACAAAAGTGATCAGAGAACTGGAACACCTCACATATGAGAAAAGGCAGGAAGAGTTGGTGTTGTTCATCCTGTAGAAGGCTCCAGGGAGACCTCATTGAAGCTTTTCAATACTTTGAGGGAGGGGTTTGTAAGAAAGATGGGGACGGAATTTTCAGTAGGGCTTGTGCAATAGGACATGGTTTTCAGACTAGATATAGGGAAGGAGTTTTTCACAGTAAGGGTAGTGAAACACTGGAACAAGTTCTCCAGAGAGGTGGTAGATGCCCCATGCCTGGAAAAATTCAAGGTCAGGTTGGACAGGGCTTTGAGAAACCTGACCTATTTGAATATGTCCCTACTCATTGCAGGGAACGGTTGGACCAGATAATCTTTAAGGGTGCCTTCCAACTGAAGCTCTTCTGTGATTTAAGTTAAAATGAAGCTAGTGCTTTTCTCCAAATTATTTAAATCAGAATTATTTTCCTATGACAAATAATTCAACAAGTTATCTGATTCAACAAACTTCATTTTTTTCTGGAAACATATTTTGTATAAGAAAGAAACTTTCACAGAAGAGATATTTTATCTTTTTGAGAGTTACTAATATTTATTTTCTTGCCTAAATGTCCTGATTGGTAGAGAGTCATGTTCAAGACATATTCTTCAATACACCTCAATTATTAAATTAGCTTTGCTTTACAGCTTAATTTCAAGTAAAAAATTAATTTTATCTATGTCCATATAACTTCATTACTTACTTCATTACAATCTCACTTAAATCCATATATTCTGAGAAAACCTGGGATTCTTAAGTATAAGCTTCCTTGGTCCATGAAGAAATAATATACTCAAAAACTAGTTTCATATTGTAGCAGGTAGTAATTTAAGTTAGCTTACCATTTCAGTTGAGTCTGAAGTAAAGGGACAGAGGCAGCTATAGTTAACTGCATATTCAAAGCTGAGTTGTAACTGTATCTTGGCACAAAGTTAATATATCCTTCTTGGGAAAAAAAAAAAACCTGAGCTTCAGTATAATGTATATATGTATTTTCTTTGTGGAAAACTAGATGGAAGACAAATATCAGAATGTTGCAAAAATAATAATAAACTATTTATCTCTAAAGTTTCTTACTCATATTCATAGATTTATCTTCAGGTCATTGCTGAATAAATTCTTCTAAGATTTTAACTTATTTTGAAAGAAGCCATTGAGAGATTACCAAAATGAGATACATTTAAAAAAACCTAAAAAGTGATACAAGAGAATGTTGTTACAATTATTAGCTCATCCTTTCAATTTGCCCTCCCATTTGCTCATTCCCAACATTATCCTTGTCAACTACTAGTCAGCAGACCAGTTTTTCTTAGCATAATTCACAAGTAGCAGAAAACATGCGCAACACTTTATATGCACAGTACTAGTAACTGATTGATACTGGATATTTCTGGAGCAGATTTTAGAAAAGTGACTTTGTACCTCCCAGTTTTGTATGAAACCAGAAATAGTGATTTGGTTAACCTCTACAGAATTTACTGAAGTCCAATAGATGCTACATATATTCAAGAGAATTTTAGCTGATATCGGTTATATACTTGCATCATTTTATCTTCTGCCCAAAAAAAGAAACTTTTTAATAAGAAGAAAAATGAGAAAAGGATCATAGAAATCTGGGAAACATAGGAAATTCAAAATTTTGTATTTGCTTTTAGATTCTGAGGTACACAGTGACAGTCTGAAATTTTTTTTTACAAAACAGATTAATCAACTGGCAGAACTGCTAAGTTTTATGCAACTTAAGGGCCTGGATTTTTAAAAGATTGAGAGGAATCTCTCCATACGCAAGTTTTGTAAAAGTGGTATGTAAATATTAAGACTAAAAGTGATATGTAAATGTAATCTTCTAAAATTGTCATAAAAAACACTAATTTTTTTCCTATTTATTAGAAACTGGGACTTACAGTCAGCTTGCATATTTAAACTAGAATAATAGTCATCCAAGGGTACTTCCTTTTTTCATCAAAAGCTTTTGACACAAAAATTGCCTAATCTTCTTTAAAACCTATTAATTTTTTTGTCACTTTGACATTTTCAAGAATGAGTGGTGAAACAGAATATTTAGCAGAGACTTAAACATAAATCCTTTCCCATGTACCTTTATGAAACAATGAAACAATTAGCACTTAACTAGTGAGGTGAAGGGTTTCAAAATATGACAGTAAAGAGAAAGTGAAATAAAGTGTAATTATCCTTAATTATATTCAATAACCAAAATAGCAGCTTAAAAATAAATATTTCAAGCTAAATCCATGTTATCAAGAAGGGAAAAAAGAACTTTGAAAGGAAATCTTTGAAAATAATTTATTTGTAATATAAAAATATATCTGCTAATATTAATGACTTTTCACACAACTGAGAAAGAACCCTTCTAGCAGCATACACAGAAAGATAATAGTTATTTTTTGAATAGAGAACATATGATCCACAACCATAATTTATTTATTAAAACGTAAAAGAAGATGTCCTGATTTAAAATATTTATTTAAAAAATATTAATATTAGGAGTATCTATTGTAAAACTTCTAATCTGATTAGGAGATAATAGAAAATTATTGAAATGTGGCATAAGTCATTTCCATGTGTGAAATATGAAATTCTGAAATAAATAAAAATTATTTCCCAAGACCATTAAGCTCTTAATTGCTGAAGACAGACTTTTTTCCAGGGCTGTTCTTTCAATGACAACTTGCCTAAGTATGTTGAAATGAGCACTGATTTTCTTCTCATACAAAGAGAAAAGGCCAGAGGAAGAAGCTACATTGTGAATTTAGCATAACTTTGAAATTGCACTTTATTTGTCTTAAGGATAATTTTTCTTTTTTTTTTTTTAGCTCTGCTACAATCTATAATACAAAGTGAAAATTATCCCAGAGATATTCAGTACTGAATGGAAAGTTGTGCTAACACAGCACTAAACCTACTAGCCAAATTCTAATTAAACAATTAAAATTCTGCCTTTGATTTAACAATGCAGTAAACTAAGATTAAGGAAATGTTCTACTTAATCATTTTTTACAGCTGTGAAATGCATAGCTTTATATGTTAAACAGTGCTCAATAAACTAACTACAGGAGCTTGACTTCTTTTCCTCAAGCTTTAATAATTCTGTGCAGAAGTTCATTTGATATTTTTTTGTTAATAACCTCCGTTTATTGATGTGCCATTGTACTACCTGCTGCAAAGCGCATCACTTCATGCATGTGTATAATACCTACTCTTATATGCTTCTCAGAGATGATTTCTCAGGAGGTTCCCTAAGTAGGCAGCAGCAACAATAAATTAGACACAGATTTCTTTTGCAAGAATCTCTGTCATGGTTTGCTCCCCCACCCTTCTCTTCAGTTCTTCCCAGAAGCCATCTGAAAGAGGACCATGGATTTACAGAAGAACGAGGAGCTGGAACTTCTGATGAGTGCCCCACTTGAACTGCTTTTTCTTCAATAAAATAGAGAATTGTGGAATACAGGAAATTTTCTTTTCTCCCAGACACACCAATATCCAAAATTAAATAATAAATTCAGATTCAGAAGGCAGAAAAATAGTTATAATAAGCTGAGGCTACTGTACCCATTGCAAAAGTATATTTTAAAATGAGTCAATGATGATTACTTGCTCCTTAAATGAAAAAAGAAATATACTCTTCTTTGACATCTTCTGTGTTGATCGTATTTGTGAACACCTGTTCATGAGAGTCAAGGCTAATGTCTTGACTGCTCCTAAGTATCAGAAAATTATTTCCAAACACCTCCTCTTTGCTGCTTTCTGTGCATGTCCTTTTTTGTGTTCCTTGTCTTGATTCAAATTAGTGCTTCTCACAAAATTTTTGAGATATTTTGGTAACCAATTATCTTTGCATAATTCACTGTGTTTTCATGGGGTTTTTCTAGAGATTCTGTGAGGTAAAGTTCCTCCTTTACTTTAGACACTTCAGGATTTAAAAAAACCCTTCAATTTTTCACTGCCACTCACATAGTCTAAAGAAAGATTTCTGGGAGCTAAATAGTCATTTTACAAAACAGGAGGAAAGATTCAAGTCCATTCTGTCACTAAGACAACTACTTACACCATTACATGCTGCAATTACAATTAAAGATTTTCAGCTGATGAAAATCATGTTCACTGCATTCTTGTTACCTCATATTTCCTTGCCAACACAGAAGAGTATCATGATTTTGATATAACAAAAACAACTCAAGAAGCTGTATTTTTCTCAGTAACATCAACAGACTAGCTTAGAAATTACACTGCAACTGCTTGTCCCCCTTTATATATTAACCAAATTGTCTGAAGGAGAAGCATCCATCTTTTTTGCTGAAGGTATTGTGGTTAATTTGTCTTCACAAAAATGTGTTGTCAGGCATTAAATACAATACTACATTTGTTGTTCAAGTGAGCAAATATTAGTTCTCAGACTAGGCTGCTTTCTTCGATTTAAGTTAATTGGTTTCTCTTAAATTAAATAATAGTTCAAATAAATTGGCAACATAGCCCTTGTACTGAGACCTATATCATGCCAAAAATGGGACAGTAATGTCGTGTAAAAAAATACAATTATTGTCTATGATAATAACAAAATTAATCCTACCAGTTTAGCAGGTAGGAAAGAATATTACATTCCTCCCATGTGTTTATCAGTCAATTTGATAAGTAACCATGGATCACTATCTGGAGTCCTAGAAAAAGTAAAAATATAACAGTAAAAATAAGGAAATAACTGTTTTGAAGACTATTAGAAGTTAGTTCTGTTTCTGTATAAATTATATTTAGTAAATCCTGCATTTATAAATAGGTCTGGGTAAGTAATATACCTGTCATCACATATTTTAAAAATTCTTGATCTTCCCCTATTATTCATTAAATTGCACAGAGGAGAAAAAGTATGCTGCATAGAATATGTTGCTTTGTATGGTGTGACACCATTAGTTATAAAAATTAGAAATAGTTTCAGAAGGGAGAAAATGCAAACTTGGATGACTGATGCTTCATTTTGGTTTTACTATTACTAGGAAAAGAATTCATCCTTAGGAGATGCTAAGCCTAATTTTTATTCCTGTTTTACACTTTCTAACATTCCAGCCAATGTCTTCTCCAGATAACAAATATATATGTGCAAAAGATGTTTCTGTAACACCATCATACTTAAGTTCTGGATTCACAATGATTTCCATAACAACAGAATAGTGTTTTTATAAACAGTACATGGTTGCTTCTGTTTTAAGTTGAAGCAGCTGAGATACGAATTCATACCTGTTTTTCAAAGAAAAATTGCAAAGAGAAAGATTATATAAAACCTCAATATTCAGATTAAGTTATTAACCTGTTTTGCTGGTTTTTGTCCCGATGTTTAAGACCCTAAGTCTCAGAGCTCATCAAAGGGTTTTACTCAAAAAATACACAAGGCTCCAAAAATATTCACCCTCCGGATTATTAGAAGAGCCCTCAATTCTTGTAACACCTTAAGAGAGAGCACAAAGGAGAATAGTTGCACGCATTTTCTCAGAGGGTACCTTTACTGGTAACCTTTTGAAAAAATAAGAGATCTTGGCAAAAGTTTAAAGGGTAACATACAACCAAAATAAAGCATTCCACAAAGTATTGACTTAGTACATGCTAACCCATACAACTTAGCAAAATCCAACCCATTCAGCCCCAAGTTAACGAAGATATTAAGAGAGGATATTAAGAGAAGAAGAAGAAGTGAATAGCTACCACCAGAGAGTCCTGTTCCACATGGCCAGATAATAGGGCTCAAGCGAAGATGGAGGGTACATGTTGCTGCTTCTATTGCTTTGTCCCTCCTATGGCCGCTCCTCCCAGACCTTCCAGCCCCCTGGCCGCTCTGGGGCAGGATGAGGGCCAGTGCTCCCACTGTGTGAGCCAATCTAGGCTGGCTTAAAGGTTCCAGGGGAAGGGTTGTAGGTGTGTTCCCAGGCTGCCTTTGACTGACAGCTGTGCCAGGGATGCTGCAGGATACTCGCAGGGGATGGCTGGCATGTGGGACAAGGCATTACCTCACCTCAGTGAAATTCGACCTGTCCCACCCCCCTGCCCCCCCCTACACAATTGATTTGGTCTGACCTAATAATTAATACAATAATCCATTGTCTCACACAATGTCAAAATCTTTTAAGTTGATAATTAAAAGCTTATAGCTCAGTTAAGGAAATTTTTTGTTGAGCTGATAGCAGGAGAAATAACTCTCTTTGATATCTTTTGAATGTGGATAAACCAAGCTTCAGTTGTTAATAAAGATATTGAACCAAATAACACATTTGCCACCCAAGTGGGTGAAAGTAAGGCTATTGCAGAAATGTAACTCAGGATACACTTCTGAAGAGAAATTTTCATTGAAAGGTATTTAAGATGTAACAAGGACCACTTTCTTTGGTTACCTTACATGTTTTATCTGTGGTTACATCTGACTGTCCCTGACAGGGGCTTTGTTTTGGGTTATCTTTACTTCCACTCAAGCCTGTGAAGGAAGTATGACACGTTTTTATTACCCTTGAAGTGTGTGTTACACATGAGCTGTGTGTCAACACCTTTACCATCTCAAATTGCCTCTCCTGGGAACACATTTACTAGAAGCTAAAAAACTTTGTATAGTACACACTCTGATAGTACTCATAAAAAAGTCTTTTGAGCATTTGAGGCCTTTGATCTCAGAATTTTTTATTTCAAATTTTAAAATCCCATTATTAATTTATTTCTTCAGCTAGGACTGTCTTACATGCAAACTGATGTATGTAACTTGTGTTTCGCAAAGACAGTCTTTAAACCTTATTAAGTTTAAAACTTAACCCATATTCTTTGGAAAATGTCTATGATATATTTTTTAGTCTGTGGTTTTTTTCTAAAGTTTTACCATTTGATAGACCATTACAAAATTTTATTACTCAGCAAGAAAACATCACTTACAATTTATGACGATAGAACAACAAGGTTTCTGTTGTTTAAACAGTCATCAAGTGCAATAATAATAATATATTTTATATACTTTTCAGTTAGAAAATAAATAATTGTCAACCTTTTAGAAAGCGGCCCAATTGTTAGATCAGTCACCTCTGATGTAAGACTTTGTTTTCAAATTGCTGTTAAAAAAGCAGGTTCCAGTTATAGCTGTAATGTCAAGTGGAAATATTCTTTTGTGGAAACAGTGCTTCTTCACAAAAAGACCCCAAAGTAGATAAATAAATTAACCAATTCAAAATTCCTGGGGTTCAGAACAAAAACAAATAGAGAGCTGTCTCTATATTGTATCATCTGCCTAAGTCAGAGTTTCAGTTTCTTCTCTAAATATTTTTCAGAGATTTTATCTGATGACTCACTATAAAAAAGGAAGAAAACCTTAGACTTGCATATCTTCCTCAGAAGTTTTGACTTCTGCAACATGTTGATGAATTGCAATACTTATTTCCTAAGAAAATCTTTGAAACAGCTTGATGGCTACTCATTCTTCAGCAAGATGTATTAGAGATGTGTACTAGTATGAGAAACTACCAGATAAGAAACTACAAATATTGTGCTGAATGAAAAACACACACTTGATAGACGTTTTTATGATTTCCTTATGCGTCTAATGATTTATGCAACCTAATTCTCAGATTAATTTCAGTTCACTGTATTGCATTTTTTTTCTTTTTCTCTGCTCTTTGAGACAGTTTCAAGTCTCTTAGAAAGAAGAGGGATAAAATGGCCTCGATTACTTGAGTTTCTGAGATAAGAAAGAAAAGGAGGGAGAAAAGTATTTGGAAACAAACCAGAAGATAAATGCTTATCCAGAATTGTGTGGGTAGTATAAGGGGAAAGTAAGGCTGGGAAAAGGACAAGAAGTGCAAATCTCAATCACACCGGACTGCTAGTTTTGTTTTGTTAATTTTGTTTTTATGTGCAAGACTGTGATTTCCACAGTACTCGTATGTGGCCTGTGCAATCACAAACATGATATGAAACAAATGGTAGAACCATATTTTGACAGAATCAGTTAGACCAAGTGATAGGAATGTCCAGAACAAAGAATGTAGAGTTTATACTATCTGCAGAAGGACACATTATACAGTATACAAAGTTAAAGTGGCTCATTTGAGTACAGGCATTTCTTTCGGTTCTTTTCATAAAAAATCTGAATTGACAGAGTTAGTTATCACCAAAACTGAATTGTGGGCCACATGACAATTTTGCACTTGTTTTAGGAGACCTAAAACAAGAAAGCCTGTTGCTGAACTAAGTCCTTAATAGGAATGCTGAAAAGAAAAAAAGTGTTACAAGAACTAGTAATTAGTCCATTTATTTCCATAAATGCTAATATTCAAGATAGTATCTGCATTTGTCAATCACCAACAAAATAATTTTTTATGTCAGATATACAAAGTGACACTCCAAAGAGCAACCAGACATTCAAAAAACCAAGAATTTGTGGGTTTGATTTTCTGAAGAAGTAGACTCTTTTATTGAAATCTTTTCAGATACTGCCATTCCTCCTTGAATGCAGCTACTCATAGAAGAAAAGTATATTAGAGTACTTCAGTTGCTTCATACAGCAAAATTAGCCACAGTCTGCCAGTTCCTGTTGAGTGCTTCTGCAGCATGTTTTGTTCTTGAAATTAGCCACAGCTGGGTTGACCGAAGTTTAGGTGCGGGATGTGGCATAGAGTGTCATGCTTCATGTAGTCTGAGCAGAAACCTGTGGAAAAACAACATATTTTTATGTGTAAGGTAATTGTTCTATGAAAGGAAATAAAGAAAATTACATGTCGTTTAACTTGGGAGGAAGACAACTACATTGGTGCAGTGATTTTGTTCTATAAGAAGAAATGTTAAGTATGACTGCTATTAAATTAATGCATACATAAGAGGCTCATGCAGCAAATATTTTTCAGATATTCCTACAGAATTTTGAATTGGATTGTGAAGAGTATCTTTTGCATGTGGAATTTTCTATCATATTGTTGTGATTTAGGAATGGTATTCTCCAATTCTGTAGTTCTGTTAAAACCATGCTGCGCTCACTCTGTCCTCCCTCTCCAATTGGAAAGACAAAAGACAAAGATCATGGGTTCAGATAAGAACACTTTACTGGAAACAGCAATGACATAAGAAAATGAACAGTAACAGCAACAATATTAATAACAAAAGGTATGAGACAAAGAAATGGTTTACTTTGAAAGCCCACAACAAACATACAAATACTGATCAGCTCTCCCCCACCATGTTTTTTCAACCAGAAGGAACCCCTTCTCCTCAGAAGAGAGTCACTTTCTGCCATCTGCAGCAATGACAAGAGGTGGTATTGGATAACACTAGGGTCCTGGCCTCACCTCCTTCCAGCTACTGCAAAAATTAACCCTGTCCTGGCCAGAACCAGGACAAATACTTATCACAACATACTGATAAGATGGATATACAAATGAAGAAAACTTTCTTAAAATGTCACTTGATTCTCACAGGAAAATAGTTTACCTTACCCCAGTCTAACCTTAGTTCGAGTCCTTAGTTGTGGTAGTCTTCAATTTTAAAGTATTTCATTTTTTCTCTCCTTATAGTGAGAATACATTTGCTTTAATACTTTTGTTACAAAATGTTAGTCTTGTTCAAAATACTGTAGTTGGTGCACTTCTACATATTTCCTGTTTTTAATTTTGTGATACATGAAAGAAGAGGGTTCACACAAATAGTCAAGACTGCAAATAGTAGCTCTGCATATTGGATCAAGTTTTTTTCTAGATTTCCTTAATTCCCTAATTTTTTTCTGAATGGTTTCACTGGATAGTCCTAACCTATACTGAAAAATATTGTTCTCAGAGATTCCTCCATTGATAAATATACTGAATCTATAGATTTACAAGATGAGGAATAAAGACTGCAGACAATTTAGAAGGTAATAATAAGGCAAAAATTAAAATTGCATTTTTTAGAATTTTTTTTCAATCAAAATAAAAAATATCACCCTCTTTCCATTTATATGTGAAAGATGACTAACCTTAACTTTACCAATAGCTGGTTTTACACGAAAGTTATGAATAATTATTTTTTTATCAGAAGTTGTTAAAATTTTGCTGATGGACACAATTAACCATATTTTTTAAATATTGCTCCTTTTTATATACTGTATGTTAACTGAGATCTTGTGTTCAAATCCTGTTAATAAAGACCAATTTATAAGAACTTCAGCATTTGCTTTCATTAAAAGACTAGTGTTGGGAAACATTTGTAAAATCAGGGGCTGGGGTGTGTTAATATTTAACTTTACTTGGAGTAATTCCAATTTAATATTGCTACAAAGTGAGGAGTTTAAATCTTACCACAATAGAGATATGTACTATGAATGTTTTCCACTGTATTGAAAACAAGTGGGTAATACCAATTTTTGGTCACTTTGAAAATTTCAGATCTGTTTTCGTTTATAACCTTGTGCACAAGAAACCTCTTATTTCTCTGTGGTGATTTTTTAGATTGTTGTTTCTGATTTTTAGTTGAAAAAGCAAAGGGACTATCTAGCTTTATGGTTGCATGCTGTCCTTCGTGTGTTCTGTATGGCTGTTTAGTATAATTTCAGTATGTCAAAATCAAGCTACCACTGTGTCCTTACTTATATCCAGGGGTGCTGTCTGAGTTAATTTAGCTAAAAAATATGTCATACAAACAGCTGAAGTGAGACAGTCTTATACAAGAGAAACCTATTTAAGGAAGCACTAACAAAAGAGAAATGCTGACATTCTGTGAAACACAAATTCAGAGCTTTAATTCTTGTATAGTCATAGTGCCACATGTTCTCTCCCTCTATTTTTCGTTATTTGATAGAGGGTGGAGCAGGCATATGGAGACAGAATAAGAAGATGAAGAGACCATGGTGCTGTTGTTGCTAATGAGGTGTGAATGACATCAAGCTGTTACCATACATTTTGCCAGGAAAGAGTCCTCGAGGGACCTTAATTTTGGAGTCTCCCCTAAACAGATCTGTGTTGCCATGAAGCCAGAATTTATCTTTAGGTAATAAGTCAGTCGGAAGTCTGACCCTTTGCACTCCTCCATAATAAAATTATTACTGTCCTTCCTGAAAGTGCTCTTTTTCATGCATGTACAACTCAGGGTGTTGACATCTTGGTCCTTACTGAAGCTGTACTGAAGACACTGGATAGTCAACACTCCAACTAAGCCTGCTTCAGCCCCTCCTTCCTTCTTTTCAGCCCCTTACCTTTCTCAAACTGAACAAACACTGTCTTAGTATTAGATCATAGTGTGAACAAAAAAGGAACAATAAAGTCCAACATAACTTGTCTATTTGTTTCAAACACTGTTTCAAAATTGAAACTCATGTGTGGTTTTTGAACTCAAATGTGTAACAACTGTGAAATTTGTGGGAAAGTCTCTCAAATCAGGTCCTGGCTGCAGAGCCACCATAGTGGCTGGATTTGAGTGCTGGGTATTGCCTCCCTACACCCCTTTTGTCTGCATTTGATGTGACATTACTGCTGAATTTTCTTGGAGAGAAAAGGAAGATAAAATAGCGTAGCTAAGAAAGGCATATCACAGAGGTAGTGCAGAAAGCAGAGTTCTCAGAGAAACCTGAGCACTGCCAGAGGCTCTGTGTGTGTGTGTTTGTCTGTCTGCCTGCCTGTCTGTCTGTAAGGGGTGGTCTGCAATACTTGTGTTCAGTAACGATACAAAATTAAGGTGGTGGCTGGTCTACTGAAAATAAATTGATGGCATTAATATAAAATTTTTATTAATTGCTTCTGAAAGATAAGTAAGCAGAAAATATTTGGGAAAGTATACATGGAGAATGTATTGTAGTAAAAAATGACTTTACCATCAAGGGTTTATTTTCTTAATCATTTGGGTGTATAACACACAATATTAAGCTCACTGAAAAAAACCCAACCATTATGACTAAAATAAAATTGCGCAACTGTACCCTTATGACTGAATTCAATGCATTAAAAAGTTTCCTAAAGATTCCATCATGCAGTTCAAGTATAGGCTTAAAACCCTGCTATTTTCCTCACAGTTATGTTCTGAAAGCCATGTAGTTTACTGAATATATATAATACTCACTAGTGGTGAGTGTTTTAAACAGTTTTAGGGATTTGGTTTTGGTTTCATTTGGTTTATTTGGGGGATTTTTTATTTTGCTTGCTTGGTTTGGTTTGATTTTGGGTTTGTTTTTTTTTTGCTAATGGGAGAGAGTATTATTGTAAAAATTAATTAAATTATTGAAATAAAATATTGATTCAGAGACTAAGTCTACCAAAGTTTTTCAGTAGAATTTACATCATAATGCTTGAAATCTCCTGTGTGAACATGGAGACTTCAGTTGTTACTTTGCACAGTTTGCTTTTGTTTGTTTCTCTATTCTGTTTTCACCTTAAACTGTTTTTTACCATTTCAGCATCACTTTATAAAGACGAACAAATAAAATTGGGGCAATATTTTTCCTAGCTGTGAAGATTTATCCTGTAAGATACATTTGCAAATTTTGTCCTTAACATTATTATCACTTCTATGTGGTCATCTTGACTGTGTTGACTTGTTTAAATATCTTGTAACTAAGCCATAATTTCTCTGTTTGGTTTTTTTCCAACTGTTTTGAGTTCCTGTTGGAATATGAGGTATTTTCAAAATATTGCTTTTTAAGGGAATACTTTGAATTAAAAATGAAGCTCCTGTATATCTATTTATATGGATGAAGTTCACATTCACAGTTAATGAGGAAGTCATACCAGCTTAAAAACCAGCATACTTAACATTATTTCATGTTTTTATTGATTCCTATCTAACGTGAGATTAATATATATATACTGTTGCCTTTCAAATAATTTCTTGATTTTTCTTGCTTGAATCTGAAAAAGTTAATATCCAGGTCATTAACTCATTTTAAATTGTATGAGTACTTTTATTGCAGTGACTTTTCCAACTTCAAAAGGATAAATAAATAAATAAATAATGAAACATTGTTTCTAAATTAGCAATAAGTGCGTGATTTTCTTTTATTGTACCAGACAAAGCATACACAAATATTTAATGAACATACCACCTTAAAATTTCATGACCACATTATTATTAACAATAATAATTATTAATTACTTCCATTCACCTATAATATTTTGTTAATATTTACTAGGAGTACTCAGAAAAGATTATTGAATTGACAACTGTCTAAGGAATATGCTGTTTTCAGGAGAAACAGAAACCTGATATAAAAAACTAGAGTTTAAGTCATTCTCCCTCAAACTCATCAAAACCTAAAACACAGTGCAACTAACACTTATAATATTTGGTCCACTGAAATAGATGTGGGTGCATCATACTGATCACAGTCAACTATATTGCATAGGCAAAATTATGATATTTAATCTCGTTGCATATTATAAATGCAGCTGTGATGATCTAAACACAGAAAAACTTTTGGATCTCTTTTAGATTATTTAGTAGAACATAAAAAGAGAAAAAAATAAAAAAAAAAAGCCTTTACTTTTTTTCAAAGATCCCCCTGACAACACTAACTGTTTAAGCTGTGCCCTTTAGTGTGATTTCATAAATGCTATTTCATTCACAACAGGAAATGTTAAAACTCTTAAAAAAAATTAAAACTGTGAAAGATTTCTTTATATTTTAACTTAGTTCTAATGTATTTATTTCCTCCTTAGCAAACCAAGTTTGCTCAACAAAAGAAAACAATGGTGTGGGTAAGATTTTTACACTTCTGTAGTCTTTCTAAGAACTGATCTAGACTAGACTTTTAGAGATATGTCCAGACTGCAATATTCTATCTACAGAGACATACATCGAAATTACCATTTCATCTGAGGGTATATATATCTTCTTGTGACAAAATATGAAAACCAGAAAATGAACATATTTATCTTGTCAGACAGTAGCTTGGAATGACTAATTTAATGAGAACTAAACAGGTGAAATTAAACTTGAGTACAGCATACCTAACTGTAATAATTCAGAGATTTTAAGTTCTGCCTCAGAACCCACTCTCTCTTCCCCCCAGAGGGTCATAGAGTATTTTCCTTATAGCAATTGCTGCATGCAAGTAAGATCATGGTTTTGAGACACTCATCTAAAAGGCTTTTGAAACCTCATTTTAATGATGCCCTCAAGAGAAACATAGTGTTTCTTAAAAACAGTATTATCCAGAAAACTCTGGGCTATACACACAGTATTTCCATCATGTCATGACAGGCCACCCTGAGCTGTCAATA
Organism: Neopelma chrysocephalum; assembly: GCF_003984885.1. Lineage (NCBI taxonomy): Eukaryota > Metazoa > Chordata > Aves > Passeriformes > Pipridae > Neopelma > Neopelma chrysocephalum. The sequence continues at coordinate 2,483,853 of NW_020925564.1, forward strand.
GTGTCTGGCATATAAAATATTACATCACTTCTGAGACATGCTTCACTTTACACTTAAATTCTATTAAAAGTATGAGGTGTCATGCACTTTACTCTTGCCTATCTGTTTTTAGCAAGTGCCTTGCTAGAGAATTCTGTCTGTTTCACATTTCTAGTGAACAGTGATGAGACTTAGCTGAACTGTAATCTTCCATTTCCATGCATAGCTCTGGCAACTTCAATATTAATCCACATGAATTATTAATCATAAACAGGAAAACAAGAAAAACTTTTGTTCGGACAATATTAACATTTTTTTCTTCTGGGATGTCCATTTATCTGTTAATGTAGCTCCTTGACAAATGAAATCAGGTGAAAACCTTACTCATCCTCTAAATATCTGTAATAATCTTTTATTCTCCTGGGGATTATACAAGAATGTTGAATCCCACGGTTTTATAAAACCACAATATCTTATATTTACAAAGAAAAAGATATTCTTATTTCTATATTTCTGTTTCTATTACTGTTATATATACTGCATATATATACATATATATATATATCGCACTAGATATTATGCTATCACAGCTCCAGAGACCTAACCATGTACTATGAATTATTTTCAGTCAGTGGCACATATTGCACAAGCAAAGAAACATCTCTGCCCAAAATGTTTAAAACCTGATGCGGTTAAAAGACTTTCAAATATCTGAAAATGAGCCTGTTATTATCTCTTAGACATAAAAGAATATCTTCATCATATTCAAGAAGGCTGACATACAGATCATCTGTCTGCTGTCTTCAGTGGGAGGATCTATGGAAAAAACATCAGGATAGTCAAACTTTAATTAGGTTGCCAAGTGGTTGTAATTTTACAAACTTTTTTTTTTTAATCTTGAAACCTCCTTACTGATTTGACTGACAACTAATACATTTCATACCCCTCAGTGACTGTCATCAGGTGTTAATTTTCAGTTGTGTTTGGCCTAGAGTAGGTTTGAACCATTGACCCATTAATGAGAGTCTGCATTTCATTCTGTTCTCCAGTGCTCTGACATTATTTATCACTAAAAGTCAAATAAAAAGTAATTAAAATGTACTCAACATCACACAGACCAGTCCTCGTAGTATTTTTTAAATGTTCACCTGCAGAAATAATTATACAACAGCTATTAAATATTATGTGTAAGAACTGCTCCCTCATATGAATAAAAGTGCATAATATATTGCTTATTTATATCTGAATTTTAACACGCAGACAGATTTCTTTTTTCAGTTTATAGAACATCAGCATTACATGTTTGAAGGATACACAGCAAAAAAGTTCTAAACTGCCCAACTAACTTGCTGCAAGTGATTGATTCAAATAATTGTTTCATTTAATTTTATAGCTTCTTACTTCTAGTGCTGCCATCCTGGTCAGGATTTCAGTTTCTGTCCTGCCACTCAGCAAATGGAATGAGATTGGGTTAGCCAGGGAACCATATCTGCAGGTAGCCTAATACAACAAGTTTACAAGGTGTACCCAAACATTTTGTGTCTTTATTCGCTATTTCTTCTTCAGAACTTGTCTTAAAATTTTCCAGATTACATATCTTTGCAAATCTACTCCTGTGTTATGTCAGTTTTTCTAACCCCAAATTAAATTCTTAATCTTGTTTCTCTTTCAAAAAGTCATACCATTTTATTCTATCAATTCCCATTTTTACACTGTTGTCACTACTCTGCTGGTTATGTTTCTGTTTTCATAGATCAAAAACAAGTGAGAATAAATGAAGAATAAAGAAAAGTCAGAAATTTAAGTAGGCAAAGTAAAGGAAGAATTTAACCTTTTTTTTTCTAGTAAACTTAAGTAATGACTTATTTTTAAATTCCTAAAAGAACCCAACAATTAGGAATGTATTTTCTTTATGTTGAGATGAAATTTTCCTAATCCAGAAATTAGCACATCATTCTCTAGTGTTCCCTTTCAGACTGTAAGTGATTGTTTCCTGGTATTACACGTCTCTCCTGGCTCAGCTAGGGAATGATATGAATAGCTCCCTTTTTCCACTCTTGCATGAAGAGAGACAGGAAAGCAGCTCTGTAGAGAAGCACCTGAGTGTCCTGGTGAAAAACAAGATGTCCGTGAGCCAAGGAGGACAATGGTGTCCTGGAGTGCCTTAGGAAGAACGTTTCCAGCAGGTCTAGGAAGTGATCCTGCCCTCTGCTCAGCCCTAGTGAGGGACAAGAGAAACAGGAAACTACTCGAGAGGTCCAATGGAGAGCTACAAAGATGATTAGAGGACCAAAACATCTCTCTTACAAAGAAAGGCTGAGGGAGCTGGGCCTGTTCAGCCTCAAGAAGAGGCGACTGAGAGGGGACCTTATCATTGTACAAATGTCTTAAGGGTGGGTGTCAAGAGGATGGCACCATATGGTCATCAGTGGTGCCCAGTGACAGGACAAGGGGCAGTGGGCACAAACTGAAACACAGGAAGTTCCATCTGAATATGAGGAAAACTTCTTTACTGTGCAGATGACAGAGCACTAGAACAGATGGCTCAGAGTTTGTGGAGTCTCCCTTTCTGGAGATATTCAAAACCTAAACGATCTCCAGAGGTCCCTCCTAAACTCCAACATTCTGTGATTCTGTGAGAGATAGATTATCTAGATAGACAGACAGATAGATGGATAGATAGACAGGTAGATAATGTGTGTGTGTACAAAACGAGAGAGGTGGGAATATTTGACAACAGAAGCATTCCAAAGAGAGTGTTTCATCATATTTATGTACAGGTGCAGTAGCGCAGTAAATCATATTCTACTACCCAACTTAAAAATCTCTGTTGCTCACGATGGGTTACTTTCTTCTTCTCAATGCTTGTATGACGAAACCACAAAAAGTAATTGAAACCATAAAGCATACTTTTGTCTTATAAAATACCCCTGACACTCAAGTGCAGTTTTGGTTACTACCACTGCATGTGGAATGAAAAACTGTAAGTATATTTGTGATGAATGCTAAAACAGAAATTACTATATTCCTATACCAGATAATCAATTGTTAAACTCTAGAATGTGTTTGGCATGCAATACTATTCCTGTTCCAAAGGTCTAGTTTCATAGTTACCTTTTCCCCCTCAATGGATTAATTTCACTCATTTTTAATTATTTCTCTTTTGGTTTAAATTTATTTCACACAATTACACAAAACATTTCATAAATCATTACTCTTAGAGTAAAAAAGTACCATGAAATTTTCAGGGGAAAATAGACATGGTTTCATCTTCAAAATATTTGCCATCAACTTTAAACTAGTGATTTATGGTAAGCAGTTCTTTTGTGCATTTTTTTCCTCCATTGAAAGCAATTTTGAAGGGAAAAAAAAGTTATTATCTCTAATAATAAAAAGAAAATGTAAATGTTAGGTACCTATTTCTTTGTGAAATGTTTCAACTACAAGTATTTTGAACACTTTATACTGTTGTAAGAGGAAGAGGTTAGAAAAATTTTTTCTCATTTTTCAGTCTATCTGAAAATTTACTGGTAACAGCAAGTGCCCAGTCAGTTCCATGAATCTCTTCCATTACATCTGAACTTCACAGTATCTTCTCTTTTTAGCAACAATCAAAAATAATTACTGCCTAACAAGTATTCCAGACATACAAGCTGACTAGATTTTGTTGTGGAGGTGTTTTAGGTAGACAGCAGTGACGCTGTACTGCATACATTATGGTTTTATTTCATGTAGTGACAAGGAGCTGTGTTTCCACCAGGCAGCTCCTGTTGTGTGGCTGCCACATGCAACTAGTTGAGCAAGTGTTTGTGCAGCAGTCTCTGGGTTCTGCATCTGGGAAGGACCTTCTGGCTGGTGTCAGGGACCTGCACATCAGCGAGACCTGATGCTGCAAGCAGAACCAGATTTATGCTACAGGATATGAAAAGAGGATAGTGTCCCCTTTGTTCTGTAAATGAGGTGGAAAGGGTTTGGGGAACAGTGCATGGATCTTGTGGGTCAATAGTTGCTTGCACAGCAGGTACTAATTGCAGGGATGCAGCTTTTGCAACATTGAAACCTGTGCTGAGGATCAAGGACTGCAGAGGAAAGACGGGATGCACCTGACAAAAAGTGTGAAGACCACATTTGCTGAGAGACTGGCTTAAGTCCTGAGAAGTGTTTCAAACTAGTGAGATTAGGGAGGGAGACTATATTATAGGGTATGTCACGCAAAGCATCGCCAGCTGGTTAAGGGAGAGGATTGTCCCCCTCTGCTCTGCACTGGGGCGGCCTCACCTGAAAGACTGTGTGTAGTTTTGGTCACTGTAATAAAAAAAGATATTAAGCTGTTAGAGACCATGCAAAGGGTGGCAACAAAGATGGTGAAGGGCCTTGAGGGGAAGAAAGATGAGGAGTGGTTGAGGTCACTTGATCTATTCAACCTGAAGAAGAGGAGACGGAGGGGAGACCTCATTGCAGTCTACAACTTCCTTGTGAGGGGAAGAGGAGGGGGAAGACACTGATCTCTTCTCTTTGGTGACCAGTGACAGCACTTGAGGGAATGGCCTGAAATTGTGCCAGGGGAGATTTAGGTTGGATATTAGCAAAATGTTCTTCACCTAGAGGATGGTTGGACACTGGAACAGGATCCCCAGGGAAGTGGTCACAGCACCAAGCCTGACAGAGTTTGAGAAGTGTTTGGACAATTGAGGCAGTGAATAACAGACAATCCTTTCAGACAAATGGTGTGACTCTTGGGGATGGTCCTGTACAGGGCCAGGAGCTGGACTCAATGATCCTTGTGGGTCCTTCCAACTCAGGATATTCTCTGATTCTGTGACCCACAGTCAAGAGGGGAAAGTCCTAATAGGTTGAATGGAGAAGAGTACAGGATAATGGGAACACAGAGTGATGAAACAGGGCAGAGGGACATCTGCCTCAAATGTGTGTATACAAATGGTCTCAGCCTGAGAAGCAAACAGGAGGGATTAGAGGTCCATGTGCAGCTACAACAGTATATCAATACTGCAAAATGTGAAGGACCACCTTGAGTGTGTAAGGCTCACCTATAGGATTTACAAAATACAGGCTGAGAGACTGTGTTTCAGGGCCAGAGGATAGGCCACTAAGTGTGATGCTAAGTCAGGAGTGTGCTACAGACTGTTCATCAGGACAGTAAAGTGGACAAAGCCTTCTTGAAATAACTGTGTCACAGACGCTTGTTCCCAAGTCAAGGAGACTGACGGAGATCTCTAACCGCTGCAGGAAAGAAAATGTTGCATGCATCCATGAAGTTCGAAAGGAATAAATGGAGAAAGTACGGGGAATGGTTGGCTTCACTTTGATGTCAAGAAAAAACATGGAGACCCCTGGGATAACATTTCAGGACTCAGGAAGGAAGTGATTGGAAGCAGTCAACACAGATTTTTCACCTGACTGCCCCTGGTGATAAAATGATTGGATCTGTGGGCAGAGATGGCATTTACCTTGAATATAGCAAGGCTTATGACACTGTCTCCTGAAATACTTCTGTATCCAAATTAGATCAGAGGTGGGATGTGAAGACTACTAGTAAATAACCAATTGGATGGTAGGGCTCACAGGGGTAACTGGGTTGTAGTCTACCTGGAGGCTGGCAACCAGTGCTGTAGTACAGGGTCTATCCTGGGACTTTCCCTGGATTTCCTCACATTTCCTCTTAGTGACCTGGAGAAAAGAGCAGAGAGCACTCTTATTAGGTTTGCTGATGACAGCAAGAAGGAAACATGCTAGAGAGCCAGGCTGCCTTCTGCAGACCCGAGCAGCTGTAAGGAAGGGGCCATAAGTAACCCTGTGAAGTTCAGCTAAGACAGAGTCCAAGCACTAAAATAGCACTTGCTACATCACATCTAGGTATGGTGTACAGTTTTGGGCCGAGATAAACTGGAACAAAACAACAAAGAAGGGTCTAGGACCCTTTCCGTGTGTGGAAAGGCTGCAGTGCTGGGGTGGGTTCTGCTGGGAGAAAGGAAGGCTTTGTGTGCTCCCAACGGCATCCCTAGCACTAACAGGAAGAATGGAGGAGATTTAGAAACGCTCTTTGCAGTGGTGCATAGTGGTAGGACAAGAAGCAGTAGCAAAAGCTGAAACATGAGAGGATCGGGCTGGAGGGAGATAAGCAGAAGACTTTTTCCTAGAAGGAGAAGCCAGCCATAGAGCCAAGGCCAAGGGAGTTTGGGCCATCTCTTGCTTGGGGGATTTCACGCCTTGACTGAGTGAAGCCCTGAACAGACAAATCTGATCTCACATCTGAGCCTGCTGTGGGCTGCAGCATAGGCCCCTACCTATGCTGGAGACCTCCCCACATGCCCATCAGCCAGAATTATCCCTTGAACATCTGAGAATGAACTTAATGGTAATGCCGTTTATTTGAAATATTGGGCACATTTCACAAAATGGAAAATTAATCTACTGGAAAACTGATTAGAGCAGAAACTTTAGCATAGAATTAGAAAGGTACAGAAGTTTGTAAATGTGATGAAAGCGGACTGTGAGAGAAAAATTATAGCTCAGAATTTTAAAAAAGACTGTAAATGGCATGAAATTTATTTTTTGGTAAAAAAAATCAAACCAACTTTCAATCTTTTTAAACACCTTTGATTTCATATAATGTTGCAGACCTTAAAAGAGCAGAAGCTTTGTTGATCATAGATTCATCAAAAAATTATATACTCTGTGAATTAATCACAGTTGACAGCTAAACCCCACACAGGCACTTGCTCACTCACCCACATTGGGATAAGGAAGACAGTTGAAATGGTAAAAGTGAGAAAATATTTAGACTGAGGTAAAGACAGTTTAATAGGTAAAGAAAAAGCTTCATGTACAAGCAAAGCAAATTAAGGACTTCGTTCACTACTTCCAACCGGGCCCAATACATAGGAAGATCTGCTGCCTTCCTGGAGCCTGGGCTAAGGACATCACCAGGAAACTTTCTAGTCTGGTGTGGCCCTCAGACAACTGCTTATTACTGGTCTTCCATGTAAGGGCAACGAAGCGGCAACACATAGTCCAAGGGCAATCAAAAAGGACTTTTGGGGCACAAGTTAGATTCTCCTCTATACTTCTTGTTGAAAGTAGCAGCACTGGAGGAAACAAACAGGCTGAGTCTATTAACACATGACTCTGCAGCTGGTATCACCACTAAAATTTTGTGGGTTTTGACAATGGAATGGCCTAAACATCACCAGACATGCTGGCATTAATGAGACTCACCTTACTCAGCTATAGAGGAGAGTCTTTGCTTGGGAACTTGCAGGGCTCATTGACAAAGCTTTAAACGAGATATGACAGGGGAGGGGAACAATATCAGTCTTGCCTTTGGCAGGCTGTGGGATGGCAGGCCAAGTTTAGAGGAACAGTTTGCTAGCAATGGCCCACTGCCAGTGACTGAACTGTGCTAGCCTCACTGGATCACACTTGCAGTCTTACAGAGACCAGCCAGGGACTTCTGAGGTAACAGAAGCCAACATGGAAACAGTATGGAAATATCTCAAAGGAATTATGAAATGTTCCTCTGGGAAAGAAATATGACAGACAGCCCAGCTGAGGTGCCTTTAGACCGGTGTACACAGCACAGGCAACACACAGGAGGAGCTGGAAGCCAATGCACTGCTAGAGAGTTATGACCTCATTGCTACTACTGAAACAAGGAGATAGTCTGTGGGATCCCCTGGGTGGCTGCCCCACAGGACAAGGGAGCAGATCAGACCTGGTGGATCTTTAAGAAAGACTTCTATGGAGCACAAAAGCTGGCCCAGAAGCAAGATTGGGCAAAGAAGGCAAGAGACTGGCATGGTCGAGTAGGGACTGCTGGGCCAACTAAAGGGAAAGAAGCAAATGCACAGGCCATGGAAGCTAGGACAGCTGACCTAGGAAGAGTAAAGGGATGAAATTCAGTTGTGTAGGAGTGGGCCGAGAAAGGCCAAGGCAAAGCTGGAACTGAACTTGTCAAGGGACCCAAGAATAACAGCAAGGGCTTCTACAGGTGTGTTAACCAGAAAAAGATAAAGAAGGTGTACCCACCGCAATAAACAAGGCTGGAAAACCGGTAACAATGGATGAGAAGGCCGAGGTATTTGAAATGTTTTGCCTCAGTCTTTAATGGTCACCTCTCTTCTCGCACTTGTTAAGTGGACAGACAGCAGGAAGGGGACTGGGGGAGGAAATGCTTCCTACTTGAGTAAAGATCAGGTTCATGACCACCTGAGGAATCTGAATGTACATAAGTCTATAGGACCTGATGAGATCCATCCCAGAGTCCAGAGGGAATTGGTTGATGTAGTTGCCAAACCACTCTCCATGATATATGAAACATCAGGTGAAGTCCCATCTTACCAGCAAAAAGGGAAACAATGTACCCATCTTTAAAAATGTTAGAAAGGAGGACTCTGGTTACTACTGACTTGCCAGCCTCCCCTCTGTGCCTGGTAATATCATGAAACTGATCCTCCTAGAAGCTCTGCTAAGGCACATGGAGGACAGGGAGGTGATTTAAGACAACCAGCATGGATTCACAAAGGGCTAGGTGTGAAGAAGAAATTCTTTACTGTGAGAGTGGTGAGGCACTGGGGCACGTTTCCCAGGGCAGCTGTGGATTCCCCATCTCCTGAAGTATTCAAAACCAGGTTGGATGGGGCTCTCAGCAACCTAGTCTAGTGAAAAGTTTTCCTGCTTAACGGCAGTAGGGTTGGAACTAGATTATCTTTTAGGTCCCTTCCACCCATCCCATTCTTTGATACTCTGATTCTCTGATTCTATAACTCCCATCAGCAGGCAGATATTTAGTGATTTCCAGGAAAGAGGGCTTCATCACATGTAACTGTTACTTGTGAAGACAAATGCCGTAATTCCAAATGTTTGTCCTCCTGTTTCTTTACCCCAGCTTTTATTGCTGAGCAATAACATCATATAGAATGGGATAGCCCTTTGGTTAATTGAGGTCAGACATTGTCACTGTGTCCCCTCCCAGCTTCTAGTGGGAAACAGAGAATGCCTCATTGGTATACAAGAACTGTTCAGCAATAGCTAAAATATCAGTATGATATCAACACCATTCTTACCACAAATCCAAAACATAGCACAATATGAGTGGCTATGAAGAAAATTAACTCTGTCTCAGCCAAACCAGTATATATACATAGAAGGAAAGTAATACCTGGGGGTCATCTAGTCCAACAACCTGCTTAAAGTAGGTGCAGTGAATATAGTACTTCAAGGCCTCTCAAGTTTTTAAATATCTCAAAACATGATATTGGAGCCAATGTTTAACCATCTTTAAGGTGAATAAGGTGAAATTATGGTCCTTTCCTCTTATCATTCTGTTGTGCACCGCTGAGAAAAATTTGGCCTTTAGGTATATCCAGATGCCAATAGGGTTAAAGGATTCAAAAGGGACCCATGTTTTGTCTTCCCAGGCTGAAAGGACACGGCTCCCACAAGCTCTCATCGGACACCCCACACTACAGCTTCCAACCAACTCATGGCTTCCCTAGAACTTGCTTTAGTTTCTGCCCTGTACATGGGAACCTCAGGCTGGAGACAGCAGTCAGGTGCATCTCACAGGTCCTGGACATGGGGGCAGGATCCATCCTCAGACCTGCCGACTGCATCCTTGCTTGTGCAGTCTAGGATGCAGTGGCTTCTTTTCTGGTCAAGATCACTGCTGTGTCACATCCAACCTGGTGTCCTGTAGGGTCCGGAGACCTTTTACAGAGCTTCTCTTAAACTTTTGGCCTCAAACTGTTTTGCTGTAGGATTTTGTTCAGCCCAGGGTCTGGGTTTTGTGTTCAGTTTTGATGAGATTTATGAAGTTCCTGTCTCCTTTGTTCTTTAGCATTTCCTATGCTTCTGATGAGCTGCATGCAAGAGTAGTTCCATGCATTGACAGCTCTCTGCAGTCTGCCACCTTGAATTCGCTGAAGGTACACTCTCATGATCCATGTAGGTGATAAAGACATTAAACAGTATTTGCTCTTAGAATCAAACTCTGAGATACAACACTACTAATTGGTCTACAGTTGGGTTCATTACAATGATTTTGGCCTGGCTCTCCAGTTAGTTTTCCAACCACCCTTATTTTACTTTCTAGTCTGTATTTCAACGATGTGACTATAAGGAGGTTATGGGAGATCATGACAAACATCTTGAAAAATTTAAACATAAAATACTCAATGATCTCCTCTTATTCACAGAATAACAGGTAGACTGGCATGCTGTTCTATAATTTGAGCTTAATGAAACATGAAGGTAGATACATGTAATTTATATTTCTGTCTTAACTGATCAGTGAAATTAAATGAAGAAAATCCTTCATTTTTATTAATTATATCACTGAAGCTTATATATCATATTTCCAAATTTTCTTATGTTGCTCCTACTAAAGAAGATCCCTTTAATTTAATTTGGTTAGAAAAGTTAAAAAGCCATGGCAATGACAGAATTCTTAGAAGAATCTCTAAGCAAGAAACCAAGCTTTCAGGACAGTTGATAGTACTTCCTAGTAAAGGAAAAAAATGTTGTAGGGTTTTTGTTTTGTTTTGTTTTGTTTTGTTTTCTCCCTATCTCTGGCTGATTTCATGTATTGCAGGTGCTAATACATACTATTCTTCAGTCTTTTTGCCTTGGCAGTGGTCAAAATGAGATAATCTCAAATATCTGTGTTATAAGTAATTGTCTTTCCCGTTATCAGATTTACTTCCTAGAATATGGTGTGTGCCCTTTATTTATTCTCCTTTAACTTCTGCATGTAATTCAATGATAATATTTTAATCTCCAAGGATGTTCATGAGTTTATAACAATCTTTACAGACATAATTTCTCTATTTTCTTCCTTATACAAAAGCCATTGTCTTCAGGGATGTGGAAATTATCAGTTTTGGGGATAATATATGCAGGAATGAAGAGCAAAATTTTCTTTCCTATTTTTCCTGCACTTTGAAATCCCTGAGAAAGAGGTGACATATTTAGTCTAACCATCTGCATTGTGTTCCTTGAGCAGAAACAGGAATGGAATACGAAATGTTAAGAATGAAACTTAAAATAGGGATGAAAGAAAGAGTTACATCTCTAAACACAAGAATATTTAAAAAATCATAACATATCATAAAACTTCAGCTTTTCAGCTCAAAAATATTACTTCCTATCAAATTAGCATCTTTTTTTTGAAATAGAAACTGAGATAACATGTGTAGAGCAAAGTATCAGCATATCTGTGATTTGCCAGTTGATAGTGAACTAGAAGAATTAAGATGTGAGAGTGTTTATACAAGCTATAAAAAAATCTTGGGTTAAACTGTGCAACTCAAAGAGAAGGAGAAGATGCTCCTCTTTTTTTATGGAATTTCAACCCCATGGCCCAGTTGGTTTACAGTCTAAATTTTGCCATCTCTTAAACTTTCTAATTTGTAGGCTGTGAAATGCTGCTGACAGACCTCCAGGCCAAGGACTAGGGAAGCTGCATCTCACAGCTGGAAAGGCTGTGAAAAAAGAATTATGCGGACATTTGACTTGTATAAGTTTGTTGTTTTGCACCACGAGGAAGGCTATTATAGCAGAGATTTCTTTTACGCGTTCAACATGCTGATAACTGCCACAAAGAAATGAATGTGATTAAAACATATGCTACCATCTTATGATTGTTGTTTTCTTTAAAAAATAATTTCCAACTTTCCTCCAGTTGCCTTGCTGACAGATTTAAGTCCAAACAGAAGGGCTGGTAGCTTAAATCCCAAAATACTTATTCCTTTCCCCTGTTAACAGTCATTTTGGAACAGCATAAGCAGCATATAGAGCTCAGAGGAAGAGTTGTGAAATGACAGAGAAGTTATCAGACTACTGGGGAGGAAGTATTTCTTATTTTTAATGAGGTGTCATTTTCTCAAAGCATGGTGTGCCTCCTCAAATCAAAACAAGAATACAAGTATACTCCAACAGATGTAGGCAGGAAAACATGGGACACCTGATGACCCAAAAAAGCCCTAAACCTGGTACTCCTGGAGTACCTAATTTCCATTAAAATCATTGAGAGGGGAATTTCATACAGGAGTTACACATTAAAGATTAATACTGGGCTAGCTTTGTTTCAGCATCACTGCCAAGCTGATGGTGGGAGAGATTTTTCTCTCTTAAAAGTATTGTGATTCATCATTCAGGATGACAGCTTCCAAATCTTGTTCTAAGAGATGCTCTTTTCCTTTCACTTACTTTCAGATCACGTATATAAAAGATGGTTGACATAGGCTCTGCCACATTCTCAGGAGCCTGGGTTCAGTTTCTGACAGTGCTGCTGTGGAGAAAATAGTTATAATTTCTCTATATTACAAGACTGCTTTTGCACATTAAGGATACATGTATTTCATAGGGTGGTGTTATGATGATAAAATAAAGGTGGAGAGTGTGACTGTGAGAAAAACTCAAATTAAAAAAACAAACAAACAAACAAAAAAACCCCAACACAATGAAAAACCAAACCCAAAATCCGCTTGTAAGATTCACAGCACTTCTGCTGTCTTCTTGCTTGGAAATACTCCCAGAACAAGCATTTGTGCTTTTAGAAAATTTTGATCTTTTCTCACCCCAGAAATACAGGGAGAGACAAAAACCAGTGTTTATACATTTAACACTTCAAAGAACAAGTTATTATAAATTTAATGGTTTTCAACTTGCTGAGGAGGGCAAAGTTTACCTACCAGTTTTCAGATTTGTAAGTATTTCTTGTTTTATTCTGTGTTCAGCTTTACGAAGTGTTCTTGCTTCAGCTATATGATAGCAATTTCTACAACCTTAAAAGATGCTATTACTGGAATATAATTGCTTGGTCTATTTTTTTTGTTTGAGTAATACAATATTGTATTTATCATCTAAGTCTAGTTTTTCATATTTTTCCATTAAGACTACCACTTTTGTGAAGGAATATATTTATATTTGAGTGTCTTTTTCAGGAGTATAATAATTTATAGATTTTTCATATTGGGTAACTAATACACTTATTAATCTATTCACTATCAGAACAGAATAGTACAGTTTGTGGTATGATAGAATTTTTGCCTGCACACAATCAGATAATTAACCATCCTGAATTTATAGTAAAGTTATTGTCCCAGATGTGCATTGTAGTATCTAAATTAGGTAAAACACATAATAAACACATTAATCTCAAAAAATGCCCCACTCAGACTTCCACCCCTTTTGTTTTGAGATAACCAAGGGATGTTTAACATCTTCATTAATAACCTGTTCTATGGGGCAGAGTGTACTTTCATCAGGTTTGCAGAGGATACCAAAAGGGAAGGAGTGGCTGATAAGCTGGATGTGTGTGCCATTCAGAGGCACCTGGACAGGCTGGAGAAATAGACCCTGAGTAACCTCTAAAGTTCAGCTAAGGTAAATACCAAACCTTGCCCCTGGGGACCAATAACCTGTACAGGTTGGAGGGTGATGGGCTGGGAAGTAGCTCTGTGGAGAAGGACATGCAGGCTCTGGTGAACACCAAGTTGAACATGAGCCAGAAACATGTTCCGGGGGCAAAAACCTCCTGTGCTGCATCTAGGTGTTCTGTCCAGTGCTGGGTTCCCCAGCACAAGAGACACGTGGACACACTGGAGAAAGTCCAGTGAAGGGACACAAAGATAATTAAGACACTGAGGTGTGATGTATAAGGAGAGGCTGAGAGACCTTAGGGAGTTTAGTCTAGAAAAGTCAAGACTCAGGAGAATCTCATCACACGTTGATGAGGGACTGAGTAAAGAAGAGTAAAACAAACTTTTCTAAGTGGTGCTCAGTGACAGGTCAAGAGGCATCAATAAAAAGTTAAAAGACACTGAAATTTCATGTGAAAACAAGGAAGTACTCTTTCACTTTGTGGATGACTTTACAATAATGTTAAAGTCTTAGATATGTAATTAAATTTTTAAATTAAACTTAGAGAATAATAAACACATCAATTTGAAATGCCCTATTCAAACAGACTTCCACTCTTTTTCTTTTGAAGTATTTAACAGCTTTGCCCAAAATTTAAGGAAGTGAGGGGGGAAAAATAATATTAGTCATTTTCTGCACAAGACAATAAACAAGAGAAAAACAAGTGAGGCATAAACAAAACTAGGAATCTTACAAGAAAACTCAACACCAAATTGCAGAACAGGTTAGGTACTATAATACCAAATGGAAACATTGGTCACTGAGTGCCAGTCTAATGTCTGCATCACAGTATAAGATGAAAAACATAAATCAGAAAATTCCAACAACAGCGTCAAGAAACAAGAAGTATTTTCGAAACATGGCCACCAACCAAGAAATGAGAAGTCAAGCTTCCTCTTTACAACAGAATAGAATGGAATAGAATACAATAGAATAGAATAGAAAACTTTAGTTCCAGTTGGAAGGGACCTATAGGGGTGATCTAGTCCACTACGTGACAAGTTCAGGGCTGACTAAAATTTAGAACATGTTACTAAGTGCATCGTCCAAAAGCCTCTTAAATATTGACAGGCTACAGGCTTGGGCATCGACCACTGCTCTCGGAAGCCTGTTTCAGTGTTTGACCACCCTCTTGGTAAAGAAATGCTTCTATTTTCCGCTCTAAACCTCCCCTGACACAACTTTGAACCATTCTATCACCAAACCCCACAGAGAAGAGATCAGAACCTTTCTTTCCACTACCTCTCTTCAGGAATCTGGGCCCTTCAACCTCTTTTTCTCCAAACTAGTAAAATCCAAAGTCCATATTCACTCCTCACAGGGCATTTGCACAGTCATAGAATCACAGAATGGATTGGATTGGAAGGAACTTGAAAAACTGCCCAGTTCTAAACCCCCATGGGCAGGGACATCTTCAACTAGACCAGGTTACTCAAAGCCCTGTCCAGCCTCAGCTTTGAACACTTCCAGCGATGGGGAATCCACAGCGTGCCTGGGCAACCTGTGCAGTGCCTCACCACCCTCACAGTAAAGAACTTCTTCCTAATATCTAATGTAAACCTACTCTTTTTCAGTTTAAAGCCACGACCACTGGTCCTATTACTACGTCTTTACAAAAAGTCTCTCTCCATCTTTTTTGCAGACAACCTTTATATACTGGAAGGCTGCTATAAGGTCTCTCCAGAGCCTTCTCTTCTCCATGCTGAACAATCTCTCTCAACCTGTCTTCGTAGGAGAGGTGCTCCAACCCTAATCTTTGTGGACCCCTTTGGACTTATTCTAACATGTCCATGGCCTTGTCATGTTGGGTGACTCAGAGCTAAACATAGTGGTGGCTCAGTATCCTTGGATCCCATTAGCCCCATAGATTTGTGTGTGCATAGGTGGTGAAGCCATTTCCTATCCTAGGGTAATCATTTCCCCTTGGATTATGAGGGTTTCATTCTGCTCCTCATCCTTGTCTTACAGCTAGGGGCTGGGTACTCACAGAGCAACTGGTCATACTATTACAGACTGAGGCAGAGACAGCATGAAATACATCAGCCTTTTCCTCATCTCTTGTCAATATATTTACTCCTGCATCCAAAAACAGATAACCATTCTCCTTAGCCCTCCTTACTGTGTTTACAGAAACATTTTTTGTTGTCTTTTGTGGTATCAGCCAGATTAAGTTCAAGTTGTTTTTTGGCCTTTCTAGTTTTCTCCCTGCATAACCTCTTGACATCCTTGTGGTCTCCCTGAGTTGGCTACCATCTCTTCCAAAGGGCATAAACTGTCTTTTTTTGATTGAGTTCCAGCCAAAATTCCTTCAGGACTACCTCCACAGGTTAAGAAAAATTCTTTTTTCTTAAAATTGTTTTCCCACTTAGAAGGATAACTGGCCATCAGTAATGGGCATTATTCTCTAATACATCATACAGAAACATGTCATGACTTAGAAAGAAACATTTCAAGAACTATGAAATATCCATTTTGATCTGATTTTTTAATCTCTCAAAATTCAGAGGAAGATTGTAAGGAAGAAATTTTATAACAGTTTAAGAACACACAATGATCTCCTTTTACAATATCATATTTTTAAAATTATTTAAATTATATTGATTGTGCACATATTGATGTGAAAATAAAATATAAAAAAATATGTTTTTTTATATGACAATAAATAAAGTAGCTAATCTATAGATCATGTCTAATCTTTCAAAATAGGGTTGCTCTCAATTCTGTATGAGTAAAGACATAAAAATGAACACCTTTCTGTTTATTTATTTAATTTAATTTAAGTTAATTTTTGTTTGTTTTATTTACCTATGAAAAGGTCACAAAATGGGGAAAAAAACCCCAATATCACTCTCTGGAGCATTATGAGATTATTCAGTTGAACTAGACTATTTCTATACTGTTTCTACAGAGAACTGTGTTTATAGACTACGCAAAGAGTGGAGATGATCTCTTTAATTATCTGTTTTTCCATAGCAGAAAAACTCCATAAAATTAATTTTGTGTCTAATTTCTTCAGCTACTTCTTCATTTAATGCTTTTAGAAATAAAAACAAAGTTATAAAGAAATAGATGAGCGTGACACATACTGTGTTCATGTGAATTTCTCTTTAGGATATAGATCTTTAGGGATTTCAGTGTATTTGTTTATAAAAATCATAGCTTACCTTCGCTCTGAAGATAGTGAAGGTATTGTCTCATGTTAGGCCACTAAAAAATAACTGTGCAGTCTGCAAGGGGGAATTATGCCACATTTTCTACTATTTCTTCTGAGCTGAAAACACAGAGTCATCATCGGTCTGCAGGAAATAATTGAAGAGGCATCCAAATGTGGCAGATCACCTGTATAGTTTTGTCTGCAGAACACCTGCAAAACTGCTTTTATAGGTTTCCATTGGCTAAAGGACGTAAGACCAGAGGAACAGCTGTACCACTAATGATGAAGGACATCCTTTATTGCAAGTCATGATGGATGAATATGAAAGAATTTAGGACGTTTAATTTTTTTAAATGCCTTGATTTTTGAAGAGAGGTTTTCTCAATACAAAGATGGAGCTCTAATTATGATTTTGTTTAAGATGTGTGTGTATGTATGCTTCTTTTCTATGTATACCATCAATCTCTTGGAAAAATTCAATGTTAAAAGAAGCTTTTAAGATTTTTCTCTGGCTTCATGGAGTCTTGCATTGGTTCACCTAGAACTTCACCAATAAGACAACTGGATCTACACAGAATGGGCAGATAAACTGGTTATTTAATCCATATAATTGTGTAAGGAAAGGGGGAACCCTGGAGTTAGCTGTTGGTAGCTTCTTCTTTTTGCCAACCAACCCCTAAATTTTACCCATGAAACTTTGTTAGGAATACTTGAGACATGTGTGTTAATTGAACTAGGAACTTTAATTAAAAAAAATTAGTTTTGCTTACTAAAGGAAAATTTTCTGAATGTCAGGAACATGAATATTCTGCCAATATGTTGAAGCATTGTTTGATGTACCTGTGTTACAAATTTTAGGGTCTGACTTGTATTTTCTATCTATAAAGAATGTGCAGTTAATATACTTTTATAGTGTGAAAAAACCTTGTGTCTCCTTGGAGAAAGACCTTCTATATACTTTATTGTGTAAAAAAAATGTTTCAAGTTTATATATAAGCAGTGAAATATTTATTAATTGAAATGCTGTTAGACACAGTGTCTTAAGAAAGGAGAAGATATTAGAAAACATTGAAAAATGAATAATTCTTTTATTGTACCATAATCTTCCCACCAACGTCTATTTGGAAATTTCAACCCCTTTATCAAATGTAAAGAATATGGTACATGAATAATAATGAGTACCGAAATTACAGCACAACAGTGCTTTGCCAGGATACTAAAAACATAAAGAATCTTCATTTGTAAATTTCTAATGCTCATTTATGTTGTGTTGTTTGATATTCATGCGAATGTTGTGCAAAGATAGAATTAGGTATTATACGGGTGGAAATGGGCTAGTTCTCTAACAACTTAGCTTCTATGATGTTTAACAGACACCTCAGACTAAATTGCTTTGGCTTCTTATTTGTCACTGTATCATCTGAAAGAATTGGAAATCTATCATACACTATGCACTTTTCCGCTTCAAGAAAAATGTGTCACGTCACTAGTGATATATGGGATGATTGTGATGGGGTGAGAAGAGCGACTATTCCTTTGTATTAACTATAACCTTTAACTCCCTTCAGAAAAAAAATCACTTTTTTTATAATGTACCTCTTATATAAAGGGAGTGTATAGAAGAAATTTGAAGAAATATGAGGAATCTCTGAAGTAATGCATTAAAAATGAGTACTATTTTTATAGAATACTGGACAGAAGATAGAAGTAGATAGAGTAATTATTGACCATAATTTTAAAATTTCATAGCAAAATTACATTCTACTTAAAATATTTTTTGCTAGTGAAAACACAGTGTATTGCCACATCCACAGCTCTCGGTTCCACTGCTTTTTCATAATCATGTTTGGATGTTTATGTATTTATCTCTTTCATATGATATAAGTACATTGAATACTGGGGGCAGGTCATTAAACTCCAAGAAAAACTCTTTCAGATTGTGAAAGAGATCACAATAAACAGGTACATGAGGAAAACACTCAAATCTCACATCTGAGGCTCTTCTTCTTAAGTCAGACTAAGTAGGGGTGAGAGGGAGAGTGTGTGATGTATTTTAGGTTAGTTCCTCTCTACGTGTAGTTTTTATTTGAAAAGCAGAGTCTCCTAATTCCTACTCATAATTTGGTATTCATAAAAGTACCTACTAATTTGTATTTGATATCATCTTCAGAAGTCATGCTACCTCTCTGAGCCTGAGTAAAGAATTGTGGAATTGGAGAGAATCATTAGGAAGAAAGGGTGTGAGACAGAAGGAAGCAGAGTGAATGTAGTGGGTTGACCTTGGCTGGATGCCACTCTCCTCCTCAACTCTACTGAGGAAAGAAAATATAATGAACGGTTCATGGGTTGAGATAAGGACAAGGAGAGGTCACACCAATTTTTGTCATGGACAAAACAGATTCAACCTTGAGTTGTTAATCGAATTTATTACTTTCAAAACCAGAGTAGGATAGTGAATCTTAGAAACACTTTCTCCCCATCCCTCACTCCTTCCCCGTCTCTTCCTCATCGCCCATCATGACAGTAAATAGGGGATGGGGTTTATGATCAGTTCCTCACACATTGTTCCTGCTGCTGCTCAGGGAGAAGGGTCCTTCCGCTGCTCCAGTGGGGGGTCCTATCCATAGGAGACAGTCCTCCACGAACTTCTCCAATGTGAGTCCATCCCATGGGCAACAGTTCTGCACAAACTTCTTCAGTGTTGGTCTGTCTTCCATGTGGTCCAGTCCTTCAGGCACAGCCTGCCCCAACTTGGGTCCCCCCAAGGGTTAGCTTCTCAGCAATCAGCATCCCTAAGTCCTTCTCCACAAGGCTACTCTCTATCTGTTCATCCTCCAGCCTGTATTGCTACTGGAGATTTCCCCAACCCAGATGCAGTGCCTTCTATTTGGCCTTGTTAAACATCATGAACAAAGAAAGAGTTACAGAAACCTTTGAAAGTGAAATTATTAATGTTGTGTTGATATTTAGATTATTGCTCTGTATCTGAAATACACACAAAAAATGGAAGTGCTTTGTTCTACCTTTTGAAGATATATTAAAATTATTATACCTTCATGTATCTAGTGCCTAAAATTAATTCAAATAAAGCACAGGATATATATACACATAACAATGTGAAGCAGATAATTCTTCCTGTTCCTAACTGTAGCGTTCACATTGACGCTGTCCTTATATGATAAGGAATAATTACACGCTCTCCGGAGCTGGTGGAATCAAAGAGCCTCTATTTGAATTTCCCGCACTGTTTTATATCCCATAACCATGTGACCCCTTTACCCAATGGGGGCTGTGAACCTCGGCGCATGCTCCTTTGGGCCTCTCTGCCCCGGTACATCCCCTGTACCTCAGACACACCCCTACACCTAACAGAAGTTGTTTTTATACTATACACTGTATGTATGATACTGATTCTACATATACCTACACTTTTAATGGCTGATTTGTCTTTGCTGATCTATCTTTATGTGATTCTAACATCAGGGAGGCTTACATTCACTGGCAGTAATTAAAATACTGATGCACAACATTTAAATGGGATAGGAAATGAAGTCTCGGCTGGGACATCATTTGGAGGAGGAATACCAAAGACCTGAAAAAGAGTAAAATATCCTATTACAACTTCTTTTTTCAGGCATTTTGTATTTTAGCCTACATCAATTTTCAGAATTACATTAGAAATGAAGGTTTAAAAAAAATCAAATTTGAAACCCCAAACAAGTTACTCTTGAAATGTGGAAAGTCTCACACTACAGCAGCTCCACAACAAGCAAATGAAAATAGCAAAAAACCCTACAAAAGCCATGGGAAAGACTATGTAAAATCTAAACATTATATACCCAAACTATGTATTTAAATTTTATCACCCAATAATTATGTCATCAAAATCACTTCACTTAATGAAAGCCTTAAACCAAACTGGTAATTG
Organism: Neopelma chrysocephalum; assembly: GCF_003984885.1. Taxonomy (NCBI): domain Eukaryota; kingdom Metazoa; phylum Chordata; class Aves; order Passeriformes; family Pipridae; genus Neopelma; species Neopelma chrysocephalum. The sequence goes on from NW_020925564.1 coordinate 2,504,354, forward strand.
CCAAATTGATTATTTTAAAATTTTGATAAAGGAACAGCTGAAATCTTCCATCATAAGAAAATCTTTGATATGGTGTCTATCTATAACATTTCACATCATGGCAATTCCTGAGAAAATTGTAATGAAATTAATAAATCAGAACAGGTTCATGAAAGTCCCGCCAGTGGTGGAAAACACGATGAAAGAACTGTTTTGTCTGAAGACCAGATATACTAATTTGGCATTTAAAATCAGCATAGGCAAGCCTGCTGATATATAACTAAAATGTCCAAAACCAGATTGCATGAAGGAATCGCTGAAGAGCAAACTCAGGAGAGACACCTCACTGATGTAAAAATGAGGAATGTTATGACAAAAAAAATTCAAAGAAGTAGCTTTTGAAACTCAGATGAAAATAGAACAAGAAAACTACTTTCATTTTCACTTGCACAGGTACCATTTGTGTGAAGGCAAATGTGCAGATTTGCAAAAACTTCTTGACCTGCATGATGGTGTAGCACTAATATGTGCATATTCTATTTTTTTTTCACTATACTTGGATCATTTAAGTTCTTAAGTATTTTTATGAATGTTTGTGTCTTGAGATAATGCTGACTCATCTCCTTGCAATATTCTACACATTATTCAGTTATTTTACTTTATTTTTACTGTGCTGTCTCTTAATTAAGAAGACATAAAATGTCCTAAAGTTTGTGATTGAGTTTACATTAATTCAGTACTGCAGAAATGCTACAGTAGATTAATAAACAATTGCATAGAAAAATAGTCTCCCTCAACACACTCTTCTTATGGTTGCCTCTGAGAAGGTTACCACTTCTTTCTTAGGGTTGTGCTACTTGTCATGTCAAATATATTATCTGTGTCAGCCTGTATGGTCTCCTTATCCCATCTGAAAATGCTGCGAGTCTTTCATAGCTATAAATGTCATTGCCTGTTCACTAAGTGGTTTCTCTACAAACCACACAGCAACAGAAATATTTAAAGGTATTCTTTAAACTATCTCCGTTTTTTTTAGCTTCCTCTGTTAATGAAGAGAACTTGGAAGGAAAAATTTATCTCTGCTTTAACAAAATATAATTGTAATAATTGTAAGGTTTAAAAACAGAAAGCATTTCACAAGTCTTTGAAGTGGTTGAACTCATCTTAATCCCAGTTTAAAAACTAGGAGACTGAAAGGCAAAAAGATAATCTGAATTATTTGAATTAACAGTTCTCCTGTTCCAAAGATGTTGGACCATATTGCCTATCTTATCAGAATATCATGTAGCAAATGAATTGAAGCACTGTACTTCAGCAGAGAAATAAAAGTAGTTTTGGAATTAAAAACAAATTTATTCATTTCAAAATAGAACATACTGCTAACTCCAAACATGGTCAGATTTTAACATCATTATCTCCCATTGATATCTAAATTTTTTATTTATTGGAGGTTTTAATTAAAAAAAACACCCACACATTTTCTTTTTCATTTTCCCAGTGAAAGCAAATCCCTCATGAGCTTGTTGTAGGATACATACAAATTGTAAGTAATACAGTCAGACCACACAGTGCATCAGAATCAGATTTAGAGAGGAGTGGTTCACACTAGCAGTTTTCTTTCTTCAATGTAATCTGCACAGCAAATAACTACAAAGTTGACATATAATATGCATAAGAGGAGTGCAAGTTAAACATTACGAGCCGTCTTTCCAGGCATTTTCCCTAAATGCATTTGAACAGAATTTCAAGTTTCCTGGGAAGCCAAGATATATATATATATAATATACAGAAAGAAATTGCAAAGTAGTTTGGTCTTCTTCTTGCACCTAGGACCTCTGAATTCTTTCTTTGTTTTGTGACCTGGGAATGATCTAACATTTCTTACTGATGGGACTTTGATGGAAAATTTGCCGTCTCAGTTCCCAATGAACAGTTATGTTTTACTGTGTTGTAAGGGTACTGTCTCCTTTTCCCTTCCTTGTCACCTCTTCCCCTCACTCACACACACGTAAAAGCTTTCTTATCATCTACTTACTTGATAGATGCAATAGAAATTGTAGATTGATAGTGTGAAATACTTTTAAGACATCTGTTGTTGGTTTCTAGTGCAGGTCAAGGTATTATTAAATCATGTAGGTGAAGTGTAGAAACATTTGTTTTACTGGTTTCTTTGTGTGTTTTCACATAAAACACTTAGGTACAGCATATGTCAATTGTTGTTTGTATGAATACATATCAAAAAAAGTATATTTGTAATATTTTTTCTAGAAATCTGTTTTCCATGATTTGATAATTTATGCTTGTGATATAATGCTGCAGAAAGTATTCTGAGACAATTACTTGCTTTAGGACTCACATTCTCTTGGAACATATTATCTGAGAAAAAGCTTGTGTCTAAATTTCAAACTTTAAAATCAAGGCTGGCAAAATTTCTACAGATATTAAAATAAGAGTGTCTACTTTCAGGACCCACAGAAAAGCTGTAGTTTTGCATAATGATTTTATGTAGAATGATGATTGTTTTTCCTTACCTGTTGACAAAACTTTAGCATTTAATGCTGTTAGGTCTAAACCCAAGAAAATATTCAAGTTGATAATAAGGCTTAGTAAAGCAGAAACTTAGTAAATTATGTGAATGACATAAAACCAAAGGACATCTCTTATGGCTGGTTGATAAATTTTAATGAAACCTTACAATCCGTAAAGTACTCATTGTTATGTGGTATAATGTGTGCTATTTAAATGATAAGGTGATCAGATATTAGATGTACATAGAATCATAGAGTCACAGAATACACTGAGTTGTGGGGACTCATGAGGATCATCGAGTCCAACTCCTGGCCCTGTACAGGACACCCCTAGAATCACACTATGTTCTTGAGAGCATTGTCCAAATGTTTCTTGAACTTAGGCAGGTTTGATGCTGTGACCACTTCCCTGGGGAGCCTGTTCCAGTGACCAACCTGGTGAGTGAAGAACCTTTCCCTGATACCTAAGCTAAAGCTTCCTGACACAGCTTCATGCCATACTTCAGGAAGAGAGTACTCTTACAGGATGATAAAAAATGCTTTTCATTTTCAGTGTGATTTACCTCCAGAACAAATAGCTTAGAGAAGCTGTGGAATTTCTCTCCTTGGAGGTATTAGAACCTCACTGAGCACATCTCAGGCACAGACTACTTGTTTCATCTCTCTCTAGTACTTTCGTGGTGGTTCAGGTGGTGCAGCTGTGGGAGTAGAAAGCACTGCTTGCTCAGAGGCATGTTCAGACATTAATTTCCTGAGCGGGATGCTTATATCTGGTGAACTTCAATTTCTTTTCTAACACTTCTATTCCACAGCCAGTTTGCACACTTCACATTCACACGAGCTGAGGCCCAGTGGCTGTGACCCAGCCAGACCCAGCAACAGAGTCCCAGGAGCAGTGCACAGGCTAACTCCTAGTGCACTGCATCTGGCTGGATTGCCAACGTCTGTAATCTATTGGCTATACCTCAGCAGAGCACGGGACACCTGTGGAAGTGTGTTCCTACAGAACTGCTGTTTTTGTATCTATTATGCTGTATGTTAGGCAGCAGGCACACACTGATAATGTGGCTCTGGGTCAGTCTCTGTGGCTCTCACCCCATCCAATGCCAGTTAGCTGCTTGTCGCCAGGTTTTCTGTCACCTGCTGGTCTCCTGTCTCAGATGTCTTAAAGAAGAGCATAGATCTCACTGGTTATGAGAAAAACTTTCTCTATTGCTTTTTTGCTTTCCAGACAAAGATCATTTACCCAGTCAGTGAGTACCAGGTAGTCAATCTTCCCTTCATCTCAACAGTTTTTTCAAGTAGGCTTCATCACATGGTAACAAAAGCCTAGATCTTTGACCTTAATAAAAAGACAAAAATCTTTCTTGTCATAAGCTACCTTAAATATATAATTGATACAAATAAGGATGAGTTTAATTTTCCATTATGAAAAATAATGAATTATAAATGAAGACATCCAAATGAATTCTGTCACACAACAATTTGTGGGGTTCTGAAGTGTGTGTTTGTTCAGAGAGAGAGTGAAATATTTATTTGCTCCTCAAAAGGCACAAGAATAGGTCAAGGATGAGGAAGATCCAAATTTCAGCACTTACCAGCGGATTTAGAGTTGCATTTCACAGCAAGTAACTGTGAACTGGATACAACAGAGATGTGAATCTGTTCATTCTGTGTATGATGAACAAAAAAATAAGACTCACACTTCTCTGTTAACGACAATAATGTCATGAACTTGTTCCTCGCATGTTTTTCCCACAAATTAGCTACCCTAGTTCCTGCGTTCCTGAATGAAAACAGATTTAGAAATGTTGCAACTTAGAAAACACTGTCATTTTTACAACCAACAAGCTGCAAACCATTTGCTTTCACACAAAGCAATTTGTGAAGTGCCTATTGACAGCAACTCATTAAAAACAATTTTTAGCTTCTAGTTGTCCTAATGAACATGTGTGGTGGTTTGAAAAACCTTTTCTCCAGGGCAGTAATGGTTTGCCCCACTGATAATACTAGACCAATCAAAGGTTCATATGCGCTCTGCGGAAATTACATACCCACAGCAACGGAAGAGAAGGTGGTGACGTAGTTTTTTTTTGTAGTAGGTTGGTAGCCATGATCTGAACCACGAGGAGGCAGGGGGCCAGTGAGCCCCTCTGGGGGCCAAGAGCCCCCAGCCCCAGCTGAGGCTATGAGAGATCCGGTGTAGTGTCAAAGCTGGACCGGATCCCGTAATCAAGAGGCGGGAGAATTTCCTTACTGTCAGCAGCAGCAGAAAACATTGAAAGTGGCAGCGGAGCAGTCCTGAACAGAGACAGCGATGGCTGAGAGCCAAAAAGATAGCCAGCAGCAACAAGATAACATGAAGCCGGCTGAAAGAGGCAGAGATGTTCCTGCAGGAGGGAGAGCTGGCAACGAAACAGAGGAAAACTCAACAGAGCTGGTTTGGGGTAAGACTGTATTAATTTCCCAAAACTCAGAGACCTGTTGAAGAGGAGGGGTGGACTTCCAAACCTTTAGGGAGTCCCAAAATGCAGCAGCAGCTAGAGTGAGACAGAGGAGCCGAGAAACCCGGAGTCGTTCCTGAGAGTTGAGCCAGGATGGAACACGGGGGAGGTGGCCGTGCCCTCTGCTGCTGCTGCTGCTGCTTCTATCATGCTGGGAAGCTGAGCCAGAGCAAAAGAGCTTTGGTAAGACTGAACTGAAAGCTGCCTTCAATGTTCTATCCCAAGAGGAGTGAAGATCTACAAGGAAATCCCCCGAAGGCTCGGGCTCGGGGTTGGAATTTCCACAAAGTAAGAACCAAAATTCTGACTGCCATACTTAAATCTGCTGCCTTAGGAAAATGAAGGACACTAACCACTGCCACAAAAAACTGAAACGAAGGAACTGTGGCCTGTGCAGTGACAGAAAGACTTTTCTCTTTCCTTCTTGGACTTTTATTGAAGGAAAAGAGGAATTTAATTCAATGTAAATATATATATATAGGTGTAAGTAAATAAACCTTTGTAAATATTTTTCCCTTCCCCCACTAACGAATGGTTGTGTTTTGTCTGAAAACTCTCCACATGAAGTGAAAAAGATATCAAGTCCATACCATCACTAAACCCTCTCACAGGAGCAGACTGTGGGAGGGGGGCTTGAACTTAAAAATTGGATCCTTGGGAGTTTCAAACCACCACAACATGTGATAAAATATTAGTCTTCGAGACAATTCTGTGTTCATCATAAATGAATAAAGTGATATGTTACACTTTGCATTATATACAGAGATGTCCAACACGTTACTATTGTTTATTCACAGAACTCATCCCCATTTTATGGTATAGTCCACCATTATATTATATTCATTAATTGAGACAAGATGCGGCTGAGAAGTTGTCTTGATGTTATAAGCCATCAGTCCTGTAGGCCAGCTCCTGAGCGCTCATTAACGTTTGAGGTCAAAATGGAAGAGCACACAGAAAAGTACTTATTATTTAAGTTGCTTTTACTTTAGGAGGGCATTTTCTTTTTCTCTGATTGTGATTTGCCAGGTGTAACATTGTAATTTTGTAGCTATTCAAACATTGTAGCTCATCAACAAAAGAAAAACAAACAAAACAAACAACAAAAACAAACCCAAAAAGTACACAATAAAACTTCAGGTATACAGCAAGAAGTTTTTTTAACAGAAAATTTGAGCGTTATTTCAGTATTTGTAATTCCTCAATAAAAAATTATAATCTCGGACATGTTTATAAATAATATATTTCTACTTGAGACTTTTCTTTGTTAATTGCAACAAAGCAAGGTATGACATGAGAACAGACCTGCCTATTTTTTAACTTTGATTTATTCAAAATTGTTTTATTATACACTTATATTCTTGAAGTGAACCTTAGCCTTTGACATGCACATTGTATTGCTGTAAAGTAATACTGTAGAAGATAAATCATTTGTATTAGAAGTGAATGTTTGTTTTCCAGCGGAAGCTGTGAAGCACTGGTTTAACTGGAGTCTTCATCAAGGAAAAAATCAAGCTGGCAGCTATGAATAATGGTAGCAATTACCATTATACTCCTTGGTTCTGAACCCTTTCACTTTTCCTTTTAACTGTTGTATTTTATTATCTGAAATATTTTTCTATAGATCGACTATTTTATGATGTGATTTCATAAATTTTCTAATTCATTAAAATATAAACAAACAAAAAACATTATAGGTAAATAAAAAGGAAATCTGTCCTACCGCAATGTGTTATATTTTCAATAGTTTTTTTAAGAGTAATGCATGCCACCTGTTAGTATTTGGTAATCTAGGTATGCTGATTTTTAATAATTCTAGTTTATATGAATAATTAAAATATTGTTGATTCTAATATAATTTCCAGTTGTTAAAATTGTCTTTCAAAACTTCACAGTAAAAAGACTTCTACAAAAATATGTTCTGATACTCAATAGCACACCTCCATAAATGGAATTGACAGAGGAAATGTTTCATTATATAACCTAGGGCACAATAAAAGGGATAATAAAATAAATTCATCTTGTCTATTCTGCACTCTCAAGACTGAATGTTTGCTGTCTACACCTGCTTCTGATTTTTCTCATGCCCTTAGAATTTCTGCTATGTTATTACTGATTTGTCTTCTTATCCTAAATAATAACAAAACATAGGACAGTTACAGAGTCCTTTGGAAGGTTTTGTATTGTGTAAAAGCACATAATTGCATTAAAGTTAGCATAAATCATAGTTTTACAGGGTTGGATTTCAGTGATATTAATTTAAATTCTTTTCAAAAAATAATATTTTGTACCATGTGATTTTCCTTTATTTTTTGTGGTGTTTCTGTCTCTCTCTTTCTGTGTCTTCTTATGTAAAAAAGGTTTTCACTGAAAGCAACTAAAAGAGGTAATTTCATTGCTACATACTGAGCTAACTAGGATTATAGTGCTATATTGGACTAGGCCATGGGGGAAGCAATGGACATTCCTGAATATTTTCAGTTCTATTTGTAATGTGGCTGAATGGCAGAGCTCAGAGGTTTGTGATCAGCGTAGAATCCAGTTGGAGATCTGTAGTCAGTCGCACTCCCCAGCTGGGTCCAGCCTTATTCAACTTGTTATCACTGACCTGGGCAAAGAAATAGAATGTACCCTCATCGAGTTTGATGACAACACTAAACTGGAGGCAGTGGCTGATACACCTGATGGCTGTACTGCCATTCAGTGGGACCTTAATAGGCTGGAGAGCTGGGTGGAGAGGAACCTAATGAAGTCCAAGAAGGGCAAGTGTAGGGTCCTGCACCTGGGGAGGAATAATCCCAAGTACCAGCACAGGTTGAGAGCTGACCACCTAGAGACCAGCTCTGCAGAGAAGGATCCAGAAATCTTAGTGAATGACAAGTTGATCCTGAGCCGGTAGTGTGCCCTTGCAACCAGGAGGGCCAATGGTATCCTGGGGTGCATCAGGAAAAGTGTGGCCAGTAGGGCGAGGGAGGTGATCCTTCCCCTCTACTTCACAGAATCACAGGATTGCTCAGGTTGGAAGGGAGCACAGTGGATCTGATTCAACTTCCCTGCTTAAGTAGGGACGTCCTAGAGCACATTGCACAGGATTGTGTCCAGGTGGTTCTGGATTATGTCCAGCAAGGGAGACTCCACAACCTCCCTGGACAACCGGTTCTAGTGCGTGGTCAAGGTTCTTCCTCGTGTTCCGGTGGAACTTCCTGTGCATCAGTTTCTGTGCATTGCCTCTTATCCTGTTAGTTGGCACCATCAAGAAGAGCCTGGCTTCATTTCTTGGCACTCCCTCTTTAGATATTTATAAACATTTATAAGGTCCTCTTTCAATCATCTCTTCTAGAGGCTGAGCAGGCCTGACTGTGAGATTAGCTCAGCTGGTTAGAGGATGATGCTAATCACGCCAAGATCACGGGTTCAATCCCTGTATAGGCCATTCACTTCAGAGTTGGACTCAGTGGTCCTTGTGGATCAAGGTCTCCATGGAGGTCATGGAGTCTCCCTCTCTGGAGACATTCAAAGCCAACCTGGATGTGTTTCTGTGTAATCTGGTCTAGGTGATCCTGCCTTGGCAGTGGAATTTCCAGAGATTCCTTCCAACTCTAACTGTTCTGTGATTCTGTGAAACACTAAAACTGGATTATTAATATAAAAAATATTAATATAAGCAATATTAATATAACTACTTTTTAAAATGGGCATTATGAAGGAAACTACTAAATCTTGTGCCTCATTCATCTTATCATATGACCTCCTCCTCCTGTGAAATTGTGAAGTGTTACCTGAAAACTCTTAGGTTGCAGGTTTCTTTTTTTTCTTTTTTTTTTCGTACAGATGATTTATTTTTGTTTGTTTTAGAAAAATTAAGTCTTCATTCTATAAGTGTGAAATAACACTATGATGTACTACTGAGTTCTGCAAATTGTCAGTAAGTTGAGTTTTTTATCAGTTCTTCATAAGTTCCACCAATAAGCTTATATTTTTATTCAGCATTTCTTGTGCCTTGGATCAAGTTAGACTCTTATTATTTTGGTTTCTTATTCTTTTTTACCCAAGTCTTTGTGATGTGTCTTCTGACAAAGATATACTTTTGTTTTTACCAGTTAAGTTTTGCAGAGGATGTTTTGAAGGTGATGTTTGTCTGAGACTGATATTTTGCAGTGCTAATATTCTGCATACCATAGATTATCTCACTAAACCAGGAACTCTGAGTGTCAGAGCACATATAACATTACAAACATCAGTCTTTAATATTTGGCAGATTAATATAATCAACACAAAGCCAAACTCCTTGTGTATATTGTGGGATGTTTTTGTCAAGGCAATGATCTGATTAAACATTTCTGTAGATACTGCTTTTCCCCATGGTAATTTTTCTAGGAGTCTTAAATACTTGTTTTAAGGAAAAATATTTTTTTATTTTTAAATTTTTTACAGACATTGACTTCCTAGTTTTTTTAACCACTTGTGAAACATGTTAGCCATGAATGGAAATCTACACGCTATGATTGTAATCATGAGAATAGTCCAAGTTTTGAAGAGTGGGAATGGCCTTCTGATATGGTCAATTAAAAGATTGACTAGATTATGCTGAGATTACTTCTTTTTTCTGCTTTGTGGGCAAATTGATTAAAGAAAAAATAAACCACTAGCTGCAGAAACACCAGATCAAAAAAGTAATTAAAATATTAAATAAAGGGGAAAACAGTCCCAAAGGCAATGAAGTTTTAAATTTGTTTTAAAAACCGTAAATACATTAGAGATCTGATGACTAACATTTTTACATAACGGAAATTCCACCACAGGGTTAAGTCTAAAAATTTATTGTAATTGGGTAGTAGAAAGTCTAAAGAACAGCTTCAAGATCTGAATAACATGTAAACTGAAGGCTTAGATCAAATATTCAAATTGCATATTTTTATTTTCAATAATTTAATTAATTTTATGACTCAGTGGATAGAGACATCCTGATTCATAAATGACTCATGTTGCATCACTTGCTAATAGCATTTGAATCCTTTATCTACAGACATTTCTGTTATTTCAGAGCTGCCTTTTCTCTAATAAGTGTTAGCTGATAGCATGATAATAACCCCTAATAACTGTCTATCCTAGGATGTATCATGACCAACTAGTACCAAGAATTAGCTCCCTTCCAGTTCATAATACAGTTGTGTTCACTTTTTTCATTAAGGAGGTGTCAGCTGTTCTTTCTCAACTACAGATTTCAAATTAATGAGTAGTTTGTTAACCAAGAAGATTGTATCCAAAACTTTTTAAACTGAGAAAACAACTCCCTTTGGTAGTTTCATTTAGTATGTTTATGAATGAATAAAACAGAATTTATGTGCAGTCCCTGTAAAGGTAATTAGCATGTTACACTTTTTATAAAAAATTAATAATCTCAATTTTATCTGCACATCACAAAGATGGTAACATAACTGGGTATCCAGCACTTCTCATGAATACTTTCAAGTTTGAAGACCTTTACAACTGCATGAGAGAAAAAAAACCCAACAGTTTTTAATCTAAGTCCTGTTGGACTTCAGCCTTTTCATGTGAGAACGTTTGACTCCCCTGATTTCAAATTGTAAGAACTGAATAAGACACAAAAGATGTTAGACTGAACTGACATAAACCATTCTTCCTTTGAAAATTACATAGTATCTCACTAGAAATGTTTACATCATGTTTTCTCAGATTTGTCCTCTGTTTAAAATCAATTTCATGGTCACAGGCATATTATTAAGGAGTGTCTATTTATAGTCTAATGTATACTCTGATACCTGTATATATATTCTTAACCTATAGTACAGGTTTTATAGATCACCATTTATCAGGAACTGTATAACTAAAGTGACAAGCCTCCTGCAACTTTGATTTTAAAATTACCAACATGGTGCTGAAAGAAAATGTTAATATCCATGCATTTCGAGGAAAATTCATACTGTTTATAAATGGTGAGAATTACGTTTTCTGAAATGTTTTTATGCCTTTGATTCTGTAAGGCAGATTTATTTATGAATTGCTAAAGCATGATCTTTTCCATGAGGGAAAAAAAAAGAAATATTATATAACTACATTTTTATTAAGGGGGAAGAAGGGTGTGTGTACTACTACATTCTCTTAAGCAGACCAGCAAAATCTGAATAAGATGTAACCACCAACTGTTTGAAAAAATTGCTTTCAGTTAACAAGGAATCATTATTATCATTTCAGTTGGGGAGTTCCACAGGGGGCTGTTTTGGCCATGTTGTTATTCAGTGTCTAAAAGAAAAGATATTTGAATGATGGAAGAAACTATGGGCTTTAAAAATCTGTGGCTGATGGACAACTGGGCAGGAGTGTAAAAGCCCCAGAGGATAGGATTAGAATTTACAAAAATCCTGGCAAATTAAACAGCTTATCCAAAAACAACAGTGTGCAAGAAAAATGCAAGAATACCACCATAAAATGCACATAAATAAAACAGAAATAGTTGGATATATAGCAGAAGCACAATTTTTTAACAGAGACTAATTCTACAAGTTCCAGTACAGCATAGACAATTTCTTTAATAGATCCCACACTACTGCTTCTCAAACATTGAAATTTCAGGACCTATTTAGGCATACCATGGCTCCTTTCCTGTATACTCTATACACCTGATATTACTTTTAAAGACAAGTAGATAAGGGAAGAGTAAGGATTTACTTTGGTAAATAATAAGAACATACTGCAAGGTGTGCAACTGAGCATCATGAACATTGAACTTAAAAAGGCATCTGCCCTGAAGTCCAGATGTAGCCATTTCAGCACATAAACAAAAGGGACGAACAAAGGAATACCACAAGAAATGGTCTTTAATAGAAAGCATTTGAGAGTATTGTCATGTAAAATATGGGTTCTATGCTGTGTCAGGGAAGACCAAACTGTAATATTTTGGCAACAAAACTGGGTTTTCAATTAAAATTAATACTGAGAAGAAGGGGAAAGTAGGTATTTTATGCAAGTATAGATTATCTGCCAAGAAGTTTATGTAGGTTATTATGAATATAATTTCCATAGGATAATTGAATTGCATACTTTTTTGAACTCTTAGGTTTTGATCTATGTAAACCTGTATTTTGTTATAAACCAGAATATTCCTTCAAGAGGTTAAAAAAATGGGATTATAAAATTTAATTTCTTCAACAGGCATGTTTTGTGTCTTTTCAAGACATGTTATGAGGTTGACAAAGGTTTTCATTCAGCAAGAACAGAAAAAGGATGTAAAATGTCTACTGTTGGAATATTGCCATAATTAAAGCACATGGATCTAACACAGATTTAGGAATAAGCAGTATTTGGCAGGTTTTTAAGTGAAAGGGACACAGTTACCAGGAAAATTAAAGAGCAGTCCTAAACAAAATTAATTCCTATTCTTCTTAATTTAGGCTTTACTTGAATCTGTTTCCAGTTGTGAAAGAACTAGATAACACAATAATCTATGAAACTACTACTCGTCTCTTTATCATTATGTTGTCCCTCTAAAATCCAAGAAATTTCTTAAAAAGAAATAGAAGAGGGATCTTGTATTCATAGAATAATAGAATCATTAAGGTTGGAAAAGACATCTAAGATGATCAAGTCCAGCCTTCCACCCAGCACTGCTGTGTTCACCACCAAACTATTTCCTCAAGTACCACATCTACAAGTTTTTGAACACTTCCAGGGATACTGATTTCACCACTTCCCTGGGCAACCTACTCCAATGCCTGACTACCCTTTCAGTGAAGGAGTTTTTCTTAAAATCCAGTCTAAACCTCCCCTGTTGCAACTTGAGGCCATTTCTTCTTGTCCTGTCACTTGTTACCTGGGAGAAAAGACTGACGCCCAACCCACTACAACCCCCTTTCAGGTATTTGTAGAGGGCAATAAGGTTCCTTCAACCCTCATTTTCTCCATGAAAAAATACTTTAGACATGCAAAAATTAACTAGATATTGCAGTAAAAAAATTAAATTAAACCTCAATAAAATTTTAAAAATTCCTCTTTCATAGCCTATTTGGAAAATTCCTTATTACTAATTATATTCTCCTTTTGGAATTAATATCTCAGGGTGCTACTATTAGGACTGAAATAAGATTTTGGACAATGTTTTTCCTGGGACTGAATTTAATTATTTCAGTTTGTTGATACTTGCTGCAACCTTTGCACAAGGAAATCAGAATTAATGGGAGCAAAGTGGTAATACATGCTGTTAGAATTCCTACTGGAATTTGTCTTGGTAATCATCATCATAAAAGTAATGGAACTTTTTCTGATTGCTGGATTATAACCAGTAGTTTAAATTCAAATTGAAAAAGACCACTGAAAACAGCATTTTAATCCCTTTTATTTTTTTTCCCTGACCCATTGAAAGAGTGGTACAATATCATTGCCCAGTGATGAGTCATCATAAAGAAATGGTTACTGCCTGGTAGTTCCCACAGTGCCTTTAAATAAGTGAAGTTGTGAAAGGAGATTAAAAATGCAGTAGTCTACTTAGTTAATGGTCATTATCAGTGGTTTTTAATTACATAATAATGTCGATAGAATAAAGCATTTTCATACAAACCTCCTGCTTGTTTTCTAAAATTATGGTGATTGAAGGTCTTGTGAAACTTAAATAAGGGAAAGCAAGCCTTAAAATCTTGGCAATTGTTGAGGAAACATCCTGCAATAGCGGGAACTGGCTAAGCATTTAAATGTTGCTGAATAATGTCCTTGAGTTGTATGCCTGCAAACTTAGAGAATAAATCACTTTTTACTTTAAATTAAACCGAATTACTTCCAGGAGGTAAAATTCCTGTTCTCTCCAAAGTGCAATTAATTTGCTGGCAATGCATTATAATGAACTATCAATATTTTGGTTTTTATATACATAGAAATAATACATAAAAACAGCACTTTTCATCTATACCTGAGAACATTTAACCAGAACACCCAAGATGAATTTGTGGAGCAGGAAAGTTTGTGGACACAAAGAATTTCCAGCTTTTCTAGATCAGTGTTTTAGTTCACAGCACAACTAAGCTTATGCTTGAGGATTATTAACCTACAATTTCCTCATTTAAAGCACTTGGGAGTTTTCTGTGTAATGGTCGGATGCTGCTACAATCAACTGACACTGTAGGGAAGGTAGTAATACACGGGTTTTTGCAACCAATTTCAATCCTATGTAAATTTTTTTTCAGCTGTTTAAAACTATAGCAAAACAGTCTAGCACAAATGTCCCCCCCCAACAGATTCAAAATAATAAAATAGAAAAAAAGATGCTGCAAGACAGGTTAATTTAAACTCTTTTGGACCATCTGCTTGCAAAGTATATTTGAATTAAGAGACATATTTTCACTTGCTCTGTGATTATCCTGTTAGTGGTCATGTTCTGTTGTCACAAGACAAGGGAAGGGAAGAAAAGTACAAAATACAAAAGAATGTAATGGGAAAATTTGTTTGGAGAGATAAGAGTAAGTCAAACTTTTAAGATAGGAACTTTTTTGGAGCTTTTTTTTTCCTCTTGTTTCTCCATAGAAATATAATGGCAATATTGAATGATTACTTCTGCAGTGACAGAACAGAGTGTTCAGCAGGTTGAGAGACCTAAGACAAGAATGTGGTTTTGTGGTGGAAATTTAAAACTTTCAAAATGAAGCCAAACTGACTATTTTAATATAAAGAAAGGCTAAATGTATACACTTTTATCCTCAGGTTCTTTTTTTGAATATGCCTAAAATGCTTGGGGAAAAAAAATCTGCCAATCCTTGAGCCATGAAAATAAAAAAAAAAGAAACCAAATGAAACAGCATAACTCAACAACAATGCCTGAAAAGAAACAAACAAACAAAACAACCAACCAGACAACCAAACAAAAATCAATCAAAGAAAAACCTATACAATGAATAAAAAAACCCCAAACCCACAAAACTAATTTATCTAATGCAAACACCATGGAAAAACTGTTAGAACTTGGCAACACTGCAAGCACTGAATGGATAATCTGTTAATAGGATGTCTTGAATAATCTTTAGATTACAGAGACATACTTCCTCCAGAGCATACAGATTATCACTATAGCATTTAATATTCTGCTTTTATATGTTAATTACCATTAGCATAAAACTAGCATGAATTTTATGTCATGTTTATGCACGATTTTTCAATACATCCTTCTTTTCTTTTGTTCAAAGAGAAACGTTTTTACTTTCTGTATTTTCTAATATTTATTTGCCAGATTTTAAATTTTGAGCATTAATCTTCGTTAATGTTGCACTGGAAAGTGAAAAATGTCTGTACACAAAACGTTGGAAAGTAATTTGTTGCAGGAAAATCAATTTTAGATTGTTCTTATTAAGCTAATGGGTAACCTCAAACCTTATTAATGGAATAACCATGGTTATAGTATTGATAAATTTAACAAATCTTAGCAATTATAAAGAAATGCATCCAGGTCCATGAAATGAATGTTAATTCAATGATGAATCATTTGTATTTGATGATCATAAAGGAGATTGCTGCGCTAATCTGTTTTCTTCCTCTGCTTTTGTAGAAGACATTCCTTTTTTGCATCCCCAGATTTACAAACATCCACTCCCAGTCAGACTCTCTAGTGCTCTTACTCCAATGCACTCTCATCAGCTGTCACATAGCATTCTGATGCCTTTCAAACATGAAAAGTATATCCTTTATTATTATTTTAATTATTTTGACTTCCACTCTTAGAACTAAAATCTTAGATTATAACCTGGCTTTTGTTATTACCTTCTGAGCATTAAAGTAATTTGTTTTCCAAAGCAGCTAAATATGTTCAAATAAACTTCTCAAGTCATAATTTGAGTGCTCCGGTGTGCAGTCTGAAGTCTTCTGTCTAGATATTCCTGGAGATTATTGGTTTCCACGGACATTCACAAATTCTCATTTGCAGAAGGGAGCTTATAATTAATTTTTCTTCAGAACACAATTGGGGTATAAGGAGGGGAAAACTGAACACATTTGAAAGCTTAGGCTTTTATTGGGTTGTTTTTCTGACATAAAATGTGCTTCTTTCAGAGTGTTCCAAACAAGGTTTAAGTCCATTGATTTTCATATGAGGTATATGTATGTTAATTATTTGCAGTATTGAACTACTACCATTTACTTGTTTTACTGTGTATCTAATGTCTGAATATTTATTGTAAGTGGTGACAGAAAGCTTTTGTTTTGTGTTTTTCAGATCTCAGGATAGAGCATTTTTGACTGAGTTCCAAACCTGCAAGCTCAGGGTGAGTAATTATTTATGTCATTTCTTCAGCCTGAATTGGGATGGTTCTGCAAAGAACGGTATTCTAGCAAATGATTAGTTCCATGTTTCCTGGAACACCAAAAAATAGGGTCCCCCTCGGTCTGTGATAATGTCAGCGGGTAATATCAGCGATTAATTAATCTCTTTTTGTTTCAAGACATTGAGAGGAAGAAGGATTTTTTCCCTTACTATGTAACAATAAAATGCATTCTTTTGGGGTTTTTGGTTTTTGTGCGTTTTGACTGAAGAGATCATGACATAACTGTACTTTATTGCTACATGTGTAATTTGAACATGTTGCATTTTGAGACTAATGCTACCATAGTCATCAAACTCAGAAGCTGACATAATTTTAACGTGTGAGTGAAACCATAAACCAAAGAAGTAATGATC
Source organism: Neopelma chrysocephalum (assembly GCF_003984885.1). NCBI lineage: Eukaryota > Metazoa > Chordata > Aves > Passeriformes > Pipridae > Neopelma > Neopelma chrysocephalum. Next base: position 2,521,036 of record NW_020925564.1, read on the forward strand.
TGCAAAAATGGCAGAGATTCTCCAGATGTAAACTGCATTTCTGTACATTAGATGCCTTGTGAGAAACCATCTTTTGAGAATGAGATAGGGCCAGGCAGCAACACTATCATGTTATAGGTTTTATCAAAATGATTTCCTACCACCAGGAGTTCATTGTAACAATCTGAGAGAGTGATAGATAAGACAGATAGCTGTTATAATGAAAAATAAATTTATTGGAATCTTGTGTTTGCTGTAAAATAATTTTTTTTCCATATAATAAGTGTTTTTGGGAAATACGTTTAACGTGAAGTCATTTGAAGAAAATATATTGATGTTAGCTTGTTCTTGAAAAATTTAATAAGTAATGTAATAAAACTATTGAGACAAACAAGCTTAAACAGATTACCAAAGTATTCTCCTGTGTTTTAAGCTTGGTTCATAATATTAAACGTAACAAAGTAAAGTGCTTGTTTCATAACAAGGGACAATATGATTAGCATGCAACTGAGATCAAACTAATGAGTAAACCTCATTTGTATAACACAAATAGCTGTCATACTTTGCATATATGGGCAGCAAACAGCACTTCTAGACAGCGGAAAACTAAGCCCAGGAGAATAGATCTGTCAGCTTTGCATTGTGATTCCACTCACTGAGTGAAGGTAGTAGTCCAAAAAGCACCATGGAAGAAACATGATATTTTGTCATGTTGCTACTTTTGTACTAAGTTACAAATTTTGAGCTCCAAACCATATTTGTGTTTCAGAGGCTACTTGTGAAAATCTATAACATAAATTTTGTAGTACCAATTATAAAAATCACATAAAATATTTTTACTGAGTATTCGGAAAACAGGATGTTTTCATCCTGTTTCTGTTGGTTTTCCATGAGATTCTTTCTTGCTCCTTTGCTCATAGTACTTGAGGAGTCAAATTGATTATTGCTATCCCCCATATTTCACAGCACAATTGTAGAATCTTCCTTGCAGTAGGTAATTTACAGGTGTCTACAGTAGATTTAGAAGTGTCTATTGTAAGTCTTTAAAATGTTTTTAAATTCAAAATCCCTCAAATCTCTTGTTTGCTAGATACCAGAATGTGTACAGGAACACAGGGCTTATTAAGATTTCTGTAAAACTTCTGTACTCATAGAAATTCTTTACCAGTAAGAAAATCTAATATTGTCAAAACTGTTAATTGTATAGATATCTGTCTCTTTAAGTTTGTTAATTTCTGGTGGTTGAGGAAACACTAGCAGTGTTTAGTAATAATACACTGAAGTGACGGTTAGAGAAATCTCATTATAATACCAGTATATTACAAAATATAAGATTCTGAGTAGTATTTTCCCTTATGTTTCAAACAACTGATGCTATATAAAATACACACAAGCATATGTGTGTATGTGTGTGTATTGTGTATAGTAAAGCTTTATTTTCAAAGAAAGAAATATAGAAAGACAATGGTATCTCATGGTTTGAGGAACCATTGTTTCAACAATGTGCTAAAACAATTGGGGTAACTGCATTAAATTATTGATAAATATAGTGAAAATATGGTAAAGGAGGTTTTTTGCAATGTAAAAAAAACTAAAAACAAACCACAAATAAAGACACCCAAAAGATACACAACAGAAATCATTAACTTTTATGCAGAAATCCAGGAAAAGAAAAAGAAAAAAAAAAACAAACACCAAACTACAAAAACCAACCAACAAACCCCTCAACCAACCAAACAAACAAAAACAACCACAACAAAACTAAAATCAGACAAACAAGAAAAATAAATAAATAAATAAATAGAACCACAAAAACATCCTTTGCCACTTATTTAAATTGGATCACTTAAGTTTAGCATACTTGGAGCAATTAAAAAATGCAGCCGATAGGAATTTAATATGGAAGAGGGTTCATTTCCAACATTATATATTATATCCTTACAGTCTATTCAAAGTAGAACGATAAATAACCTAATTAATTTCTTGTATGAATTAGTAAATTTAAATTATGTGAATTAAACGTGGCATTCTCCTCAGTGTTCTTTGTAAACTGTATGTATAGCTGATTTGTCAGAGAACTTTCTTACATTGTTTTGTTGGCCTGCAATTTATATACCTAAAAGTGATGTAGATCATTGAAACAGAACTTGGAATATTACAGACAGGTGCTGAAGTATAAAAAAATCTTTGCAAAATTTGGATCGGGTATTAAATCCCATCCTTTACTTTAAACCGTGTGTTGTGGAGTTAGAAGTTTAAACAATGGCTTGTGGTATGCCTGATTCCTGATTTAGTCATACTCTAAAACAGGACACAGACAAATCTAAGTAGTATTGACACTGTTAAAATAATAATATTGATTTTCCGAATATTACTATTTTTTTAAAGATGACATTAAATTATGTATGTATTTTAAAAAGCATTACTTAATAAAAGATTTCAACTTTCTCCTTCATATAAGTTTGTGATCATTCTAATGAATGTTAAAAGAAAAAAAAAAGGAAAAAGAAAAAAAAAAGAAAAAGAAAAAAAAAAGGGAAAAATAACTGATACAGAACTAACAGATGAAAATAAATATTTTATTGGAAAATGGATACCAGAAACTTACCCAACCTTATTTCAAGGTCATATCCATATGAACCCCTAATACTCAGTATTTATACTCTTATATAACATAATCAACAATTAAAAATAAAAAACCACATAAAAAAATGAACCTACACACACACCCTATCATCTTACCTCTTTCTTCTTACAATTTTTTCCAGTCCTCTCCTAGTTCAGTTCTAAATTTTTTTGAAATCCTTTCACACATAAACTTTTATCTATTGCCTCATGTGATTGAAGAAGGAACACAAAATTTCAGTCCTTGGCCAATTTTCTGAAAAAACCCCCGCCAATCATCCAGTTAAACTTGCAATATATTCCATTAGAGGTAATTATTAAATTTAAGAAAAAAATGCAGTGGGAGAAAACAGTAACATCTGTTTCCTGACACCTTGTGGATGATGAGTCTGTAAAGAGCAATATGCAACCACAAAAATTTTGAAAGATATGTCCCTATTCTTAGGTTATTGAGCAGCTGAATCAATTCTGATAACTTTCCATAGTAGTCTTGTTTACATTTTTGGTAGTTTCTTATCTTGGATACTTGAAGCAGTATCCAGGAAGGAAGTAGACATGGAGAGTGGGCTCTAGTTTTATTTTATGTTCAGCTTGTGATGTCTTTTTCTACTAGATGACATTTATGAAAATAATTTCCTTGTCCATCAATCTGTGTGTGGGGCATCACAATTCATCATCCCTGAAATGTCATAATTTCTAATTTTTTGTAATATTAATTTACATTATCTAGAAAAGCAATATAACAACAAACAAACAACTTTTTTCCCATCTTAAAATTATTCTTTTTGAAGACAGTATTTGCAGACACAATCTTAAAATCTCATTTTACCTGAATTTCTCTGGGTGCTGTATCACAAATTATAAGGTACATTTCTATAGATATGCTTACATGTTCACTGGAAAAACCTTACTCTAGATACTGCATTTTACTCTGTATTTGGAAAACTTTACTTCTCTTTACCTACTTACATCGGAATGAGTGGACATAAATACAAACATAAAAGGGCATGTGTGTTTAAAAGTGTATTAGTCTTCCTTAATGCATTCAGATTTGATCCTGTTCAGTCCTTAGTGTGCATTTGTGCTTTATAAATAGACATGTACACATGCATACATACAAATATGTATTTATATATTTCCAATGTGACAGGTAATGTTTTCTTAAAAGCACTGTAAAAGCATTTAACCACTTGTTCTTTTAATGAAAATTTTAAGCATACCTGTAATATAACAGTGGAAAGTAGTACAGCAAATTTATCTTTTAATACTCTCAGTACTGGGTTCACTAGTGTGTGAAATGATATGGATAGATATTTTGCAGGTCATGACACAGCAAAAGTAAAAGGTCGTATGTAAATTAGGAGTAGTTCTGGGTTTCTTTTACTGTTCTTTTTGTCTTTTTTTACAGTCACAAAAAATTACTCCTGCTGAAATATATTTTATCTTTCTAAAGGATTAAAATGTTCCACCTAAAAAATTATTTCTTTTATTTGAAACACAAAATAGTCACCTATTTAATTTTTTTGTTAAGGAATAGCGCCAATTAAAGTTAACCAACTTGCATAAAATGTGAAATGGAAAAAAATACGCCTTTATACTGAAGACAGCTTTCATTTTTTAATAAGCATATTTTGAATATATTGATTAAAAAGTCCTACCGTGGCCACAGACCCAGGCAAATTATTATTAGAATGATGATATGCAATCTTGATGACATTCTGTCTTTTGCACCTCTGAGAATGTCATTATATCTTTTGAGACTATCATTATTTTTGAAGTTAAAAATCAGCCTTAAAAGAAGTTAAAATCAGCATTTTCAGATGGGTGGAGCTAAACATGTAGTGAGAGTAAATCTCTTCTAATGTAAACCAGACCTACACTACAATCCTACAGTGATGACTATATCCTGTTCTTTAAAAGGAACTTTGCTAGTTTTCAGCCAAGAATTATTGCACTTTGAAACTTGCTTACAGACTAGGAGACAAGACTTGTGGATCAAGAGGCAAGGCTATCATGTAGAACTACAAAAGACAGAGATTTGTTAGAAACTGAAGGAAGAAAGAAACAATACTATTATACAGATAAATGGGCATAAACTCTTGAAACAATTTCTCCAGTTACAGTAACAGACATACCTTTCTTGACACACTAGAAATCATTAGTAATGGACACAGTGGTGACTATCTTTGTCAATGGTTTATTAGGAACTGTTCTTAGACTGATTTTCTGATATATCTTTGAACTTCTTTGTCAATTCACAGCCATTGCACTAAACACAATTATTCTTGGTTGCTGTCAGGATATAGGAAATGGGGAGAAGTAGTTTGAAGCAATTACCTTATCTTCAAAGGACACGTCAATATCTGCTTATGTAAGCTTAGAGCTGCTCCCATTTACAAAAGATGCAGAATAGGAAACATAAATTATAGGTTAAAGGTAAAATTGTCTCTTTCATCCAGTCTCCAATATTATTACAGAATATATGAAACAGAAATGATTTAAAACGCAACATAGCAAGAACTTTTCCATTTACTTCAGTAGAGGTTTGCTAACTCTCCAAAGGAAGAAATTTCTCCTCGAGACCAAAAGATAACATACTACCATTTTGTAATACTGCAAGAGAAAATTACCACACACTACCACACTGAAGAAATTGATAAAATTACATCAGGGATAAACTTAAGAACTTTTCTTTTTATTATTAAGGGCAATTATTTCTTTTCCTTTCTTAAAAAAAAAAAAAGTAAAAAAAAAAAAAAAAGATGCAGCGAACCTTTTTAAAAAGCTGAAGATTATTCTTCTGGAATTTTTCCCAAAACCTACCAAAAAGATTGTTATTAATATTGGTGGCCTGTAAATGAAGTGCTTTTTCATGCAATTCTAAGGAGCTTGATGTAACCAGAAGTCCTTTTCAATCAGGTCAACCACTTTCTTAGGTATGTAGATATTTGTATCTTTCACATGAATTATTCTCACAAGGCTTGTAAAGAACATAAAATAAATGAGTGAGTCACTACTTTACACAACTCCCTTGCAAAAATGGAGGGGAAAGAAGGAATTTCCCCAATAAAATTCTACAAAACTTTACAAATGCCATATGCAGTATCTAATTTATTGCTTAAGATATTGGGAACTAGAAATGAATAACCCTTTGTTGTGTCTTTTATTTTCTAATTATTTTATATTTGGCATGAAAGCAGAGGTATGTTTACATTACTCACTGCAGGACTGAAACTGCTGCTAAAGCACAAGTTTATCAGAGATTTGATCACTTAAATTTCACATTGAAAATATAGAAGAAAAAGCAAACTGAATATTTAGGCTGTTGCTAGGCTATTGTAGACATGCTTCAAGTAATAACATCCTGCCTTTTCATCTTCATCTAACTTCCCCTCCTGTATGAAATAGATTTTGTCAAAGAATATTCTGGTTTAAAAGCATCACATGAGTTGTCAACATTTGCAGATCTGTAAAGAGATCAGCTCAAATCTCATCAATATTTGTTTGATGAAATTGCAAAATAAGCAAACTTTTTTTTCTGTTTCATATACAGTTATGGTTGATGTCAGAAGTTATTTTAGAAGCTGTCATGTGAAAATATGTCACTAACATGGGGTCTTCTCAATATTTCATATCTCTGGACAAATATCAGGATAAAAATCCCATTGTCTTTCAGGGAAATGCCATGTTCCTTTGCGTGTGTTCATGTGTATGTTCTGTGGAAGAGTTTTCCTGAAACTTTATGCTCAGCAAGATACTGTGTAGAAATAAATCTAGAAAAATTGTGTAATGAAAAAAACAAACTTTTTTTTACAGTCCTCTTGGGATGATGGGTCTCACAAACCTATGATATCCTGCATAGACAGAGGGAAAAAGATTTAGGGGCTCATTTTAAAAGAAGATGTAGGCAATAGATTCATCTACATTCAACTAGGGATTAAAAGTCCAGTAAAATATGATCTCAGCTGAGTATTTAATAATTTTGAGGAGAAAATCACTTATATATCAAGTAAACGAATAAAAAACTAAATGCAGTGTTAGTCTTAAGCAAAAAGTTGTTAAAATATTTTAATCCGTAATTCCAATTAAAAATAGTTATTTTAATAAATGCGTCAAAGAACGAAATATAAAATCTGTGCCTCAAAGTCAGATCAAAGGTTCAGCTGGCTCAGTACATGATTTTTTCAGTGCTGCTTGCTTGTAAAGATTTAAGGTGATTTTTCTTCTGAATTAGCCAGCTTTTGTCAGTCAATTTGTCTGTTTGACTCCACTCACTGTATTTCACTGAAGTGGAAAAGTGGGAAAGGATAATGAAGGAATCTGAAAACACTTGAACTTTTCATACATTTAGACTTCATTACTGGATAGCCTGAGTAAAGTTTCTTATGTTTTATTTTGTCAGATTCAACCAACCTTTTAGGTACGTTAAAAAAAAAACAAAGTTGCAGTTGAGAATATAACTCCTTTAGAAATTTTAATATAATTTTAAAAAATAAAGTGAACTAGAGAGGAGAAAAAGAAAGTATATGCCATGTGACAGAACACATATTTCTGTGTATGTGTGAAATTAACTTTATATGATTTACGCACTCTTAGCTATTTCTTCAAGTACAATCTCTTCCTTCTATCATCTCCTCCCACTTCAGTCACTTTTGTGTATTCATAAATTGCTTGTAGCACATCTGAATGTACAACTTGAATGTGTGTATGCAACTTCTAGGATATTATTATCTTTTTTGGTTTTTTTCCCCCTTGGCATATCAAAAGTACTATGTATCATGATTTGTCCTTTTCACTGCTGATAACTCTATCAGTCTTTATCAGAGTTTGTATCTGAACTGAAACTTGGTATTCATTTGGACTGTGTGTATACTCAGAGATCAAGATTAGGCTGTTGTTGGATCATCTTATCAATAATGAGGAATTAGGGGAAAAAATAAAGCAACCTGCATTCAGAAAACAACTTTGAGGCACATTTATATCTGTAAAAGTTTTCTAACAGAAAGTGGGTATTTCTAGAGTTACTAACAGAGCACATTTTGTAGTATAACTTGGCGAAATTCAGCACACAATATGTCAGTTTTACACAACAGATTATTATTAAACTGCTACTCTCATCAGTAGATATCAATAGGCCATGATTGCCATATCTGAATTTGAGACTAAGTTGAATTTTATTCCTAAGTATTCTTGCTCTTTGATCCACTTGCTTTCTTTCAGTGCAAGCCATTGTCTTCTCTATACAGAAAATCTACATAGCTGTTGTGCTGTATAGACTATGAAAATAAAATATTTTTGAACACCAGCAGAACAGAAGCACACAAATCAACTGTACTCAGGTTGTAGTGCAGAAAATGAGGACTGAAGAAGATAGATCTATTTTTGTACCTGGAAATATGTGAAAGGTCAGGGAAAAAAAATTTCAGTGGCTGGTAGAGATTAGACATCTCTAAACAGAGAGACACAAGTATATTTTTATAAGAAATGTCTTTTTTCATACTTGGATTTTTTTTTACTTGCTTCCAAAACCATTTAACTGCTTTGCAGATCAGGCCTAGTGATGCAAAAAAAGTAAAAGAAACCTAATAAAATTTCTAATAACCATAGAGGTAGGTGATATAGTCTATATAAAGAAATATCAGAATAAATAATAGTTCTTTATGAAGTAAAGAGTAAAACTATTGCATAAGAAGAACAAGATTTTGTTGTTTTGAGACCTGCTTTGTTGCATATTTATGCACTTTGGGAAGATTTTCTTATGTCAGATATGTCTTCTCTCTTCAAATTCCACATTATTTAGGGTTAAATAATATCATAAATATGATACTATTATCTTCATTGAGGAGGAACTTCTGTAAGGGAGTATGCCTTACAGAAGGCATACTTTCAAGGCTTACTAGCCTTGAAAGAAGGCTAGTTAAAGCTTCCTCCAAAATGAAATCCAGGCTATAAATGCTCATTATTAATGAGTTCATCTTAAGCTAAACAAACATAGGTGCAAGTGACCATATTCTTTGCCTTATTTTTTCTTTTTTGTTTGTTTGTTTGGAGGTTTTTTGTTTGTTGGGGGGGTTGTTTTTTTGTTTGGGGTTTTTTTCAGGAAATGGATTATATGGTAGAACTCTAAAAGAGCAAGAATAGAGGATTCCCAAAGTACCATTTGTGATTCCTTTACTTCTACGTGAAAAATACAATTTTTCTGTATTTTTAAGGTCTCGGATCCTATCAAGTCTGCTGCCCATAAGGAAATAGGTTGCAGTAATTTTCCTTCATCTATACCTCTTTTTAAATATATGAAAGTCTAGGAAAGCAGTAATCTGGGAATGTTTGTTGACGTTAATATACTTGGCAGGAACTGAGTGGAGGTAGATATTCTGTAGGGAAGTTGTTTGATGTTTGTACCCCTACCTTTTAAAAGAAATTCAGTTGAGAGGAACTAGGAGAAGCTCCAAGGCAATGTGAGGCTCTCACCTGAGTATCTCAGAGCCTTTGCTAGCTAGTGGTCGCTTCTGGGATGCAGTGTTTCCAGTGCTTTGCTAGGCACATGTGCTAGTAATTTTGGATTGCACATAAAATGCTATTACCTACAGTGATGTGCATTACCCATAGTAATATGTAGGGAACTCCTATAGAATTTGATTACTGAGTTCAAAAGGTTTGACTTTGTACTGGGATACAATTTTTTGCCAATATCTGCCAGAATCTTTAAAAATGTTTTTGAAAAAATCATAGAATGATTTGGGTTGTAAAGGACATTCAAAGATCACAGAGTCACAGAATCAACTAGGCTGGAAAAGACCTCTGAGATCCTCAAGTTCAGCCTTTGACATAACATCACCTTGTCTAGATCATCAGGTTCAAATACCTTGGCATGGGCAGGGACATTTTCACCACAACAGATGGTTTAAAGCCCCATGAAACCTGACCTTGAACATTTTTAGGGACGTGGCATTTCCAGGCAACCTGTCCAGTGTCTCACCACCTTCATCACAAAAAAATTCTTGCTGATGTCCAGTCTTATTCAGGATTTCATCTTTAAGTCATTTAGAGAAAAGTTTGTCTAACTTTTCTAATTTCTGCCATGTTTCTTTTCTGTCATTCCTAGGAATTACATTTCTACAAAGTTTTCCATAGTTGTCAATCTGATTGAAAAATATGAAGCATTTTGGTTTGGTTTTTTTGTTTATTTGTTTCTTTCTTTGGGTTTTTTGTTTGTTTGTTTGTTTTGTTGTTTGTTTTTTTATTATATGTGGGTTTGGTTTGGTTTGGTTTAGTGTGGTTTGGTTTTGGTTGCCACTCTGCAGCTCCATTTATATTTATTCATTTCTAGATATTATAAACACGGAATCTACCTTTAGTATCTTAAAGAGCTATGCACTACCATTACTATATTCTGTGCATCTTTTTTTTTCCTCTGGTTGCTTTAATATGGTAAACAAAATTAATATGGTAAACAAAACTCTGAAATCCTGGCAAATTTTCACTCTTTGAAATAAAAACACCTTCTTTCCCAGATACCACCACACACAGTTTTTTATCTGCATCTTAAAAGAAAAATTATGATTGCACTCATCCAGTTTAATTAAATTTTCTGTTAATTTTCAAAATCCATGGGAGGAAGCTTATTGCTGTTTTAAAAAATTTCTTCTTTGTTCTTCATGATTTTATTTGAAAAGCTCAGAAGAGGACAATATTTGTTTCCGTTCATCTGGAATTATTTTAGAGCTCTTTGTATGGGCAGGGAAATAGTGGAGTAAAAGTGTTCAAATACCACTACATGCAGAATATATATTTAATCATGTAGTTCTTTATGTGCATACAAGACCCTAAATTGCCCATGAAAAATACATAAGGCAAGATCTTAGCTAGCCTCAGTGACTTGTAGTATCTGGGAAAGACGTGTAAACTGAAAAAAAAAACCAAAAACCAACTAACTGAAAGGAAGTCGGGACAAGGTAGTAAAATACCACGTCACAGGTTCACTCTTTTCTGCTGCCTCAACATAAGAGAGTATCATCCAAAGGAAATTACACTGGCATGACATATTCCCAGACAAGAAGCTGTAACTGAAAGGATATTAGAGCTTTCAGCCCAAATCTTCTCCATCCACCAAAACCATGAGGGTGGTTCTACGTGAGAGTCTAGACATGACACAAAGGCTTATTCATGAGTTCCTTCACATCCAGTAAGATAACTTTAATCCATCTTTGCCTCTTTCTATTAGCTTTAATTAGGCATAACAGTTGTTTTCCTAAGTATTTCTGAACCAACTAGAAAAAAAAATTGTAAATAGTGATTGTGATTGTGAAAAATGTAATACACGATACTTCTCTAGAAAAGGTGTCCCACCATCATAAGACAGAAGACTGTTCTCCTCCAGATTCTAATGCTGTGCATATGCTTTTCCCAGTGCTATGATAACTATTTTCTTTCTCACCTTCTTTGGTGCAGTTGAGCCAATATTTCATTTGCTAATCTTTTCAAAAAAAGCAATGGCAAAGAAATGCTTTCTGTAAAAGTTCTTTGTGTAAAAATATATCAAACCTTGATGATGTTATGTCATGCCATCTCCAACTTTCCAAACAAAGCAATCCACTCATTCATAGAGGAAACAGAACAGACACTGATAATTAATAACTTCAAGTTGTGTTCTTGCTCCAGTTGCTTGGTCTGTTGTGACCAATTATTATTGCTCTTAGGCAGTTCTTCTCCCTTAGGAAAGGATTGACACCTCGGTGCTTCAGTGATCGGCCGCAAAAAGTCCCTTATCTGCTGAAGGATACACTCTCACTTTGTTTCGGCCTAGCAAGCCAAATAGAACAGAAAACAGATGCCCAAAATACAATATATGGATGCAAGAGTGACACTTTATAGGCCAATACTAGTTGCTGTCTTAAGTGTGGATTTGGGAGGCAATTCACTGGTGAGGTAACACAGTAATCTAAATCTTTTTAAGTACAGCTCTTCAGTATCTGATTCTGTCATAACCACTGTGTGACATGGCTATAGTTATTGATCAGGGAAGAATGAGAGCATAGGATTTGACATGGTGCCTTGTGCACAAATCCTGTTGTGTACAAATGACCATGCACAGGGTGAAAGACAATAAAACAATCCCTTCAGCTCAGTAACAGCTGGTGCATGACATTCTCCTTGCTACAGACCATGAGGACTCTGCTGAGATGTGCGATCCATCACAGAATATTTGTCAAGTCTGCATAAATATATACATATTTCTTCATTAAGACACAGTTATTTTTACTACCCAAGGAACAACGTGAATCCTTTTTCATTCCTCTACCTTTCTGCAGTTCTTTAAGCATATACAACAGAACTGTAGCAAATGCAGCAGCGTGTTTCTTTCACTCTTTCCTGCTTACATATGCAAATTGTCTCTAATTATAGAAAACACTGATATCACTGACATAACAAACTAGAAAGGAATGCTGTTGTGGGAATCAGCTGAAAATGAACAAGTATTTCTAGTCCTGTACATGACTGCCCTGCTGATTTATGATACCTTATACATAATACAGTCCCCATGGTTTGGATTGGAAGGGACCGGCAAAGATGATCCAATTCCAACCTCACTGCCACAGGCAGGGACACCTTCACTAGACGAGGTTACTCATCCAACCTGGCCTTGAACAATTCCAGGGATTGGGCATCCACAACTGCTCTGGGCAATCTGTTCCAGTGTCTCACCACCATTGCAGCAAATAATGCCTAGTGGTTAGGATGTGGCACTCTCACCGCAGCGACCCAGGTTCGATTCCCGGTCCCCCGGGCAGATGGAACTCGTTAGCCCTGTGAGGCCATCCATCTATGAGAAGGTCACTCTAAACAAACCTATGTCCTGAGGACCTCACTGCCATTGTCCAAGCTTGCTTGGCCCTGGCAGATGAACCTTAGGTGGGCTCAGTTCAGCGCATGCTGAAAAAATCCATTGCGCAGGCTGGAAAGGTAAAAAAGACCTTTCCCAAAATCTTCGTTCGCAAAGACTGGCCATACATAAATCTCTCCTCTATTAGTTTGAAATTATTTCCACTTGTCCTATCACTATCTGCCTATGTATAAAGTCACCCTCCCTCCCTCTCTTTTATAAGTCCCCTTTAAATTCTAAAAGGATGCAATGAGGTGTCCCTGGAGCCTCCTCTTCCCCAGCATGAAAAAAAACATCTTTCTCAGCCTGTCTTTGTAGGAGAGGTGCTCCAGCCCTCTCACCATCTTCATGGCTCTCCTCTGGACCCACTCTGACAGGTCCATGGGAAAGGAGTACAGCTGACTGTAGGCAATCCAGAAGATTTTTGGAGTGCATCAAGGACGATTTCCTGGTCCAGGAATTAGACAAACCTACTTGAGGAGAAGCTGTACTGGACCATGTGCTCATCAACACAGATGAACTCATTAGAAGTTAAGATTGGAAGCAGTGTGGGCTGTAGTGACCATGCCCTGGTTGAGTTACTGATCTCAAGAAACATGGGACTGAAAAAGAGCAAAGTCAGGAGTCTGAACTTTAAAATAGTGAACTTCCAGCTTTAATAAGATTTAGTGAATGAGATCAACTGGGAAACTGTCCCTGGGGACAGAGGAACTGGCCAGAATTGGCAGCTGGAGTGAGGCTGCAGTGGTGGTACAGGCAGTTGGGGCAGGACTGTGGACCCCCCAAGTGACTGGATGGACTTGCAAGACACCTATCAGATCCAGAGATGAGATTTGCAATTTTGATGTTCGTTGGTAAAAGTGGTGGTCGTAGCCCTGTCGAAGTGGTGGTGGAAGCCCCAGACAGTAAAAGTCCCATGTAGCGAGGAAAGAAAACCTCATGCTGAGTGAAGTCTGAGTGTGGTCCTTTACTGGCCTTAGGCCAAGTGGGAATGCCCCTAGTACCTCCTCTGGGGCGTTCTACACTGGATGATGTAATACAGGATGATGTAGAACTCTGGGGAGTTCTACACTGGATGATGTCATACAGGATTGTGGGACATTTCAGGAGTCTTTGACACCTCCTAAGATGTTACAGCTGCCTGTTGTGTCAGCACAGGTGGATCCATTATGACTCATCAGCAGAAATGGATGTCTTCAGGCTATGTGTGAATTGTCCCAATGCTTCCCTAGTGGGGAATTATCACAGCTGCGTCCTTCGTGTAAGGAGGAAGAAACTTACCACACCTATCAGGATTTGCCTCTCTCCTCATCTTGTTCAACATCCAGCTTGTAGACAGAGGTGATGGCTGATCTCACCCTCAGCACCTCGGTGGTTACTTTGCACATTGTCAACTTTCATCTTGTCTGAGTCATCAGAATTTCAGCCTTTCACACTTATGGATACATTCTTCTTCTAGGACAATAGTACCCTCTTATCCCAAATTTCTGTCACAGTCCAAATTAGTAGGCATATTTGGGGAAAAGAGAAAAGACAGCATGGATACTAGAATTTTTGTGTAGCCCAGAACTACACAAAGGTGCATCTGAGAACAAGCTACAATATAGCAGGCCAGTTCAAAGGAACTGCATTAAAGAGAAAATTCACAATGCAATTAGGTAGCATTATTTCTGTGTCGATGTTCTTTCATCTTCCCTCCTGCCACATATTTTTAGTGGTTTTTCTCGTCTTCTATGCAGTCCTGTTGCTACTCTCTGTAGACAGCTTTTTAGCAGCCATTATTTCAGATTGATTGTCTATTTTTCTCACGGATGGTACCTTGCAGATGCATAATGTTGATAACTATCAAGGAAAAGTCTGGTTAGAATCAGAGTTTTAACCTTTTAAACTGGTTCTCTGGCCTCTAATCAAGATGCAATATTTTTCCAAACAAGACTGTGTTTGTAGCTTCTTTACAGACCAACCTTGAAAAGGGTGGTATTGGGAAGCATGACTTCAGAGTCAGCGTAATTTCATAGAATAACTAAGTGACTAGTCAGGAAGCCATCACTCACTCTAAACTAAATTGCTTTATCTGGAGAGCTTGCAGTTCTAGTCAGACTTTCTAGGAATCCTATGCAGCTTGGCTCAACTTTAGTAAATAACATATGCCAGCAGTTCACTATATTTTCTTAAATATAAAGTAAACACCTTTTATATTCTAATTATTGTTCAGTAAACTAGGAAGCAGAGATCCTGAAAGAGTGACACAACAATTATTTAGGACAAAATTTAATTTGGACTTCAAGTCTTTAAAATGGGACAGATACATCACAGTTACACATCCTAGTCCTTTGCATTGTCACTAAAATATGCAGTTATATAGTACAAGTGAATTATTTACTTGCAGTTTAATCGCATTCATCTGCTCTTGTTTATGATTTTCCTGCTCCTGGGTTTACACATGACCTAGTTTTCTTTGCACTTGCACCTACTGTAAGCTTTTATAACAAAATCAGTTGAACACGAAACAGATTAAATATTTAAACATTCTCATGGTACTCTTCTGCCCTATTTCACTGGTAAAAATGACCAGATAATATTCTAAGCACTCAATGAATCTATTTTATTTGGTGATTGATACTTCACTTGGTGAGAATTATTATGATATATATGTGCAGCATTGCAGATTTAATGGATTTTATATAAATTACTTTTTTATATTATTTTATATATTTTTATTATTTAATATATTTTTATATAAAATACTTTTATTTTATACATGTTACTTTAAAAGCACAGCTTATAATAATATATATATTACATATATATATTATATATATAATATAACAATAATTGAATGTGCTTCATAAATAGAGATTAAGTAGAAATTATCTATACAACTCTTGAAAAGAAAATAGTATTGTTTTGTTTTTCTAGCCATCCACTCTTGCAGTAGTTTTCTTAAGGCTACAAGTTTATTTCTTGTCTTTTCTTAATCTTTATTCTCCTTGCTTAGGTGATTGCTAGTCTACTTTCAAAATTGTCCTGATTTTTCAATTGCAAAAGAGCAGATAAGCTAGTACTCTGGAGTCCATATCGCTGTTATGGCTACCAAAGAGTGTCAAAACTGGCTAGAATCTGAAACTAAGTCCTGTAGGTAGATGAAAGCCCCAACACTGAAATTTGCTTTGCAGAGAGAGCAAGGCTAAGATGAGAGAGGTGCATAATGAAGCCAAATGTGCTATTATCCTGGACACGACTGCTTCTGTCGAGGGTGGGTGCCATTGTAACTCCATAGCAGTAGAGCGAACAAGAGTGAACAAGAGATGGCAGCAGCTCAAAAGAGATTGTGCCTGGAGGAGGAGGGAGAGAAAGGCAACTCCACGGTGGTACTCGGAAAATCTTGCTGTGATTTGAACTCCTAACAGTAGTTGTGTGTGCCAGGGGTGGCGCAGTGTTTGTGCCTCTGATTGATTTGTGATGAACAAGCAAACAAAGAGAAAACTTCTGTAGATTTCTGATATGAAACAGGAAAACTCTCTCAAAGCTTACCAGCAGACTGGATAGTTTGGGGCCAGTTCATGTAGATAGTCAAAGACTTCATCCTTGCCCAAATACTGACTGTTGTAACATTGACACATGACCACTTTCATTATAATGCATCTTGCAAAAACTACTCATACATGAATAACACTTTTGCACCTGACAAAACCTGAACTTAATAAGAAATGGATGGTGAAATGTTATGTAACAAACCTTACCATTTGGGCATGCTTTTGATGTTTATTTCTTTCAGTGTAATCTGGTATTTAATTTTCTTAAACAACAGATACCTCAAGGAATTTAGATCCTGTCACTTCATTGACTGTTCTAGAAAGAGACACTTCCAACCTTCTTAAAAACCCTCAGTTCTGAAAACTATTTACCATATGAGAAATGTTCTATATTATATACCATATATGACATACTATTTTTAATTTTTTTTATCTTTATGCATTTTCTAATGTCAGTCTTGCAAAGTACTTCTGGGCATTACATAAGTGTAAATAAATATCTTTATCTAGCGATACTTCGCTAAATAGTACTGATTTTTTTTCTCATTAGATACACAAGATACTTCAGAGAGTAATTTCATTATTTTTTTCTTGTGCTGATATGAACATTGCACCATAATACTGTTTT
The DNA here is from genome assembly GCF_003984885.1 of Neopelma chrysocephalum. Lineage (NCBI taxonomy): Eukaryota > Metazoa > Chordata > Aves > Passeriformes > Pipridae > Neopelma > Neopelma chrysocephalum. The sequence goes on from NW_020925564.1 coordinate 2,537,687, forward strand.
TTCTTTATTTTGTGAAATGATAATAGACAACCCATCTGAATTAGATATCTGAAATCTGATCAAATGTTCCAGATGTTCTAGCATGAACACTACAGTTTCTCTGTGATCCATGTCAGAAACACAGCTGTCAACACTAAAGCACACCTGCCACCAGTTTGCTGTCAGCAAATTATTTTTCAGTTCTATTAGGAAGAGCAGTAAATTGCAAGAACAAAGCTTTGGTCTCATATTGAACCTTATAACATATTCCAAATTCACAACCCATAAATCAACAAGTTTAAGAAAGTTTACATGTGAATAACTTTGAGTCTGTGAAGTCACATTTTAAGAAAGTTTTGCTTCAAAATAATATTGTGGATATCTTCAGAATGTTGTTCAATAGAACAAATGAAGCTGCAAAGAATTCCACATCACCTATGGGCTGTTGAGACTGTACATGTAGAATGACTCTCTGAGAAAGGAGTATAGGTTTCAAACAAACAACATTTGGTTTTACTTCAAGCAATTCTGGAAGCAAGAGAAATCCATGGGTCATTATCATTCAAATTAGGATGAGTACATGATTGATTAGTAGACCAGCATCCTGGAGGGAGATATATTTATGTATGTCAAAATGCATTTAACAACTAAAGTGTTAGTGTTGACTTTCTAGATAATCTTTCACTCTCTGTCTCATAAACTATACCTGCTGGTACAACTTTCTGAGCTGATACCCTGTATAGAGGATAGGTCTCTAAACCACGTAACATAATTTTTTTCTTTTTTTTTAAAGATTCTGTGGAGGAGTTGAGGTATAGCACATTTAATATGGGATCACAAGTTATAAGAATTGAACTGAATTACCCCAAATGAATGATTAGATATTTATGTGCTGTACCACCTAGTGGTAGGCTTTATGGTGTAAAACAAACAGCATTTGTCAATTATGTAAGATTGTATAATCAACAAGCCACCTGGTGCTTCTATCTAATAAAGTGAAAAACATTTTGCAGGGTGGTTTCTTTTTCCCTTCCTCTCCTTTTTGGAACTGATTTTGGGGGAGGGTGTGTGTGTGTGTTTTTTAGTTTTGGTTTTTAATTTTATGAAATAATTTTTAAAACCATGTGTATCTAAATAAATCTGCATCTGAGATTTTATTTCTAAAACCCTATTGTACTTTAATGTTGTCATGGGAGTTCATAAGCCCTTAAGTAATTTTTAGTCCTCTTTTGTTTGGATGTATATAATTTCACTCAGCATATTTTCCCATTCACACTTTCTTCTAATTTTGAAGAGATTTTGAATTATGTGAATTGGTCTGTGCTTACATGTGAACAGAACTGTACACTGGGAAAGAACATAACTCTTGATGGAATATCTGATCACCTGATTTGCAGAGAGCTTACTGACTTTCCCCTTGAGACAACACCTCCGTGTTTTACATATTTGTGAATATCCAAAGCTCATTCTTTAGAAGTAGTGTTAATAGTTGTGATAGAAACAGCAGAATACTGTGGATGCAGACAATTTCACTTTGTTTGGTTACAAGTGATTATGGCAAACTCAGTAACTAGCCAAGACTTGTGTTTCACTAAGCACAAACAGACTTGTATCTTGCTAAATATAGAAAAGATTCAATTTTACGTCATCTGGCAGATTCTCATTTAACACTAAACAGCCAAAAGCAAAAACCAGTCTCTCTTTTACAAAGCTGATCCTGCAGTTGGTCATTAGAATTTTCCACAGAAATTTACTCCTCCTGGATTATAGAAACTATAATTGATGATGAAATTTAGGCAGCTTCTGAGATACAATTCACAAACTGGGCCTTTTATGGCTAAGACCAAGTGAGAGCGTCCTCTGTCTTTGTAAAAACATTCAGATTAACATCACACAGGAAGGCAAAATTTTATGTACAGACATTCATCACCATGGTTTCTTCTTTCTACAATTCTGTGTGATCTAGTGTTCTAACCCAGTCCAGAAGCTCCACACTCTTTCTTACCAGGTGTACGTTTTAATTTCAGATTTCATGAGATTTCACCCACACAAACTCCTGCAAAATCTCTGATTCTTTTTGAGTTCGCATCTGGAGAAAAAGCCACACACTTTTTCTCTAAGAGATTTCTTTTAATTTGGTGAGAAAAGAGGCATTTTGGCAAAAAGGTTTTACAGAGATAATATGCAAACCAAGGAAAAACATTTCACTACAACACCCAGTGCAAAGAAGTCAATTCACAAAAGCATTGCACTTAAAAACAACTTACTAGACAAACACCAACCCAAACTTGAGTGAAACACCCACAACTGAAGTTAAATACAGACAATAAGGAAGAGAGATTAAAAGAGGAAAGAATAAAGAGCGAAAGAGAGGAAAGAAAAATAGAGTTATGACTAAGGAAGTAACACCCTGGCAACTTCAAGGACAACAGGCTGAGGCAAGATGGAGACCTTGTGCATGTCTGTTTATGGATTTTGGCTATTGTGACTAAAATAACTTTGTGTCAAAATACTTAAAAGATTTTTCTTACATATTGCAAAGGGTTTCCTCTCCTGAGCGCACACAGGATCTGGGGAATCTGTTAAATTTCAAGTGTGATTTGTACAGCCTCTCCTTAGCCCAAGTGCAGTTTAGAGTATTTCTTTATGTCCTGTGTTGTCCCCTATGAAATTATCACATAGATATAGCTGACAGATATATTTAATCCAAGGGATTTAAAATAAATTTCCTTAATTTATATTGTTATGCATGCAAGCATATGGGAAGAAAGGAAGGAGAAAAATTTTTCAGAATTCAGGGTAAAGACTGTATAAAATACTGTCTATAGAGTTTTTTCCATATGTCCACAGTTTCATCTCTGACATAATCCTAAGAAAAGAACACTACATTTTATCTAGATAAAACAATGGCTAAGATAAATTTCCTTCCAGAGAACAGATTAAAATTGATTTAATGAATTTGGAACAGCTTATTGTGCTGAACACGGAATTTGACACTTGCCTGATAAAACTTTCCTCAAGACTAAAGATACACAATGAAAATATTATTCAAGGAGTGGCAGTCTCTACTCAATTCTTACATCTGGAAAGTTTAGCAAAATAGTTCATTAACTAAGCTTTATTTTATCTTGTTCCTATGAATGATGAATTTAGATATTTAAAAGGAATTTTAAGGAAAAGAAAGTATATTATTTGGGTTAGCACAGAGTATTAGAAAAAGAGTTCTAAATAATTAATGAATTACTAACTGCATAAATTTTACTTCTGTATTTTAAAAATAGATATAAATAGAAATATTTTCAGAGGAAAAAATACAGTAGTGTTGCACATGCTATTGGAGCTGCTCAGCTGTTTTAAGAGCCTGAGATATTTTTTGTACCTGCTTAGCTATTAAACACAAATATGCATCTTTGACTATGCATCTTTTCATTTGCCTTTGGTTTGTAAACTTTGTAGACATTATCCTGTTCATTAAGAACAAATGCTACATAAGAATGCATAAACTTCAAAATATTTACATTTTTATGTTCATTTCAGTCACTTGAATTAAAACAAAACAAACAAACAAACAAAACAAACAAAAACCCCAAAGCAAACCAAACTTCTGGTCCTAGCTGCCATTAATTTTAAGTTTGCATTTATCCACATAGTTTTGTTGAGATGTAGGCCATATGTTTTATTATTCATAGGCCAAAGTATTGATCAATTAAGTAATGGCAGGTTGACTCATGCAATTACATAGAAGACTGTATTTTGATATGTAGCCAATCCACTGAAACAACTTGTCAAAGAAAAATGTGTTGAAGTGAACCAAGAAAATTTTGAAGCTACTTTGAAAAAGAGAAGAAAAAAAAAATCACTCTTTGTACTTAATATCTGTCCAAGAGACAAACTTCCAGAAAAGTTTGTGTCTGCCCAAAAGGAAGTGTTACTTCCAATATTTGTAACATCTTCATGTGGATATTGGTCTAAATATTCTCTAAAATTTTGTCATGGCTTAACCCCAGTACAATACTGCCAAAAGTTGCCCATCCCATCCCTAAGGCATGATCATTCCCTTCTGGACAACTTCCCCAAGTTTATATACTGGGTGTAGTGTTCTATGTTATGGAACATCCTATTGATCAGTTATTGATCACCTATTCTGGTCATGCTCCCTCCCAGCTTTTTGTGCAGTTCCTCACTTGTAGAGCACAAGACCCTAAAAACCTCTTGACTTAGGGTTAGACTACATAGCAACAGCCAAAACACCAGTGTATTATCAACATTATTCTCACCCTGAATCCAACAAGCACGGCATTTATACCAGCAACTGAGAAGAATATGAGCTCTGTCCCAGGTGAAACCAGGACAAACAGTAATACCAGCTCTTTATCCTCTGAAGTAGAGTACACTCTCCTTTTGCAAATAGTCTAAAAACCTAGTGCTGTACGTTGGTTTGCTGAGACAGCAGTGTAATCTAAAGAAAATACTTAGAAGCAGAGACTGATTACTTGCCAATATGGCCTTAAAAGTCTACTGAAATGGTTTCTCTTGTTGCTTAAAGCACCAAATGCACTAGGATTTTTTATCACTTTTACATTCTACTGTTAATATTTCTAGACACAGGCTTTAACTTATCACGGAATAATGGACTTTTTGTCAATATTAATATGTTAATCATTCTGTATTTTAGTTTAGAGGGAAACTCTCATTTTGACAGTAAACCTTCCACAAGTCTCCTATAAAACAAATTCCAGAAAGTGTATTCTATGCAATTTCCATCTGACAAACAAATATCTGACATTTAGCAATGAAAAAAACACTCTCTTTCCTAGCCTTTCAGCTGCTTCCTGACTTGACTGCAACCTAAAAAGGCAAAGACATATACCAAACTTTTTTTCTAGCTATAAGAAAGTTTTAATTGAAAACAAGAGTGCCAAGTTTCAACACAGCTTCAGCAGATTAGCAGTTAAATTAAAAGGGGCTTTTCGCTTAAGTTCCAGTGTTGATATGTCACTGTGCCCTGTCACTCAGAAAAGCGATAGGGCTTTGTTATCAGCACTGAGCACAGGCAGCCTCCTGATGTAGAGGCAGACTAAAATAGGCTGCCAAGGTGATGAAGGCACCATGCACATGTTGCATCCTCCTGTGTAGGGTGATGCGGATGGGCTCTGTGGACACAATGTTCTGCTCAAACAGACTGACCATCTCCCATGGCCTGGTTTCCTGTCTAGTAACAAAAAAATTAAAAAATGAGCTGATGGAAAAATGTTCCTCCCAGTTCAGTTAAAAGAGCATAAAAGAATTTAGAGACTACAGTAGCATTTTGCATTAACAAATAATTCCTTTTACATTTGTTATTATCCCTTTTGGCAGGAGAAATCTTTGTGGGATTAGTAATCGTTGAGAGTTCTGTGTGGGCAGAAGTTACAAGATTTGAGGGATGTTCCCAACTTATATTGAGATTTTAGATGCAAAAGATTTATATGAATATTATTCTCAGCTTCCATTACTAAGAATTAGTATAATTAATATTGACATACTTTTTATATAGTTCCAACCTGTAGTGCTCCAATAGAAAATATATTTGCTTACTTTTTTCCCCTTTCATGAACCTGCCATGGCAATCTAAATATTGCCCATTTGATACTTTTTTCTGTCTAATCTTCTCAGACACCTATCTTATTTTTTGCAACAAAATCTTCATGTGTTCTGTACTTGCCACGGTAAAGGGAAGACACCTAGCATCTCATCTATCTTCCTTGTCAACCAGAACCGAACCATACTGGAAGGAAATATTTTATACCCGCATGGCAATGTTGTGGCATGCATGGGTTCTCCCTCCCCAGCTGTGTGCCTGACTATGTCTTTTTGTACAGAATAAAGTTTACATTCTATTCTCATGTCCTTCAAAACTCTGTGTATTTGGAACAGAAGATTTTTCTTTTCCTTTTTCTCTTTGCATTTTTAGGCATTATTAAAATGAAGCAAATCAAAATTTAAAATTAGGTTTAAGTGATCAAAATTTTTACTTTAAGCTATTCAATTAATTTTATAAGTTTTGCTGCTGCAACACTGTATTAATTGAAAAACCAATTAATCCAGCAAATCTGAGATAAAAGGTGTGGAATATGAATAAATTTAAACTAGACAGCATACATACAATTATTATTAACTTGTAACATGTGTGTTACTTCACAAGGCATTGCAGTAGATTTCTCATTCCTTGATGAATTCTTTGCTGTTGGGTAGTCTACCATGCAAGAACAGCAGTAGGTGTGAAGTATATCCTGATACGGACTGACTCTATTTCAAAAAAAGAGATTCATGAGGTACCCTGGCACTTGAAGAGCTTGGAGTTTACAGGACAGTGAACTGAGTCATAGAATCATAGAGTATACAGAGTTGGAAGGGACCTATCAGGATCACTGAGTCCACCTCCTGGCCCTGGACAGGACAGCCCCAAGAGTCACATTATGTGCCTTAAAGCTTTGTCCCAACACTTCTTGAACTCAGACAAGTTCGGACTGTGACTGTTTCCCTGGGGAGCCTGTTCCAGCACCCAACCACCCAAAGGGTGGTTTCCTGATATCCAACCTAAACCTTCCCTTACCCAGCTGTTGGATAGAGTTTAAAATAATAAAATCACAGGCTTGGAGTGCTTTATACTCCATAGGTTTAGTTTCTCTGTGAAGCTAAAATACGTTTCAATATGATATTTGTTACTGCATATCTTTATATGTGTATTTCCTACTTTGAAGACATTGTGTTATGGCAAAGCACATTCTCTTAGAAAATTTTGGTATTCTATCTAATGAATAAATAGTCCTATTGTTCTTTTTGCTTACTGTGTGACTTTAGTTTCTCATTTCTTGTAAACTGTTTTAGCAAAAACATCAGAGTCAAGCAGGTGTGCAGAATTCTTTAACAAATTACAAGATTCTGGTTTTATATTCATTTGCAAACCCTTAAATTACACAGATTGTAGATATAGACAAATAACTTTTAGCTACAATTTTTTCAAGCTAAAGCATTTGAAATTGAAAGTTATGATTACAGTTAGTTTCATACATAAAGAAAGTTTCTAGTTTTATTATTACATCTAGCTAGAAAATTAGCTGAGGAAAAGAATACCAGAACTGGAATAATGGGTTTTGAAATTTTTTTTTGTTTTTTTTGAGAGCTTAACCTAGATAAAACTGAGAGACTGAATGTGACTGTCATTGCATAGGCATGATTTAATTTAGGGTCTTCACTAAATCTAATGATTTTGGTATTTTTTAGAGACAGGGAATACAGAAGATAAACACACACATTTTCTTTCTCCTTTTCTCCCTTTCTGCTAAATATATTTCATCATTTCAGCTGGACACTCTGAAAGCAGATCCACAAAGTAGACAATAGTTTCTTTTGTCAATGAACGCACTAAGATAGATAATGTCATTAACACTGCAAAGGATTTGCAAGTATGTATGAACTAAATGAGATTGAGTCGGGCATGACAAAATTCATTGAATTAATTCTTGTTTAAAAAAAATATTTTTTTCTTGGTGAAGGTCATTGCACACACTGTCAGTCAATCAGAATCTGCAAAATTGCTATTAGATCAAAGAGGAGGAGATAACACTGCAATTCTACAATAAGAGAAACAGAACACAGCACTGTGGGAACAGTAGGAGGAAATATACATTTGCAGTGGAACAGAGGCAATTTGAGTCCTTGTTTGTTTGCATTCTTACTAATTAAAAAGCAGACTATAAAAGAATCCAGAGGCTATAATTGAAAAGTATTCACTAGCTTGAAGCTGGTGGAAGATGAAATACACAAAGAAGAAAAATTGCTTGTTTTTATTCATGGTAGAGGGTTGTGGGTTTTTTTTTACAATTTCCTTGAACTTCTAAATGCCTTTTCTCTATGCTTAATCTTTGTACACAATCAATTTTGCAACAACTTAAAAGTGGAATTAAAGTCAAAGTACCTTCCATCTTTGACATGAACAACATAAAATATAAACATCTATCTTAGAAAATTTCTGAGTTATCCTTCTACTTCTATAAACATAATTAAGGGTAAATTTATTTATTTTTCTGCAGTTTTCTAGACATACATGGTAATTTTACAGTTTAGTAAGAGAGAATTTTGTGTCAGGGAGGAAGGCTGCAGATTTGTCTTGTTCTGGTTATTTTTCTGGGATGTATGGAGATGCATAAATGAAGAACCACAGAGTGTCTGAGGCTGGTTGGCACTTCTGGATATCATCTAGTGCAACTCCCTGCTCAGAATAGGGATAGTCAAAACAAGTTGCTCAGGATGTATTCCAGGCAGGTTTTAATACCCCTAAGGATGGAGACTACACAGCCTCTTTCAGCAATCTCTGCTGTTTTTTCACCACCCTCAGAGGAAAAATATTTTTCTTATATTCAGATAGAGCTTCAAAATTTTCAGGGTTTGCCCATTGCCTTGGCCGTTCTGAAGTTCTGGGAGATGCTTGATAAAGTCTCATTATCACATCCCTTAGTATGATGTTTGTACTCTTGTGATGCAATCCAGGCTTCCTATAATGTCTGCAAGGATGCACTGTGGATTCAGGTTCAGCTTACTGTCCACCAGGACATGTAGGATTTGCATAATCAGCAGATGATAAAAGTCTTTAATGTTACATGTAACACAAATTTTTACATTTCTTGCCAGAAGAGCTTTAGTTAATTCAGGATTATACTGCAGATATCATCACTAGAACTGAAAGAAAACGCTTCCAAGGTGTGACTCAGATACTGTCAGTAGGCTCCCTTTGAACCTGCATTTTCCCTTATTACATTTTCTGCTTCTCTCACATGGAAGCTGATGTTTTACTTCTGTACCTCATCTATTCAATTTTTGTATTTTTCTGGTGCTGGATTATGTATTCCATAAAAGGATACCTTGCATGGAGGAATAAGTTTCCAGAATTTTACATTCCCTCTTCTTAATGCTTGTAACCAAGAAAAGAATCCAACTAGCAATGAACAACAAAGTCAAACCAGTTTTCCTGGTGGCTTCATATTACTGACCCACCCCAGTGATTTTGCCTTTCTGGAAGTCAATGTGCCTATGCACATTCAAAACCAGTTGTGTCTAAAGTAACATAAAATAGTGGATATATTAAAAAAACTTAGAGCCTAATGGTTGCTTGTGTGACCATATGCAAATGAATGGTATTGTAGATGTTTGGCATGCAATGAAAGTTACACTATTCTCTTGGAGCATAACTGTTTAAGAGAATATTTATAACTTAAATAGGCCCTAGAATATCATTCACATTTTATGGATATATATGCAATATTACTTGCACAAGTAATTTATATTATCAGTGACCAAACAAGCAACTAAGTAAAATCTGCCAAATTATACTGCTGTATTTAACATGAATGCACATCCAGCCCTCTCTGCAAGAAATGAATTGTAATTTCACGCTGTAAGATTTCACAAAACAGAGAACAGATCATTCAGATTTCCATTTTTAAAAAAGACTACTAGAATATAATCAGACCTATAGTAATTTATAATTTCATATGCTATAACCTATGTTAATAGCCTTAAAAATCACATTTCTAAGGGCAGTTTAGAAGTTCTACAAAGTACCAAGTAGAATTACTCTAAAAAACATAATATTGTTAAAGTGTTAATTGTTTTCAAATATCTGTACTTCACTATATTGCCCTATGTGTTTTTCAAAACTCCAGTTTTTAGTCTAAAATTAACAATATTTTGGGGAAAATTGCACTCAGAATCCACTCATTTTAATCTTTAGGCAAGTAGACTTAATTCTTTGCAAAAAAAATGTGATACAGTTAAAGTACTGTCCTTAGCAATCAAGTTCCTTGAGCAATATTATTATGCATTGATCATTTTGATATTTAAAAAATATTATCTAGAAGATTAATCGTAGAGGTTTTTCTTTTATTGTAAATTGATAGGGATGTAATCTAATAAGAGTATAAGGAAGACAATAAGTTATTATCCCTTATTTATTTTTACTTTTGCTTTAATATCATTGGAGATTTTTTCTTATTTCAACCAGTTAATTTACAGCAGAAAGCATGTATTGCATTAAATTTCATTTCAAATTTCAAATTAAAATTCCTTCATACTTCTACAACACCAGTGTAACTAGGAATTCTATTATAAGTTAATGATTAGGGATATTAAGGAAGAAAAAAAACCTGTAAACCCTATAGTTTTCATTATGAAAGCACAGTATGAGATTATCTTGGCTTTAGTAACAAACTAGTTCAAAAGCAAATGTATTAGAAATTGTATCTAGTAAAGTAAACCTGCAACACTCCTTGTGTATGTAACCAGCTACGTTAAAGAATTAAATAATTTCTGACATAAAAAATTATTATTCCTGTTAGCATGTTTTTAAAAATGAAGGACAGGTAAAGGACGATTTGTTGTTATTTTTCTCTTTGTTTTCATTTTTTGTGCTTTTGTTTTGCATTATAGACTCCATTAGTAAAAAGTATTTGGTCTACACAATTTGGTTTTGGTTTTGTTTGGTTCAGTTATGGGGCTTCTGTGTTTTTGTGAATACTTTTTCCTATTCCCTAAGTAGAAAACCCATAAGTAGTGAGTAGTAAAGTAACCGTCTATAGTAAAATTAAAATATTAATTAATTTTTAATTTAAAAAACATTATATGTCTATTGCACTCACGATTATTCTTCAAGCTTTCTAACAAAAATAAAAAAAAAGTAATATTCTTTAAACAAAACTTCAACCTACCTTAAATTTTGGAAGTCCTCTGTCAGTAGTGATTTAAAAAGTGGGTACAGCCAAATGAATTACCAAAATTATTGCAAGTGGCGCTCTGGTTAATAAATTTAGTTTTCACTAAGTTAACCTTACCTTACTGTCAAGGGATGAACAGTTAGTCTTATCCATTGAAGAGTTTCCTAAATAAAATATTCATATTGTCGCAAATCAAACATCCATTTATTTAATAATGAAATAGTTTTCTGACTCTTTTGAAAGGATTAAGCATGAAGATGCATCCTCTTCTTTCTCTAGCAAATGAAATTGAGAGAGATATTTACACATATATACTTACATGTATTGAACTTGCTTCTTTTCCTGCTTTTCAAGTAAATATCTGGGGATTGATATCTTTCTGTTATTACCATTGTTCTACAGTGGAAGTTTTTTGTATTTCTGGATTAGTTTTATTTATTTATTTTATTCCATGTCCATAAGTGATTTTTTGTATTAGTTTTTATCTTTCAGTGATTTGGATTTTGATGGGGAGTTTTTTGTTTCTTTGTTTGCTTTTAAAGCTTCCATCTTTTTCAATGCGCATTTCATGACTTAAGAAAAAGCTAAGGTCACCTTAGAAATTCTCCAGCATCACATCCTTGAATGCACATATGTATATTTCAAAGGGTATGATCTGGGAGTGTGGAAGTAAGAAGAATTCCCTTTTGGATCAAAAAGCAAGTTGTATGTGCAGATGTTCTTTAAAAACTTTTCTCAAGTATGCAATGGCTTATTCATTCACTTTAAATTGCATTCTCGTATCAAATGAAGGACATAGTTTTATTTTCTATTGATATGGTCTGATTGAAAGCAGCAACATCTTTTTCTCCTTTTCTGACTGAGCCATTTAAGCATGAACAGTGACCCTTTAGGAAATTTTACCAAAACAGTAGTTAAGATTTGGTGGGCAACTGACACAGAAGCTCTCCCAGTACTGAGATATGTTGTTTCTTATGGAAAATGTATTGATGAAGTCTGTGTAATGTGCCACTCAGTCACTCTCACTTCCCCCACTCAGTAGGGTAGGAGAAGAAATTAAGATGGAAAAGCTCATGGATGGGGACAAGGACAGGAATGTCACTTACTAGTTACCTTCAAGAGCAGCACAGATTAATAATTTTCAGAAAATTAATGTAACCTATAGTCAATTCAAAAAAGAGTGAGATGCTGGGAAACAACAACAAAGCTAAAAACACTTTTGCCGTCACTCCTTTCTTCTTCCCAGGCTCAACTTAATTTCTGACTCCTCTACCTGCTCTTCCCTGAGCAAAGGATGTGGAATGGATGTTGCCGTTAGTTCATAACAGTTCCTCTCTGCTGCTCCTTCATCCTCAGATTTTTTCCTTGCTCCAGGATTGGTCTCTCATACATGAGAATACCTACTCCTATGTGGACTCTATTCTTCCCTGCAACCCCTTGCTTCCAGCACCTGTGTACCTGCACCCAACAAAATGTACTAAGGTTTTGTGTTTAGAGATACATAGAGTGGTAAAATTGATGCGAAAACTTGATTACTCTGACTTTTACTAGTGAGCAGCATCAGCAGAAGGACAATTATAGTACTACTGCAGTGCCAAAACTGAAGGGCATATGCTGTGTGCAGACCCTGGTAAGGGCTGACCCACTCGTTTGAAGACTCTCCTTTGCATGTTAATAATGGCTCATATATATTCTAAGAGGTACTATTTAGGGCATGTGTATGTCACAAAATAACATAAACTTAAAGAGACTATGTAGTGTTCCTAAAGAGAGGAACCAGATTTGTGGCCAGATTTTACTGATTGAAAAAAAAAAGGACATAAGTGTCATTTATCATCATCATCATCATCATGGCTAGGCTTTGCTAATGAAGATTTAGGAAGGACTCTACCCATATTTGCTACAAGTGCGCTGGTGGCTAAAGAGGCCAATGCGACATAGACAAGTCCGGTTACGAAAGGCACAGCAGAAAGGCTCCTTGGATGGTATCGGCAAGACACGATTCTTTCTGCGTTGTCTTTTCTCCTCGAGAGTGATCCTGTGTGCATTCTCAAAGGAAGCAGCAGTGTTATAGATAGTGTGTCTCCAGACCTCCTGACCATTTATCATATTTATAAGTATTTATTACCTCTTAACAGGTTTCATTCCCATGGTTACCTATTGCATATTTTCCTCCCATGATTCCTTAACGTGTGATTTCTCAATTAAATGCAGTAAAATTGCTCTTCTGCTGCAGCTAGTGGAACACTCTTTGGGACATCTGGAGAAAAAAGTGTTTTTCCCTTTACATGATTCTTAGTTTGTGAATGAATGATTGCAATCAATTTCTCTAACAGTTTCTTTGTGGGATGGTACTTGACAGAGGTTGGAATCAAAATCCTGACCAAGTGATCAAAAGTTGTGCTTTATTGTCATTTCCCACTAACTTAAGAAAAACAAAAAAAGAAAGCTAGAACTCCCATGAGGTTGTGTTGTATACCGTATATATTATGTATGTATAACATATGTATATATATGTTTAGAGAGAGAGAGAGAGAGCATAACTTTGTGCAATATATTTACGCATACTACTTTGCATCACTACTTAAAAATAATGGAATTATTGCCAAATAAATGTATTTAAAGTCTGAACACAAAATTGGTGGAAAAAATTTAATTTGACCCACAGAAATAAGAATTTAGCAGTATATGTCTTACTTTTTCATTTAGTATAAAATCTCAAGGAAATTATATATACTGTCATAAAATATACTAAGTAAGGCTCTTTATTTGTCTCAGATGATGTAACAATGTAAGTAACAGTGGTGTTTGCATTTTACATTTTGTTCCATTTCTCTGCCTTGCTCTCTCTTTTCTTGTTCTTTTCAATAGTGAGGTACTCTGTAAGTTTCTTTATATATACATAGTTGTCATGAGTCAGAACAGAAGCTTTATAACACACTTGTTCTTCACTTGACTGAGAAAACATTCATTACACTTTGTGGGTATTTTTGTTGTTGTTGCAGTGAGAGGTGGGTTAGGGAGAGTGGTGGTTTTTTGTTTGTTTTTGTTTTTGTTTTTTTTTAAATGAGTAACTGTATAATGTGTTTGTGTTTTGTTATTATGAAATATTCTAGCTGGCAGAGAATCCATCTATAGCTGTTAAGTGTGTGTAATATATCTTCATTGATGCATATGCTTATGGAAATTCTACAAGTGCAATATAAAAATACTTACATTTTACACTGACAGAAATAAGAGATGGTATTTACTTAATTACTTTTTTTACTCATTTCCAATACAAGTTTTTCCTGTGAAGAAAAAGAATATCAAATTATGTTCATAATTTTTATGCCCTGATGTATTATAGTGAAAGTTGTTGGTTTACGTCAAGTGATAGTTAGAGGCCGTACTCTCACATCAAGGCTTTGGTGATGTATTCAGTCTGCTAAAAGTATTTCCTTCTCTTCATTGCCTCTATCTCACACTTCTTGACTCAGTGTCACAGCTTGTCTCAAACTACTGGGAGTATTACAGTTTCTAGCAGATGCTGTGTTAGTGGTGACAGCATATGGATTGGTTCTAGCATATATGCTACAATTTTTACACTGTTGAACCATGTGTGTACATATTTACATTCGCTTAAGCTCTTTATTTGCATATGTCTGCAATTCTTTGCTTATTTTTTCTTTATCAATCAATATCTTTCTCAGAAATTGGATTCTTGGCTTCACCTACAGTATCTTCCCTAGAGTAATCTTCAGTCCCAGTAAGCACAAAAACAGTAGGAAGCAAATTGTACCCTAGGATGCTCGACCATCTTTTCTACTGAAGTCATTAGCATCCCTGAGTGATAAGTCATCAAGGGAAGAATTTCACCCCAATTGTTTGTGTCACAAGTCACTATCTTTTCAAGCAGAAATCATTAGAGGAACCTATCCTGTTTTCTCTTGGAACCAGAATTCCCTCAGCTACTTTAAAAATTTAGGGTGCATACCATTGATATTTGAGGGAACTTTTGGAGAGCAAAACTACTGTGTTGAAATGAAAATTTATTCTTTTCATGAGCCCCATAATTTTGTGAAAGATACTCAGCTAGGCAAAGAACTATGGATATTATCACTACCTTGGTATTGAGCTATATGCAATTCTGAATAAGGCATATATTTAAAATAGTCTTCCTTTTTTCTGGTACACAAAAACAGGAAACAGAAGAAACCAGAATTTGGGCTGAGTTGGGAAGGAAGTGGAAGGCTGCCCACTTGTCCTACTGTTAATAAAGGACCACTACTGGCAAATTTCCTCCTTGACTTTCCTTTGTTACCCTCAACTACTGTCCTAATTGAGGACAGGGTAGAGAAGAAATTAAATAAAGACAATCATGATCATTAGGGGGAAAAAGTGAATTAAATAACACCAGTAAAACCTGCAATGCAGAAAACTAAAGATGTGGATTATAATTTGGTGGAGCATAAAAATATGAGGGCTAGTAGAGAAGAAACACAGCATTATCTAGATCAGGGAGGAGATGGAAGGTCAGAGAGAAGAAAATCAGCAGTAATATGAGAAACTGATAGGAGCAAAAGAAAAGTGGCAATTGATTTACTCACCAAAGATGAAATCTGCATAGAGAACAGCAGGAAGAGAAGGGAAAACTAGCAATTGGTTGGGAATAGTATTGCATCTCCTGAAATTTGAGACTCTTGCTTTCCCCCCCTGCACATGATGACTTTCTTCTACTGAATCCCCTTTATGAATACCACAACTCCACGTTCCATCACAGAAGTGAAAGAAATATTGGAAGAGAAAATGAAGGGGAAAATTACTCTGGAGAAGAGTAGGAACATGAGGCTAGAGGTTAGAAGCATAAATCTGAGAGATGTACAGGGACAAGGGATAGAAAAAGGAGCATCAAAACTGAAAGGCAATAGATACTGTTGACTTTCAGTGGAAAAAAAATAAAGAGAGATCATAATCCAAAGCAACAGAGAAGTTCTTATGGAGTACACAAAGCCCTTTCAAAAACAAAATTAGAGCAAAAGAATGAATACAGGTGTTGAATGTAAGAAAAGATAGTTTGAAAAGTTGCAAGAAAACATATATTCTAGGACAGAACTAGTTGGATGATAGGGTTTCATGAAATTAAAAAAAAAGACTCTTGAGTCTTTAGCGTTTGCTTTCTCTTTCAGGGAATTTATCTGAAACTGAGTGTAGCTTTAGGTCTATATTTATTTCAATCAGTAAACAAAGCCAGCAAGGGAAAAGGAATTGAGTTTCATCCTTTAGAAGAACAGTGATGAGGGATAAGGAAAGGAAAATGTAGTTTGGCCTCGTATTTTGGGGCTTTTCATATGCTGCAGTATACTTCCTCTGAACATGTCTTTAACGCTGTTTAAAATCCACTGTAATTTATTTCCAATCAGCATGTTTTCTGATTGCAATTATCTCTTTATTCTTATCTTTCACTACAAATCTTAATGGCACTTGTGATTAGAGTCTGTGCTTATTGATTAGGTTGATATGTGCATAGCAAGTTATTTATGTGCTTAATTTAAATTAATTTTATTTGCAGGGTTGAAACAGATGTTGTGCAGTTGTGATTTCCCACTGACTGTTCAATGAAGTGTCACTTACATGAGGCTTTTTCTTTCCAGAAGCTTTCATTTAGTTTTGCTGTATGTTTCTGATCAGGACTGTATGAGAAAATAACTTTAATAACTAACACAAGTAGATATTATGAGATTTATGGTTCATTCTTTCCTGTTGGATATGTACTGTACATTTTTACTAAACTCATTGAAAATTTTTCTGGCTCTCTTTATGCATACTTTTTACATGCATTCAGATACTGACTGAGCAGTAAATCACAGGAGACTTGGCTGCCACATGTGTGGATACATCTGTACGTGTGACAATAATGTATTTCAGCTTGGTCTTGCCCAGGGAGGTGAAAATACAAATGTTTATTCACGCATGTTGAATTTATTGTACTAAGACAGTCCCTGGCACTTATATTTTTTACCTATAGATTTCATATACTCTGTTTTATAGCAGTTTTAATTCCTTGTTGAATCTTATATGTCACTGTATATCTTGAAAAGTCTTTAGCCAGTCTTTGCCTTGTAATGGGAAACAAATCAGGGACTGAGGATCTTGCTGCTTTAGATGATGATAATCAGTCTCCCATACAGGAAATATGTGATCACTAATTTGAGTTCATAATGAGTCTTGCTGTAGACAGGTCAATTTCCACCAGTAAAAAGAGATTTTTATTCCTGGTGGTAGTATTTTTAGAAAAATTCTTATTATTGTTTGTTTTGGGTTTTTTTAAATACAAATCTCTTATTTCTAAAATGAGAAAATAGAAATTAAATATTGTAAACCTCTTAAAAGGGACTGATATGAATACATAATTATGAATGTTATGTTTAGAATTCATATGATAATCCTATTTGCTTGAAATTTAGAAAGTTTGGTTTCTTTAGCATAGATTGGTCTCCTATAATTTGACTTGAATAATAATAATAATGAGGAAACATAAAAATAACAGCACTTTAGGCTTTCCTTGTTCTTTAAGTTCATCACCTTTTTTTTTCCTTCTGTACTCTCACAGGATCCTGTGCAAAGCAGTTTTCATCTGTGACTAGGATTTGCCTAGACAAGGAAAAAAAATATAAACTTCATAGACAAGATGTTTTGTTTGTACCCTTAGTAGATAGAAGGCAATCTCCTTTCCATGTAAGATAGAGGCAGCTCAAACGTTTACATTACAAAGTAGTATTTTCAAATATGTTACAAAATGAAGATCAAAGTAGTTTGACATTCAACCACTCTAGGAAAGGGTAATTATCTGAATCTGACAATATCTGTTCAATGTCATCATGGTATTTGCTTTGCTTTCTCAATCTTTCTCAATCAGTTGCTTTTCTACCTACTATTACACCATCAGATAGCACATATGCTAGTTGTAAAAGTAGTCTGTCTACCTCTGTGTGTATACATCTGTATTCAGTAACTAATTCTGCAGACTTTCTTTTCTTACATTGCAGGTTCTGTTGGTCTGCAAGTAAGCTGGGGAATACAAGGTATTTTTTTTTTTTTGCTATGATAGTTACACTGATTATAAATATTAAATGAAAGTTTATTCCTTTGCAGGGAGGGTGTTTGTAGGGGTCAAGCAGGGAGTTGTTTGTTTTATTTGGACTGTAATATTCAAGATTCTGGAAAAGTGTATGGTACTAATAGATTTAATTGTGACAGGTCATATTAATTTTTTAGTCTAGTCTACACAACTGGAAAGCGACAAGTATTTAAGCTGAATCACATGTATTCTTGATAGTCTGTGAGTCCACCTTATTCATCCTGGCCATCCTACAAGGGTAGACTCCAGGGAACATAAAATGTTCCAGATTTAAGAAGAAGGGAATGTATGCCTCTGGGTTTTTCATGACCCATGGTAAATCACACTGAACTAGTAGGTCCTGGAAAAGAGCAATGTTGGAGCTGAAAAAGGAAAGGGAATCAGGGTTTTGAAAATTTTTAAAAATTTAATAGAAAGATAGCAACAGCAGCTTTGAATTTCATCAACTGGAATTTTTTTCTTCAGGTACCAAAGAGGGAAATTTTTCTATGTATTTTTTCCTATCTCCTTACCTCTGTCCATATTTCAAACACAAATAACTCCAGTCAGCCACAGAATGTGCAGCTATTGTGTTGGGAATTAAAAATAGGAGTCTGAAAGCTGATCTTTTGCTACTTACATAGTGGATTCTTGGAGACCATCTTAAAAGGCTTAGACAAGGCTGTGCACAACAATTGTACTTATCTTTGTACTGCCAGAGGATTCTTAGGTGATGTGCTGCTATATTCCCATTTATTCTAATACTGTAATTACTGTAGAATTTGGATCAACTGTAGTAATTATGTGTCTAAGGCATACTTCAGCAGCTTTGAGAATGGGATTCACTACAGAGGGTCTACCCGTCATAGCTGGCAGAAACTATACCATTCTATGGAGGTCCTAATACCAGTATAATTATAATTACCTTGCTAAAACAGGCAACTTTGTGAAAGCAATAAATATGACAGAAAAGGAAGAGTTTCTCAGTGTTGAGGTAATACCTATCTTAAATGAATAAGCTTTTAAATTTTAATAACAATATATTTAATTTTAACTCTTAGTTTTCTGTGTTTGTAAAGCAGGGCAATTTATCATGGCAAAGTGTAAGTGTTTTTAACTTAAAATATGGCAGAAAAGTGAGGTGCTGTCAGTCTAATTTGTTTCAACCAGCTGAAGACATATTTTCCCATTGGTTTCCAGCCAACAGCTACATAAATAGAAATTGATATTCAAATAACGAGCCTAATAATTTTTTTAATGTACAGTGGCCTCCTAGATATTTATTGCTGCATTACAACTTCTAGTTTGTATGAATCAGGTTTCATTGTAGTTTATTAGCAATCAACTGGGATTATTTGGCTCTAGTGTTTACAAACTATAATTCATCATCTTCTTATCTTTTATTTATGAGACAATGTCAAATGAAAGAAACAAATTATGCACTGGTTTTGGTTGGAAGAGCTCTGCACTCTATAGTGTATTAACTTTGCCATGAAGCGTCAGTGTTCGATGTTCTGCTCTGACTACCATGTACATCCAATCTGCCTTCATCTCACAGCAGAGGAAAAAGTAGACTCTTCAGCAGAGTCTCACATTCTGGCAGCTGTGACTCCAGAAACAGTTTTAGAAAAACCCTGACCCGTTAAAGTCAATGGGAGAATTGCCATTTATATCAGAGCAGCCAAGATTTTATCCCTTCTGTTCACAGTGTTGATACTTTGGTTGACACCTGTGCTAAGCAAATAGAAAGCAGAAGAGAGTAGACTCCTTCTGTTCATCCTTCTCTCATGGGGAATAATTTTCAGTACAAAGAAAATATTTGAATATTCTGAAATGGAACTGTTTAAATCCTCCTTCTTCCTTTTTTGTAACTGTCATCCCAAAGTAAAACATTTTAAGAAAAGAAAAATTTTACTAGCATGTTTTCTCTGGTGTCATTGCATCTTTTACTGAAGAATAGTTTTAACTGCTAGGAAAGCTGGTCATTTTCTTTCTGGATTTCTTAAATTACTATAATGACAGCTCCATTTAATCATCAGATTCATATTGTGCTAGTATGAAGACAACATGTATTTACAACAAAAAGCAGTTGCAAAACAAATTAAACAAAACAATAAAGGGAATGAAGGAAATCAGAGATGAGTGTATGCTTTATTAATAGCATGTCAAAGCACTTTGTGCCAGTAGATGTTATATTTTTTATTATAGTATATTATATATAGATTATTAGTGGCTCCAGTATGACACTACTAAAGTAAATAACAATATATTTATTATTGTGCAATAGTCTAATTGTCCCTCTTATAGAAGACTTCTATTTCATATTATAAATTTCTTGCATGATTCTAAAGGTTCTTTTGGAATTATCTTTGCAATTCACATGCTAAAACAGTATTACAAACAGTATCTTAATATGACAATCTCCTGTAAGAATGAAATGCATTTATCTGTGTTAAGCCAGGTTCTTAACCTCTAAACATTTGCAACAAGGCAAGATCAACTGAAGGGAATATAGTTTTGATCATGTTTTCTGTATGGTCACTTACTGAAGAATTACTAGTTAATATAGACTGGATAAGGTTGGATAAATTACCCAATGTAAGTTTCTTCCCTTCCTGTCCCTCTCCACTTAAGAACTGCTTTAAAACAATTTCCTTCCATTCTTACTGGAAAAAAAAACTACTCAGTGCCAAAAATATTTTATATATGGATATTGTAATATTATTACTAATGATAATAATACTGTGCATACAGAGCTTTGATTAAGTTAGTTGTGATGGTTAAAAATTTTTTGCAGGAAACATACCTTAAATTTAGCAATTTAACGCTATATGACATCTGAATTTTGATGCATATGTTATGGTGGAATAGCTTGTTCAATAGATCTTTTCAGTAGACTTGGAAAAATTTGAGTTTTAACTTTACCCATAGTATTTATTTTTGAAAACACCTTATGTATCTTAACAGTAGTGTGGCCCCAAACTATAAAATGAAACAACTATAACTCTTTTTTGTTTTGTAGAACTTCACATTCTAGGACTTATCTGAAGTATACAGGGCAAAGGAGGGAGATGTGAAGTTTTTGATGAAAAGCATTATGCAGACATATATGTGATTCATTATCTAAATGGTATGTAACACTGAGTGCATTGGTTTTGCAGTTTCCCTGGGTTTTGTTTATGTTCTCACAATACAGTAGTTATTTGCAATCATGAATACATCTTCCTGGATTGTTCTTGGCTTCAACTAGACCTCAGACACTGCAGTGTTGTTAGCGCCAAAGTGGGACATGCAATCTAAGAAATTCAGTTAAGATTTCTGAAATTTAAAGCACAAAGAGTCAGAGATCCCGGAAGTCTTTTGGATTAAGACTGTCCTGCTTTTTAGCAGAATGATATGTCCCTAAATGAGCTGACATTTTTGATCGT
Organism: Neopelma chrysocephalum; assembly: GCF_003984885.1. Taxonomy (NCBI): domain Eukaryota; kingdom Metazoa; phylum Chordata; class Aves; order Passeriformes; family Pipridae; genus Neopelma; species Neopelma chrysocephalum. The sequence goes on from NW_020925564.1 coordinate 2,558,944, forward strand.
ATATCTTTCTGGTCGATGGCAAGTTGAATCTGAGTCAGCAGTGCCCTGGCAGCCAGGAGACCAACCATGTCCTGGGGGGCATCAGGCAAAGCATCGCCAGCCAGTTGAGGGAGGGGATTGTCCCGCTCTGCTCTGCACTGGGGTGGCCTCACCTTGAATATTGTGTGCAGTTTTGGACACTGCAGTATAAAAAGACATAAAGCTCTTAGAAAGCATCCAAAGGAGGGCAATGAAAATGGTGAATGGCCTTGAGGGGAAGCTGTATGAGGAGCAGCTGAGGTCACTTGGTCTGTTCAGCCTGGAGAAGAGACTGAGGGAGACTTCATTGCAGTCTACAACTTCCTCATGAGGGGAAGAGGAGGGGCAGGCACTGACCTTTTCTCTTTAGTTACCAGTGACAGCACTTGAGGGAATGATCTGAAATTGTATCAGGGGAGGTTTAGGTTGGATATTAGAAAGAGGTTCTTCACTCATAGGGTGGTTGGGCACTTAAACAGGCTCCCGAAGGAGGTGATCACAGCACCAAGTGTGACAGACTTCAAGAAGCATTTGAACAATACTCTTGGGCACATGATGTGACTCTCAGGGAAGGTCCTCTGCAGGGCTAGCAGTTGGACTCAACGATCCTTGTGGGTCCCTGCTAACTCAGCATATTCTGTGATTCTGTGATCTTTCATGGTCCTTCTGAATCCTGTCTGCCTCTTTTCTGTCTCACCTTCACCCAGAAAACACTGTTTCTTTGGATGAACGCTGTCAAAACTTTTGCCTACATTGATAGTTTGAGTGACCTATGGTGTACTAAATAAATAGACTTTCTGGAGTTGTGCACTGACTGTAGAGACAGTGGCTTGCCAGTCAGCAGGCACTGTAAGTAACTTTAGGCTGTATTTGTAACGTCACAAGGGCATTGTGCTTGTCATATGAAATTATTACTGACAGTTGATAAGAAATCTGAAGTGGTGAAATGATTAAAAGCACACCTGTGATCATATTATCAATAAAAATTAAAATTACCTGTCTCAACTGACTTTTTCTGCTGTCATGTACTGTGCACCATTTCCATGGCAATGAAACATTTACACAGCTTATCCTAGTTTTAGATAATGTATTCCCCTGAGGTGTATGTTTTTTATCATCGTCCATTTTAATGTATGAATGCTGACATTGTAGGTGGTTGCAGATGTGCCATAATCCTTAGTTTCTGCAAATAGTCTCGCCCTTCCCATTCTTGCTACTCAGGTATTTATAGCTCTGTCACAAAGCCATTGATGGAATGTTGTAGATGTCAGTGTATTCAAAGTTTCTTTGAAAAGACTTAGAGATTCATTGATACAGAAATAATATGAAAGGTTTATCTAATATAGTACATTCATTCCTAGACTTCACTTCTATATGACTAATATATTTTCATGGACCATACAACTTAAATGTATTTTCTCAGAATGTTTTAATAAGTCAGTAGGAATACTGAATATTTAAAATATCCAATACTTTATAATGCATACTTTTTTATTTTGAAAAATGTGTTGATGAAATTATACTTATTCTTAGTTTACTCAACACTTCAGATCAGTTTAAATTGTCGCAGTGTTCAAAGAACCCTGGTTTGTGTTGAAAAGGATCTGAAAGACTACGAAGTTCAGAATCCCCTGCCATGGGCAGGGATATCTTCCTCCAGATCAGGGTACTCAAAGCCCCATCCAGCCTGACCTTCTACACTTCCAGGGATGGGGCATCTCCAGCTTCTCTGGGCAACCTCTTGCCTCACCGCCCTCACAGGGAAGAATTTCTTCCTAACATCTAATATAAACCTACTCTTTCAGTTTGAAGCCATTCTCCTTTGTCCTGTTGCAACATACCCTTGTAAGGAATCCCTCTATGGACCTTCTTGTAGGACTCCTTCGGGTACTGAAACACTACAATTAGGTCATCCCAGAGCCTTCTCTTCTCCAGGCTTAACAATACCAATTGTCTAGTCTATTCCTTGTAAGAGAGGTGCTCCATCCATCTAATCATCTTGGTGACCCTTCTCTAGACTTGCTCAAACAGATCCATGTGCTTCTTATGTTCAGGCCCCCAGAACTGGATGTAGCACTCTGAGTGGGGTCTCAACAGAGAAGAGTGGAGAGGCAGAATTACATCCCTCAACCTGCTGGCCATGCTGCTTTTGATGCAGCCCAGGATACAATTGGCTTCCTGAGCTGTGAGTGCACACTGTTGGCTCATGTCCAGCCTGTCAGGCACCAGCAGGGCTGCTCTCAATAAATTCATCCTCTGAGTCTATATTGATGTTGGGGTGTGCCCCAAACCAGGTGCAGCATTGTCTTGGCCTTGTTGAATATTATGAGGTTCCCATGGGCCCACTTCTCAAGATTTTCCAGGTCCCTTTGGATGGCGTCCTGTCCTTGAGGTGTGTCAGCTGTACCCTTGGCTTGGTGTCATCTGCAAATTTGCTGAGGCTACACTTGATCTCTTTGTCTATGTCATTAATGAAGATATTAAATAACACTGGCACCAGTACAGACACCTGAGGGACACTTCTTGTCACTGATGTCCATTGGGACTTTGAGCTGTTGATCATTACCCTTTAGATGCAACCACCCAATCAATTCCTTATCCAGTGAATTGTCCAACTGTCAAATCCATAACAGAAGGATGCTGTAGAGGACCATGTCAAAGCCCTTACAAGTCCAGACAGATGACATCTGTAGCCCTCCCCACACCCACTGATGTGGTCACTCCATTGTAGAAGCCCAAAAAGTTGGTCAGACAGAACTCACCCTTAGTGGACCCTAGTTCAGGAAGGCCATGGTGAATCTGGAACTGAATGCTTATTGTCTTGAATCACTTCCCTGTCCTCTATGTACCTTACCATAGGTTCTAGGAAGATCTGCTCCATGATCTTCCCAGGCAGAGGAGAGGCTGACAGGTCAGTAGTTCCCAGGGTCCTCATTTTCTACTCTTTTTCAAGATGGGTGCAATGTTTTCCTTTTTCCAGTCACCTGGGACTTCACCTGACTGCCATGGCTTTTCAAATATCTTGGAGAGTGGCTTGGCAACTACACCAGCCAATATCCTCAGGAGTCTGGGATGCACCTCACTGGGGCTCCTCAGGTGCTCATGAACATTATCTTAGAGTGAGAGGGCTTTAGCTGCCCCAGTCTACATCTTGTGGTCCTTCCAATTGAGAGGTGTGGGAAAAGAGGTTGCCATTGAAGACAGAGAAAAATAATTTCTTAAGCCTTCTTATCCATTGTTACCAGTTTACTAACCTTGCTTATCAGAACCTTCCCTTCTTTGACCTTTTTTCTTGCCAACATACCCATAGAAATCTTTCTTTTTATTCTTTGGGTCCCATACCAGTTTCAGCTCCAGATTCACTGTGGCCTTCCTGATCCCATCCCTACCCCTGTAATAATGGCCAGTCTTCGCGAACGAAGATTTTGGGGAAAGGTCTTTTTACCTTTCCAGCCTGCGCAATGGATTTTTTTTTAGGTGAGACACAGCCTGCGCTGAACTGAGCCCACCCTTTAATCCTAAGGTTCAACTGCCGGGGCCAAGCAAGCTTGGACAAAGGCAGTGAGGTCCTCAGGACGTAGGTTTGTTTAGAGTGACCTTCTCATAGATGGATGGCCTCACAGGGCTAACGAGCTACCATCTGCCCGGGGGACTTGGGATTCGAACCCGTGGTCGCAGCAGTGAGAGTCCTGCATGCTAACCACTAGGCCACCAGGGGTCCCCCCCATCCCATCCCTACACAACCAGACTGAATCCCTATACTCTTCCCAGAATATCTGTTCATGCTTCCATTGCCCATGCATTTGCTTCTTGTCCACTAGTTTGACCAGCAGTTCCCTATTCAGCCATGCCTTTCTTGCCTGATGTCTTGTTAGCCTTTGTATTCTATGGAAGATGTCCTTAAAGATCTATCAGCTCTGACCTCTTCCCTTGTCCCTGAGGGCAGTTTCCCAGGGGGTTCCATTGACTAACTCTTTGCAGAGCTGGAATTTTGCTTTCCTAAACTTCAGGACATTTACTATTCTCTTCAACTGACCCATATTCCTGGGGACTGAAAACTTCATCAATGCATGTTCACTGTAGCCCAGGCTGCCTCTAGTCTTGACATCCCTGATTGTCTCATGTACACTGGTGACCATCACATCCCATATCGTGTCCCCTCTGGTTGGTATATTTTATTAGCTGGCTTAAGAATTTCCAGGAATCTCCTGGATTGCCTACGTCTGCCTTGCTACTTTCTCAGCAGATGACAGGTTGGTTGAAGTCCTCCAACAGGATGACAGCCTACAGGCTGGAGCAAAAAGTCTTTGTCAATAGGCTCTTGGTGTAGAGGGCAACCCCTCCACCTCTCCTTTCATCCCTGTCCTTTCTGAAAGGCCAATAGCCATTGACAGTCACACTTCAGTCCTGAGATTTGTCCCATCAATTTTCAGTAATGGCAACAGAGTCATAACTTTCTATCAGCGCTGTGGCTTCCAGCTCCTCCTGGTTTTTGAACATGAATGTATTGGTGTACCTCTTCTGGGCTGATGGATGTGTTGCCTTCCTAGGGGAACACCTCTTAGTTCCTTTGAGATATTTTCCTGGTGTTTCCCTGTTGGCTTCTGTTACCTCGGGGCCCCTGCCTCATCTCCATAAGACTTGAAGTGTGGTCCAGTTTGGCTAGTACATCTCAATGTTGGGATGCAAGGGGCCCTCCCTAGCACTCTGTCCCTCTAATATTAGTCCGTTATTCCACAGCTTGTCAAGGGTTATATTATCCCCCCCGCCATAACATTTAGTTTAAAGCCATACAGCCATATATTGATGGATGAGGCTCATTTCTTTCTCGTAATTCTGTTGCCTGCAACCGTTTTGATCTACTCCCTTCAGTCTGACAGGGCCCTCTTGATCTGAGTCTCTTTCTGGTGCCTGCTCCTGTCTCTGCAGGGCTGGAACATAGTTCCACCAGCCAATTTCACCCTCAAAATCCCTGATACTTCCTAACCTTTCTACCTCCTCTGTCAGCTCTATCACAAGGCAGAGCAGATTATCTACCTGGTCTCACCTCGCACAGGTGTTGTCTCTACTGTTCCATACCAGTGCCAGGCTCTGGCACTCCCTGTAGCCTGTAACCTTGACAGCTGCATGTTTTCATGTGAGCTCTGTTTTTGTCACCACATCTTTTCTAGTGAGTGCTAAGGACATGGCTAACCACCAAGTGGAAACCGTTGCTGAGCTCTTTCCAAGGGAATGGTGACCACCACCTGAGCTCACTGCACAAACTTCCACATGAACTGTCACACCACGACTGTTTGCCCATTCTTGTCACTTGTGCTCTCCAGAGGCTGCTCTTCAATGGCTACAGGGTGCCCGCTGTCACTCCTGTCCTGGACTGTGCAGAAGAGTCAGAGCTGCCTCTCCTCAGGGCTGCAGGGCTTCAGTGCTTAAATACTTCCCACTCATGGGCCTTGGGTGCCTCTCTCATCACTAATTTTCAGGTCTTGCTGCCTCAGAAACTCTCCCCACAGTCCCTCAGCGTTATTCTTGGTTCCAGAGTGTGTCCACTGGAGCAGTTCACTTCACAGTCTACGCTGGAATGTGTTTAATACTGAAAAGCTAATCAAAGAGAAAAGTTCTTCATACATGCAAATGCATGAAGTCTTTTGGTACAACTAAATGAGATATATTTAATGGGGTTCCCATGTCACAGATACACATTTCTTTCAGGACAGCTGTATCTGTGCTATAAGGATTAAGAAAGAGAGGAAAATGCACATATATGAATCTGAATTTTAACTGTTCACTTCTCAGCATTGTGCCTGTCTGCTTCACCACTTACAAGACAAACTTATTAGTTACTTCAATGTTTCCATCATGATTTTTTGTCTTCAATAATGTTTAAGTTGTAAAAATGATAATAATTTGTAATAAAGATTGCTGGCCAAAATATATTTCACTATCATTAGGCTTTAATTTTTTTTTCCATTAATCTTTCTTCCTCTTTTTTTAAATGCCAAGTAGTTCTGTAAGAAAATTTTGTAGCCTCCAAATATCACAGTTTTATAAGATTGTAAACTCCATCATACTGTAAAAGAAATTTATTTAATTAGTAATTTTTTTCTGAATGAAAAGTAACTTATTTGAAATTAGTATTTAATAACTAGTACTATAAAATATAATAAATGGGACTTAACAGGACATTAACTTCTGATACTGGAAGTCCACCTAAAAGCAATGAATGACTGCACAGTCACCAAAGAAAACCACTGATGAGCAATCCTTTGTCCCTGTACTTATAAAATCATGGAGAATGAAAAATATTTTCTTAAACTCACGTCTCAGTTACTATTATCAACAATTTTCAAAGCATATTATGATAGCTCAACAGAATCCTATCTTTTAATGGGACTATTTAAGAGAATGTAGAACTTCATGTTTTATGAGATTGTATGCAACACTCAAACACAACTTTTTATCATGAACATGGTTTTGAAACTCTGAAGTGCCAAAGCTTAGCTTTGCTTGAGCATATTTGAGAAATTCAACAAAGTGAAAAAGCTAAAACTTAAAAAAGAATCTAAATCTGTAAGGATAAAGATAAAACAGGGTAGCGACTAAGAGCTATAAAACAAGTCAGGATTTGGACTCACCTGCTCAACAGTGAACAAGCTTTCAGTAAGTATATTCAAGTCATAGGGCAAAGAATAGGGAGGTGATGACAGCAAGTTTTTTAAATTATGAATATAAATGAAACAGATGAAAATGCATTTCTTTAAGAATTTATGCATCATAGGAAAAACAAAAGAAAAAAAACTTCAACAGAATTTGGATTGGGAACTTTGTTTTAAAGAGATCTGAGATTCTGCCTTGTTTAAATTTTTGTTATTCCCCTCATTTTTAAAATGTGCTTTTTTGAAACCAACGACTAGTTATTGCATATTTTTCTTTTTTTTTTGTTCTTAACTTTGTGTACAATTTTAACTCATAGTATAACAAACTAATATTAGAGAAGCTAAGCCTTCTGTTGAAAAAGGGGTTTTTATATTTCCCATAAAGTACAAATAAATAAAAATGGAAGTTGTTTTCCACCGGTCTGATTTTGAGTTTTCCCAATCAAACTTTTCACTTTGTTCCATTAATAAATGGGATAATTAGGTTGCATGTGCAAACATATAAGTCAGCAGGTGAGTTTTTCAGCATTCTTTTACATGAAGAGAAGAAATGTAATGGGGCTCCAGGAGGGTACTGGAGTTATGCCACTGAATATCTCTGGAAATGTCTCACTCTTGACCCATCTCAGTTTTTGACTATTCTTACGACTTCCTTTTCTTATTCTCCACACTACTACTACGCCCTGAAAAGTTATCAATTTGTGTGTGTACTTACTACCACAGTGAATGTTCAATGAGATGTTGCTTCCCATCTCATCTAATTTCAATTTGATAGTGTACGGTGTCTCCTTGTTGCTCAGGCCTTCTCATGTGTCTGTTCCTTGAATCTTGGGTTATCATTTCTGTGCTGATCATGTCCACCTCCTTGCTTTTCCGACCTTTATCTTGGGAGTATGTACAACACCGTTTCTGTAGTGTAGTGGTTATCACGTTCGCCTCACACGCGAAAGGTCCCCGGTTCGGAACCGGGCAGAAACACCTCAAATTTGGACCCCTGGTGGCCTAGTGGTTAGCATGCGGGACTCTCACCGCTGCGACCCTGGTTCGAATCCCAGTCTCCCGGGCAGATGGAGCTCGTTAGCCCTGTGAGGCCATCCATCTATGAGAAGGTCACTCTAAACAAACCTACGTCCTGAGGACCTCACTGACATTGTCCAAGCTTGCTTGGCCCCGGCAGATGAACCTTAGGATTAAAGGGTGGGCTCAGTTCAGCGCATGCTGTGTCTCACCTAAAAAAAATCCATTGCGCAGGCTGGAAAGGTAAAAGACCTTTCCCAAAATCTTTGTTCGTGAAGACTGGCCATTATTATGTACAACACCTCTCTTAGGACAAGATATTTTGTTATTTTCTCTTTTAAATTAAAGGGATTCTTTTTTTTTTCCTGTCCCCAGTGCAAAATCTTGATATTTGTCTTAACTGTTTCTTCTCTTCATTACTAAAGAGACACGTCTGCATCTGTTCCATGTCCTGCTTAAAGCCCTTATGATTAATCTATAACTAGAAATATACACTAGTCCTTTCTTCCTCCCTGCCACACACAGATCCCTCTCTGGGTCTTGTCTTATAATAAGTGACATTACAAAAGTCATCAAAGTATAGTCCCACTGCTTAGTCTAATAGTCAGAAAATCATTAAGTGCATTTGTATCATTAGGTGTTGTGTGCAAACTTTCTTCTTTCTCCATCATGCTGGCCATCTTTCCTTGTGTTTATTGTGTCCTTCTAATTAAGGACAGCAGTAAGATCAACACAGCTCTCTTTTCTTAGAAGAAAATTCTGACTTCTTTGAAGCATTGTAGTTACAAAATCTGTGTTCTCCTCAGCAGTGCACCTATTTTCCTTACTCTGCAGCTGATCTTTTTTCTGGGTCATAAGTTCCAGGAGCTACAGCTTAGTGTTTTGACTCATAATTAGAGTTCATTTTATGTCACTAGATTAAATATAACAATGTGCTTTAACATTTTCACAGGTTACATAGACACAAGTCATAAATAACAGCCGTAGTATTTATATTATGAATAATGAGGCAGACCTGTAGATAATTTAGTAAAGGAAATAGTAAATTTTCTCTCGGAGAGAAAATGTTTGACATTGCGTTTTCTATTCTCGTTTGCTATTGAGCTCACCATTGTTGCTGCAACAATGTTCTTGAAATTGAATTTTCTGTCTCTGTTATTAAGTGTTCCTATCCAGTAGATGTAAGATATATCTAGCAGCTGATGGAAATGGATCAAAAGCAAAACTGTGAAGTGTCATGCTCCAGTGAGCATCTACTTCAGTTTTGTCTCAAGTAGACAAGGAAATACAAAAAGTTTAAACATAGAAAATCTTTGTCTGCCTCTAGTCTTAATACTTAATAATACTTAATAATACTTAATAATAGTTCTTGCTTCATTAACAGTCTCAAAATGTATTTTGTGGTTGATTCTTTTAAAAGTACTTTTCACATTTACTTTAATCTACAGCAGTGTGTGCATTTTGATTTCCTAAAATTCAGCCAAACAATCAGCAAAATCACTTGTAATCACCATTCTCCCAATTCAGTAAACATAATAGATCAAGTACGTTGTTTGGTCACTATATAACATACCATACAGCAAACTTAAGCTAATGAATTTTCCAAAATGGTGATCTGTAAATATATAATATTCTATATAGTAATTATACCTTATTTCCCATACTTAAAACACAAACCTGATTTAGCAGATTACCATTATCACTATTTAAGAAACATGTAAACAATCACTTCTATTTTAGAAAGTTAGCACATTCACTCTGCACTCAAACGATAAGGAAGAACATTCATGCATAAAAAAAAGTTTGTTTGCTTTACTTTTTTTTTATTAAGAACTACATAGGAGTTATCTTCCCCTGTGTTATGAGGGAAGGATTTAAGGAAGAGTCTTTAAACACAAATGTTGCTTTTTTTGTGGCCTGACAGGTTTTGACATCACTAGTCATCATTCCACAGGTAATTCTACGGGTAATTGTTCGGTCAATTCATTTGATGTACAATTTGTTTTATAACTAAATATCACTTTCTTTCTTTTGATGGATGAATTTTTGCTTCAAAGTGCCAACATTATGGTGAGAGAGTTCACCATCTTATTAAAAATTGTTTGTTCTGATCCCATATATTTTTTCCTGTATTTTCAAAATAAAACTAATAAAAATGAAGATGTTTTATGACTAAACATTAAAGTTCATGTAACATACACATGAGCAACTGTTACACATGTTATACCAAAATATCCTTTTTCAATTATATAGTACGTATATTGAATTTCTGAAAACTCTTTGTCATTAGTTGTTCTATTTGTGTTGAAATGTGTTACATATTTTGATACACTAGACTTTCTATCACTTTTTTATAGGAAGTAAACAGTATTATTTTGTTCTGCTATCATGAGTTGTGAATAAGAAACATGACAAATCAGATAGACTTTCTTAAATTTTAGTGACTTAGCTTTTTAAAGAAAGATTGTTTAAGGTTCTGTCCTTGAGCTTTTGAATATGAGGTCACTGTCTCCAGGACACTTCTTTTTTTAAATCAAGTTCTTGCACCTGCTGAGTTTTAATTACCATGTATTTCTTTATAAAATGTAGGCACCAAATGTGTTACCTGAAGAAATGTTGTGGACATGTATGAAATCTTTCAGTGGTAATGATTTTATGAAAATAAATTGGATAAGACAGTGTTATATAGAGTAGGAAAGAGGAAACTAAAATTTTTAATGCGGTACAAGACAGGTAAGGGCTAAAAAGTGAAATCATGGATGCAAGTTTATTCTACAACCTGTAAAAGGCACATTCATTGAAGATAAAGTAAGACCATGTGTAGCCCTACTTCCTGGTTTATTTGCTCTCTCTTTTACTTTATGATGATATATACAGAATCCACAAATTAAGTCTTTCTCTTAAATCAGGTAGAAAGCTCATAAGTAAATAAACAAATAAATAATATCTCATAACTTCTTTTTTTTTTTCCTTTTTTGTGTAACATTAGGAAATGCTTGTTTACCCAAATAGAGAACATTTTATCTTGGGAATATCTAAAGTTTTTTAAATATCTAGAAAATAAATAGGAGTAATATGAAGTTTCAAAGGTTCAGGATAGAAATCATCTACTGTTCCTGAATGTTATTCAGCAAATTAAATACATATATTGACCCAAACTTGTGAAAGTTAAATTGTCCACTGAAAAGACCTGACAAGTCACCAAATCTATTCTTCTCCTATAGTATTTGTTTAATCTATTGCATTCAAAAATCTTACGTAGTCTTCAAACAAAATTGAAAACTCTAAAGAAAAATTTGTTCTTGCATTCGTTACCAGACAACCTTACCATTCTGAAGAATTCAAGGATGGCACTACTATTGCCAACACTGGCAATATTAGCACAGCACTGTTGTGTATCTGATGATAGAGGAATTTAAGTGCAATGTAAGGGCATGAACTAAAATAGTTCTATATGAATAAATGAGTATATAAATGTTGTGATTTTTGAAGGCGCAATATGATCTAAGAACCTTTCAGGGACTTAAAGGGGTGAAAAGTTCAGTTTCTAGATTTCCTAGAGCAAAATACAGGCATCTGTACCTTTTAAGACTGAGTCTTGACCTTAACTGAGAGTAAATCTGGAGAAAATTATTTCTGTGTTGGAAGAAGAGGAGATGTTTGGGGGGTTTTTTATCACCAGATTGAATTTAAACATGTAACAGCTGTCTAAAACTTCTGAAAGTGTTTGAGGGTTAGAATATCCTGAATGGAAAACATCCATGATTAAAAGGGATCCAAGGCAGGCACAGATGTTTTTTCACGGATTTATATATGTTTAATACATTCTAAAATGTATTTTCTTATAATATATCATACATGGAAAATCAAGCCACACAACTTGAAAAAAGTCAGTCAAGGTTTCCTGTAAAACCTAAATTTGGAATTGGTACTGTGTGTGTAAACACATCTGTCATAGATAGAACTCAGTTACATACTCATGTCTTTTAATCACACTTTTCACAAAGGATCATTAATTCTGTATTCCTTATCTTTTGGCTAACAATACAAAACACAGTGTAAATTGCAGAAATATGAGCCATCTCTTCCACAATGACGTTTAGTGAAAGCTCTACTCTGAACCTATAGAGAGCTATAAAGCTCTATTTATAATGAAAAAACCCCAAACCCTGGACGTCAAATATTGATCACACAAAACCAACTGATATCTTATAATTGTATCTTTAATCTTTCTGCCTCAGTTTCCCTTGTGTAAAATGACACTATATTACCTCATCTCATTAGATTATTCTGAAAACCCACTAATTAATACTAGTAAATATCTAGGATTTTACAACAAAAACACCACAGAAAATTCCATACGATAGTTAATAATTCTACCTTCAAAGGAAAATTTCAGTAATTGCCAGTAACAAGGGGCAGTGAATAATACTGGAAAACACTGAATACTAACTTCTTTAACTGAACTCATAACAGCTGGAAATCATTAATTACAAGCTGGTTTTCATGCCTGAATATGCTTTTTGAAAAATAAACAAGCTTCTGAATAGCTGGGTAAAAAGTATATTTTGTCTTTTCTCCAATTACATAGTTATTTTACAAAAGGATATTCTGTCTCATAACAAAGCTTACTTTGAAATAAAATACATAGTGGAAATCTTAAATATGAATCCCTGACTTTGCAGGTGTCTTGTTTCGTGTCGTGTATTTCTGCATGTAATGTTTTCATGACGTGTTCATATAAAAAGAGGAGTCTGTTATACAAGACACGTCTACCATTCATGGCTAGGCTTCGCGAACGAAGATTTGGGAAGGGCTCTACCCACGTTTCTTGCAAGCGCGTTGGTGGCTAAAAAGGCCAATATGAGAAAGGCATGTCCGGTTGCAAAAGACACAGCAGAAAGACTCCTTAGGTGGTATATACTGCAAGGCTCGATTCTTTCTGCGTTGTCTTTTCTCCTCAAGGGTGATCCTGCGTGCTTTCGCAAAAGCATCAGCAGCGTTATAAATGGTCTGTCTCCAGGCTTCCCGATTGGAGGCCAGAGTAGACCAGTTATGGTGATCAATATGCCCAAGGCTGAGATGTTGTTTCAGGGAGTCCTTGTATCTTTTCTTCGGGGCTCCTCTCTTGCGCCAGCCAGTGGCAAGTTCACCATAAAACAAGATCTTAGGGAGGTGGTGGTCCTTCATCCTGGAGACATGCCCTGCCCAACGCAGCTGCGTTCTCAGTAGCATGGCCTCAATACTTGTGACTGCTGCTTGTTCTAGAACAGATGTATTGGTCACATAATCTGACCAGTGGATGTTTGGGATTGTACGGAGGCAGCGTTGATGGAAGCGTTCTAGGAGACGCAGGTGGTGGCGGTAGATGACCCATGATTCGGAGCCATATAAAAGAGTAGACAGCACAATGGCTCTGTAAACACTGATCTTGGTACTTTTCTTCAAGTGTTTATTTTGCCAGACTCTTTTATGAAGCTTTCCAAAAGCACTATATGCCTTTGCTAACCTGTTATCTATCTCCCTGTCAATCTTACCATCCGAGGAGATGAGGCTGCCTAAGTAATTAAACTGTTGGACTGATTTGAGCTCTGATTGGCTGATGGTGATGTGGGGATGATGGGGGACTTCCTGAGGTGCAGGTTGATGGAGAACTTCTGTCTTCTTTAAGCTGACTTCCAGCCCAAAGAGCTCAGCAGCATCTGCAAAGCAGGATGTTAAACGCTGCAGGGCTGCTTCTGTGTGGGCAACAAGGGCGGCGTCATCAGCGTAAAGCAGCTCCCGGACAAGATGGTTTAAGGTCTTAGTGTGGGCCTTCAGTTGCCTTAGGTTGAATAGGCTTCCATCAGTACGATATCGAATGTAGATACCGTCCTGATCATCGAGGTCTGTCGTGGCCCTTTGGAGCATCATGCTGAAAAAGACTGTGAATAGGGTAGGAGCAAGAACGCAGCCTTGTTTCACACCATTCTTTATTAGAAAGGGCTCAGAAAGTGTGTTGCCATATCTGACTTGGCCGTGCTGATCCTCATGAAGTGAGATGATCATTTTAAGGAACTTGGGGGGACAACCTAAACGTTCCAAAATCTGCCAGAGACCTTTTCTGCTCACAGTATCGAAAGCCTTGGTGAGGTCGACAAAGGTTACATAGAGACCTCTGTTCTGTTCCCTACACTTCTCTTGCAGTTGTCTGAGAACAAATATCATGTCTGTGGTGCTCCTGTTGACTCTGAAGCCACACTGACTTTCAGGTAGAATTCCTTCTGCTTAGCGGGTATTAGTCTGTTCAGGAGTATTCTTGCCAGGATTTTGCCAGCAATGGAGAGCAGAGTAATACCACGGTAATTTGAACAGTCTGATTTAGTACCTTTCTTCTTATACAAGGTGATGATGACTGCATCACGAAGGTCTGAAGGTAGTTCGCCCAACAACGCACCACAAGCTCGTGAAATTTAGCATGGAGTGCAAGGCCCCCATGTTTCCAGACTTCAGGTGGAATTCCATCAACCCCAACTGCCTTGCCGATTTTCACCTGCTGTATGGCCTTGAGGGTTTCTCCTAAAGTGGGGGCAGTATCCAATTTGTATTTCACCGGTTGTTGTGTGATGGACTGAATTGCTGAGTCTTGGACTACACGGTTGGTACTGAAAAGAGTCTGAAAGTGTTCAGACCATCTATTCAGAGTGGAGGTTTTATCTGTCAGAAGCGTTTGACCATCTGCACTGAGTAGTGGGCTTTGGACTTGGTATGTAGGCCCGTATGCTGTTTTCAGGGCCTCATAGAATCCTTTGTATCTGCACATAGTTGAGTTTTTGCAGCTAGATCGGTCCACCACTTGTTCTGGATGTCACGGAGTTTCTGTTGGAGCTTGCTGCATGCAAGACGAAAGGTTGTTTTTCTTGCGTGACAGGATGGCAGTGCAAGGTGTGCTTGGTGGGCAGTTCTTTTCTTCCTCAACAAGTCCTGGATTTCTTGATTGTTTTCATCAAACCAGTCCTTGTTCTTCTTGAGGGAAAACCCTAAGGATTCTTCAGAGGATTGCAGGATGCAGCTTTTAATATGATGCCAAATTGTTTCAGGGGAGGAAACTACAGAATCTGTGGAATGGTTTTCGAGCCTAGTTTGAAGGTTTGCCTGAAATCTTTGTCTTACTGTGGTTGATTGGAGATCATTAGCTTGGAGTCTTCTCCTTGGGATACTGCCCCTTTTGGGTTTGAATTTGAGATTAAAGTTGAGTTTACAGCGCACAAGCCGATGGTCTGTTCGACATTCTGCGCTGGGCATCACACGGGTATGGAGGACATCGCAGACATCTCTCCGTCGCACCAAGACATAATCAATGAGATGCCAATGCTTAGACCTGGGGTGCATCCAGGTTGTCTTCAGACTATTTTTCTGCTGAAAGATGGTATTAGTGATGGTAAACTGTTGCTCCGCACAGAATTCTAGCAGAAGTCGACCATTATCGTTGCAGTTTCCGACACCATGCTTGCCTAATATTCCTTTCCAGGCTTCAAAATTCTTACCTACTCTGGCATTGAAATCCCCAAGGATAATGATCTTATCATCTGCGGGCACCTTTTGGGTAAGGCAGCGCAGGTCGATGTAAAATTTATCTTTTTCAGCAGGGTCAGCTTGGAGAATTGGGACATATATACTGAAGATGACAACGTGTTGCTTGTTGTTTAGTGGAAGGCGTAGGGAGATAATGCGGTCAGAATGGCCTGTCGGCAGATTTTCGAGTTTAGGGACAATAGAGTTTTTGATCATGAAACCGACACCTGAGAGATGTTTTTCGGATCTGGACTTACCTGACCAAAAGGGTGTGTAACCGGCACCATGTTCTCTGAGGCTGCCTTCCTCGTGAAGGCGAACTTCACTGAGAGCAGCAATGTCGATGTTGAGACGAGCCAGTTCGTGGGCAATTAGGGCAGAACGTCGCTCAGGACGTCCGCTGTCCGCAGAATCAAGCATGGATCTGATGTTCCAACATGCTAGAGTTAATTTAGGTAGACCTTTGGAGGCAGGTGCATGCCTTTGTCTTTTAATCTTTGTGCGACCGCATTGGAAGAAGATGCCCGTTGGTCTGCGATTAACCAACCGGGTGAAGGTGGAGATGAGCTTTGTTTAGGCCACCTTTTCTAGGCCCCTCTCCGAGTGGAGCAAGCAGTGCTGTCCTTGAAAAGGCTGCTTGGTCGTTCAGGGTGCTGCCCCAAGAGACTCTCATCTCCGTCAGTCTCAAATGACCAATATCCTGAACCGCCTGCATGCAGGGTTGAGTCTGCGGCTCCCAGTGCACCTTTCACCTACCGTTTCGACCCTCGCCCGTCGCTGCAGGACTTTTTGCATGTGGGTAAAGCCTTCAAGCCTGTGCAGTGGATTTTTTAGGTGAGATGCAGTATGCGCGGAACTGAACCCACCCTACCATGCTGCTGATTAATGACATACACAAATTTCCCTTCTCTTTCTAAAGTTCATGCATCTGCAGTTGTGAAAATTTTGACATTTTTAGAAAAGTGGTTTGAATTCATAATTTTTAATTGCTTTTTTTTTCTGTCTGGGCATAGATTCTATTCTCCATTAATGAGTGTTTCCTATGCACATGAATACTAGGATTGAAAAAAAAATCTTTGGTATTTTGTTTTTAAACAAAAGTGAGGACTTAGCTATCAACATCAGATGTGTCTCTGCTCATCAGTGAGATAAAAAACAACTAATTTTGCAGCTTTTTTCATTGATAATGCTTCAGGCTCTTATGAAGCTTTTGTTTCATGATGCTTTATGATGAGTAGTATCATATACCACTATAAAATACCAGGATTTCTTAAACAGTGTTATCTGAAATGATGTAACAGTACTAACCAGATTTGTTTTTATATATTATGAATGATGTATTTTAAGCTAACAAAATACTACTATAATTTTTATAAGTGTTTTGTTCCATTACTTTTAGTAAAGGGAGTTTATATCTGAACTGTTCAAGAAAGAGTTTCTCAATTTTTGATTTAGACAAACAATCTGAAGAGAAAGACTTACATCAAAAACAATTAACTTATCAATAGATCTCTTGGGAAATTCTTTTCTGGAAGAGTTTACTAAGGAATGGGGCATACTGGATCAGAAACAAGCCCTATAACCAAGACAGGGAAGTTTATAAAATAAATTTCTATACCTTAATTGGAAAACAATTGTTTGATATAGGAAGTAATGAATTGAATTCTTTGGGGGTTTGTAGAAGTTCAGACAAGATGATTAGAAAGGTTCCCCAGGGGTGAGAAGATTTTGAACCATATCTCTACTGCATAGAGCTTTGACTTTACTATGTGCTTCAGCACAATAATTTCTAATAAGTTGTAGAGTAGATTTTGCAACAGTGCTTAAGTTGACTTTAACACTGCTCCCACGGAGGTATCCTCACGCTCAGTGAAGCAGCTCTAAGTTAGTACTGAGTACCCCTGAGAGTTCTACCTGAAGGACAATAATACACATTTAAATAGTTAATTTGAGAAGTTAGTTGCCATTTTTATGCTACTAATAAACTTACAGATATGGTGACTTTTAGGGATTTGAATGTAAAAAGGGATGTATTTGTATGGTAGCATTATAAAAAATAACAAAATATTTTCAAGTTGGAGAAACCTTGCCTTCTAATTACATCTTACCAATCTAATATGACCAATTTAATATGACCAGACTGATGATTAATAGAGGGATAACCTGGGACAGGAAGAAATTAGTCATCATGTAAGTTTACCAAAGTTTAATTATGTTTTTTCTTTCCAATCAAAATAGTCTTTTGCCAAAGCAATACCCTTAGAATCACCAGAATAAGAATGACAACTACCAATTTTTTTTGAGACTTTGAACATATTACACTTTCTTCTAGGATAAACATTCAAAGGAAGATCAGGGAAATATATCTTCAGAATAATGTTATGCACATGACGAATTTGGAGTTTGATCTTATCCAGTATCAGTCTTTGATGGTTGCGTGCCTCTGTCTATCAACAATATCTTGTTTTTACCAACTGTAAGGGTTTTTTTTGTAAAATGTTATCTCCACCACAGTTCTAAAAAAAAAATAAAAAGATAAAATTGCATATATAGTCCATAATTTTATGCATGCTTACTTTTTCCATTGATGGATGTCTCACAGTACTCCAAATAATAAGTAAGCGGTTGTGAAACACTGGTTGCATGGTGTAGCATGTAGTGTTTTCTGTATCCTTTTTTTTTGTTGTTGTTTGGGATTTTGGGGTTTCGCTGTTTCTGTTTTGATTTGTTTTGCTCTGTTTTTTAATTCAGTGTAAATTCCTAATACTTAACTCCCTATTCCCAGAAATGTAAAAAGTCTTCTGAGAAGTTTGAAGCATCAGCTCCATGCAATAACCTCCTATTCATTAACATGATTTCATGGCAGGTCCATACTTAATAGAATGGTTAATCTTCTCTGGAACTGTCTTTGTTACATTTGAATTAAAGCTATTTGTTCATAATTCTGTTAGTTATCTAGTCTTTGACTAACCTGTTTGAATTCATTGGGCCTTTTAACAGTATTCATAATATATACTCATGAAAGATTAATAAAAATTAGCTGAAAATATCTTGAGTCTTTTTCCGTTTCTTTCCACACTTATTGCAAGGTTAAATCAGAAGATTTATGAGAGTTTGAATGGAAAAACTTAGTGATTTCATAGGCACAGCAACTACCAGATCCTTAACTATTAATTAATTAGTTAATTATTAGGTTGCAGTCTGCATTCAAGATTATTTCATTGCTGCTGCTATCTAAATCAGAGCTTACCAAACCTGGGGAAGGCCTAATATCACATTGTGGAAACATTTCTAGTTACCCCACTCCAAATAAACCACACATATTGGATTTCAGAGTTTGTCCCAAAACAACTGTACCACTTTTGCAAAATTCGTGTCTTTTATCCTACTTAGCTGTGAGAATGAACCTCAGAGTGTCAGAGGTTATTATAAATCACAAGGCCTTGGCATCTGTAATTGTTTTCCTTCCAACCTACCAAAGGGCTTAACCTGACTTCCTAAAAATGAATTGGTTATTAAAATATTACAAAGTTGATTAGGAACCAGAGGCAGTGTAAAGATAAAAAAAGGACCAATCTTACAACTGCTAAAAACAAGATATTGTGGATAGAAAAAAGCACACAAACAACAAAATCCTAACTTTTTCAGAGCCTTTCAAGTAGTATGCATCTTATTATTTGCTTTGGGAGAGGCAAGCAGTTTCCAGCTCCTGGTTTTCTTTATTCACCTGAGTGCCAAGAGAGCAGCAACAGTAGGCACAGCTCTGCAAAGCAGGGTCTACCAATTGCCACAGGAAGATGTGGTGGAGGCAGGGCACATCCCCAATACATATGGCCAAGGCCAGCTGAGCCGGTCCATGATGGTGACCAGGGTCATTGGCAGCCTTGAAACCATGAGGCATGTCCACAGTGACAAGTCAGGTCATGCTCCTGGATCAGTATCAGATTCTGGATAAGCAGTGACAAGGCCAGGCACAGATGCAACAGGGAACCCTCCCTCAAGATGGCAGCAAGGACAGGAGCCTCCCCTTGAAAGCAACTCCCAAGCAAAGAGGAGGAGCCAGGGATCAGCACAGCTTCTTAGTAGAGATTTTTTCAAAGAACTCCTTTCAAGGCCAAACACCTGCATTATTATTATTTAAGCTGACCCTGAGCACAGGCATACAAACCTCTGGAATAAGAAGAAATGCACTCAAGGTCTGGATGCTGAGTTTAGTATTTATCAGCACCTTTCTTCTGGACCACAGTTGGCAATGCTTTCCCGTTCTGTCTGCTCCATATACCTACATCTCATTACATTCAAAATCTTGTAATCGGCACCGCATATTATGAAACAAGAACTTATTGTGAGTTGAACTACCATTTTCTGACAGTAAATTTTAACAATATAATTACAATAACAGTCTGGAGAAGGACAATGAAGCTGGTGAAGAGGTTGGAGCAAAATTCTTACAAGGAGTAGCTAAAGGATCCTGAAGAAAAGGAGGCTGAGGGGAGATGTTTTGCTCTCTACAACTACCTGAAATGAGGTTGTAGCAAAGTAGGGGTCAGTCTCTTCCCCAGGTAACAAGTGACAGGACAAGAGAAAATGACCTCAAGTCGTACCAGGGGAAGTTTAGATTAGATATTGGGAAAAAAGTCTACACAGAAAGGATTGTAAAGTGTTGGAGCAGGCCGCCCAGGAAAGTTGCGGAGTCACCATCTCTGGGTGTGTTGAATAAACGTGTTTATGGCTTAAAAAACTTGAGGACATGGTTTGATGGTGAACATGGTGATGACACTAGTTTGATGGTTGGAGTTAAAGATCTTCAAGGTCCTTATAACTTGAACAAATCTATGATTCTATGATTTTATGAATTAAAACTCAACTATTATTGTTCCAGTTGCAAAACACTAACACAGTTTTCACATTAAGATACTGTCCAAATGTTGTTGCTCAAATTTTGCTGTTTAAATTGCACAGAAATATCTCATTAATAATATAACTTAAATTGCTAAATCCAGCCTTCCTATTCCCAACAGTCCTCAGGAACTGTCCAGTGACAGTACATATAGAGCTGGAACTCCAGCACTTTCAACAATGGTCATTTGGCCCCTGCATCTCTGCTAAAACAGTGTAAGCCAGCCTGAGCCACAGCAAGCATAGCAACATTCTGGGACTCTCCATCATTGAGACATTTACAGAACTATCATGTCTTCAATTTTTGTCTTTTATGTTACCTAATGGTGCAAGAGAAATAAGGCACATAACCTAACTTAAATTGACATGCAAGCTTTCTCTGATTTAGAGCTCCTGACAATGCTTCCTTGAAGTCCTGCTTAGGTTTTACCTGGAATCACAGAATGGTCTGAGTTGAAGGGGACCCTTAAAGATCATCTAGTCCAACTGCCCTGCCATAGGTAGAGGCACCTTTCATCAGACCAGGTTACTCAAAACCCCATCCTATCTGGCCTTGACCTCTTCCAGGGATGGACAGTCCACAACTTCTCTGGGCAACTTGCTCTGGCACCTCACAATTCTCATAGTGAAGAAATCCTTTCTTATAGTTAATCTATATCTACCTCTTTCAGTTTAAGGTCATTCCCCCTCATTCTATCAGTACGTGCCCTTGTAAAAAATCCCTCTCCATCTTTCCTGTAGACATGTAGACCTATAGAAGGTTGTAGCAAATTCTCCCCAGAACCTTCTGTTCTTCAGGCTGAATAACCCCAACTCTCCCAGCCTGTCTTCTTAGGAGGGGTCCTCTGGCTCCCTGATCATCTTTGTGGTCCTCCTCTGGATTTACTTCAACATGTCCATGCCCTTCTTGTGTTGCGGGCTCCAGAGTTGGACACAGTACTGCTGGTGGCACCTCATGAGGGCAGAGTAGATGGGCAGAATCACCTTCCTTCATCTGCTGACCATGCTTATTTCAGTGCAGCCCAGGGTGCATTTAGCCTTCTGGACTGTAAATACACATTGCTGGATCATGTTGAGCTTCTTGTCTATCAAGTCCTGAGTCCTTCTCTTCAGGGCTGCTCTGCATTCATTCCTACCCACACTTGTGTTTAGAATTGCCCAGACTCAGGGGCAGGACCTTTTAACTGGCCTAGCTGAGCTTCATGAGGTTCCCATGAGCCCACTCTCAAGCTTGTTGAGGTCCCTTTGAATAGCATCCCTCCCCTCCAGTGTGTTGACTGTACCACAGGGCTTGGTGTCATCGGCAAACTTTCTGAGGGTGCACTCAGTCCCATTGCCCATGCCACCAACAAATATGTTAAACAGTACCATCCCAATACCAACCCCTGAGGAACATCACTCATCACTGGTGTTCACTTGGACATCAAGCTGTTGAACACAACTCTTTGAGTGCAACCATTGAACCAATTCCTTATCCATGAGTGGTACATCTATCAAACCCATGGCTCTCCAACTAAGAAACTAGGCTGTTGTGTGGGACAGTGTCAAAGACTTTGAACAAGTCCAAGTAGATTATTTCAGTTACTTTTCCCGTATTTGTCAAGCGTGGTTTTCCCTTAGTGAAGACATGTTCACTGTCACAAACCATCTCATTTTCCATGAGCTTTAGAAGAATTTCCAGAAGGATCTGTTCCATGATCTAGCCAGGTAGAGAGGTAAGGTTGACTGGCCAGTACTTCATTAGGTCTTCCTTTTTTACCTTTTTAAAAATGGATGTTTTCCAGTCAGTGGGAACTTCCAACTGTCACAACTTGTCAAATATGTTGCATAACAGTGGCATAACAACTTCATCCATCAATTTTCTCAAGACCCACAGATGCATCTAATCAGGTCCTGTGGACTTGTGCACCTTCAGGTTCCTTAGATGGAAACTAAGGAAACTGATCTCCTACAGTGGGCTGTTCTGCATTCACCCAGTCCCTGCTTTTGCCTCTTGTGACTTTGCCTCTTGACAGTGTAGATTGAGGCAAATAAGTCTCACAATCTTCACCATGTTGTGGGTAACAAGTTCTCTCAATTTCTTCCAGACAGGTCCCACATTTTCCCCTAGTCTTACTTTTATCACCAACCTACCTATTAGGATCTTTTCTTGTTGCCCTTGACACACTGGCAAGATTTAATTCTATCAGGGTTTTAGCTTTCCTGACCTGATCCCTGGCAACTTGGACAGTTTATCTGTGTTCCTCCCAGGCTACATGTCCTTGTTCCCACCTTTTGTAGGCTTTCTTTTTGTGTTTGAGTTTGTCCAGAAGCCCCTTGATAATCCACACAGGCCTCCAGGAATTTTTACCTGACTCCCTCTTCTTTGTTTGGAGGCATTGCTCCTGAGCTTGGAAGAGATGATACTTGAATATTAATGAGCTCCCTCCAGGGCTTTTTCTACCAAGCAGATCCCTGAAGAGCCTAAATTCTTCTCTTCTAAAGCCCAGGGTAGTGAGCTTTCTGTGTGCCCTACTTTGATGTTCTAAAAATCTTGACTCTTTGTGTATTGAGATATTTGGGTGCATAAAGGCCTACATGTGGTTTATTTGCATTTCATATTATTAATTAACTGTCAACATAGTTAGTTTTTCTTTTGAAAACTGGTTACAGCAATATAATATAATGTATTTGGTTAATGTCTTTTTTTTTTGTTTTTAGACAAATAATTTTTCCTACATAGGCTATTGAAGTGTTCAAAACTCATGATACATAGAGAGTTTCTCCTCTGTGCTTTTTTTGCAAAGGTAAATTAACTATAGTATAAGTTTTTTATATATTGAAAAGTTGAAGCAGAAAATTATTTGTTTAAAGACAAAAATAATAATGTAGAAGGTGTACAAAATACGGGATAAACCTTTCAGGGCGTTTACCCTACACTTTCATTTTGGTAAGCATTATTGTATTTGACCCTCAGCCCAAAATATTTGGTATACTTGGTTTGGGTCAAACAAAAGTTTTCATATAGATATCCTGTACAGAATTCATTTAAAAAAAACCAATATCAACTGTGGTCATTTGTTTGTAGCTCCTCACTTTTTAATATGTACGTACATACATAAACAAACAGCTAGTTCTGAGCAGCAAATTAACAGCTCAGTTTCTCAGGCGAGATTCATTTTAGCCAAGCCAACCTTAAAATTGACAAAAGGAAAGAAATATTTCTAGATATTAAAGGCAACTCTTTAATTTAACCAAATTTGTGCTCAATGTAGTGCAGTCTAGACTTTACTCTGTGCAGTTCCACAACTTTTGGAAAGTGTGACAGTTGTCCAACAGAAGAAGTACTGGGTGGATGTCAGTCCTTGACTGTCTCCCTGAGTCTCATGAGAAACTCCAGACACCTTCGCCCCCATGTTAATAACCCCACCAAAAAGCTCATGCTTTGAGTTCTGACTAATTTCCTAGTGGAAATTTTAAAAAGTGTGAGCCAGTGGAGAAAGACATTCTTCTGGTTTCAGGCCACGCTTTCTTCCCTGGCTCACCTCCTTAAAACTGATAGAAGATGACAGTGGCCTGTCATCTGGTAGCCTGTTTGCCACCAGAAATCTACTTGGTTAAACTAGGCTCCATCAGGGGGGCACTTTTATATAATGTTTTTTTTTTTGTCAGTGAATGTCTTTGCTCTCTTTCATACAGAACAGTGTCATAGTATTTCCCTAAAGGTAAAAGTGTTGTTTTATTCCTTTGTTTGTACCTTCAGACCTCTCACAAAGACAAACTTCCCATAGTCCTCTTACCTGGATCACTGAATGAGATGCAGTTGGAGGTTCAAGTTTCTGTCTCATATAACAGTAATTAAAATGGACTCCTCTGGAGTCTAATCAGGTCATCACAGTTTGCACTGAGTGCTGGTTGATTTGCATTTTTTAGCTTAGTTTAGGTAAGCTAAAAAGGGAGAGCTTGTCATTGTATTTCAACCCACTTCCATATTTTTTTTTCTGATTACTGTATATATAAACACTGTGACAACTGTTGTTTGTGATCTGCAAACTTAGTCAGAACTTTTATTTCTATTTCTACTCCACTGGAAAACGTGGTCCATTCTCCTTTTAGAATAGTGTTCCATGGCTGCACTTACATTTTTTATGTATGTTGAAGAACTTTACTAAAGGGAACACTAAGTTCTTCAGAAAATTTCCTTTTTCACTAATAGCTTTTTTGTAATTCTATTTGCAGCCATTAGTCGTGAGTGTATTGTAAAGACATTCTATGCTTATTTTAAGATACATTTACATGCTTTCTATTTTACAGTAACAATAGTGGTCAGAGAACAAAGTTGTGTTTATAATAGCTAGCAAAGATTCACTTTTCACAAAGAGTTTGACATCCTTAAAATCACCTGGTTCTTTGACTTAGATAAAGGAAAAAAATAAGCAGCCAAATTAAAGTTTAAAGATGGACATCTCTGAAGTTCCTAGTTATCCATTTTTAACATTAACAATACCACATTCTGTTATTGCAGTTTTTAATTCACAGCCTCAAATAGGCTTCAAAAAACATAATAGAACATCTTTAATTAATTCCCCAAAACTCACATTTAGGGATAAATAATAATCCATCAACTATTTCATTGTCTAACAGGACCCACGAGAATTTGACAGTCTTAATCACTTCAGCCATTTATACCTTCATTTTCAGCTTTGTTTCAGTTGAGCTATTTAGTAGGGTTTATCTATATTACAGTATCTTTTTTTAAATCAAACTTCATAGCTGTAACACAGAAACTAGTTTTAGGTGCAAAACAGAGTATCTCTGAAACACAGACATCATGGCATAAGCACATTAGAATGACAAGTTACCTGTCACTGAGCAATATTTGTCTCTGTAATGAGCTGAGGCATTGCAGAACTGTGACTCTAGTAAAATTAGGAGCCACCAGCAGCAGCACAACAGAATTCTAAACCTAGAGAACATTCATTTGTATTGCTACAGGTGTGTGGAAAATCAAAGTGAATACTCATACAGTTCCTAAACACTTGTATGTCATGGGTGGGAGTGGAAGACTTAGACAAAATTTATTAGAAAAGCCCTGTCATTGAGTCACGAGGTCCAGAAAGGATTCTCTTGCTTTCTAAACCCCATCTCAGAGAGGAGTCTAGGTGCAGCTGAATCCAATCTTAGCCTTGGATTATGTCAACAGTTTAAATGTAAGAAATTACAGAGGTGTGATTGAACCATTTTTGTCCTGCAGGTTTTAATGAATGGCAAAATGAGAATATTTATATAGAATGAAACATTTATTTTTGCAAATGATCAAACAAAGACCTTAATCAGAATTATTTACTACACAACATAAATGCTAAAACTACTTCTTGTATAGTATGAAATAGAATAGTGCACTATATTGAAGCGGTTATATTAAAGGTAGTAAAAAGAAATATTTTTTAAGTAGAGATGGGTGACCTCTTTCACTCAGCCTTGAGGAGTATCCTCGGAGGGTGTCCGCACCCAACGGAGGAATCTCCACACATACATTCCAAGAAGGGTTGTGTTAGAAGAACCTGTCTGTATGAAAAGGTACTTTTACAGTATAACATGATTGACTGTCATCTACCAAACCTATCTGTCACATCCATCTTCAAAAAGCAGGATGTGTGTTTGCAGTTTGGTGAACCAGTTTAGTTTTAGCATAATTCAACACCAAGACCAGCAACCTAGCACCACCAGTAAGTCATCACGAAGAACTTGCATGACACCTTGCACTGTTTGCATTCTCTGATTGGATTTTAGATCTTACTGGGGCAGGCCCTCCTGCCACATCATATCAATCCTGTTCTAGTTAAAACAGCACTGACATGTGGTTTTAGCTTTTACCTTTGGTACTGTATCTAGTTCTTTTAAAACATTTTCTGCATATGAAATATAGGAATATGACTAGGAGGTTCTTGGAGTGTATGGAGGACACCTTCCTGTCCTGGTAAACGAGCCTACCAGCCATGTAGCCCTTCTAGACCTGCTGTTTACAAACAGAGAGGGGCTGGTGGGAGCTGTGGTGGTTAGAGGCTGTCTGGGGCACAGTGACCATGAAATTATAGAGTTTTCAATACTCAGTTGTGCTGGTTTAAAAGTTAACCAGCAAGGCAAAATGAACTCAATTCAAAAGAGAGATTTATAAGTCAGAATAACAATTTATTAAAATAATGCAATAAGTACAAGTATACAGACAGACAATTGGTTCTAACCCACAAAACCCAAATGTACAAACCCAGCACCCTGGGGTATGAACAAAAGTGGTGTACCTTGGCCCACCCCCCGAGTCCAAAGCAAAGGGAGAGGGGATAAAACCTGCTGGTGGGAGAGCTGCTGCAGTCTGGTCAGAAGTGGTGATTGCAGTCCAGTTGAGGGTGGTGGTCTCAGCCTGGTTGGGAGCAGCGGTGGTCTGCTGTCTTCCTCTGGGTCCCACGAGAGAGAGCCTCAAGGCTCTGAAACTCCCAGTTATATACTCTCCAGTTCAGGCGGGAGTGCTCAGTCCCTCCCTCAGAGTAGGGAATTCCATAAAAGGGCATGCAGATGCTCAGTCCCTCTTCCATATAAGGGTGTCAGAGCAGGGAATTCCATAAAAGGGTACAGGAACATCTTCCCACCTTGCAGGCCTCTACTGACAGCAGTTTTTGGGAAATGGCATGGAGGCTATAGAATACACAGTTTTGGGTTACACCCATCCAGGGATGAATTGGTCCCAGCCGTTCTAACCAGGACATCAGTGAAACAAGGAGGGGCATCAACAAAAACTCTACCCTGGACTTCTGGAGGGCAGACTTCAGCCTATTTAGGATGCTGATTAGGAGTGCCTTGGGAAACAGCCCTTAAAAAGAGGGGGTTCAGGAAGGATGGATTTACCTCAGGAAAGAAATTTCGAGCACACAGGAGCAGGCTGTGCCTATGTGCTGAAAGATGAGCTAGTGGGGAAGACAACCAGCTTGTCTGGCTAGGGAGCTTTTGCAGGAACTCAGGGAAAAAGAGAGGGTTTATCACCTTTGGAAAAAGGGACAGGCAACTCAGGAAGTGTTTAAGGATGTCATTAGGTCATGCAGAAAGAAAATCAGGAAGGCAAAAGCACAATTTGAACTTAATCTGGTCACTTCTGTAAAGGATAATAGAAAGTGTTTTTATAAATACATTAATAGCAAAAGGAGGAGCAAGGAAAACTTCCATTCCTTATTGGATGGAGGGGGGAATATAGTTACTAAAGATGAGAAAAAGGCTGAGGTACTTAACACCTTTTTTCCCTCAGTTTTCAACAATAAAGAGGTTATCCTCAGGGCAACAGGCCTCCTGGGCTGGTAGGGGCTGGGTGCCCCCCTGTAATCCAGGAGGAAGCAGTTAGTGACCTGCTGAGCCACTCAGATGCTCACAAGTCTTTGGGACCAGATGGGAGCCATCTTAGGGTGCTGAGGCAACTGGTGAAAGGGCTCGTGAAACCACTCTCCCTCATTTATCATCGATCCTGGCTCACTGCAGAGGTCCCAGATAACTGGAATCTGGCAATTATGGTAGCCATCCATAGGAAGGGCTGGAAGGAGGATATGGGAAACTACAGGCCTGTCAGCCTGACCTTGGTGCCAAACAAGGTTACAGAACAGATCATCTTGAGTATGATCACATGGCACCTACAGGATGGCCAAGGGATCAGCCGCAACCAGCATGGATTTAGGAGAGGCAGGTCCTGCCTGAGCAATCTGATCTACTTTTATGACCAGGTGACCTACCTGCTGGAGGAGGGGAAGCCTGTGGATGTGTCTACCTGGACTTCAGTAAAGCCTTTGACACCATCTCCCACAGCATTCTCCTGGAAAAGCTGGCAGCCCTCGGCTTGGACAGGGGCACTCTGTGCTGGGTTAGGAACTGGCTGGAGGGCCGGGCCCAGAGAGTGGTGGTGAATGGGGCTGCATCCAGTTGTAGCTGGTCACTAGTGGTGTTCCCCAGGGATCAGTGTTGGGCCCAGTCCTGTTTAATACCTTGATTGATGATCTGGATGAGGAGTGTACCATTAGTAAATTTGCAGATGCCACCAAGTTGTGGGGGAGTGTCAATTTGCTGGAGGGTAGAACGGCTCTGAAGAGGGACCTGGACAGGTTGGATAGAAGGAATGAATCCAACAGTATGAGGTTCAACAAGGCCAAGTGCCGGGTCCTCCACTTTGGCCACAACAACCCCCTGCAGCACTACAGGCTGGGGACAGAATGTTGGAGAGTAGCCAGGCAGAAATGGACCTGGGAGTTTGGATTGACAGGCAGCTGAATATGAGCCAGCAGTGTGCCCAGGTGACCAAAAGGCCAAAAGGCCAATGGCCTGTATTAGGAATAGTGTGTCCAGCAGGACCAGCAAAGTTACTCTTCTATACTCAACAATACTTTGGATGCACCTCGAGTACTGTGTCCAGTTCTGGATTCCTCAGTTTAGGAAAGATGGTGAGGTGCTGGAGTATGTCCAAAGAAGGGCAACGAGGTTGGTGAAGGATGTGGAGCACAAGTCCTGTGAGGAGTGGCTGGTCGACAGGGAGGTGATTTGCTATTACCAGCATGGCTTTGCCAAGGGAAATTCCTGTCTGACCAACCTTGTCACCTTCTATGATGGAGTGGTTACATCACTGGACAAAGGAAGAGCTATGGACATCATTTATCTAGATTTCTGTGTGCCTTTGACACAGTCCTGACAACACCCTTCTCTCTACATCGGAGAGAGATGAATTTGATGAGTGGACTGTTTAGTGGATGAGGCTTGAAGGGATGGCTGCATCTAGTCAATGACTTAATGTCTAGATGAACATCAGTGACAAGTGGTGTTCCTCAGGGGTCTATATTGGGGTTGATGCTGTTTAATGTCTTCATCAGTGACACAGACAGTGAGATTGAGTGCACCCTCAACAACAACAAGTTGAGTGACATGGTTAACTCTTTTGAGGGTTCAGACATCATCTAGAGGGCCCTGAATGATAATCCATCAAGATCTGGGTACATGTGAACCTCATGAGGTTCAGTAAGACCAAGTGTGAGGGGTTGAGGCAATACAGACTGGGAGATGAAGTGGTAGAGAGCAGCCCTATGGAGAAGGACTCAGTGGTACTGGTCAGTGAAAAGCCGGACATGAGCAGACAATGTGCTCTTGCAGCCCAGAAAGCCAGTAGTATTCTGGGCTCCAGTAAAAGAAGTGTGGCTACCAAGACAAGGGAGGTAATTCTGCCCATCTACTTCTCTTGGGTGAGACCTTCCAAGTGGAGTAGTTTCCAGCTCTGGAGTCCTCAGTACAGGAAAGATGTTGACCAGTTGGAGCGGGTCCAGAGGAGGGCCACAAAGATGATCAGAGGGATGGAGCATCTCTTTTATGAGGAAAGACTGAGAGTTCATCTTGGAGGAGAGGAGGCTCCATGAAGACTTTATTGCAACATTTCAGTACTTAAAAGGGGCTTATAAGAAACGTCAAAACAATTTTTTAGTAGAGTCTATGGTGATTGGACAAGGGGCAACGGTTTTAAGCTAAAAGTAGATTCAGACTAGTTATGTGGAAGCATTTTTTTCTGATGAGGGTGGTGAAGCGCTGGAACAGGTTGCCCAGAAAAGTAGTGGATGACCCATCCCCGGAAACATTCAAGGTCAGATTGGACAGGGCTCTGAGCAACTTGGTCTTGTTGAAGATGGCTCTGCTTACTGCATGGGAGATTGAAACAGATGATCTTTAAAGTATCCTTCCAACCCAAACTATTCTATAATTCTTTGATTCCATAATCACAGTAGGTAGTCCTAGGGAGTCATTTACCAAATTCTTGTCATGATAAATTAATGTTACAAGACATGCAATGCATATTATAGAAATTATTTTTCACACTAATTGTCTTGAACAGGCACTGAATATGATAGGACAGGCAAACACTGTATTTTAATCGAGCTGCTTTAAAAGAACTTGCTTTTTAGCGCATGATTCTCATTAATTGATTACATTAACATATGCATTTAGTAATTCCTGTCTGAATTGCTCTGTATAGTGTACATATTTCAACATAAAGCAAATTACTTTATTCTAAGGCACTTGTAGCTCTGAAAAGAGAAAAGCATGAAAAATAATTGGTCTGTTACTAATGTCACATTAGAGTAAACCAGGAATGATTATATAAATTCAATGACAGCTAAACAGGGCCAGCTACTTCAAATGCTGTAGTGATTATTGCTCAATCTTATTCTGTGATTAAAAACTATTTATAAAAAGTGCTTTAGGAAACAAAAAAATTGCAACATGTAAGCCATCAACTACTATATAGAAAGAGGCAGGTGTTGGTGCATTTTGCTAACACTTAAATATTTAGCATGATCATTGAATTTTATATTGCACATACGCATACATTTCCAGCCAAGTGAATGCATGCAATAGAAATTTCAGCACTTGTCCCACATATTCAGTTCAGGAGAATCTGCCCCTTGTTGGTAGTGAATGAACAAATGAAAAAGCTGCATAAGTATGGATGGTGCATCTAAATCAAGTGAGCTTTGGTAAAGAATAAACAAATGGGGATGCAAGTGTTGCTGTTCCCTGATGGCTTTTTATATCATCACCTCCCTTCTTGGAAAATGCTTTGAATCTTTCATTAACACATTTTCAGATGGTTTCTCTTTTCATAAGATATTCCGTAAAAATTCAGAATTGTCTAAAAAAATGGTTGGAAGATGAATGCAAATTTATGTATAAGACAGTTCAGCAGATTTAGCATTGCTAAGTTGTCGATGTATTCATGTTTGATTCAACAACAAAGCATGATTTAAAGCTAAAGTAATTTAAAAGCATATCTTTTATGAATGTAATTTAGTAACAAATTCCACTCAGGAAGTTCACAGACTGAGAATCTTTAGTGTCACAGCTCTCACAAATACTGCAGGTTCAGTCAGATTTACATGGCTGCAAAAAACATATAAAAACTTGTCCCTCCTGCTTTTGCCCTTGAGTAACCAAGATGCTCAGTGGCTGCCAGAAAGAAGCCAACTATATTTTCTTACCATCAGAAAACTAACATCATTCTTTTTATACTCCAGTCCACACAACACACACTGAAGCTGCGTCGATGCATAGTCCTGAAAGTTTTTTTACGCCCTGAGTTTTTTACCCTGAAGTGGGTACTGTGAGAGGTAGTTGCATCTGCAGTTCCAGAGAGATGATGGCTGGGTAAATAAGAAACACATTGTTATAGAACCAAAGAAAAATCCTGTCCAAGTGATTAGAGCAGAGTAGGAAATATTCAAGCACCCACAGAGTGTTGCTGACAAACTGTAGAAGATGTTTCTTATCTTTTTCATGTGTCTTCCAGCACATGGAATCTGAGAAGGGTCTTAAAAACGTTCTTGTGCCATGGGCAAAGAGGGTATCTAGGTGCTTGCCTGATCTTCAAACAATCCATACATTTTTTAGGTTCTTATGTTGTATTGATTGTTGGAAGTTACTTAATGCTTAGCTACTGTCAGCAATAAATTGAACTTGATGTTCTCTTTATGACATGACTTTTACATTTGATGTCAGGTTTTTTTGTAAGCAAGCTTGCCATTAGCAATCCACTTAATTGTAAACTGCATGAAATGAAATAAAATCCAGATCAGAATTTTTGGAGTGTCAGTTGCTTGGTGACCATCTTCCCACTCCTCTAAACTGGTCCAGTGACATTCAAAGTCACCCATAGCTGCTCTAGTTCCAGGAGAAGTTTTATTTTAGATTTATATTAAGATTTATGTCTACCGGGATTTAGGATTTCTTGCTTAATTTGATATTATCTGCTGTACTTTTCCTTAGGAGAAGAAAAAAAAGCAACAAGTGAGAACATTTACCTGGTCTGGTTAGGCATTCTTTTCAGGAGAAATCACAATCCATGTTTTTGCCTTGTAAGTACCTACCACACAGAAGTTTTGATCTTTACTTTTTGTAATAAAATATTATTATAGAACTTCAGATTTCCAACCACTACATGATCTCAGTATCAATTATCAAAATTCCCTTTGCACCAGTCAGGACATGAAACTTACTTTTCAGTAAGACCTGAAATATCAAAAATTCATGCTAGGTTAAACAGAAAAAAAAACATTATTGGAGGTTAACACAGCACATTGGCAGCATTTAGCAGTAAATCTGTTAGAGAATAATCAAGATGGTGTTATGCTCTGATGTCATCCTTTTGATATCAACACAGACATGCATTTTTCAAGAGCATGATATTACCATGCTGTATCCTGTGTTAGTATCATAAGACTCATGCTACAATAAAAGCCACGGCCTCTGACATGAAGAAAGTTTGCTTTCAACTATAGGACACTTTTCTGTTTTCTTTCAAGCTCCTCCTAACCCATGTGCTCCAAGGGAAAATTTTGCCAATATTCTCCTAGATGATTGGCTGCACTCCCATACCTGCATAAACTTATAAAAGAGTCGGAGAAAGAAAAGGAATAAACAATGCAGCATCCAGGTATTTTTCATTAATGTTCACAAATGACACTTCTGTTTCCCTAAAATAAATGACACCAACTTTCAGAGAAAACAAATAAAATATGAAGTGTAACGGTACTTAACTGAGTACATCTTGCCTTCATAAACTGATTTTTTTTACTGTAAGAAACTCAAGTGTGATTAAGAGCCAGGGAAAAGCATCATCTTTTTGTAAATGTAGCTTACTTGTACTACCCTTTCTCCAAATTTTTTTTTGATGACTGCAAGACTTGAAATCTACAGTTGCTTAGCTATTTATTTCTTTCTCTGCCTCTCACTGCAGTTTGTTTCAGTGAATAAATTGAAGTTTTGATCACTATAAGAAACTCTCTAGCTTTTATACAAATTTGTTGTTGTCATGGAAAATTGGGATTGATTTTTACATAATGGAAAATTATGTATTGATTCAGTAAACATCAATACCAATCTGAGTTCATCAAGTCAGACTTCAGGATTAAACACAGTGAGTGTACTAAGCCATTAACAATATGTTTATATCTCCCATCAAGACTTCTTAAATAGAGAAATGTAAGTAGTCAGGCCTATGAGATTAAGAAATTAGTAGAAAGGTGTAGCTATTCTGAAAATTATAGCATTTGAATTTCATCCTCATTCAAAAAATTTATCATTGCAACTTTTGTTAGAAGTGGAATCAATATTTTTTTCCTTTATTGCTCTCCTATCACATCAAAAACACTCTCAATATAAATAAATATTTGTTTAAGAAATTAATTTATGGATATGTGAAGTGTAGTCTTCACTGCAGCACACAGTAGTCAAATATCAATGACGCAAAAACTGGAATAGCTTTAATTGTTCATATTTTAATTGAAATTAGGATCGTACTGGAAAATAAGATATTTGCAGAAATAAGCATTTCCAAAAGCCACGTCTGGAGTATTGTGTTCAGTTCTGAGTTCTTCAGAAAGACAAGGAGTTACTGGAGAGGGTCCAGCAGAGGGCCACAAAGATAAGTTGGGGTCTGGAACATCTCTTTTATTAAGAGAGACTGAGGAAGCTGGACCTGTTTAGTCTAGAGAAAAGAAGACTGAGAGGGGATCTCATTAATGTGTATAAATATCTCAAAGATGGGTGCCAAGATGATGGTGCCAGACTCTTTTCAGTGGTGCCTCACAACAGGGCAAGGAACAATGGCCATAAACTAAAACATAAGAAGTTTCACCTCAACACAAGGAAGAAGTTCTTTACATTGAGGGTGGCAGAGCACTGGAACTGGCTGCCCAGGGTGGGTTGCAGATTATTCCTCTCTGGGGACATTTAGAACCTACCTGGATGTGCTCTTGTGTCACCTGATAGAGGTGACCCTGCCTTGTCAAGGGATTTGAACTGGGTGTTCTCCAGAAGTCCCTTCTAACACTAGCTATTCTGTGATTCTGGGAAATTGGGCTTCTCTTGTTCCAGTTGTCTTACTACTTGTCCTGTTTTCTGTTTTCACTATTTTTTTCCTAATTTTCAGTAAGTATTTTCAAAAGTCTGTCCTGCACTTTGATTGCAATTGGCCAATGATGGAGCTAATAGACACAGTCCAGCTATAGTGATAGTTGACTTACACCATGATATCCAAATCCAGATAAGTATATTTTCTTCTACAAAGTAACTAGCTGCTTTTGAAAGAACACAGTCCTTAACCAGAGTTCTAGCTTCATGTATAGTTGTTCTCTCTGAGTTAGGCTGTTATTCAGAAATTTTCCATCTTTTATAGTTACCCTCAGCAAGATTACTTCTTATGTGGTTGGAATTTTTAAGGGTGGATAGACGGAAGTGACTTCCAAAACACCAAAACCTTGACACCTACATCTAATACAGACTGTCAGTAATGCAAATTTGGCTGCACATTTTTTCTGAAAATACTCAGGGGTTTTTAGAAATAATTATATCTTTTTTTATTGTTTTCATTTTATGGACTCTTTTTGTTATTTGTGGTTTTCCTTCTGCATGATCAATGATTTATCTCTGAGAGTTTAGTTCTTGTATTTCATATAAGCTGGTTATCAACTCTAATACCAGTGTCTGTGTAGAGTCTAGTTTAGCTTCCACATCAAACCAGGGTCTAAAGAACAGATAGGGCTGGTCTTTCTAGATTCTTTTGGGACACGGTATAATGTCCAAGGAGAGAAAAGAACACTTCAAATTTAAAGGAAAATAACAACAAAACACATAGCAGAGTATGGAGATTAAAAACCAAACCAAACCAAACAAAAAAAACCCAACAAAAACAAACAAACAAACAACCAAACCAAACCAACAAACAAACAAAAAAAAGGAAACAAATAAGGATTTCACTAAGGTCAAAAACATTAGAAATTAAAAAAAAAATTAGCTTAAAATTAGTATTAGTAAAGCAGATGGAAGAGACAAAATAATGTAGATACCTGCAAAACTGAGGACTGTTGCCTTTAAAACATAAATGTGAATTAAACTCATTGTTTTGTTGTTCGTGTAAATGTTTAATCTCTTTTTCTTTCTGGAAACACTTTGCTTCAGAAACAAGGCTGGTTTTGTGGTTATTATTGTTATTACTATTTAAAAAATCTTATTTTTTTTGAATGTCTTTTTGATAACATGAATCTGCAGTTCAGTGTAGCTGTACTGTTGTTTGTGCTTCATAACCATATTCAGAAATTCCCAAAATGTGTATGACAGAGGAGCAATCTCTGACTAATGCACTGATGACATGTATAAAACTTGACTAATACTCCTGACATCTAAAACTATTTTTTCATTTTTCTCAAAAGAGAGTTTTGTTTACAAGTTAAAATGAGTCCACATTTTGCTCGTTTGCTTACTGGGTTACTAAGGTACGTAGAGTTGTGGGTATGCATTTTAACCATGTGTATGTGCATTCTTTATTTGTTCACAGAAATGACTCAGCTGTATATGTACTTACTGTTGTAACTACATCTAAAAAAGATTTACTAGTGACTAGTATAGATTGCAGGGCCCCACCACCACGCACCCCGGGAGCGGGGAGGGGACCTCCGGTAGGCCTGCTTTGCAGACGCTGCTGAGCTCTTTGGGCTGGAAGTCAGCTTAAAGAAGACAGAAGTTCTTCATCAACCTGCACCTCAGGAAGTCCCCCATCATCCCCATATCACCATTGGCCAAACAGAACTCAAATCAGTCCAGCAGTTTAATTACTTAGGCAGCCTCATCTCCTCGGATGGTAAGATTGACAGGGAGATAGACAACAGGTTAGCAAAGGCATATAGTGCTTTTGGAAAGCTTCATAAAAGAGTCTGGCAAAATAAACACTTGAAGAAAAGCACCAAGATCAGTGCTTACAGAGCCATAGTTCTGTCTACTCTCTTATACGGATCTGAATCATGGGTCATCTACCGCCACCACCTGCACCTCCTAGAACGCTTCCATCAACGCTGCCTCCGTACAATCCTAAACATCCATGGGTCAGATTATGTGACCAATACATCTGTTCTTGAACAAGCAGCAATCACAAGTATTGAGGCCATGTTACTGAGAACACAGCTGCGTTGGGCAGGGCACATCTCCAGGATGAAGGACCACCATCTCCCTAAGATCCTGCTCTATGGTGAACTTGCCACCGGCTGCCGCAAGAGAGGAGCCCCGAAGAAAAGATACAAGGACTCCCTGAAACAACATCTCAGCCTTGGGCATATTGACCACCATAACTGGTCTACTCTGGCTCCAATCAGGAGGCCTGGAGACACACCATCTATAACACTGCTGATGCTTTTGCGAAAGCACGCAGGATCACCCTTGAGGAGAATAGACAACGCAGAAAGAATCGAGCCTTGCAGAATATACCATCTAAGGAGTCTTTCTGCTGTGCCTTTTGCAACTGGACATGCCTTTCTCGTATTGGCCTTTTTAGCCACCAACGCGCTTGCAAGAAACGTGGGTAGAGCCCTTCCCAAATCTTTGTTTGTGAAGCCTAGCCATGAGTATAGATTGAGAGTGGAAAGACAATAACAGAAGAAGTTCAGAGCATTTTTTTTCTAATCTTTTTTCCATTTTACCATCAGAAATTTAAATCTGGAGAAAATTGTTAAGAAGCTAAGAAGGATTTCCATTCTGATAATTCGAAAAAGTAATTATAAGGTTTTGCGAAGTTAAACTTCAGATCACTATGTAAATATATGAAAAAAAGGCGTAATTTTCCTTGAAATTAGTGGATCACAGCATGATTCAAGATAAATATGTGGCTTTTCGTCCTATGAAAACCCCATCTTTAACATTCTCATGTATTCAACTTATTCTGTGGCTTTACTTTTGGTTTACAATCCGTAAGGTAAATACTCCCTGAATTACAAATATTGTAGTACTGACAGAGAGACAGAAAGCATATTTCAATTTATTGATTTGCACCACTAACCTTCACTTTGGAAGAATTCTTAATTTATCTCCAAAGGTGTGAATTTTTCCTCATCCCTAATAGCACTGTTGCTGGATGAATTGTGAATGAAGTTTATTCCTGAAGAGTATGTTATCAGGGAATTGCTCTCCATATAGTGAGGCCTTCTGAAGAAACTTACTTTTTTCAAAATCTGAGTAGCCTCAGAGTGATAAACTGTCAGTCATTCTGCACTCCTTTTCCTGCCCAGTATGGACAGATTGTCTAAGTAGGTAGAATGTGTGTATACAACGTGGCTACCTTGCCATTTATTAATGAAAAGAAAGCAGCTTGTCATACCGGTCGTGAAAAACTCAAGTCTTTTATGTATTCCCCAAATTAATTATGTTTCTTACATAAGTATAAAATTTAGAAGCCATGGGCTTCTTAGTAGGTATGGACTTTTTTTTATTTTAATAAAAAAAGTTCTAATACTCAAAATATCACGTAATGGACCATGTTATTCAGTGGATCTGTCCAGATACTATAAAACTGTGAGAATCTAATATTAAAATTTGGCTATGTGAATTTTTTTCCTTATGTTATTTTGTCAATTGCAGAACTACTGTTGCAATTGTTCTCAATGTACTTTGTATCTCTTGAATGAGTCAACTTCATCACTTCCCTACATTATGATGCCTTTATTTTTAGATTGGTTGAATTATTTTGTGTTTTCATAATTCTCAAAATTTTTTAAAGAGTGATGAGAACAAGAACTACTGCAGACACTGAAATGTATTTCTTGTAGCTTCATTGAATGTAAACATAATTTTATAAAGATTGTATAAAATTTAAATTGTATGTATTATTAATTATATTAATATAAAGAATATACTATATATACTAGTTTTTATAAAGATTAATGGATTTTATCATATTTCTCTATTATTTACATAGTACAGGTGGAGCATTGTGTTTTTTCTATTGTTATTCTTAACAAAAAAAAAGAACTGTCACATATTCTGAAACTTAGCCTGAGTTCCCAGTTCTGAAACTTACTGTTTCACTCCATATCAAGCTGGAAAACAGTTATAATTCTTATATATTATCATAAATTATTGATTGATTTAGACCACATGCTATTTGACACATAGATGGCTCTCTGTTTTTTTTCCTTATTATATTAGTTTCAGCAAATCCTAAAAAACCTGTCAGCACCAACATATCACAGAACAAAAACCAAGGGAATAGGAAACTTGACAATGTTCCTGTTGCATTGAAAAATTATAAGAGATACTCCTTAGCCCTTGTCCTTAAAGAATCGCTTGCTTTCCTCTTTCTAGAAGACAAAATATAATCTCACAATTTTACTATTTTTTCTTAAAGGAAAATGTTCATGGGCATACCAATGTAAGAGTTAGCAGTTTTTGTAAAGTGTGAATATCATTGTACTGTTACTGCTTATTCACTGTAAGGAAAACAGAAGAATGTTCAGTGTAGAAAAATAATGACCACCATTTGTAAT
The DNA here is from genome assembly GCF_003984885.1 of Neopelma chrysocephalum. Classification (NCBI taxonomy): domain Eukaryota; kingdom Metazoa; phylum Chordata; class Aves; order Passeriformes; family Pipridae; genus Neopelma; species Neopelma chrysocephalum. The sequence goes on from NW_020925564.1 coordinate 2,597,438, forward strand.
AATAGTTAAAAACTGTAGGCAGATTTTTTTTTGACCCTGACACCTAAGAGCATGTAAACCAATCTGCTTCAAAAGACTGAAATCTCACAGTAATGGCATAGAGTCATTTCTGTATCTGTCTTGCTCTTTGTAAATTATTCAGAAAATTGTAACATCTTTATATGTAAAATTATGGAATGAGTTTTATCTAAATAAGTAACTACTATCCTTTATTTGACTCAGTTGCAGGGAGTACATGTGACTGGACAGGATAGAGTTTTGCTAGTAGAGTTCTTCTTGACTTGATAATTCACTCTTCAATAGCTTCAATCTGTTCACCTTCAGGTTATACTGTTACACCCATCCATAAACTCATTGACTCCATAAAAGATAGAATGCATCAGCTTTTTGAGAAAATGGTTTCAGTTTGTTCCCAGATAGTGTCTGATCTGAGTTTGTTGTTCTATATGTGTATAGCAGACTTATAAAACAGAATGAGAATGACTGATAGTGTGCTTGAGCGTTCATTGTAATTTTCATTACATATTTAGGGCAAAATAGGTTAAACAATACACACACATTGTAGAAATCTTCCTCCCTGGTGATCCAGGAATCCTGTCTGACATCTTTTAAATCTAGTGGTTGATCAGTCACCAGATTTTTCTTTCACCAGTGCTCCCACCCCATCCGTTGCACTCTATAGGACTTTCCATTCCTGTAAATGACCTTGCCTCTTTTCAGTAGTGTCCTGGAGAAACAGCAGTGGCAAGTTCAGTGTATCAGTCCATTTCTTAATCTTTTATTTCAGTTTTGTCCACGTTTAACTGACCTACATTTATGATCGATAAGTCAGCAAACATGATGGCATTGGAATCCAGAAAAGTGAAACAATGTCATTAACTAGTCAGTTTGCTTCCATTTGCTTAAGAGAGGCTTAAACAAGGTTTTCCAATGCGTGTTAATGATCTCATACTTATTTTAAAGCCATCAATTGTTTGGATTTTATTTTATTAAGCATTGTGCTACCATGACTGCTAGTTTTAAATTCATCTATTCGTTGACAATATAGGAATTCTGTGTTAAACAGAGTGTCACTCTATAGGCTTAGATAATCATCTCTCTTCCATTGTCTTTAAGGTCTTATTTAATTGGAATCACAGTATCATAGAACGTTAAGGGGTTGAAATGGATCTAGTCCCAACCCTCCCTGCCATGGGCAGGGAACTCTCCCACTAAACCAGGTTGCTCAAAACCTTCTCCAACCTGGCTTTGAACACTGACAGGGTGGGGACAATTACCAATAGGTGTTAGATTCCATAGCGTAGCATCTTGAGTAGTTTACGATATCTCTTGCTAAATACAAATAGTGCCTCTAGCTTCCTGGGTACCCATTTTGCACAACACAGAGGTATCTTTGTGGGGTCAGATGTGTGAGAAGGGGAGAACTGCAACTGTTCCTAGTCCAAGCCTTGAAATCCCAACTTTGACCTGCAGCTTTAGAAGTCATTGGTCACAGTAGGAAGACAGCTTGTTCCGCCATCATGACAGCTAAAATGACCCTGAAGTCAAAAATCACTATCTAAAGTCATCTAGCTCTCTCGTGAATTGATTGCTAGTCAAGCTACTGTCAGAAATGCTGTCATCATTCTTGTCCTCTAAGTAGATGAAACTTTCCACAACTCTGTCATTAATTTATGCATAAACTCTGGTTCTTTTCAATAAAAATGGTAATCTTCATGAGGCTGTTTGAGAGAAAAAGAACAAAATTCTGAACTGTGACTGTGTGCATCAGGAATACATTTATCTAAAATGGCAATGTGTAAATGAGTAGAAATATATCTTCATCTGTAAATACATAGATTTACTCATGCTCTAGCAGCTTTTAGAAAATTTTATTCAGTTTTGAAAAATCTTACATGTGCTTTTTCCATTATTTTAAATTAGTATTTTTCTGGATTTACTTGGAATTAGAAATACGCAGAGTTACTCTTTTATGTAGTATGACAGAAAAATTGATGAAATGCAGGGTTTTTTTCAGGCTTTAAATAATAAATACATTGTTTTCCATGCATAGATACTATTTTTTTCACTGTGACCTTGACATCTTACTAATTATCAGAGAAGTCAAAGTAAAAATACAGACAAAATGTTTCCTAGGAAAAAACTTTATTTATTAGAACAGAAAAGAGCACACTCAAAAATTAAGTTATATCAAAGTAGCTGCATCTTTCGCTGACAAAATTATTTTAAAAATATATGTAATAGTTCTATGTGATTTTCGTGTATAATAATGATTCACAATATTCTAACTGAGATACTCTTCATCCCTACAATAACAGTAAATAAATAAAATTGCACTTACTTTTTATAGCTGTCGTTTCCTCTTTTTGTGTTTATTTTTGTGCATTGTAGCTTGCAGAATTTATAAAAAAATTGTAACTGTATCACATATAAGGTACTTCTGAAAACACTAATAAATATTTTTGATCAGCAAAATTAAGAAATAGAAATCGTTCTGCATATTCTCAGAACAGTTTCTCTTCTTAAATGTGCATTTCAAAATGTTATGAATTTCCTGTAGTTGATATGAAGCCTTGAATATTTTCAGGATTGTATTGTTATCATCCATTCTCCTTTTGCAGGTAGTTCTAGCTTAATTTTCAGAATCAGTAGTAAAATGTGTGTATATGTAAATATGCAGACAATAATTCTGACCTCAGGGAGAACAAAGCATTTACCCAGAAATGTTTGCGATAATTCTGTCAGAAAAGAGCAGTCCCACAACACCTTTAAAATTGTTTTTATTTGGCTATGTTCCCTTTCTTTCTTACTTTTTTTTAACTGTTACACTGGATTATGGTACTTTTCCTTAAAAATTGTTAGGATTATCTGTTTCTATTCTTCTCTCTTCCTTTTTTTTCTTTTCTTAGTGCAAAAAAATTCTTCCTATTAGCGCAATTATTTTTCTAGAAATATGATAACTATAATAAAATAAAGCAAGACAGAAACACAATGGTTTAACTGCTCCAATGAACTTAGTTTTCATTTTATCCCTACTCTTCATATATATATGAACACCATTTATAGAGTTTTTTTTGGATTTTTTGGTTTTGCTTTTGCTGTGTCTTTTTTTATTATTTCTTTTTTAAAGCATATGACTACAGTATTTTAAGATTATACATTTAGGGAAATTTGGCATATGTTTCCATCGAAGTGAATTAAATCTTTTAGCGAAAGAGAAAAAAAAGAGAAAACAAAATTTTATTTTGAGGGAGGAACTCAGTTGAATGTTTCACTAAAACTTATTGCAATTTCCATTCACTGTTTAGTATTTTGATGATCATGTATTGAAAATCCTTAATGGGACCCCTGAAACGGGACATGATTTTGTTTGGGGGTTTTTTTCCTCTTATGTTTATGCATATTTTCCTCACTTGTTTATGCACAACTGAATGTAGAAGCCTGGAAATAAGCAGTAGATTTTTACAGTGTGAACAGAAATGACAGGTTTGTTTTAATAAAATAGACATCTGACACATATTTCCCCACATTTTTAGCTACACTTGAAACAATATATTGGTAAATTCCTTTCCAAACAGTTCTGCCACGGTTTTTATTATAAGTGAAAATCCTTGGGGTTTCAATTGCCAGTTAAATATTAGAGATTTAAGAAATATTTCTGTCTCTCTCAGTATCCTTTAGTCAATCACAATTTTTCTGGTTCGTATTGCCTTTGGGCTATGACAGTATTCCTGGCAACAAAATGACCTACATGACAAGGCACGTCCCATGTCTATGAACATATGGTCTAACATCTTGTACTCCTTTAAGAACACCATTGTGGTTTTCTCGCGTTAGCTGTGTTATCTGTTACAAATGCTGCACATTTGGCTAGGAAAAGGTTCAGTGCTCTTAAAGATTTTTCCATTACAACAACATTATTTTCAGTATTGTCCCGATTAATGGAGAGCATCTTTTAGAACAAAACAAAATACAAAAATGCTGATATATAATTATTTTGGAGTATAGGACTAGATGAGAAATTACCATGTGGAAGTTTTTATCAGTATGATTGCTAGCATCTGTCATTAGTGAAAACTACATTTCATTTTTGTGTGACTACTCCTTGAGCAGGAGAAAATGTGCAAAGCTAGGACAACTTTCTTTTTACATACTAGATAAAAAAAGGTTCTGCAGCATTTGGAACTTTCAGTGAAGACAAACACTTTTAAAATCTGTTTTCATAGATGTTGTGCTATTGCGAAGGAAAAGGTAATTCAAATTGAGATTTCTTCTTTCATTAAAAATGTACAACATTTGTCAGAAAGGTGCCTTGCATCTACTCCTGATTCTTTATTACTGTCTTTGTGCTTTATGAGACCACACATGATTAGATTATATATCATTCACTAATATATTACAATGCTCTCAGTGGGAAAGGGTTCTCTTCCCTTAGAAAGAAGATAATAATAAGCTCTATGAACAGCTTGCCTCATGTTCTTTTATAAAAACAATTAAAAAAACCTGTTTTTTGAAAGAGTTATGGCAACATTTGCCTAATTGTTCATTAAAACCAATATTGACAGCAGAATACTACTATTAAAGACCCCTTAGTGTCCTTGATGAAGCAATATCCCCACATGATGTTACAGCAGCTGAGGACTGCAGTTTTCTGGCTAGTATAAGCATTCTAATTCAACACAATTTTCATGTTGTTTAAACGATTAGCTGAATTCTGAAGTTTTTCAATACTATTCTCTTTATTTTCTTGAACGTCATTAGCTGTTGTGCCTATGTGTTGGAAAATAGCCAAACTGGAGTTTTGCAATCAATTAACCATCAATTTAGAATACAATAATTTTCAAAGTCTTTTCTATAATGCAGAATAAAAAATTTCTTTTTGAACAATGCACTTTTCACTTTCTGAAATACTTTTAAAGTATGCATTAAAAATCATAAATATCTCCGAGATTGCTTGGTAAATAGGGTATTGTTTACTGGTGGAAGAAAGCTATGTAAGAATCAGAATTTTTAATTATATTTTTCTTCAAGTCCAACATTAACCAAAAAGCAAAAGAAAAGAATCAGTAGCTACACCTTTCATGCCATAAGTCCTTTGTTTTTGTTTGTTTGTTTTAATTAAGTGTAGTCTTAAGTATTCTCTGTTGGGCTATATTGAAATATTGCACATTTTTACTTAATAATGGGTGAATAATTTCTTTTATAAATGATTGAAACAGAAACTTAAGCAACTACTCATTTATTTGATAGGCAACAATAAAATAATTTTTTATAACCATTCCAAAATTTCATTTTCAGTCAATAATTCTCTTTATGTTTGCCTTTAAGCTTGTCCATGCCAATTGTGTCTAGCTTTTCTGGTAACAAAACTGGTTGTACACAAGATGTACAAGTTCACAGAGAAACAGTCTCAAAAATTCTCTGTGTTTTTTGAACCACTTTCATGTCTTCAAAATGTAGGCAACTGTTTTAAAACAAGTAGATTTCACTCTTAAAACCTTTTGTAGCTTCAGGCTACTTCTCCATAAGGTGTTGTAGTACTGTTTGCACTCTTGTATTGATGAGCAGCTGTCAAAAATAAATAATTTTCTTATTACTTTGGCATTGAGACACTAAAAGAAGCAAAATAAACCATTTATAAAATTTACGTTAGAATATGAACTCTTACTGAGTTTAAAATATTCCTCAGACCAATGTTGTCAATGGTCCTTTATCAGAGGAAAGTTGCTTTCCAATTTCTTCAGCACCATCCATATTTGGGTTTAGTGCTTGCAGCAACTTTGTGATGACCCACACAGACATCAGATATGAAAAATCAGTCTGATTGGTTTGGTTTTACACTTTTCTTTCTTTTAAAGTAAAAACCAAAACCAGAACCAAACCAAACCAAACCACTGCAAAACAAACAAACAAAAATACCCACAAACAAGACCAAAAAACCCAACCAAACAAAAAAAAACCCATTATACAATGAAGCAAAACAAAACTCCAACTCCGTAACTAAGGACCTGAAGAAGCAAGGTACTACCTTTACATATACTAGAGTTTTAAATGAGTATCTCATTTCCCAGGGAGCTGGAAAAACTTGAATGTGTGTATGCATTCAGAAATTCATTCACTTCAACTTTTATTAGAGTTTTGAATTAGTATCTCATGTCCCAAAGAGCCAGAGAAAAACATGAATATGCATATGTCTTCAGAAACCCACTCATTTAAATTTTAAACAAAACATAGACAACATCGGGATTTTTCAGTAGTAATTATGTTGAAAGCTGAGTACATGGCATTGGAGATGGACATATCTGTGGGGTTTACTACTAGTTCTGCACATCTGCACTGCGATACTTTGCATTTCCTTCTTAGAATCTCTCCTGTCCTTATTTTTCATTTGAATTTAGCAACAACTTCTTCATCAGTATAAAAACATGGGATAGTTATCACTAGTAAATGCTGTTCTCAAAGAAACTTTGTCACTAATCTGAGCTAAAAAAATTAAAAAAGAGAGTGGATTTCTACTGGGTTTTGCAAAAATTCCATAGATTATATTACACATCTTCTCAAAAGATGTGGTGCCATCCATTTCCACAGCTACAGTATCTCTTTTTTTTTTACTTTGTAAAAAATAAATACAACTAGAGCTGTATCCGTTTATTTGGTTGAGAAACATTCCTCCTTTAGATATATATTCACTGTTAAGAAATGTAATAGAGAATAGAAATCATAGAAGCAGGCTCAGTAAAGTCTCAGATTTTTCTGTGTAAAAAAAATCCCTCCTCTCCAATATTTTTTGCTGGAATTCAGGCAGAATTATGATTATTTAAAAAGCTGTTTACAAAGAAAACACATCTCTGTGCACTGTGTTCAGTTGCAGTGCTGGTTTTGGTTGGGTTTTTTTGCATTTAGTTGGGTTTTTTTTTAAATTTAGTTTTATTTTATTTTTTTTACTTTTAAATGTCTGGCATTCCAAACTTCTTTTAAATAGAGATCCTGATTGAGTTTTTTATTGAGTTTATTGAGTTTTTATTGAGTGAACCCAGGTATATATTCGGATTCCTGACTCTTGGATGGCACAAAATTCCACTTTCTCCCCAAACTAATTTAGACTAAAATTTTTATTTAACTGAATCATGTCTGATAATTACATTGGAATAGATTTATAGAAATCCACAAAATATAAGGCAATTGAGGACCTTTTCCAGAAAAATGTCATAAGGTTGTTTTGGAATATAAAATTACTAAGATGGAAGTGAGTATCCAGCCACAGATATTTAAAAATTGTTTATAATCTTCTTTAGTGTATTCATTAGTGCCCCTAGCAAAAGCAATAGAACCCTCTTGATTGATGGTTCAGAGACCGTACCAAAAGTTCATTGCCTAAGAGAACCTGACTCTCAAAAGTGCCAGAGTAACAGAAACAGGATGAAATTTCATAGTTCAAATGGCAGGATCATGCATTTTAGGACTAGTAAACATTGTTGTTGTCTGTTCAGCTTTTTAAGCTAGATATGATAGAAAGGAAAACAAGAAAAAGTACCTAAAATGATTAATCAAACATGGGGCTGTTTTTATTAGGGAGAAATACTAATTACATTTTCAAAACACAGAGAAGAATTCACCTAAACTAATATCAAAATTCAATTATTTTTAAGAAACATAAAACAAGTTTGGAAACTATTTAGATCACCTAGTACTAGAGAATGCACCTTAAGCAAAAGGATCTGAAAAAATATATTCTCACGAAACACAGAGAAATGAAGTTACGGTTGTCTAGAAATAGAGCTGGGAAGGAAATACCACACAAGAAGTGAAAGGGCAGCATCTGCCCAAGTACCAAACGCATTGGCCATGAGCACATTCAGCCAGGAAATAAGTTTATGACCACCAGATGCAAAGTATTTAGAGAAAACAAATTGAAACCTCTTGAGAAGACAGTTACACAACAGTTGCAACCATGGAAGGTGATCAGACTTACTTGCCCAGGAATTTCTCTGCCAGTCCTACATTCCTATTTGAAACTGATGCAAAGGAAACATTGGAATTCTCTGAAGTTCAATACTGGTTTAAGTAATCAAGCAAAACCCTGGAAGTGCAATAATAGTCTTTTTACTATCCCCTAACCCACCTCACTCTTCCCTTGTTCCCATCTGAAGAGGTACACAGTGAACTGTCACACTGTAACTATGCAGAAGCAGGCGGTGCTTCTCTATATTTGGGAAGGCTTGTAATTACTATTTATTTAGATTTTATCCTTTTTTTAAATTTATTTTTTAAATTTTTTTAATCAAAGAATTTATGAACTATATTTTAAAAATAATTTCTTCAGAAGATTTGGCTTTATTTAAGGCATTATCCATATGATAAGATGTGAGGAATGAAGTGATAAATTAAAGTAGAAGACTCTGCTGAAGCTCTGTGACTAGGTTGACCTGCAGGAAGGCACTAAAAACTTCTTTGAAAGAAATCAGCTCTTGAGCAAACTGGTTCTTGCAGGCTTTAAGGTATAATATGCATGATGTTACTCTATTTTTTTCTTTTTTTAATTTAGAACTTTCCAGTTATTTCTGAGTCATTTGATGGCAGTTTTGTACCTACTGTGAGGAGAAACTGGGTGAAAGAAAACTATTTGCCTTTGTATTGACATGATTTCTTATGTATATTTAAGCAATATATTGACCTAGGAACTGATGAGACTGGCAGAATTTTAAAATAGTAGTGTAAAAGCAAAAACCAAAATTCTGAGTCTTCCATATACAGAACTAATCATGCAGTAGAGGATTAAAATATTTTGAAACCTACTGAGTTAAATCTATCTTAATCAAATAAAGTCCACTGTAAGGCTTTTATTCACTCTTGACAAAACAATAGTGGTTTTCTTTCAGGTATGTTCATATTTCTGACAACCCATGTCTCAATCTTAGTATTTAAAATCCAAATTAGACCATTGGATTCCCCCTTATAATATTTCTTCAAACATATTCCCCAGATTGCTTTTCCATGACGTGTTGGTTTATAATTATTCTCATTAGTAGAAAAGAGTATGCTAGATACTACCTGATTTTTCCTTTCTTTTAAATCTAACCACCCATAATATTTTGTAATTATAGCCTTCTTCTCTTGGACTCTTTCAATCACAAGTCCATGCTTGTGCAAGTAATGCAGAAAAACTATGTTTCAAAGTATACTTTCCCTTCAAATTATTTTGTTATGACTTTTTCATTTTCAACAGATAACAAAGATAGAATCGTCTGCCTGTTAAATAACAATGCCAAATGCCATTAATGAAATGATTAATTAGTCTACCAAAAATATAATGAATTCAACCGGTTTATATTTTTACTCACCTGTTGAAGAAAGCTTTTAACTCTGCATCAAAGTGCACATTAATTTGTGCAAGTGCACACAAAGAATGGATTATTTTGTTATATTGAAACTATACGACCACAAGGAAGAATATTCTATATATAGGAAATAATTCTTAGCCCAATTAAGCTCTAAACAGTCTAATCAAAATAAAGAAGATATTTATTAGTCCATTTACAGCAATGCTCATATTTTGTGGTCCATATTAGTACAGCAAAGCCTCATAAATAATACAATGAAGCTTTTTATTCAAGAAAGCTCACTAGTACCTGTAACCTGTTTTCCACTGTAGTCACTCTTTCAATTTCATCCCAGGTCCTAAGCTTAAGACTTCAGACTCCTTGAAAACAGAGAGACAGTGTGTAGTTTTGGATAGCTAAGTCTCAAAGTCTTCACTACTGCAGCTGACAGGGCAGATCTGGTTATAGACACCTCAATGTCCCAAAGTGCCTGTTCGTGTTGTTTCCCAGCTAAAGCCTGGACTGTGTATGATTACTTCCTCCAACCCCCCTAATCATTAGTGTCCATTGTTGGTCACACTGAGACTCTCTGAGAGCCTCATCCCTCGTCCAGATACAGCATTCAGAGAGCTGAAATTTCAGCCTGTTCGACAATAGTCACTTGGTCATCAGACTCTGGTTAAGGAAAGCTAAAATGAGACGGGGGCAAAGGCCAGCCCAGCCAGGTCCTGAGCCCCCACATTGACAGGACAACATAGAGCAACATTGTAATTTTAGAGGTAATGTACACTTCTTGGAGGAGAATGTTTTCCTCTTTGAGAAGAAATAATTTAATTTACTAAGATGCCTTTGTGTCAATTCATGTCAAATATATTACTTTTTCCAGAGTATGAAGTAATTATATCTGCAATTCATCTTTAGCTCATGGAAAACCATTTCACAGGTTTGGTAAAGTTAATGAATAATAATTACTTCAGAGTCCTTGAAGAAAAATTAGGGGAGTGGGAACTTAAAAATTCAGACTCAGTAACTGGTGGAGGAAGTCTTTATGCAGATACTTGAAATATCTTATAATCTGTATTGCTGTCAAGAATCATTCTTTAATAAAATATATTTCCCTCCCCAAACATTTATTAAAAAAAAAAAAGTGGAGGGAGGTGGATGCCTGCTATCTTGCCTAGCTCTGCTCCTCGTTCATTCTATTGAAGAAATATATGAATCTCATAAGGATGTTTCTTCTAATTTTTTGCCCTTTTCTTGTTTTACCCTATAAGTGGGCCTTAAAAAAATTTTGAGTATCGCATTTATTCCCACAGTGTCAACTAATACCTTTTCCCTGCTGACTCTCAAATTCATCTTGTCTTCTCATCCAGTTCTATATCTATGTCTTCCTGTCCAGAATTTTTTCAAAAGTTTGTAGTGATAGGTTGTGGTGTGTTGACCTTGGCTGGATGCCAGGTGACCACTCAGCCACTCTATCACTTCCCAGTTGGACAAGGGAGAGGGTAAGATGGAAACAACCTGTGGAGTGGGATAAGACAGTTTATTAAAGCAAAAACTAGGTGAAAGCTGGCGTGTGCAAAAGCAAAGCAAAAGATAACACAGTTTATTCTCTACTTCCCATAAGCAGTGATGTCCAGCCACTTTGAGAAGCTTCAGCACACATAATGGTTCCTCAGCAGGCAGCCACTGAAGACAATGAACGCCTGCCTTCCTGCTCCTCGTCTCAGCTTTCATGTCTGAGCTGACATCATATGACATGGAAGTCCCTTTTACAAATGAATTTTGCCAACTCCTTCTGCTTTGTACTTCACATTTCCTCTAAAATATTGCCACTAGTGCATCAAGACATTATGATATTTATGCCTTCTGTTGATATAATGCTCCAGCCTTCCCTCCCCTTTCCTTCCTTTCTCTCCTTTATATTCTTAGATGCTCAAATCAGTTATTCAGGGTTGAGGGTTCTTCAGATGGTCAGATTGAATATAGGCATCTTCTACCTGCCAAATTTTGAATCTTACCCTTTTATGAGATGTTCAAGTTTCTAGATAATCACCAGACCCTGGCTGCTGGCTCTGTGTGATGCAGGAGGGTTATAATTCTCCAAAGCCACAGCAGGTGCCTTATCTTTGGGCTTGATTGACTTCCTGCCTTTTTCTCTTCTTAGAGCAAAAACACTTTTTTCACAGCTTTCAAGTTTTCTATTTTTCACTGCCCAATATGAACCATCAAAAACCTGTTCATCATTCTTAGCCTCTGTTTCCAAACTTGTCTTATCTTTTCCCATACATAAACACGGAAAACGTAACAAAAGACATAGGGTACCAAAACTGTTTCACACCACAGTTGTCTGAGCTTCTCTTTTGTTTTAGCAACTGATGTAAATATGTAGGGTGGGTTTCTTATCTGCCATACCTCTGATAGATTCTGAGTGAACTACTAACATTTTCAAATCCCATGAAAGTATCTTATTTTCATATATTTGTTTTGTACTTCCAAACCCAAAACAACAAACCAATAGAAAACCAAAATTTTTTTCTTTGTTCAAATCTCTGCTGAATTGTGGGTAACTGCATGTAGCAATACTAGATCATATTTTTCTTTAAGCCTTTTTTACTTTCAGAGCAGGAATCAAATTCATAATCAAGATCGACTTAAGTTGGTAAATCAACTGATACACTTTGAGAACTCTTTTTCAATCACATATTCCCATATTAATATCTGATACAGAAGGACTGAATTCAGTGCCAAGCAGATTTTGACAACTTTTAGCTAGAACCAGACATACTGGTTGAACAGAGGGGAGTGAGAAAAAGGAGAGTCAGTAATATCATCCATATTTCAAAGGCAGACGCCAGAAATTACCACTCAAGGATCACTGAAGCTTTTATTAGGAGTGGGTGGAAAGGAATGGCAGTGCCCCATAAAATCAGTATAATTGTTTAGGCTTGTCCACAGGAATTGTAAATTTTACTTCTATGGCTTGTTTTTGGTTTTCTTGAGAAACAAATCCAAGAAGTCAGAACTTAAGAACTGTGAAAATTTTTTTTAAGTGTGAATTTTTTTTTCACATTTGTATATTTTATCTACTACTTGCTTGAATTAATTCTAGATAATTTTTTTTATGCTCTCCCAGAGTTAAATTGGGGGTAATTAGTGAAGTGGGTTGCACTCTAGAAGGTACTTCATTAGAATCTGAGAATTTTAATAGTTTTGTTCTTCCTAAGGTTTGAATTTGTTGCTATGGTGTCGACTGGTCTAAGATATGTTTTTCTAGATTTATGACTGTGAAATTTGTCAGGTAGAAATTAAGCCCATAGTGAAATATCTTTCATCATTTCACAGAATCACAGAGTCACAGAAAGGGTAAGGTTGGAAGAACCACAGTGGCTTGTCTGGTTCAATTTCCCTATTCTCTACAACTGCCTGAAAGGAGGTTGTAGCCAGGTGGTTGTTGATCTCTCCTCCCAGGAAATAGGAGAAGACAACAGAGGCTTAAGCTGCATCAGGGTAGGTTTAGGTCAGACATTAGGAAGAAGTTCTTCACAGAAGGGGGCTGCCCAGGGAGGTGGTGGAGTCACTGTCCCTGGAGGTGTTTAAAAAAAGACTGGATGTAGCCATGGTCTTGTTGACAAGGTGTTTGGTCACAGGTTGGACTCCATGATCTCACATGTCTTTTCCAATGTAATTGATTCTGTGATTCAAGCAGGGCCATCCTAGGGCACATTGCACAGAATTGTGTCCAGATGGTTTTTGAATATCTCCAGTGAGGGAGACTCACAACCTCTCAGATAACCTGTTCAAGTGTGCAGTCCCCTGCACAGTAAGGAAGTTCCTCCTCATATTCAGGTGGAATTTTCTGTGCATCATTTTCTGCCCGTTGCCTCTTGTCCTATTTTTCAGCACCACCGAGAAGAGCCTGGCTCCATCTTCATGACCACTTTCCTTCACATGCACATATACATTGATCAGGTCTCCTCTCAGTTGCCTCTTCTCATAGCTGAAAAGGTTCAGTTCTGTCAGACTTTCCTTGCAAGAGAGATGTTCCAGTCCCTTAATCATCTTTGTTGCCCTCCATTGGACCAGCTCCAGGATCTCCATGTATCTCTTGTCCTGAGGAGCCCAGAACTGGACACAGCACTCCAGATGTGGCCTCACTAGAGCTGAGTGGAAGGGCAGGGTCACCTCCCTTGAACTCCTGGCAATACTCTTACTAAAGCACACAGAATACCATTGGCCTGCTTGGACACAAGGACACACTGCTGGCTCATGGACAGCTTCTTGTCTGCCAGGACGCCCAGGTCCTTCTCCACAGAGCTGATTTCCAGCAGGTTGGGCCCCTGCCTATACTGATGCCTGGGGCATTCTTCTTCAGGTGCAGGACCATGCATTTCCAGTTGTCGAACTTCAAACACTTCTTCTCTGCCCATCTCTCCAACCTGTCCAGTTCCTTCTGAAGGGCTGTACAGTACTTTGGTTTCTTTCTGTGGAGATTTTAATTATTAAAGGGCAGTTGCTAGGACAGCTACAGCAAGGGATTTCTGAACATTCTGGAAATTTGAAGTGTTCACATACTGTAAAAATGCAGATGGCTGAAAGACTGCAGAAAACGTTCAAAAGGAAGTGCTTAGAACTCTCTTTGCCATACCTGACAACAACATTGAAGGGGACCAGGCACATGTGGATCTAATGGTGGGCAGCACACTTTGTGTTATTCCACTGAAGCTGGTACAAAAGTTGCAGTCCACATGCTGCTGCTTCCATATGTTTTCTGTTCATTGTAGGGAGATTATCAAAAGTCATATTGTCGCCCTCTATCAGGACTCTGGTGCAATATCCATCTTAATACTCAGGAATACAAATACTCAGGGGAGGAGCCTTTGTCTGTGGTTTGCTGTATGTTTTCAGTTCATGTTCACTGTAACAAACCTTGAGGCAGTTGGCAGGTGGTACCAGACAGAAGAGATCTCAAGCCTCTTCATATTCCACTTGACAAATAGACCCTTTCACATCAATCTTGGGGTGCAGTAAATTTAGAGAAAGTTTACAGAATTCTTCTGTCCTGAAACCTCTTGATCTACTGTTACTACTTGTTGTTCTATGTAAATTACTGTATTGAAGACAGATTTCCTCCTATTTCTAGTTTCATTGTAATCTCAGTTGCAAAACAATGAAAACTTTCTGTTTGATTCACTTATGAAAGCATAATTATTTCTGTTAAAGTACATGGAGGTGTTCTACTGAAAGGTGAAAACAAAAGATTCAGAACCAATTCATTATGTTATGATTAAACAAAATTATAAATATTCTGCTATTATATTACACTAGGAATTATTTCAGTATATTAAAGGGACATTTATTTTCAGTTCTTAAATAGTAGATGGGATAATGCTACTTTGACAAAAATTGTGCAGTGTTAGTACCCTTAATACCGAAATACACTTAATACTTAAATCAGAGCAAATACAGAACTTTCTGATCACATAATCTAAGTGGTAAGTACTGGAAGGACATTGCCTGCACAGTAACAGGAACCTAAACTTTATAGATTTTTATTATTTTTATAGTGAGTGACACAGATATTAAATGTATATTTGGTTGCAGTCACCCATTTAATAAGGTCTAATATCCTATCCCTTCAAACCAAAGTTGATTATGAAATAACAAAGAAACCAATGGCATTAACTTATTATTTCACACATAAAAAATCATTCAAAAAACTATTTTGTCTGAAAGGTATAATTTTTATGTTAAATAAAAATTTCTGGAACAAATTAATTTGCTTTCAAGATATATACACATGTAAGAATTTAGCTGACAACTGGTATTAAACCTTTAATTGATATAATTTTTTGTCTAACAAATTTGTTCCTTTTTCATAGTTCTTCAGTGTATAGTTTTATGACTGACATATTTGAGATCACAATATTAGGTGTACATATATTTTATTTATTTTAAAATTAACTTAACTTTAACATTTAAAACATTACAGATGCCAAGAAAATATTAATTTAAAAAAATTAAAAAATGTTGATTTTAAAACTAAAATAGATAAAATCCCCCTAAAGTAATGAGGTAAACTGGAGAAAAGCAAGGATGTGCGTTAGTTTCCAGTTTTATTCATAAAAACTCATAGAATTACCTTGAATTCATAAATGATGAATTCTTTCTAGACAGGAAAATAGCTTTCCAAACACCCTCAGTTGTATATTTATTACTCTGAGAGACAGTCTGATCTTTGCAAAAAGGGCAAAGAATCATAATACTACACCATAATGTTGAATAGTGTTTTTAAAGCTGTTCACAGGAGCCATCTGTCTCCCCATTTGTTTAGCTATGGCGAGGTATTGACCTCTGAAGGTCTACTAGCCTCTTCCAAAGTTAGCTCCAACCTTATCCTGACTCCAGACAAGGTATGCAAAATACTATATGGTAGCTTTTTATGTTGGCAGCATCGTACTGATGCTACTGAAGTGACTGTGCACACAGCAGTAATCTAAGCTACATCTGCAGCCAAAGATATCTGGCATTTCATCTTCATTGTGAAATTCATTAGGTGCCAACCAGTCCTTCCAAACTTGCTCCTTTTTGAAAACAACCTTATTCCCCCCCCCCCCAAAAAAAAAAAAGGATGTCTGATGAATTCCATGATTGGGAGGATATATTACTGTGCATCAAACTGAGATTGTCACCTTCAAGTACATAGTTGAAATTCAGTACTTTTGCAAAGCTTAGAAGGTCATATTTCTGATGGAAAATTGCTATCTAGAGCACTAATAAGAATGCAGAATACATGAATCATAATGCAAGGTGGATGGTTTTTTGTTTTTGTTTTCCTTTTACTTTTAACTTATCTTCTTCTGCCTTTATTACATGGTTGGTTTGGCTTTTACTGTTCATTTATCTGGGTAATAAAGGAAAAGGTCTGAATTCGGCCTTTCATTGCTACAAAAAATGGTCTACAAAGATTAATATATGTGAGAGGTTGAAAATGATCAAAAGACAAAAATATTAATCTCTTACACTATTTTCAGTTTAACAATTAACAGAATAAGCATCCAAATCCTAAAGTTATACCAAGTACAGAGACTTGCAGACATCACTAAAATCAGCAGTGGAAACCTTTTGTCAAATGTTCTGAAAGGTGTCTTGAGTAAACTCCCAAGAGCCTTCATGTGAGAAGTGTACTGAAAATAATTGACACTAATTTCAAAATATGATAGATTTGTCAGATGATTATTTATTGCTGTGGTAAACTGACAGTAGCAAGCCATGTCATGTTTCCAAAATGAAAATTGAAAAGAATAAGATCAGTGAAGGATTTTGCTGTTTTTTTTTTTAATTTTCCTCGGAGAAAAACACCAACCTATGCAGCATTATTCAACAGCACAAGATACAGGTCACAAAAAATTATATCTGACAAGAAAACTGAAAAATTTTGAAATGGCAGTTGGACTGGCTTTACTATTTGTTTTAAAAGCACCATGTCAGTCAGTTATGTGTTTTTTAATATCTTTTCAAAACCAGAAATTTATTTTGGTTTTGCAAAACCTTGAGCTATTCTCTCTCATATTTATGCTGCTATGATTTTTAACAGCATAATCTGAAAAAAAATTTCACAAGATATTACAGGTTTAAGAGATGAAATTTCACCTTAAGACAAGTTTCTCATCTTACTCTGGCTAAGTATATAGTACAGTGAACCAGAGGCTTGGAATTTGGCAGAAGGATCCTGCTGTTTTCTGGATATTATCGTTGGTTGGTGAAGTCTTTCAGAAATATTTTAAAAATTCTGAAAAATAAATTTGTACACACTCAGTGATTATTTGTAGAATATGACAGCTAAGTTTTTTGGGTTCTTTTCCCTATCTTATCTGAACATTTGATCTTTTTTTATAGTTCCAATGTAATGATTGAGACACAGATAATTCATTATTAGATGGCCAAATATGGTTTCCCTTGGGATGAATAAGGCTGCAAGTCTTTCTCTCCTCAAAAGTGTTGAAAGTCAAATATAGTCTTCTTTCTGTGCAACTTGCCCTAATTATGCAGTCAGTTGGCAATTTCTGCTGATCTAAGAATGGTACTTGATGCCTTACTGCAACTCATTAAGTGTTTTATTCATACAATCATAGAATCATGGGATAGGTTTTACTCATAGAATCGTAGAATGGTTTGGGTTGGAAGGGATATTTAGAGGTCATCTAGTCCACCATCCTCACCATAAATAGGACATCTTCAACTGGAACAGATTGCTCAAACTCCTATCCAATCTCACCCTGAATGTTTCCAGGCATGGGATATCCACCACTTTTCCATTGGGCAACCTATTTGCGTGTTTTAGCACCATCATTGTAAGAAACTTCTTTCTTATATCTAATCTAAATTGAATCTCTTCTATTTTAAAGCCAAGATTCCTTGTCCTATTGCAATCGTGGATGCAATTTGTTCTTCAAGTCATTAATATGATTCAGATTGGAAATAACAGGAAATAATTCCATATTCTCTCACTGTTGTGGAAAAGTGAAAACATAAAGTTTCCTATTACTGTAGCTCTGTGCTTTATATTGCTATCACATGAAAAGGGGGTAGTTTACTTGACCCTTTGCATAGGGGAGATTTTCTCAACTGTTAGTGTTTTATGTGTCTGTCAGTGCCCAGGGAAGCTGAAACCCTTATACCCAACCAGTCTGCATGTATCCCGTAAGAGGATCCTTCACTGAAAACATTCACAAGATCAGAGGGTAATTTGACTGCCCTTTTCAGAGGAGTTAAGCCAACAGTGTGGAGACCTCTCAGTGATTCTTCCCAATGTGTTGTCTGCCACCAGCAAATGCTAGCACCTGTAAAAATTTCTAAATAATAATGATTATATAAAATTTATCATTCTTTCCATAAAACATGTAAAATTCTCTGTCATTGGGCAAATTTCTGTCATATGCTCTATTTGCCCTTTCCTCCAGTATATGAAACCCTACACTTTAGAAAACATCTATCCCTACTAGGTAGATTTAAATTGACACATACTTAATATTAATCAAATAGTTAGTGAGACATCTCACTGGTCAAATTAATTCATTGTTGCTAAATGTTCTACTATATAGTCTTTTTCTGCTTCAGACATTTCTTTCCCAATCTTCTAGTAAGTAGATCAATTTAGCTGAAAGAGAGAAACACATTCTTCTAGGTCAGTAATTAGGATTATCCTCTATGAACTGTCCATGCAGGAAACGTAATGCTTTTTGATGTCTCATCCACCATAATTTTGGTGAAGATATATTAATATAGTAGCATAAAAATTAGAAAATCCACCGTAAAACTTAACTCTTATCTGTAAAACTTTATCAAGAAGAACAGTCTAGTTAATCTTCTATTTGCTGCCAATTCTAAAAATCCTTGAGTCAGAAATTCAGTCCTATAACTTTAATGGAATTAAAACAATTTAAACCTAATGAGTGGAACACGATGTTTTCAACCTAGCACTGTATTATCATACTGTTAAAGACAGTGCGTAACACTAATTCTGTTATTTATTAATTTATTTCATAGAATTAATTTTACTTATTAATTTTTTTACTTCCTTAAAGTAACATCTTTCAGTGAAAGTTGTTATGTGAAATAATACATTTATATTTTTGATCTCATATTCTTGGCATTGATTTTGTTTGAACTCTGAAAAGTTTTGAAATGAAAGTTATTCAAAATCTGGAGGAGGTGTTTTTGGGGTTTTTTTGGGGGGGAGGCAGGAGGGCATTTTGCTTTGGTTTTACTATTATCACCAATTAAGTGACAAAAATTAATTGCCTCAGTAACTACTTTTCGTATCCTAGAAGACTCATGATACTTTCTGAAGGCTTGTTCTAGTATTTTTATATGTTAGGTGAAACCAAGCGTGATTTCTCTTGGGCAAAGTAGTTTAAAGGATGAAAAATCTTAGACTAAACTTAGCAAAGATAGATACATCCTTTAAGTAGAAAGTTCAGCAAAGCATATTAGTAGATTTTTTTTTTTACAGTGCTGACTCAAGGTAGCTTTGTAGTATTCATTGATCCATTGTCTTCTCTGTAAAAAGGCCATGATTGAATGCTGGAACACACACAAATATTTACAAGTTTACAGCACATCTTTTTTCATATTTGTATCAGATATGCAGGTAGCTTCTTCCTTC
Organism: Neopelma chrysocephalum; assembly: GCF_003984885.1. Lineage (NCBI taxonomy): Eukaryota > Metazoa > Chordata > Aves > Passeriformes > Pipridae > Neopelma > Neopelma chrysocephalum. The sequence goes on from NW_020925564.1 coordinate 2,616,926, forward strand.
TCTTTTAGAGAAAATAATTGAATTGATAAAGTCTTTCTCTTTCTAAATTCAGTTTTGCATGTTCCCTGAAAAGACATGTCTCCATCACTCATACTAGGCTGTTTGCCACCAGTATTCATATTTGCCCTTTTTCTGGAGTTGGAGTTTCTTCAATGCTGTTCATCACTATAGAACTGGTGCTTCTTCTGCAGCTATGTTTCTATGACTGAAATAAGATATTGCATTATTTTTTCTATTTTTTATTTACATTTATGAAACTCAAGTAAATGCAATGAACACTATGTTTGAGGCTGAATTCTATCTGCAGAGTTGGGATAGTGGTAATTAAAAGTTCAGGTTTGCATTTTGGGGCAAACTTGATCTAGATGTTGTCAGTAAAATCTGTCTGGATCCTTGCAATGTCAATTTTATGCAATCATTTATCAAACTATTTTATAAACACACGGTGATTAATGTACAAACATTAAGCACATACACATACACACAGCTGGCTTATTTGGTTACCTGAAATAACTGGCATAACACTACATTACACCACATAGGCCTATTTATTCACCTCAGAATTCCTGAGCTGGCAGATCACTTAACTAATAAGCGCCAAAGGTTCCATCTCTTTTCATCCAATGAGGCATAAAAGTCTCCCGATATATATAAACCATCAAAATTGATTTCAGGAAAGTAAATGTTAGCTATGTAGGTGAAAGAATCACAGTATTAATTTAAAATTGTATGCCAGTTTCAAACCAGAACAGACCATGTTCGGTTTATGTTCATAAATGTCACTCTCCTATAGAGCTGCCACACTTCTGACATGGAATGAATTTCTAACCATTTGCTGGGAGCCTTCTTGTCTCGGAGTTCTCAAGAAAACAAGAATAATGTCACAAATTGTACAAAGAGGCTCGTATGAATCTGGTTCAGATGTATATTCATCTAAGTTAAGATGACCTCCTGTTCTTCTCAAGCATAACCTAAAGTTCAGTAGTAAACTGATCATAATTGCTTAATGACTCCAAAATAGAGTTTGCTATGAATTTATGAGGAAAGTAGTCATATTGTTTTAGTCATAGTAATAACTCAAGTCCTTGAGACACAACCCATTTGTAAAGAGATTGAATCATTATCCTGACTTCAAGAACCATATGCTGTGATAGCAGCTAAACTGAAGGAAAGATCTTACCTAAAGAAGCAAAAATTATGCAGAAGAACCTTACAAAACAATGAAAAAAAAATCCCAACCTTGTCTTTTTTTCTCTGCAGTTATTTTCAAGTTGGAAAAGGCTAACCTTAATTTCTGCACTGTATAATCCTGTGGTTTGCACTAGCCTTTAACTGGTATTATATATCTCAAAATATCTTCATTTTGCTGAAGAAAACAAAGGAAAACTTGTCTTCCTTTGGCTTTTTTTTGCTTCTCATTCTTTTTGCCCCCCACAATACTATAGAAAGTACTGGTGAAGGGTTTCCAATGTTAGTTGGAGCAAAGATACAAACAGGTCAGACCTTTTTATCTGTTTCTCCTGTCAATATCAAGTCTGAAATCTGTGTCTCTTTTATGATTGTTTTTGTCTCAAAATTTATAACGCTGTTCATACAGTAGTTTTGTGAAGCTGAATACTGATAATCAAAGGGAAATGCAGTTTGAACCTTCAAATCATCAAGGACCACTCCTACAAAAATTGGATATGAATTCATGCATACCATTGAATCAATTTCTTTTTGGTTTTAGGAGTGTCCTTTCCATATCTTTTTAAGAGAATTCATAAAAAGCCTAGCTAGTGGGAATAGCCCAAAGGCATATTTAAGCTAATGCATCCTAAATGAAATCTTAACCTTCAACCTTCATTTTGTAAAAGTGTATTCTCTAATTAAATAGTACTCTTTTCATCCAAGTGAAAGGTGTAATGCTGATTAGGTTTATATCACTGAGGGAAATTTTGCCACTGCAAGGTCAACATCTGTTGACTTAAACACTAGAAGGTCTAATTCAGCATTTGAAATCATAGCTGCTTCTACTAGGGTTAATTAAACACTAACTCATCATTTCCTGGAAACTCATAACAAATGTAAGCATGACTAAAGCCAAAGATTTCGGTTTGGTTTTATTTTTTTACCTTCTGATATGCATTGCAGAAGTTCAGCTCACATAGTATATAGGTTAATGAGGTACAACCATGAACCCGGACACAGCTGAGTTCGATTGCAATTTTTTCTGGGTTGATCAGCCTTCTTGCCTTGACTCTTCTCTAAGGAACTAAAAGCATAATTACATTAATGATTGGTACTCCAACCTCAAAAGGTGATGGTTTAATCAAGAACTCTGAATGTGACTTCTTACACAAGTCCTTATCAATATGTTCTCATTTCTCCCACTCCACAGACTGAGCAACAACATCTTAGCTGGAATACAGATCAGGTATAGAAAGAAAAAACACATGCACTTTTTTCATGCAGAAAAAATTAATTCAGTGTACTTACATAAGCATTTCTGGTACATAACTAAGAAGGTCAGATGCTATGATGGTGTTTTTAAATTTTGCTTCCGAACTTGTAAATAGAAGTGTTAAGTACAAGCTTGTAAAGATACAATACAAAACAGGTTTCCATTATGGAACTCACCTCTCCTACTTAATGCAATACTAAAATCCTACAGAGTTCAATACTTATTCTTAATAAGGTACCAAAAGCGTAGATGTGGTGACTAAGCACCTGAAGCAATATTGTTTAATGATATTATAAGATGTGTATAAAATTAATATTAGTATATTATACTACATTTATTTATTTATGTATTATTATTTTTATTAGTGTTAGCATTATTTTATATATATATGTATATATTATTAGTATATTTTACTAGAGAACCTGAAAGTTAAAAGAAAGAAAAGATGTTTAACTCATTTATATTATGTTCTTCACAGTTTCTTCAGTACAAACATAAGAACTACTATTTGCATTTAGTCTTAGACTCAGTTACATATATTTTTCCCACAGGATTTCTCATGTAGTATTTTCTCTCACCACATTATAGAATCATAGAATCATTTAGCTTGGAAAATCCAATTGTTAACCCAGCACTGCCAATTTCACCACCAGACCATGTTCTTAAGTGCAATATTTACACGTCTTTAAAATACCTCCAAGGATGGTGACTTAGCCATGCCCCTAGGCAGCCTATTCCAAAGTCTAAAAGCAAAGCAGTTTTCCATAACATGCAACCTATTATCCTACAATCTAAGAAAACTGAAGAACACTTTGGAATTAAACAGTATTTCAGAATATAGTCTAACTTTTAGATTATTAAAAAATTATTCAATAATTTTCAGTGTGTTTTCCTAGTTAAGATATAGAGATATAAATGCTATCTATTGTTATTTGTGATAAAATCTCTGGGGTGATTCTCAACCAGTGAATCGATATTCACACAGTACTTGTAAGAGTTGGTAGGGTGACATGCTTGATCGTCAAAAAGAAGTGATGCTGTAAGATTGAAACCATGCTTTAAGAACACAAGGAACGAAAGCCACCAGCAGCTTAATCTACGTGTTAAGGCAGCTAGGGTAAGCTTGTTCTACTCTGTCCCCAGAAAACCCATCAAAACATGGGAAATTTCTCTGACACCCACAAGTGCAAATTTCAGTTGTAGGGAAATCAAATCCTGAAGAAACTCTCTCATCAGAAGTTTTCCCTGCATGCACTCTCTTGATACTCCTCAGCTTCAAATGAGTAAAAAATGCCTTCTAGATAGAAATAATTTCTAGTGTCTTTGTATGCTTTTATATATAACTTTCTTACTCCATTTGAACTCTGACTTCTTTCTACAGTATGAAGCAAGGGAAAGACCTTGTACCATGAGGAGAATAAAGAGAAAATAAGCCAGACTTTCAAGAGACAATTTTAAATCCTTTGTTAGTTAAAGACTAGGGAATACATGATGAGAAGTCAAGGAATGTTAGCAAAAGCACAACGGTATCAGTACTTATATTTGTTTAGCATATAAACAGATGACCTGTTCAAGAATACAAAATCTTAAAGCAATTGGAGTAGTTTAGCTGGAATACTAAGAGTTACCTGAGGAAATAAGGTCATTTGAAGAAAATTAGCATAATGTTAAGGAAAAGTACTGAATATCTTTATAAAGGACTTCTTTATAATTCTAAAAGCATTTCACTTAAAAATTTCACAAGACTTTACAGTAGGTCAATTGAAAAAAACCCTATGTTTAGTTAAATACTTTATTTTCTTTTTATTTGCTTAAGGATGTTTTATCTTCCCCATCCCTCCCATGCCCTATTATATGACTTATCTTATTTGTGTTCTTCCTTTTGGTTTTTACTTAATTTTTTGTGTCGTATTTTTTCAACAAAACATAACAATGAATTCCAACTCATATATTTTTTTAAATTCATATAATAGAGGAGAGAATTTTTACAACCTGCTACTCTTTTATCCTTCTAGTCATTATTTCACTTAGAAGATAATGTCAAAAGGAACTGAACATTGTCACTGGATAATGCTCTCTCACAGGAAGATGGATATCAAGACATTTATGAAAAATAAAGGTTCACATGAAACAGAGAAGAAGCAGAAAAGCATTTTCCAGTCAAAATATTCAGTGCTGGTCACAAGATGTCTGCTCATTTGGATTGTTTTGAAAATGTGAAACAGATGACAGACACAGGTAGATTGGCGGCTTTCCTGCTTGATATTAATCATAAAAGTTCCATCTCATATGAGCATGGGTGTAAAACAAGCATTGGCATATTTTCCTTAAACATTTTCTGGTTTATTAGTTTCATAGAAATGCATAATTTTAGAGGTATAAAATATACAAAATCAAATAGTTAGAAAATATGAGTATTATTTAATATCTATGTAGATATATAGATATATAGATATATAGATATGATGATGTATAGTTTAACTTTGCCCATATATAAGATGAAACTGCTGAAACTGAAGTAAATACACACTATTGCTACTGGATCTATGCTGGCAGACATCTTAACCAGAAACAAAAAAAATAAGTAGCTGGTAACTCAAAAAGTATTGAAATATTGTAGGGCAAACAGATACCTTATATGCACTTGATCTTGTAAAGACATTTTCCAGCACTATGGACACAGACTTCCAGTTTGTTGCAGCAGATGTTAAATTTAATCTAATTCTCTGTGTTGCCCTAAATGACAAATAACTAGAAAACACAGTTGAAAACAAAGCTAACAAGACATGGTTACAGCTACCTTCCCAGTTTCTACTTGCAGTGCTTAATAAATTAGTTTCCTTTCTATATCTTTCACTCTGTTGTTTTGACACCAGCAGTATTGAGATGTATGTTATGTACATATGTATGGTGCCATGAGGTGCATAGTCAATAGAAAATCTCCCTGGAGAAATAGCTTCAACAGCACATCTTTAGGAAACCAAATAAAAATTATATGAAGTGTTTACTATTCAAAGTGAACAATAAATAAACATTTTAAAAAATTAGGAATATTCAGGTATATGTGATTAAGATAATTTTGTAGACACTAATCAAAGTTGCTCTTATTCTTTTATTATAAGAAAAGAAAATTTTATTAAAACCAGCAAAAATATAATAATATACATGACTTTTCTCTTGAATTGGTTACAATTGCTGTTTTCATATGAGGTTTCCTCTACTCTATGAGAAGCAGACATCACTTATTCATGTGAGCTGATAATCATGCTACAGGTTGGCTTAATGAGATTAGTGCTTTTTTGTAATTATTATGGTAATACATTGCCTGTGACTCATACAATTCTCTTCTATTAATTAGTATGTGATTGCTTTAGAATAATTCATTTCTTCAGAAGCCCCAAGTTTATTATACTAAGCTATATAGTTATTGACTTTATTACATAGTTTATTTCATTATGGGTTTGTTGGTGGTTTTTTTCTGATTGAAATTTCATCTTTCTCAGAGCCCACAAATCTCACTTTACATTCTCGGGATTTTTTTCATTGGTAAAATTACAGAAAGTATACAAAATAAGTCATTACTTGTGCTCAAATCCTGAGAATCACCATTGTCTTTAAAATGTTACTTGGGATATCATGGAAACATTCTAAGGCACCATCATATCATCTCCACTTAGGGTGATTTTGTGCTTCCAAGGATGATGCCTAAGATTTAGGGAAACAGAAAAGGTGTCGTGATTTCTACAGTTTATTGTTTAACACAGTATACCCTTGATGGAGAAAATGCCAGAGTTAGAACCTTGAGAAGCACCAGAGATTTAGAGCAACAGAAATGCACCACCATTTCCCTTTGATCAGCAGCCAGTGTAATGCATTGCAAACACTCAGGAAAGCTGCCCTGAGTTGGCTGTCTAAAACCTTTGAGCTCTAAGAATGAGTCTGTGTCGAGATGGTTCTGAAAAAAAACAGTCCAGCAAGCCTTGCAGTCAACATTAGAACCCTTAGAGCAAAAGCCTGAATGTATTTCCCGTGAACTTGTATTTTACAGTAGGTTTGCTTTCTATCCTGTTCTTGTTTCCTTCTCTCCGTCAAGCAATGTGGAGAAAAGTAAAGGATATTCTGCTAAATTCCCTGTCTGAAAGGAAATCTCCTTTGAAAAAAAACAAATGTGTCAATTACAGACCAAACAGAAAGTAAAAATTCATGCCCAGATCCTGAATAGGTTTTGTGATTTTTAGGTAACAGAAAAAGTGCATACAAAGTGTGCTATTATACCGTACGGAATTTCTGTTTCTCACAGAAATTCAAAATTAATTATACATTTTTTGTGAAAATGTTAAAAAATAGCGATCACACATGATGAGAACAACAGCTTATTACTGTTCAATCAAAATAATCAAGATACAGTAAAGATATCTGACATCTTCTTCTGAACTTCCAACCTACCAAATAAAATTTTCTATCACATTATAAAGTCAGACTCAAGCTTAATTTTGTAATTTATTATGACAGAAGTCTTATACTTCACCAAATGACTGAATAAATATAGTATTTTTTGTTAATTGTGTGTGAAGCCACTTACAATACTCTCTTTGAGAGAAAAAAACAGCAAAACAATAAAACTCATGCTAGTTTAAGATTCTAGAACAAATATGTAATGGCTCTTTCTATGTCGTTGGTTGAACATCAGCCAAACTTTGAGTTCTTCTAGGTTTGCTTAAAAACCTTTGAATTCATCTGGCTTTGCTATTTATATATTTTTTATTTATTTACTGTTTATATATTTCATAACCATGACTCCTTTTCAAGAAGAAACACTGGGAAACAGATAGAAATATTGCTACACAAAAGATAATGATTCTTTACATGAAAGAATTTTATTAAAAAAAGAGATTAAAGAGTCCTCTATAATGTGAACGGTTCCTGGAGTTTGTTGAATAATTAACTTAACCATGAAATAAATCTGAATGAATGTTTCTGGTTTTAATAGTTCCCAAAGACTATCAGCATAACCCTTGCTTAGATAAGACCAGCAGCTGGCTATGGACCTTACATGTTGCCAGTTCGTTTCAGAAGCGATCTGTAACAGTGCTTGAATATTGTTCTTTGCCATATCTCAGGGTTTTGAAGTTGTATGAAGTTCTTTTTGACAAGCTTATTGGTGGTAAAACAACAGAATTTCTAATCTGCTCTGGATCTATTTTTAATTATTTCATTAAAAATAAGATCCTGTTCCTGAACTTATTAATTTCTACTTAATCTACTACCTCTTACCTGATTAATTTTTTTAAAAGACAATAACATATGGACTAAGGATTTTTGATTTCAAAGCTTTTTGCAGGAACTTATATGCATTGATTCTGAGATAAATTGTAGTACCCATGCAGAAGGTGAGATATGCAACTAACAAAATGCTTTAAGGGATAACCTCATTGTTTGCAGCTTACTACAGAGCCTCTTATACACAGAACCTTAAGAAACAGTGAACATTTGACAAGTGTATGTGAATTCCCTATGTGAAACACTGCTCTTCAGGCTTAGCAGAAATGACTGAAATAATGTTGACTTTTTTTTTTTCTTGTTAACATGCAGAGAACCTGAGATAAACATAGAATGAAGCATTGTAACCACAACAAAAATTACTACCATTTCAGGATTTAAGAGATTTTTTTAAAAAAATAGGTGTTAAAATTGGCCCAATTAAAATATCTTAAGTAATAACTTGCCATTCAGAGTTTTTGAGTCCCACTGAAGTTAATAGCTGAAAGCAAAGCTTTTTGTTTTCTTTGCTTTAGAGTACCATTTTAACAAATGACCTGAAGAAAGTTTTCTTCTCTGAAGTATCTGACTTTTGTAGTCTCAAAGAGCAAATGTTGCCTAACATCTTATCAGTGTTGGTGTAGGAACTAATTAATTTTTATTCTATATACATATCAGTTTGACTCCAATTATTTGGATATTTGAATTTATATAGGAAAAAAAAAAGGAGATATTCAATATTGTCCCTTTTTTCAGAATTACTTGTCTGTCTGCATGATATTCCATCAAAAAATTACTAAGAGAATAAGACTGAAGATTTTGTTAGTTGAAGATATGCTAAGCAGTGTGTAAGAAAGCATGGTTCTTGCTATCATAGCTTCTCCCTTTGCAGTCAGTGGGAGAGTTGTGATAAATTCACTCATTATTTCATCTTTTATTTTTCTATGTGCTTTTTATATTTAATATAGAGGAAGGTGTTGTCAAAGGAATAACAGCGACTTTACTGATGTGTGTATAATTGGGACTGTCTGCTCTGACTGATAACAATAAATCTTTAACCAAACTTCCACACATTTGTTTCCTGTTAGGCTACTGTAGCAACCTCAATTTCCAGCCTGTATTTGTTTATCTGCTTGATGCAACACTTTGCTTGAATTTGTTGCTTTGGTATTTACCCAGAGTCTTCAGAGAGTGAGAAGGGATTTTACATTTCAGAGGAGCTTAACCCTGATATGTTTAAACTATTATTAAAGCCAGGTGGCCTACATGGAGGTCAACAACTTCTCAAAGAGAACATGATACCTAGTATTTTGTTTTGCTCAGATTGCTTTCTCAGAAGGGGCTCAGGAGGAGCCAGGAAAGGACTTTTTTCTTTGCAAAGCAGGAATGTTACGCTTCATTGAATCAGTTTGTTTAGCAATGTCTTGCCTCTGTATAAGGTTCAATCCCTCTCATTTCAATCATTAATTTAAACAGTGGTACTTTGCTATAGATGGGATCTATTTTTTAAAGTTTGATTCCTATGGAATTAAAGTTTAAATTTGATAAAGACAAATGTTCCTAATAATGCACTCTGTGAGTAGGCTTTTCCAATGAATTTTAAAAAAATATTTGCGGAAAATGTTGTGTGTATAAATGTGTTATTTCTTGTAGCATGTTTATTGTACACACAGCACAAAATTTTACTTCATTGATATGCTGGGGAGACATTCAGTGAAAACACAGCTCTTATCTTCAAGTTCCATGGGAAGGGCTGTTGCACTGCATTTGTGACCAGCTGTACTGAAGAGTAATATCTTCATTTGGGGGTGGATGAAGTAATTAAGTAATCAGTTCAAAAGTGCTGTTTTCTAGATTTGAAAAAGAAGATATTTTCCCTGAATGTTAATGTGGTTTACAGGCTCTGGGCTAGATTATAAACTCTGTTTTTTATAGTTGCAAACCTCAGAAAAGAACAAAATGCAGAATCTGCAAATGCAATAGAATATTTGCAAGATAGCATCTTCACATTTTATCTCAGTTGCTGCAACCATTTCTCAATAGGGAGGCCTTAATAGGGCTTTCTAATGCTGAGATCAGTGAAAACAAGTCCCAGATATCCTAAGTAATAAATATGTCAATAAAGCTTTAGTGAAAATAAATATAAACATTCAACATCACATTGAATTCAATAAATGCTGTCTTAAAAGGGTGTTATTTGGCAGTAATAATACAATTTTAGTGTTAGTCTACTAAAAACATTTGGTTTTCTCCTACCAATATGGAGTGAACCTAATGCAAATTAAGGTGAACAATACATAAAAAAATCTTCAACAAGGCTATATCTCAGCAGTCTTTTAGGCTTTAAACAAAACTTAGTGTAGTGGGATCAGATGTATCTTATTTCATTTTTAAACATTTCTTCAACAGAAGACTTAAGGTTTTGTATGCTGGAGGAGTAATACCGTTAAGATGGCAGTACAACAGTGCCCAAAACACAGAATTTACACATCCATGAGGGAAGTTTTAAAACAATCGGAAGACTGACTAATTTCCAAACTAGGACCAGGATTTTAAGGGTTATCTAGTGTGACATAAATAATTGCATGTGATTATTAATGTCAGACTCTCATGTCTCATCTGAACGCTAAGGTTTAAATAGCTCCAGATGAACTTTGGGCAAAACAGATGAATGCTAGAATCTGACTAAAATAACTCATCTATACTCATGATTTAGGATACTAATTCTGAGAGCCCAGAAATGAAAAGCCAGTTACATCATCTGTTCTTATAACGCAATCTGGTCATTTTGATTTACAACTAATTGTTCTGTACAGTTTTTGTTAGGTTTTTTTCACAGCACTTTTCATAAAAACACTCTGGAAGAACCATTTTTTTTTACCATACAGTATATTCCATTCTGTGCAGAATGCAAGTTCCACTCTGTCTTTTAAAATGGAAATGCAAACCAGAAAAGAAAGAGTCAAATTACTTCTGATAAACATGGCCCTGCCTCTAGAGGTTTCTAGGTTTGGGGTTTTTTTTAGTTAATAAAAAAAATATGGACTGAATTCCAAAGAAGTATCAGCATAAAATAAGGCTTCTATAGGTAGATTTAATATGCATCCTTACTATTTCCATGTTGAGTTGCTTGTATGTATGATCTTTCATTTAGTGCAAATGAGGATATTTCCAAGGGTCAAGTAATTCCCTGAGTCTTTGACAAACTCTGTGTTTCATCTACTGAAGCTGAATAGGCAAAATATTGCCAGCCAAATTGTGAAAATTTCTTGATGCACTCTGGCTCATGTAAGTTTCCATATTTTTTAATCTGTGACCGAATTTCTTCAACATAGTAATTGGGTCTTTATAGAAAAAATAGGATTTGTAGACAACAGCGAGGGTGTGTTGATGATGGCTAGTTACTATAAGGCACAGAGGATTAGGCAGCAACTGTTGATGAATGTCCCCGACAGCACTTACACAACTATCTGAAAATCTATTTTTGCTGCAAATACATTTATATTCATTTGTAATGGGTATTTTAGCTCCTTTCTTCAACATCTTTTACCTTCTGGTAATGTATTTTTCAAAAGTAGTTTACCATTTGATTGTTTTCCCCTTTACTGTTATATAGCTTTTTCAGCATTTAATTAAACTTCTAGTTTTGTACATTTACCTTCAGAAAATCATACCAATCTGTTGATGGGCTAAAGTTTCATTGCAGCATCAGACTCTGTGTGAAGGAACCGACTCTGTATTCACTGTAAGACTTTTGTTGTCTTGGCTACATGAATCATTGCAGTGACTAAGAATTCATTTCTGTCTTCTGACTTTCCCCAAAACTGCATTTTCTAGGCAGCCTTTGTTTCTGTCTTCTTCTATTAGAAGTCTGAAGATTCAAAGAGACTTTGTTAATATCTTTGATCCCTATGTTGTTCTAGAATTGAAACCTATTGAGTTACATGAATTTATCAATAATTTAGTTTTCTGTTTTCTATCACTATATATTTTCAAAGTTTGTAGAAGGCCAAATAAAGTGCATTTGCCAACATAGCACTTGAATGGAGAGATTAATACGTCAATGTTCTGTAAAAGTGTCCTTCTATGTATCAAAAAAAGTTAAAGACCTGTGATTTCTTGTACCGATGATTTGTCTCTGAAACCATCTTTCCAATCACATCGGGATTTCGTAAAGTTTGATTTTGAGAGTTGTGACAAGTCAACATCAAGTAGCTTTGTAACGGTGAATTGTACTGTAACTTACACTGTTTAATTCTTCAGCTAACAGAGTCAGCTCCCACAGGCAGCATTTTGTGCAGAATTGGGGATAGTCTTCCAAGGCCAGAGTTTGTATCTCAGTAATGGCAGACAGGGCCCCTGGCAGTGTCCACAGGCAGTTCAGAGACCTATACCCAGCATGACCTCCCATGAGAGGGTGTAGGACTGCAGCTCAGAGGCTGCAGTGACCTCTGGGACCTCACATTGGGACCAGAGGCAACAGCTGCACTTGCAGGAAGCATGCACTGGTGGGGGGTTTGCAACATGAGTAATCAAGCTGTGAGACCCCTGGTGGCCTAGTGGTTAGCGTGCAGGACTTTCACTGCTGCGACCACGGGTTCGAATCCCCGGTCTCCTGGCCTGATGGAGGTCGTTAGCCCTGTGTGGCCATCCATCTATGAGAAGGACACTCTAAACAAACCTACGTCCTGAGGACCTCACTGCCATTGTCCAAGCTTGCTTGGCCCCGGCAGATGAACCTTAGGATTAAAGGGTGGGCTCAGTTCAGCGCAGGCTGTGTCTCACCTAAAAAATCCATTGCGCAGGCTGGAAAGGTAAAAGACCTTTCCCCAAATCTTCGTTCGCAAAGATGGGCCATTATTATTAATCAAGCTGTGAGAGGAGGTCAGCAGACCATATGTCTCTTAAGACACTGCTCTAAAAGAGCCTAAACCTCCAAGCTGCATCAAAGAAGAGGAGATAGCATCTGTGCATTTTAGACTGGGAAATGGAGACAACTAGGCTGGTAAAGGCTGCGATCTTGATCTTGTGAACTCCAGTACTAGTATGACTGTTCCTATTCCACCTGCTACTATGACTTGCAGAGCAGGTTTCGCAACCCAGTATAGGTAAGGGCAGGACTTCTGCCCAAAGATTGTAATCTACCTGTGCCTGAGATCTCTGGCAGCAGTGACAGGATAGAGCAAAAAATGCTGATGGGAAATTCCCTGCTGTGGTGATGCAGGCTGCTAAGCTGACTTACTCTGTTAGCAGGGGACATTTGCTGCATACTGAGGGTTTTGGTCCAGAATATTTTGGATGGGCTGACAAGGTTTGTTCAGCTTGACAATTCGTAAGACTTTTAGTCCACATGTCTTCTCCATATAGGTACAAGCAATAATCAAGGAGATTAGGACTTAATAGGTAGTGACCACACATCTCCAGGGAATGAGAAGAAGGGCTTGGTGCCTGGTGACTTTTGCCTGGTCTTGCAGGCAAATGAGAAAGGCTTGCAGAGAAGCGGATGAATCTAGGAAGAAAAAAGCTGATTTCACATATGGTGTTGGCAATAGAGTTTTTCTGACCATGTAACCTTTTGTGAGGATTGCTTGGCAGAGAAGGGATCCACCTGACTAAATAGGGAAAAGTGTCTGGGCTATCTCAACAGTATTGATCTATGAACAAGAAGGAAGGGCAAGAATGATCAACAGTCCAATGAAAAAGCAGTGAACCAAGTTGGCGAACAAAACGTGAGAGATGACAGAAACACTAAAGACTTCAACAGCTGGACTACTGTCATGAATAGACGCAGGTTCTTTGGGAAGGACAGTCTGGGCAAGTAACATGGGAGAGTTGCCCTTCACTTAGGAGAACAGGATTTATGGAGCTCGCTCTTTCTTTGGGTGATGGGCGAGCCAAATTAGTGTGCAGACCAAACTAGGAAGCAGTGATAAGTGCCTGCTACATACTATCTGAATGAAGAAGAGCAAGCAGATGACCCTGCCTTCAGACAACTTCATGTTCATAGGGCCTTGCCTTCTTGGAACAATTGACCCCAATGTATGCTTGAGGGACAACACAGCAGAGCACAAGTAATTCGGGAGGTTTCTGAAGAGCATTGCCAACAGGTTCTTGACACCGACGATCAAGGAACCAGGGAGGGGAGATGAACTGCTGGACCTAGCAAAGAACTTTGCAAGAAAGCAAAGGTTCCTCCTGTCTCCAAGCAGAAGCAAGCAGAAGTATCTGGGAAACTGCAGGCCAGTCAGCCTCACTCTGGTCCAGAGAGTTCATCTTGTTCACACAGAAAGTTGTTTACTTCTTCTCTGATCCTTTTTTTTTTTTTCAAAAATTTCAAAATATGGTAAATATAATTTTTATTTAGCCTACATGGATTAACCTGTAACACTTGTTGAATCATTTAGTGGTTTGAACAGAAGGTATTTGAAAATTGAAAAATACTCCTGAATGAGTTTAATATCTTGTAAAAAATTAAAAACCCCTGGAAATTTATATGTACACCCAAACCATAATTTTTATTTTCTTTTATTTGTTTGTAAATTCATCTTGATAGTACATAAGGAGTGATGGAATGATGTTAAGCTATTAGTTTTTTTCTCTGATGATATCTCTATTATTTCAAGTTTAAGTTTTCTTAACTAGTAATTTTACTAAATATCAAGCACCAGAAGATTTTAACAACTCTCTCAGGAAATCAGGGAAAACCGGAGTACCTGTATTAGTCCATTGTGTTGACATAATTGGATCGCTTGCCCTCTGCCACCACTGAGTGAAACATTTGTATTGACTCAGAGGTCAAGTATCTATTAAAATAGTGATAAATCAATCGCCATCCTCGCCCTCATCCACAGAAGTACAGGAGCTGCAAAGTAATGACTGCGGTTCAATGACTTAGTGGGCTTTTTTGTCTCACATAATGAGACAGAAATCTTGGGTAGTTAATTAAGGCACTGTATATTTGAACACCTTCATAAAAAGTCAGTGAATCAGTTGACACAAATCAAGGCATGAATCCAAGAAACTGCAGGTGGGATGAAGTGAACAGAGCCTATCAAAGCTCATCACATTTGAAAGTCAAAGACACGAGTTCCTCCGTTAAAAAATTCAAAATTATGTGTGCTTCTCTTTTCCTTGATCTTTATTACTTTTCTCTGTATAGCAAATAAGAGCTATGTCTATTTACTGCAATTTATACATCGAAGTGCAACCATGTTTTTATGTTTAGTTTAAATAAACAGTTATAACAGTATCCCACCACCTTTCTATTACAATAATTCTATGTAATTATTTTCTTTACATTTTCTCTGAGAGATGGTTCTTGTCTGAATTGGCAGATTTTGCCAACCCTTTTGCATTTCTTTAATAGACACAAAATGAACAATATTACACTTCTTGTAGGGTAACAGGTTGTGTGGGGATGTCAGTGTAATTTATCCATATGTCAGAGGACAGGAAGAGTCTTTATAAGGTGATCACTCTATTTAGTGAAGAAAACGTACCCGAGTAGTTTATTTCCTTTGTGTTTCCAGAGTGCAGTTTTTAGCTATTTGTATTGTAGGCATTTCTTATAGGAAATTCAGTGGAAATAAATATTTGATCTCTAGTGTCTCATTCTCGCTTTCCAAAAGTTACCCCGGCCATTTGAGACTACTCCCTAAGTCTTTCCATATCCGTCTTGGGATAGTAACAGTCTTCACTACAAGCATTATTTGGATTTGGGGCTCTCCTAAATCCTATAGAGCTCTCACTAACTGAATCCTCCACTAGAATTTGCTGTAAAAATACATATAGAGAAAGCAGAGGCAGTTTATTTTTTGAAAGCAACTCCTGAAATGAACCACTTCTTTACTGTTTCACACACTAAACCATGGAAGTGAACTCCATCATCTGCTCTTGATGTACAGTTTCAGAGGCAGCCCAGAAGAAACACTGTCACGATAGTGCTGTCAGATGAAAATTTAGTAGAGGGAATGAAGCTCCTCCTGACATAAGGAAATTCAGTCCTTCAATTGTTTTTACACCAGAGAATCTGTCTGTTCTATAATGACCCTAAGGATTAGGAAACTGCAGACAAGCAATAATTTTACTTCCCTTGGATCAGATGTTTCTCCTCAAACAGGGGACAATTTTCTAAGCACAAATCAAATATTTTGATTTTGCATTTAGTAATTAAAAATAATGCAATCCATGCATCTTAATGATAGGGTGATATTCATTAGCCATTAAAACCTTCCATACCTATGCCCTTCTTTAGTCATTGTTGAGACCTCTACAACCATCGTCTGCTGGTTACTGTGGGCCGACTTACTAAAATGACATTAAGTAGTATTTAAGATTATCTTTATCTCATTCCCAGGAGGATTATGAAAGTTTTACTGTCTTGAGTTAACCTTGTTTTCGGTGCTCTTTAAAGGAAATTTTGATATCTGATTTTCTTTCCCCTTTTAAAACACACAGGAACTGTTTTTTGTACCAAATTGACTTCTTCATTTTTGTGCTGTAGAGATTTCATTGGTTTATTTGTCTAACATAACACATACATGTTTTGGCAACTGTAGATTTTTTTGAAAGACATAATTGCAGACATAAACATATTTTGATGTATGACAGTAGGTAGCATGGAAAAAAGAATATCCATAGACCTGATCCTGGCATGGGGGGAAAAAAACAAATAAAACCATAGTGCCCCTCTCTACCACCCTCCTACATATGCATCTTCAGTGTATTAGTTGAGAAGTCAGAAAATTCATCATGCATACCATATAATGAAGACAATCATCATTTGACACTTTTATAGTACAATGTCTTTTTTTCACATTGGCATGAGGTTATTGCAAGATGGCTAAAATAAAATGAAAACAGGACAGTCTTACATTAGTTACAGATTCTCAGCCTGATTGTTTTCTCTGCATTTCCTTTAGATTACCCCTTTGTCTTCTTGCTACCATTTACTGACAATGCAGGATTGAATATATTCCTTGAAAATTTAAAAAACACACTGAATCCATAATGCAAATTTTGTTCCATAAAAATAATTGTTTCCTACTACTTCGTATTACTTTAAATATACTTGAATTGTGCCGACCTTTTTTAATTTTAGTGGAAATTATATTATAAATATAATGAAAATTGCCACATTTAGATTATTTTAATAATACAAATGTCACTATGTCTACAAACCTTCAAACATAAAAAATAACGAGTGAGGGAATAGTGCTGACAAGTCAGGGAAATGGAACTAAGAAACACTTTTCCATGCCTCTACTAGAAGAGGATTTTTCTTGTTTTCTTATCATTGATTTTATTTCAACAGATAAACAAACCCAGTTCTTCCATCATTTCAACACAGTGACCTGTTTCCCAAGGTTTCCCAAAGTGCATTTTTTTATCCATGTGCTATGTTCACAGTTTCTTTATGAATCCAATGTCTTTTCACACATTCTTTTGCCTGAAAATTATATAGAAAATTGTCCCTCTACATTGTAGAGCATAGGAGCATGACAAGAAACATGGTGTCCTTTGGCAGTACTCAGTGGAGAGCTAAGTTGCTTCTCATCGGTGCAAGTTATCTAGCCTAAAATTCTCTGTTTCCATGATTTGCTCAAATGTGAGTTTGGAGGTTTTTTAACCTTTTTTTTTACATGAGTTCTGAAGTGCAGTATACCTTATAGGTTAATTTGATATGATTAGAATGTATATTTTATATATTACTCTTATTTTCTATTTTTTAATGGAAACTTAAGGAAGTTATCTTTTCCTTTTTTTGTTGTTGTTTTTGTTTGTTTGGTTGTTTAGTTGGTTGGTTTGGTTTGGTTTGGTTTGGGTTTTTTTGGTGGTGGTGGTGGTGGGGTTTTTTGCCACTCCAAAATGTAACAAGATATTTCACCTTGCTAATTGCAGAGGAAGTTGGTTTGGTTTGGTTTGGTTTTATTGGAGTGCTGTGATCTTTAACACTGGAAACACAAATTTCAAGCCAAAAGCTAAATAATAGCTAGGAAGTCCAAATTTATAAATTATAAACTACCTCATATATGAGTTCTGGTGATATGTACACAGGCATAAACTGCATATTCAAGTGACAATATTCTGATTGTAATTTAAGAAAACATGGGTGTTCAGCAGGGGAGATAAACAGCATGTACTGCAGCAGGTTCCATGAACTGAACAACAGGAGGTCCAGAAATAAAGCATTCATGAATTTCGGATTCTATATGCAGCCTAGAGTAAGTTTAGCATTCTTTATGCAGCCTAGATTAAATAGATCACATGAAATCTTAAGCAAAAAAAAAATACTCAGAAGAAATTAAACGTTAGTTCAACTCCATTTAGGTTTCACAGATAAGAAGTTAAAATTATGGCAGTTCTTGGGGGTTTGATTCCCATTCTGCTTTGATTATTACAGTTAAAAGATTAAAAAAAAAGGCAAACACATAACATTTAATATTTGGTATGCTCATCATTAGGTTGTTCAAGTGCATAAATAAGAGCAATACTGTCATAATTCCCATGTCATGGAAGAGTGTGATACTTTATGCACAAGTAGATAAAATGTCCAGCTTCAATCTTTGTCAGATAAATCTGGAAACATAGCTTGCCTCTTATTAGTATCTGTTGCTTTATAATTCTGTGCTAATAAACCTCTAACCTTGGGGATTGTCAACGTATCATAAACTAAGATAATCCCTTCATATATATATAAAAAATTTTATTGTAGAATTATGTTGACACAGACAACTTGAATTATTCATTCCAGAAAGACCACCATAATTTCAGCAAATGTCATAAAATTTTATCAACTTCTTGCTTATGGTGTGCATATGAAATAATGAATATGAAGGCAAACATTGTCTAGTTATTTTCTGTTTCCCTTTCCTGCATACTGCAATTTATTTCTCAATTAAAAGTTAGGGGACGAAGGAAATGTATTGTGCAATGGGAATGAAATAAAGTATCAGTTCAACTAGAAAAAAGATGATACAGTTTGCTTATAAGAAGAAGAAAGAATATTTAAAGTCGTTGCTGTTGTGAAGAATAATTACGAATCAGCATGCCAGCTGATTCCGAGCCATGTGGTCCAGGACCACCAAACCATGTCCCAGACTTGCTGTAAAAGATTTTTTTCTTTGCTCCATTTTTCTGGAGAAGTTTTGTGACAGTTAATACACCTGATCAGTTTGGCTGATCTTTTTCACTGGCATAACAATTAACTTCAGTAATCAGCCAAATTGTAGCTGGAATAATTACAGCTTAGATAAATTACCTTCCTTGTTTTGATAAGGCATTATTGTCTTTAATTCCTTGTCCTAGATTTTTTGTTAATGCCAATATAAAATATCCTTGTATTGTTACTGTTTGTCATTTTATTTCCCAAGTTTCTGTAGGGAATAAATTGTTCCTGTTAAGAACTGAATATAAAAGTAATAACAATTAACAGAATGTGAAATGCAATATACCTAATATGAAAACTAACACAGTGATAGCAGATTCTTTGTTGCCACTGTTAAAAAGAAGAAGGCATAAGTCACTGTCCTATCATTTCTGTATGACAGTGCTTACCAGTATTGTCAGTCTAATTCTTGTGAATCCTCCATCTGGTCAACTACATTGTCTTTTGTCTTATACTATTGCAACAGCTATGGGGCAGTGCCAGCATTTCAGTTTTTGTGTTTGAACATCACCCAGTACAACATTAAAAAAAGGGTGATTATTCAGCAGTCCTACTGAAGATGCAGCTGTTCCCACAGAACAATTTTCAGAAACACCAAAATAATGAATAATAATGAGAGGAGCCCAAATAAATGTCTGGATGTGTTTTGACTAAATGCTAAATTTTGACATTGTTTTGCTGTACCCACTTCTGCATTATCAACATGTGCCTAAGCATTGTAAATCCTCTTTCAAACCAACAAAATTAGGGCATATAGAATTATAGACATCCTGAAATGACACTCAAGTTTGGAAGATAGTCCTTCTCCAGTTGAGGTATATAAATTAATCATCATTCAGTTTAATAAATTTGTGTGCCTCTGAAAACACATGTAAAATTGTACTTTCCTTTGTGGACCAGGACTTTAGCATAGTTGACCAGGACATAGCATTCCGAGAGTCAAAAAAATCCACAACCTTCTATGCTGCTTTTCAACCCTTTTGCAAATTTACACACATGCTTTAGTGCTACTTTTCATATAAAGGGTCAAGAAAAAATTAGCCAAAATGTAAATTCCTTTGTGTAGAAATGAAATATGGGCCTATGGTTTGCTGTGAAATTTTAGATGCTTCATGATAAAGTGTATGCTCAAAAATATGCAGTACTTAATAAGGGAGAGATATATAAAGATCTAATGTATCATACTTATTATTTATCAGCTAATTAAAATTGAGTAGTGCCTTTGGAATTGGTTTTATATTTTGTGAACAATGTCTTTACTTAAATAATAGCATTATATTCTCTCTACTTTTTAATCTGTGGTTATATAATGAAACAGTCATAAAATGTTCATAAAACCTGGTAGTGCACAAATTCTATCAGAAATTGGTTTTAGAATGTATATTATGTTAATATATTTCATAGAGCGAAATTTCTCTTCTGCTCCCTAGTTAACCCTAATTACTACATTCATAAACTACATAACTTTTGAGTCCAAGAAAACTAAATTGATAATGAATTCAATTTCTTCTACACCATATATTATGTTTAAATTAAAATTAATTCTGCTTAATAACATATATAATTAGATTTCTTCTTAAATCACTATTTTCCTCACTTTCAGGTAAATAGAAGTTCATATTACTCTGTATTAGACTTAACATTTTTAAAGAAAGATGCCATAATAGCAATGACAGTGACATTTTCATAGGTGAGATATGACTTCTATTTCATGAGCAAACTAAAGCCCATCTATGTACTCTCTTGCCTTAGAAAGTTAATGCAACTGTGTTTTTCAAATGTGCTTCTGTTCCAAAAGACAATTAGGCTGTCCCATGTCCATGTATGGTAGATGAGTTTTTTCCTATGTAAGACCCAGTCTTACAGTCCATCAACTAAAATGTAATATGCATTTATTTCTTGTTTAATATATGTATCAGTAATTGGGGAAGGTACAAATGAGTGCTTGATAGAACTTACTGCAATACATAAGGGAGATGACAAATTTTCTTAGCTAGTAGATTTCTGCCTTTCTGTGGAATGTTGACTTTTCTAAATTATAATTTCACATTGACTCCTATTAAGGGATACCAACAGTATTGTACTGAATAAAAAGTGAAGAAAATTAAGATAATATAGCAACATTTTATTTCTCCAATGATGCACATTTCAGGTGTCTTTTCATCAATGCAAACATGTTTTCAAATTACTGTCACAATTTGACAGCAAGACCATTTTTCACTTTTTGATATTTTGCTTTCCCATTCTTTGAGATATTCCACTGCATTAGCTGTTGCTTCAGCTGTGTTCCACTACCTGGCCATATGTGCACTACATGCTTGTTTTGTGAGAAATAAACCATCACTGAAGGTAAGTTCAGCTTGCTACTGCAAAGCCATATGTAACTGCAGTCTGAAATTATGATAAAATATTGTGCTGCAGTAACATAGGGTGAGTACAGAAGAAATTTTTAATAGAAGGAGCAACAGCTTTCAGTAACAACCAGTTCAGACTAACTTGACCATCATCTATTATTTATTCAAATTATAGCTAAATGTAAATAGAACATAAAAGTAGGAAGTCTGATCACTAGAATGCTAATTCCAGCTGATAAGCAGGATTTTTTTTTGAGAGGGAGAGTCTTAAATTATATCATATATTATCAAACCCTAATTTTTCTTTCTATATCTCCCATCTATTTTCCTATTGCAAGCTTTTTAAAGGCTTTTCTTTACAAATTTGTGTTGGCCTGATTATTATAAATGTAACTGACAACCTCATTTCTTCTTTTGCCAGTATATGTAGCTCAGTTTTAATTCTGTGTTACATGTATATATATATATAAAGTCATGGCAAATGCCTCTGGAGTGGTTTTAGTTCAAAAAATAAAACTTCTTTTTACTATTTTTTGCAAAGATCTGATGCAAACAACATCTAAGTCTCTGGAAAGATTTCTGTTTCCTAAAAATAACTTCATTTATCATCTCTTTGTAATTTATTATGGGTTCATTTGGATCTGAAGATAGTGAAAACATAAGCAGTAAATGTCTTCTAATCCTTATTTTAAGTTATTCACTTGAAATTATATGAACTTTCATTTAAATACAACAAATAGTTAACTACCTACATAGTTGCACAGGGAAACAAATGAGTATTTTTATTCTGTGATAAGATGCAATTCTGAAACAGCCTATATTTATTGTTTTGTCCCACCTTAATTCCAGATATCTGTTCTGGCTGTTCTAGATATTCCATTCTCAGCAGGCTCCAGATGCCAGAAGAAATTTATTACTGACTAGTTTATATCCATGCTTTCATACAAAGTCCATGATATAAGTTTTATCTGTGTCTCCCTAGTGTTTACCCTTCTGATGAATCTACTTGGAGCTGTGGTATTTCCTCATAGCTTTCCTTTTCTAGATTTAATAAGATGGGTAGTATCTTCTTAGGCAGGCTGTGAGCTCTTCTGACCACCTTAAAAACTTTTCAGTGCATGACTCCCTTTTATATAGCATTAGCATGTTTTCAGTACAAATTATCAATACAGTTATCCTTCGTAGAGAGATAAAGGTGTGAACTTTATAACAACATATTGAATTAATATTAATCACAACTTCTTTTCTTTTCTTTTCTATTCTATTCTATTGTTGCCATAGTGTGAACAAAGTAGAAGGTCTCAGCTGGAATTTTATAGCAGTGGGTTTTGTTACAAATGCCAAGACAGAAAACAGGGTTTTCTTAGAACACTACCTCCTTTTCAGGAGAAAACCACCTTTCTGATTTTTTATTCAACTTTGACATTTCAGTTCCTCAGAGTTTCTTGCTCTTTTTCAGTGATGTAACTTAATGATTTTTTGTCCCCAAATATTTTTTCTCTTCTAAGTTTTTTTTGAGATTTAAAATACTGCTTTTAAAAACACAACCTGTTAAATTATCATACCATCTCCAGCATAAAAAAAATGCAATTGTGTAACTAAAATTCAGATAAAACAGAAGTTTTACTAAATTTGAGAAAGGGGGATAAATATCTGGAAAAAGTCAAATTTTAGTGACTTATCAATAGATAAACATTATACTTTTCTACTGAAAGGACTTCCTTTTGATTTTTTCCGTGTTTGGTTTTCTGCAGCCTAAATACACATGCATATGGTATTCCAAAAATGCCTCAGCATAGGTTCTGTGGTTGCTAAAAGGCCTGTTTAACACTTTGCTGTAGTTAGAAGATCATAGTCTTTTAAACAGGCAGTGACCTAGATATTATAATTCATATTCTGGCTATTCTCCAAGCATTGAAGTTATTTATATCTGATATTTTAAATATTAAAACAGCAGGTTGATACTACCAAAAGCACTGGGATTCTAGCTCACTTTTTTGTAGTCACCAATTATAACAGTCTCCCTTAGTATAAGAAACCAGACTACACATGAAATCTTTTTATTTAGCCAAATGTTAGCCAGACTGAACTTTTCCACTATTTCTTACAGTTCAATAAAAAAATGCACATATAGACACACATAAAACCAAACTTAAGCAACCAACCAAAAACTCTACAAAAATTCATTTTAAATGAATTAATCATATGGAGATTGTTTGTTCCTTATATTAAAGTACTCAGTAATACTGCTCCTATTTTCAATCATTTATTTATATTAATGGTATTTCCATGTGCATTTGCAAACACGAGATAAAAAATAAATTGAAAATGTAAAGCAAGTATTTTTTTTCTCAGGATGAAGTTTTAAAAAAACCCAAACCAGTTATTTTATTTTAAACAATCATTATATTCTTCACTATCCCTAATAACAAGAAATATTATTGTTGTCTTTGATGCAATGAACAGCCACCCAAATTCAGAAAATATCCATGCTGTTACCATGAAGTCAGTGAGGTTAGACAAGGCAACTGGTAAGGTAAAGTAACCAAGGATATGGTTTCCTGTAGAGAATATTAGATTTATAAGTGATAGGCTGAATCATATGGTATGTGACTATCTGCACTTGAATGAAGTAACACAGTTCCATTGGCATACTAACAGAATTAATTGAATATCTGTTGTGGTTTATTTTTTGAAAGGGCCCACTGGAGGAAAGACCAACCAAAAGCATGTAACAAAAAACATGCAACATAGAGCATGTAACATTTTTCCAACACTATATTCTAAAATCTCCCAATCTATTCCGTGTCTTGTGTTCAACTCCCATCTGGGAAAAAAAAAACAAAACAACACAATGTAAAACTTGATTTACATTCACTGTATTACATTATCATGTTAACTTGTCTCCATGGATGGAGGTGATGAGTTGGGTAATACAAAAATGTCTTGCTAAATTTGTATCAGATTAATATATAAAACCTGCAATCCAATCTATCCCAAACTCAGTGAAATATATTTCTGAATAAATATGGAAAAGACAGTTAATTTAAATATATTTAGGAATGAAAGAGTTTTAGAGGGGAATTAGTTGAGAAGAAATTAGAACTAAAGATAACTGCAATTACATGTAGAATCTGTCATTACATGAAGAAAGAAAATGATGGAGTAATTCCCCAACTGAGTTTACTTCTTGTGTAAAATGAATATAGTTAAAGACATCCACTCATTGAACTTTCACTAGAACTGTGATAATTAGGGTCACAAGAACATATATACTATGATGTCAAGAAAACAAACTGACACTATAGACCTGGAGTCAAATATGAGTACAAGATGATAGTGCAGAACCAGTAGCACAAAGGTTTTTATAGCTCCTTAGTTAATCACAGGATTTACATTGTTTCATAATTCCAAACTCCATTAACCAGAGCAGATTGCCAGTTTTGTGATCCAAGTATTGAACTGAAGGCAGGCAGTATGCAAGATGGGATCATCCTAGGCCTCATTATCTAGAAAACTTAAAGCCCCATATAATTTCAATCTTTAAAAAAAAAATCATTTCCAGAATCTTAATCCAATCTCATAGGCAATGAAGCTCTGATAGTCAATATTCCAATGACAGAGTAAGTGCAGTATCAAAAGTGTGCCTAGAAAGGCTTGGAAAGACACATTTTCCTCTGAAGTTATTTCATTAATTTAATGATCCATAGCAAAAGTTCTGTGAATAGCTAGAATGGCAAAACATTGGAGAAAAGATAGTCACAATGTGTAAGAAAAATTAAAAGAAACAAGTATTCACTTGAAATTAAGCCTTACTTTTTTTTTTCTGTCTCTGGTTTTCTGACTGATCAGAATAAGCATGAGGTACAGTTCTACACAGAGAAAAAAAGGAGTAAGGCCAGGTCTCCATCAACTACATCAAGAAAAATATGTGCTGTAGAGACAAAGGATGGAGGAAACCCACTGACTTGTTGAGAAGAAATTCCCTCACGGTAGCTCAATATTTCTATATAACAGGAGAAACTTTTAAGTGTGGCACTTGGCTCTTTACTTGATATTTTAGTGACTGTAATTCTTACTGTGTAATGATACATAGATAAAGATCCTGCCTTAGTAATGTCTAGCATGACATCTGTGAAATGTCACTGCCAAGAGCTTTCCACTAACAACTTCATTATCATGAAAAGAATTTGCAGGAAGAGACCTTAAAGATCATCTCATTCCAACCTCATTTCCATGGGCAGGGACAACTTCCATTAGACCAGGTTGCTCAGAGCCCTATCCAGCCTGGCGTTGAATGCCTCCAGGAATAGGGAGTCCACAATTTCTCTGGGCAACCTGTTCCAGTGCCTCACCAAACTCACAGCAAAGAATTTCTTCCTGATATCTAACCTAAATCTACCCTCCTTCAGCTAAAGACCATTCTCCCTTGTTCTATCATTACTTGCTGTCATGAAAAGTACCTCTTCAGACTTCTTTTAGGCTCCCTTTAGGTACTAGAAGGCCACTCTAAGGTCTCCTCCATGCTGAACAGCTCTCTCAGCCTGTCTTCACAGAAGAGGTACTTCAGTTCTATGTTCATAGTGTCTCTCCTCCGGGCTTGTTCCAGTAGGTCAGCATCTTTCTTGTGTTGAGGGTCCCAGACCTGGACACCTTACTCCAGAGAGGGGCTCACAAGAGTAGGTCACTCTACCAAGGGTTGTATTATTGAAGACAGTTGAGGGGTCTTTTAGGTTTTTCCTCCTTAGTGATGTTTTTGGAACCCTGTCATTCTTCTACACAGGGATCAGACACACGACACTATTGAACAAACTGATTTCTTTCCTCTTTTGATGGTAATTTCTCCTAAATTGTTTGTAACTATCATATTGTGATCCAGACACTTCATCAAATTATATTCTGCCCAATGTGACTGCTATGCTTTATCAAATTAATTTTCCATACTGACTACCACTGGCTATGCATGCAGAGATGACATAAACTGGTAAATTCTAAGTCCAAAGCACCAAAAAAATATCTTAACAGTCATAACAAGAAAAAAAAATATAAAGGCTGTAATTAGGTTTTGAAACAGAATTGGAGGAGCACCACAAAGAAATTTATTCCAGAATTAGTAAAGTCTTCAGTCTTGTGTCACTTGTTTGCCCTGCTATTGAAATATCAACCCTACCCTCTTAGGCTCATGAGAAAGGAATCTTTTTCAAGCTATGAGATGTATTTCTAGAGAAGTAAAGAATAAAATTCCTAAAATCTCAGTACAATGCTCCGGAGAGCTATTATTAGGGGGGAAACATGGAATTGAGTCTAAGCAACAGTTTGAATAAAAGTGGTAAGATTAAGTTTTAAAGAGTTTACAAGATTCATTCAGGTCCATCAAAAATATAAAATTCTAATTACACAAACTCGTTCCTTTCCTTAACGTTTGGAGAATTTTTCTGATATTATCGCACCTATATTGAGTAAGAGAGAGGATACAAAGGAAGAGTGATTAACTTTTTTTATTATGTCCTGCACAGGTATTAATAGGAAAAAAGAGAATCTTCATCTGCTTTATTTAAAAGTAAATACGAAGTTCCTTTCTGCAGAAGTTTAAACCTTACAGAGATTGTTTTTGCAGTACACTTTCTTGAAGAAAATAAAATTATTTTTTCTTCTGTAAAGATTTTATCTGGTCATTTACTAACAGCTATAGCCATCTATTTGGTAATTCCTTTTTCTTTGTACTTTAAATCCCTCCGAAAATTCCCAGAGGAATGTAGTTTGGTGCACAAACTAATTTAGAAGGTTTTAAATATATAAGTTGATATGGGTACTGGTATTGGTATTGTTAGTGTCTAAGACCATCAAAATGGGAGAAGAGTTTAAGTCCTACCTTCCATACGCTTCTTTTGTTCTGTCCAGAACTTGCACAAGTCTTACAAGCTTTTCTCCTTCGTCCCCAAAGAAGTAGCTAAAGATAAGGGAATCAATTTCTTATGGAAAAAGCTTGTGGCTTTTATGCTACATAGCTTAGGAAATTTACAAGGGCTAAAAAAATTTAAATCCCTTTGGAAATCTCTTGGAATTGTTTGTGGTTTGTGTAAACAAATTTATTTTCTGGCATATTTTATTAAAAAATATCTTTTAGAATTTCTCTTTCCTCACATTTACTCCCTAATTTTTCAGACCTCTGACAGTGCTGAGAAAGTGTCTAATGTACGGTCACTGTAACAGCAACAATAGGGTACAAAATAATGCCAGGTCTCATAATAACTCGGAACTGGAGATGAGGATGACTGATAAAAAGACTGTGAAGGAAACTTAGAAAACCATATATTGACTGAAAAAAAAAAGTTGATTTGTTTTACTGTTTGGTTGTTTACAGGACAGGAATAAGACTTAAGGCATGTGAACTTTTAGAAGTGTGTTTGAACTTCAATTTTCATGTATTTTTTGGTCATCTGTAAACTGGATCACAGATTCTCCTAGCTGTCATTCCCTCCTATGATAATACTTTATGTAGTGAACTGTCATTCAAAAATGTTTTAACAAATTGCAAAATCTTCTTACAGATGGAGATTACATACAAAAAAAAATATTTATTTTTTTTTATAACCGGGGAACTTTCTTTTTGACATAATTTGTCTTATTAAACTTGTGGACTTGTTTTCTATGAAATATTTGCTAAGCAATGCCAAATGCCTTTCTCCCTGTGCCTTTCTCTGAAAATCCTTCTCTTTCTTTCTTTTCTAACAGGAGTTGAAATTCACAAAGTTGAGGTAGGAAACTCATTATATTACTGGTAATTTAACTAATTTACTTAAAGCCAATGATATTAAAGCTTTATGATGTTATTCTTGTGATTTGTGTCTAGCAGTTATTCACTATGGTAGTTTACAGTCAAGGTTTGGAGTCAGCACAAAATATCTTTTCCACAATATAGAGAACTACTATGGATTCGTCTTGTCAGTGGCATGTTGGATAAGATGTTCATGTAAAACAATCAACTATTTTTCTGAGCTTATAAATAGTTTTGAAGTATAATGCCATATTCCAAGTCCTATCTTTCCATTAATGCTGAAGTTTTCTTATAATTTATATTTGACTCTGATCTGGGCCCCATTAAAACAGAAAGATTTAGGGACTTGTATCTTCACTGGGCAGTGAAACACCCTCTTTTTTCTTTCCAGAACTCCAAAATTTTCTTTAAACCAGAAGAGAGGGAAGATGGTGCATCTGACTAAAGATAGTTATATTATCTACATAGATTTGTGATAAAGCTGAGTTTATCAGGAGACACATATAGAAATCAACATGTTTTTGTATTCATGTCTCACTTACAGAATTGGGAACACCTACTAACTGACATATTTTAGTGTCAAGGAGCTCAGTTGTTGCAGTGAAATTAGAGGAAAAAAGTAAAGTTTTTTAATATATCCTTTCATAAGAAAATTTTTAACTAACCTACACCAAGAGGGTGCCAAGAGGAAAAGAAGGGCAGTTGTAATAGGAGACTCTCTTCTAAGGGGAACAGAGGCCCCCATATGCAGACCAGATCCAACTCACAGGGAAGTCTACTGTCTCCCAGGGCCTTGGGTAAGGGACATTACCGGAAAACTCCTCAGTCTGGTAAGGCCCTCTGATTGCTCTCCACTATTGATTGTTCAAACTGGCAGTGACAAAATAACAAAGGCAAGTCCGAGAGCAATCAGAGACTTCAGGGCCCTGGGACAGTTGGTAGAGGGAGCACAAGTAGCGATTTCTTCTGTCTTTTGCTAACAAGAAATAATATTGTTTGGAATAGGCAGATCCATCAGGTCAGGTAGTGCCTCTGAGGTCGGTGTAATAGTAAAAATTTTGGGTTTCTTGACCATACGATGATTTACTCAACACCTGGTTTAGTGACACCTAATAGGACTCACCTATCTCAGAGGGGAAAAAGAGTTCTAGTGCAGGAGATAGCAGGGCTCGTTGACAGAGCTTGAAACTAACCCGGAAGGGGGAAGGGAACAAAACCTGGCTTACCAGTGATGAGCAATGGATTGGTGTGCCAAAATTTGAAGTAATGAGCACAAATGGGATCCCTCACTCTGCTTCTCGAGTTGTTGGCTACAATGTACCACACCTGAAATGTTTCTACACCAATGCAGACAGCATGAGGAACAAAAAAGTGGAGCTCCAAGGTTTGGTCCATTACCAGAGATTTGGGATAAGTGAAACCCGGTGGGATGAGACCTGTCACTTGAGTTAGGTAGTCCTGTTGGATGGGTTACAAGCTCTTTGGGAGGGATAGGCAGGGCAGAAGAGGTTGAGGGCTGGCACTGTATGTAATAGAAGAGTTAGAATGTATGGAGCTCACAGGTGGCAATGGCATCTGACCTCTCAGCCAGGACAATGGCACCAACAACTTATTCTTTGAGGAACTAATGGACACTTCCAAGTCAACTGCACTTGTCCTTATCTGGGACTTCATCGTGCCAGAAATTAACTGGGAGCATCACACAGCTGGTACAACCCAGCCAGAAGATTCCTAAAACGCTTGGATGACAACTTTATGGAACAGGTCCTAAGAGAGCCAACTTGAAAAGATGCCCTCCTTTATCTGTTTGTCAACAGGGTGGATCTTGTGAGCAAAACGGAGATTGGCAGCCATCTTGACCACAGTGACCACAAGCTGATCGAGTTTAAAATCTCTGTTGACAGGAGGAAAAAGTGCCAGCAAAACCTCAGCACTGGACATGAGGAGAGCAGACTGCAGGCTGGTCAGGAAATTAGTAAGTAAGGTCCCCATGGAAAATGTTTTTGAAGGTTCTAGAGTCCATCAGTGTAGGTTTTTAAGCATTACCTCCTAAGGGCACAGGAGAAGGCAATTCCAAAATGTTGGAAGTCAAACACAGGAGACAGAAGGCCAGTTTGGCTGAACAGGACTCTTCTCTTGGAAATAAGGCAAAAGAGGAAGGCATATGCCCAGTGCAAGCAAGGTCAATCGACATGGGAAGAATTCAGAGATGTTGCTTGCCACTGTAGGGAGAAATTCATGTGGCCAAAGCTCAACTGGAGTTGAAGCTGGTCAGAAATGTGAGAGACAATAAAAGAAGTTTTTTCAAATATACTAATGGCAATAGGCAGTATAGAAACATCATCAACCCATTACAGGATGAGGATGGTCACCTCACAAACAGGGACAGAGACAAGGCAGAGGTATTTAACCCTTTCTTTGCCTCTGTCTTCAACACGGATGATGGATCAAAGGGGTCTCAGTGCCCTGAGCTGGAAGACCATGACTGCAAGAATGACCAACTCCCAGTCAACCCCGGAACAGTACAGGATCTGCTGCTCCAGCTGGATCCCTACAAATCTATGGGGCCTCATGGAATTAATTCAAAAATCCTCAAAGAACTGGCTGATGTCATCGTAAAATATCTCTCGATGATTTTTGAGGGGTCTTGGGAATCTGGAGAGGTCCCAGCTGATTGGAAACTGACAAACATTGTCCAGGTTTTCAAGAAGGGCAAGAAGGAGGACCCTGCAAACTACAGTCCTGGTAATCTCGCTTCAGTGCCCAGTAAAATTATGGAGAAGATTATTCTGGGAAGTATTGAAAAACACCTGAAAAGCCAATGCAGTCATTGGTCACAGTCAGCACGGCTTCATGAGAGGAAAGGCCTGCTTATCAAACTTAATTTCCTTTTATGACAAGGTAACCCACCTATCTGATCAAAGGAAGCCAGTTGATGTAATCTTTTGGAATTTCAGTAAAGTTTTCTATACTGTCCCTCACAGGATCCTTCTGGACAAAATATCCAGCACACGGCTGGATAAACACATCCTGTGATGGATGAGCAATTGGCTCATGGGTTGAGCACAGAGGGTAACAGTGAACAGGGTAACATCAGACTGGTGACCTGTCACTAGCAGGGTTCCACAGGGCTCCATTTTGGGCCCTGTGCTCTACAACATCTTCGTAAATGACTAGGACAAAGGACTGGAAGGGATACTAAGCAAGTTTGCAGATGGTACAACTCAGAGGAGTTGTTGACTCTCTCAAAGACAGAGAGGTCCTGCAGAGAGACCTTGACAAATTAGAGGACTGGGCAATCACCAACCATAGGAAGTACAAGAGGAAGTGCTGGATTCTGCATCTGGGATGAGTAAACCTTAGATGTTTGTACAGACTGAGGAATGAGATGCTGGAAAGCAGTGCCATGGAAAGGGACCTGGGGTTCCTGGTTAATAGCAAGTTGAATCTGAGTCAGCAGTGCCCTGGCAGCCAGGAGGGCCAACCGTGTCCTGGGAGGTATCAGGCCAAGCATCACCAGCTGGTCGAGGGAGGGGATTTACATTGGACATTAGAAAAAGGTTCAGGACCGGACTCCCCAGGGAAGTGGTCAAAGCACCAAGTCTGACAGAGTTCAAGAGTTTGGACAGTACTCTTGGGAAAGGTCCTGCACAGGGCTAAGGGTTGGACTCAATGTTCTTTGTAGGTCCGTTCCAATTCAGCATATTCTGTGATTCTGTGATACTGTACCTTTAGTATTTTGGCAATAATTTACAGTTCTTTGGTTACACAAATCTTATTTCATCAATAACTCATGTAGTGAAAAACTAAAGAATATTCATAGCATCTAATTTTAGTTATGAAGTTTGAGGTCTTCAAGATGTGTCTATGTCTTTGTTAAAAAAATGCAATCTATAATTCATTCTGTAATATGACAAATATTTGGATAGATTTATGTATACTGACAAAAACTTCATTTTAGATGTAAACACTGGTGGTGATCCAGCATTGCTCAGGGGCCAGTTGGTTAGACACAATTCAGGTTCCCTCTAATTTTCTGATTGTGGTATCAGTGGAAAGAAAACTACACCAACAAAGCAGAGTCTTTAATATCTTGTGATTTAAATGTGGGACTAATGGGAAGTAAAGAAAATGGAGTTCAGGTTGGTCATACAGCCAGTAATCAACTCAAGAAAAAATTATTTTACCACTGAGTAGAGACCTTCAGGTCCAGCAAACCAGATCTCCCTCCCATTTGCACAGTACAGTCCAAGGCAGACTTTGCCTGACTTTGGAGAATATGTGGAAGCACTATATACATATGCTGGACACAATTTATGGCTCTTCATAGAAATATATGTGTGCCCTAACAATATTCTTTGTATGTCACTCTTTATATGTTGGTGTTCTCTTTCCTATATATCAGCATCACATGACCACAAGAGAAATCTCAGCACGTAACAATGGAAATTCTAGCAGAAACCAGGGTGCCTCTTAGACTCAGTATTCCAGGAAAAACAAAAGTTGCCCTTAGTTATTATCAACAACTGCTCAGGTTTCTGATACAAGTAATAGATTTAACTGTTATTTAAAAACTTCAGGAGAGGGCAGGTTTAGGTCCTACATTACATTATGAAAATTAATGTTCTCATGTCTTATGGGATCAGGACCTGTATTTGGGATAGGAATTAATTCATTAGCAATGATGAAAGTTCAGCATAAAAATTCTATACATAATTATGTATGTATATTTATTTTTATCTCATGAATTCCTTACCCTTAACCTTTTAAACATAATAAAAGCCATTAACAGATTCAAATAGTATTTTTGTTTCTTCATCCTGCAGGAATATTTAATGTTACTATTCTCAAAAATACATTTACAGACAGTTTGGGCAGGTGTGTGACTGAAAAGGTCAAAAAAAAGTCAAAGCATACTTAACAAATATATTTCTGCACTCTGTCACAAAGATCCTTTTGGTTGCATAGCAACAACCTTTTAATTACTACTTGCAACATAGATTTTAATAATTTAATTAGTATTTTTCTTCATTAAATTGTTTCACCCTATAAATTTAATGCATTCAATTCATTCCTTGTTTTTAAATGGTCCTTTTAACTTCCCTTCCTTGCCCTTTCAGCATCTTTGGCTAAGCAGTAAGGAATAAAAATCTCATTAATTTCATATCAAAACCCACAAAAATAACTCAGCCTTTTCCAATAAGCAAAGAGATATCACTCTTCGTAGCTGAAGTTGTTGGAGCCAAGGTAAGCACTGGTGAAGTCAGTGGCTTCATAAAATTGTTACGGTACAATCACAAGGAGTCTTTCGCAGGACTGAAACTAAAACTAAGGTTTTCAGAGGCAACATTCAGAGGGATGTGGTATGTTTACAGTGGTCTGCTTTTAGACATAGTGATGTTACTGAGAAGCTGAAGCCTACAAGAATAAAGTATTGTGAGAACAAGAAAATGTTGCTCTGGTTTAGAAACCATGTTTTTGCACATGGAAGTTTCATACACCTTGCTTCTGCCTTAGACATTCTGCATTTCTTTGCCAGTCTTGTTGGTGAGGGTTTTGTTCCAGTCGATTACGTGAGGGGGAAGGACATAGTATCTAAGCAGCTACAAACCACATCCACATTTACTATAAAAATATAAATTATTAATATTTTGGTGTCTGTTGCCATGTATTTTTGCCATTTTATTGGACTAAAACATTCAACCTAAGTCTACTGGGTATAAGAGAAGAAGATAAAGGAAACATTCCCTCTTAAATAGTTTTCTTAGACATCTGTATTGGCAGGTAGCAAGAAATTTTCACTCAGCAGGAGCATCTATGTAGTATAATCTGTTGCCTATGCCCTCATGTCTCTTATTTCTGAGATATCATCTGCTGAAGACTTTAATTTTTAAAGCTTTTAAAAATTTTGTAAGAGTTTATATTTTCATTTCCATTTATATTTTGAAGAAGTATGCTTTTCTGTCTTATTCCTTTAAATTAAGCCTGAATAGCAACTCAAGTGTGTGTATGATAGACTTCAATATCTGAATACCTGAAACAGATACTGTTTCTGTTACCAGTATAAGTGGTTTATGAAAGTGTTCTGATATATTTAGCATTTCAAATATTATTTACTGAAATTAAGATGATATTGTGTGATGGGTAGGTTTGCATATCCAAAAATCCTCTTTCCATTTCCAAAAATATATAGTTGCACTTTAATAATTTCTGAGAGGCTAAAATAATTTTAATTATTTTTATATTTAAAATCTTTACAATGTTTATGTCTCCTGCTTCACCATCCAACATTACATGCACTTCCTGCTTTCCCACCTACACTATATTTTCATAGCAATTTTTAGATTATCATGTATCATTTTAAGACATTTTACAGGTGATTTGTTAAAACAAAACCACCAGAGAAGACATCGTTAGCCTTGTGGGTAAAACCTAAAAAAATTAAACTCATTCATTCATTATCTCTCTTATTACAACATGTTTGTCTAAATAGAATTAATAGAGTACCTACCACAGGTTTTCTGCATTGATTGCACATCAATTTGTGGATGTTAATATCCAAGGACATTAAAACAAAAATAAAAGAAATTAGATCCTTTCAAATAAGTGATACTTTAATGTTTGGTCCCATAAAATAAAATAAACATTATAAAAAATTAGGCCTATAAACATCATGAAGATGGATAAGTTGACACACCATTCGGCATATCTCGGTTTAATAATATTATATTTCATTTCCCATGCTAAGAAAACAGCCATTACCCAAAGCAGCCACTCGTAAACAGCCATTGTGAACAGATTGCATCCTTGTTGGTGGTATGATAATTGAAATAAGTTTACCAGTCTTTTATGAGGAAATACCAGATGTATAAAACACCTATTAATCAACTCAGTTTTGCAAACGTTTTTAATGCCAACAGCTATCAAAGAATAAATGGAATAAGAGGAAAAATATCAGAGAATTAGCTAAATGACTCAGCAATGTGTTGTATTGCTTGCAGTGAAAGAGACAGAAGAGGAAGCAGTCTAGGTCAAAAAGATTGTATCTTTTGGGCTTTGCTTACGGACATTGATTTTGCTGTTTATACCTGTCAGATTTTGAGTCTCTGTAACTCTTATAAGCCTGCTTAAAACCAACTTTGTGAACAATAGCAGGAGACAGCTGCCCATCAGTCTCTCATAGATGTTTGTTTCTCCTCTGCTAAATACAATTTTCAAGGACTAGTTCTGTGTTTATGCACTGGGCTTCAAAGGCATTACCTGTCATGTGGTGAGCTGAGCTAATATAAATGTCTTCTCTTCCTGGGCAGACTCAGTTGTTTTTTGGGTTTTTTTTTTTTGTTTGTTTGTTGTTGGGTTTTTTTATGTGGGGAGGACTTTGGAACCATCACAGGAACATGGAAGAGGCAATGACAAGGATGAAAGAGTGAATTCCAGATTCATCCCTGAATTTACCCGTGTTACTTCTGTTTAACTTTGGTTTCTAGTCAGAAGAGAGATAAAAATCTCATGGGAAGTTTTCATGTTGTGATTGCAACACTCATCTCTTCTGAGTCCTATACTGTTTTTATCTACAACCATCTCTTTGCAGAAACTGTACTTAGCTGGTGAAAGCACAAGAGTGGATTCATCAGCTGCAATCACTTAGATAATAGTGGCAGCAAGACAAGCCGTAAGATGCTTTACTACTCTTTATGAGCTGTAGGACTGCATTGGCCTTTGGTCGGAGACTACACACGCATACAGTCTTTTTGCATTGCTTGAACCACTAAGAGCAGTTTGGAATAGGCAGCTCAGTGGAGTGATGAAATTACCTTTCTGACTATAGTAAGTCAGTTTAGCTTACATCTTTTCAGCCAGTGGTGTAAGTCAATAGGACTGGTTTGGCCAAGAGAAACAGCTGATACTGAAGGCTCTGTGGGCACTGAAAGTGGGCTGTCTTTGGACCACCCCTAGTCTATTCTTGTGTTAGTTGCACTCTTAGACCACATCTTCTGGTTATTTCTAGTGAAAGATCTACAATTCCACCACCCCATGAGTCTGACATGCAAAAGCATCACTATGAGATTTCAAAAAAAGATAACCATAGTTAAGAATTTACTTCTACTCATTACTTTTACTTAGAAGCCAAAGGAATAATAACATAATTGCAGACATGCAAGGCTGTGAAAACATCAGTTTACATCTCAATTTCTACAGCTACTTAGAAAAATACTTTTTTTATGCCACATGAAACTTTGAAAAGAGCACACAGGCACATTGGTGAGTTTGATTACAAATTGCAATCAATCTATAGCCGCATTTGAATGTTTTTTTATTTTAGCAAAACTATGTGCACAAAAGGCAAACTACTGACAGTGTGACTGATATTTTTGATTCAGTGACAAAAGAGGGCACATTTCAATGAAATAATTTTCTGGCAGGTGAACACTGAAGAGGGGAAATATATCCACATTTAGTTAACTAATTAACCAATTGAGGCACTGGCATTGATCAAGGACATGGAAGGACAATGATGTAGCTTTTGCTAAACCTGCTCAGTGGCAATAAAGACCAGGTCTGTAAGACTCCTGGCATTGAAATCAATACTAATCTGTTACTAAGAAACAGCTCAGCCAGTCAGAAATTACATGGAAAGCTGGTAGTCTGTCTTTAAACCATACGCATAAACATATGACATGCATACAGTTGTTTGTACAGCAAGAGTGTTATATAACTTTTAAACATTGTGGTACTTCATATAAATTTTCTTTGGTATGTAATTCTTGAGTTTTATGGCAAAAAAAGGAGATCGGGCTGCCAAATTCAGTGAGTTGGACACTGATGATTTTAGACACTTGAATACTGCCCTAAGGAGAGAATCTGTCTCAAATTTTTATGTACATACTCAATATTGCTGCCTGAGTTAGGTTCACTGACTCCTTGCATGAGTACAGTTAAGCATGTATATAAACATTTACAGGGATGTAATGTTAATCATTATTCTCATCACTGTAAAACTACATAGTTTACAGTAGTTTGTCCCACCCATCTTAATATTATTCCTGTTGTGGTACTAGTTTGGGCAGCTCATCAGAGAAGCAGAGCCCAAACCAATGGGCAGCTGATGCAATCACTGGTGTATCCCCGACCACAGAAAAGCTTCCTAGTGGAGACTGTGGTGCTGTGGTCAAGAAGGAAAACCCCTGATTTCACATCCATCTAGAGTCCTCACCACACTCTCAATAACCACTTTTTTATCTTGCATCTTAATCTCTTTGCTTCTTCCTAGTAATTCCAGTAGGAACCAATATGCAATTTTATAACAGTAGGAATTTAAAAGCATAGAAACTTCAGAACTATTTATTGTCAAAATAGAAGTTATCTTGGCTAAGTAAAGTTAAGAGAAGGCTTATTACCAGTATAACAAGTACTGTTTGCTATCAAGTCATTTACTGACCTTTGTACTCTTTCCCCTAACAATAATAACACTTCTGTCTCCTTAGTGACATTAGTTTGGCTCACAGATATTCTACAGCCATTCTGCTGGATGACATGTGCAGCGATTGAAAAATATAATCCTTGCAATGAATTAAATGAAAAACTAACCAGAAAAGCAGTACATATTACAAGCATAATAGCTGGCTTGAAAGTGTATCCTGGGGTTTCAGATGATGTCATAATCTGCTACAGCAAATTTAATAGTATTGTTGCCTGGAAGCTAAGCCATTATACTATGTTTAATTTCACTAAGATGTAAATTACATGGTTCACTGTTGTATAGTACTGGCTACTGCCATTTTAGGTTCTTTTTCTTGCAGCCGTGAGGAATTCTAGAATTTATGGGGATTTTTCTTAGCTTAGTCTACAGCTGTTATAGATTTTTTAAAGCAATTATTTTACCCTCCCTTATTTGCTATTGCTCCATTGCATCTCTGCACTCATCTCTTTTCTAGAAATATTAACAGAATTATAAGCTGACTCTTTGAATTTTATCAATAAATATTCAGTCCTTGAAGAAGAGAAAAGCAATATGACTTGAGAGTGACCTCTTGCCTGTTATCACATTTGATTTTAGTGAGTCTTCAAGCCAAAGGGAAGATACTCTTCTTACAGAAAATAGACAACTTGTGTGCTTATATTCCATCTGTTACGGTAACTACCAGAATGAAATGCAAGGAGGCATTACCACATGACTTTTATCAGAAAAAAAAATAGATAAAACTTGCTCCAAATATGTAGATCAAACCTTCTGTTATAATCTGAAATTTGTAGTTGAACTACATAGGAAAATAGCCTAGATGACCATCCATAAAACATAAAAGATGTATCTTTAAAGTATTACAACATTTTTTCTACCATTAAAAAGGAATGCAGTAATTGACTGTTAGCATCTCAACATAAGCTTTAATATTAATGATTTATTGACAACCTATTACAAGTACTGTGATATATGGCAATGAAAATGCTATGGGAAGCTTATTTTTTGTCCTTTCAAATGTCAGTTAGGTAAAAAATTTTTACCCTTGCACATCTGTATGTCTCTCTGCACTTGTCTGCGGGTGGATAATTTACCTATCTATGATGCTTGCCAATTCCGTGCATCTGACAACACAATTGATTCTAGGTAGGCTTATGCATATATGGGAAATTTGTGGAAACTTTAGATTAGCTTTCAGAAGCAAGTATTGTTAATAAAGGGATGATTCACAACAGAGGTATGCTTGAGAAGACATAAAATAAACCAACGAAAGTTGGTTTCAGTTATAAGGCACACATAGTTAAAAATAATTTAATCTTTGGTTTGAAAACTTAAAAGTAAATATGAATGTTCCATGGCTCACATTTACAGAAATGTGTTAAAGTTTGCTGCCTGTCAGTTGGCTTTGTTCATGTAGCAAAGCCATTTCCTAGATTTTGATTCTAGCTGTATTTGTTTGCTTATTGTAATTGTCGTGATCTACTGACACAACTTCCCATCTTTATATCACAGCCGTGGCAGAACAATCACTCAGTGGCTCTGAAAGAAAACATGCTCTGTAATATTTCCATGATTACTGGTCATCTTAAAGCAGAAATTAAAATGTCTCATATCAGAAAAATATTCTAAAACCAGCCTTAAGATCTTTTTGATATTGTCTGAATTTGTCTTTAAAATTGTCTATACAGGAACATGAAATAACGTCATGGAATAATTCATCTGGGTTTTTGTCACATAGTTAAAGAAAAACATTGGTGTTGTGGTCAGTGACTAGTGTTAGGGGATGGGTTTTTTAGGCTATTTGCTGTTTAAAGTTGCTTTAAGTAGTACAAAAAAATAACAGTTTAACAATCTTAACTGAGGCTTCTCCAACAAAACTGGAGTCAACCCTTAGGAATACTTTCCTCTCACCTTCACT
Source organism: Neopelma chrysocephalum (assembly GCF_003984885.1). Lineage (NCBI taxonomy): Eukaryota > Metazoa > Chordata > Aves > Passeriformes > Pipridae > Neopelma > Neopelma chrysocephalum. The sequence continues at coordinate 2,656,305 of NW_020925564.1, forward strand.
TCCATCATTTGTGGGTTTTAATGAGCCTACAGACAAAAATATCCAAAATGTCATCCTAGGTTTCAATTCATTCTCTTCCTTCTGTAGTAACCTACTGTAGTATAGAAAAGTTGTGGGGAAACTATTCTGGAAGTTTTTTGCAATTTTCTGCAGAGAAGTTACAAACCACTTTTAAATGAGATATAATGTACATATACAGTCACTAATAAAGAAAGCAACAAGGGTTAAGAAATTATTTTATCTGTAAGATTCTCTATGAAAGACACCCTCCTCAGCACCGTAATAGTGATCTTCACCAGGGCAGGTGGAGATATCATCTTCAGGATTCAGAGCATTATAAGTACAGCTTCTCTGCTCCTGTCCTGATGAGGGAGGGGAAAGGTGGGAATTAATATCTATGTAGCAAATTATTATCTACATCTCTTATAATGCATTTAAACGCTTTATTGGTGTAACATCAAGAGACTACAGTTTGCTTTAGAGTGCTATGGCTGAAATTAAGTGAGAACAGTACCAGTCCCTCAAACACAAAGGACTGTGAAAATTGTTCTACACTGCAAATGGATGGTAAACACCACTTCAAAATCTGCCTGCTCTCCCAGGCTCTCTGGATCTTTCTTTTGAAAGAAAACAACTTGCAAATTATGAAGTAAAGAAATGTAATGTAGTCACGGAGGTAGTCAATTTTCCTCTCTTTTATTGCAGTTTGTATATATGTGGTTTGGGGCTTCTTTTAATCTAAATAAGGTGTCTGATATTCTGTTTATCAGAATTGCAGGAGATGTGATTACTTAGTGTTTCATGCTCAGTGAGTAAGGTATTCTAAAAATAAAATGGCAGTGCAAAGCGAGGACCTGTCAGGATAGTGTCAGGAAATCAGCTCTTGTCTTTTTTCCTCTTTTTTTTTCTGTAAACATTTACTAAATTAGGCCTTTTACAGAAAAAAGTAGGTAAAGTGGGGGTAATATTTTGCTTAATTCCTGATTAAAAAAAAATTGTGAGTCTCTGATGTGTCTGCTTTATATAACAAAGAAAATATTGGAACTTAAGAAGTTCTTTGAAAGACATACCAGTTACTGTGAAATGCTCAGGTGCAGTTAGTGCTTTCTCTCTTAAAAATAAATTTACAGGAAATGTAATTACCTGGTCAGCATATTTTTTTTTCCACTTCACTGAAAATTGTATGGTACTTTTCTCAATATTCATCTATATCTTGTCTTCTGAAATCTGATCTCAGTACACAAATTTTAAGGGGACCCCTGGTACTCCCCCAGGTAGATGGAGCTCGTCAGCCCTGTAAGGGCATCCATCTATGAGAAGGTCACTCTAAACAAACCTACGTCCTGAGGACCTCACTGCCATTGTCCAAGCTTGCTTGGCCCCAGCAGATGAACCTTAGGATTAAAGGGTGGGCTCAGTTCAGCACATGCTGTGTCTCACCTAAAAAATCCATTGCACAGGCTGGAAAGGTAAAAGACCTTTCCCAAAAAATCTTCGTTCGCGAAGGCTGGCCATACTATACTACACAAATTTTAAAGAAATAAAAAGTGAGCAACCGTGAGCATAAACCAGCAACCCACACCCATATGCTGCAACTTTCTGCTCTTAAATGAGAATCATGTGGACTATGCCTAAATTCCAAATGCTTCTGGTTTATGTTTCTCTGAATTGCATGGTTGACATGCAAAGTCCACAAAAATTTGAATGATATTTAGCCCAACATTATTCCCCATCTCAAAGCTGAATCAATGGATTTTGTCTGATTTTCCATTGTTTTGCACTAGAGTCAAGATCTCCAACTGTAACCTGATTCTGTAATATTACATTCCAACATACTGAAATATATTTAAATCTTGACATCTAAAATATAGTTATATAGTAGAGGATAGTGAGAAACCACTATGGATTAAATGAGTTGTTTAGTTCACAGTTCCATATTTAAGCGGCATATGCAGAAATGCTGTTTATTTTTTTACTTTCAACAAGGTTATATTTAGATACCATATAGAGATACACACACACACAGACACACATATATATGGAACTAGAGAATTAATCTTTAGTTTTTTAATCTTTAAATGCTCCTTTCACATTCATGATATTTTTCCTAGTTGGAGGAATATGTAAAATTTGTTATTATTTGGAAAATGAAATTCTAAGTAACTTCTTTATAAAAAGGATTTTTAAAAACCCCAACCTTTGCAGGCTTAAGCCAATCACAAGCCCTATGTTTTGTATTTGCATTGCTAATTTATCCTCATTTTATTGAAAATTCTGGAATTTTAGCACATTTTTTGGGCTATTTCAGTATCACATTGCATCCTGTCAATGTCTCATTTGAGCCTAATGTTTTATTCAATATCACATGTATAGCACTATATAAAAGTAATGATTCTGAAAGATGAGCAGAACTAAAGCATTTTCAAAAATTTACTATGGATGTTATTTTATCTTTATTCAATAGCTTTCATAATACAAATTGGTAGATGAATTCTATTTTTTCTCTGACCAGCTGATTTCTATTTTTTAAGACAACTTTTACTTCTAGGTAATTTTTGGGAAAGTATACTAAAGCAGTCAGAAAAATTTCTAGTTTTTTTACTACATCCCAAAACACCTGGTTGTTCTTAATATCAAAAGTATCCATAAGGTACCCATTGGAAATGATTAAAATATTATGAACTTAACAGGGCTTTTATATTAAGCTTACCTTTGGCCAAAAGAAATTAGGAAATTAACAGTGGCCAAAATGTAATTTCTTTTTGTTTTGTAGTTGATGTAAATTGAGAAAATAAAACCTTAGAGAAGATTTTAATGATGTCTATAGAAAATTTGATAACTTATATTGTATGCTGAAATATTTCAGGTTTTCTTCATTTTTTTCTTATTTGCCAAAAAGAGCAAAGAATGCAGGTTTATGTTAGAAACAGATCTGATTTCTTCTCGGTTTATCGTCCCAATCCTCCACACTTTTTTCCCCCTTCATTATGATGTGATTTGTCAACTAAACTACAAAAAAAATCTGTTACTGGACACACTTTTTGTCTCAGTCTGTTATTACATCCTAGTTTACATGAGAACACCAGAAATACCATACTTGAGCAGAACAATACTCTGTCCAGTGCAATAGATTTTCCTCTGGTAGTGACAATAGTAGTTTATTCCACCTATTCATAAAGTCATGGAATCATATAATAGTTCACTTTGGAAGGGCCTTCTGAAGATCATCTAGTCCATGACTGTGTCACAGAGAGGAACACCTCCCACTTTGATGTTGCTCAAAGACCCATTGAGCCTGACCTTCTATACAGTAATAGGCTAGAAAAATGTTTCCTCAGAGTCTTATTTCCTCCAGGCTCAACAACTTCAACTCTAACAGCCTTTTCTTATAGGAGACCTCCAACCGTTTTTGTGGCCTTCCTCTGAACCTACCTTGAACTAGATGCAGCACTTTGCTCCTGGCCTATTGAACTTCATGAACTTCTAATGGGCCTATTGCTACTTTTGAAATATGACAGAGAGCACCTTAGCAGCTCAGCAATTTTCTGTGCTAGCTCCCTCATGACTCTGGAATGCATCTCATCCTGAGGTATATTCCTTGCCAACTTCCCCAGCATCTACATTCACAGAATTAAGGATGTTAGAGGGCATATCCCTGCCTACTCTCTTTAGTATTCATTTACCATTTTACCTTAAACTTGTTTCATCATTTTGTGAATCTGCTGATACTGTTTTCCTCAGTAACTTTCTGTGGCAACAAATTCCTGAAGTTCATTACTGTTTGTTTAATAATCTGTTTTAAATGGGTCTCTTCCTCTTTCAAACTAATATTCTCCTCCTCTTACCCTCCAAGCAGGGAATAACATGGCTCTCTTTGACTTATTCTTCACTTTCTTGGCTCAGTCCATACCCAGTCTCTGTCTTCGCTACTTCGATGGTAGAGCTGCAGCCTTTTTAGTCTCACTTCCTTAAGCTCTATTCTCTCTCTCATTTTAATGCTCTGTACCTTTTCTAACTCCACTTTACCTTCATGGAAACGCAGAGAAGACAGCTGCATAAAATATTCACAGTAAGAACATACAAAGATTTTATATAATATCAAAATTACAGCTTCTATCCTGTTCACTACACCTTCTGATTGTGATAAGCATTTTCTTGGCTTTTGTGAATGCCAGTATGCAGAAAATACAGATTTCGGAGAGCTGTCAACGATAACTCCAAGATATCCCTACAGAGTTACAACTGTCATTCCAAAATCAGCATTCTGTAAGTACAGTTTTGATTATTTTTTATTATTTTTTGATTTTTTTTTTTGTGTCTACACTGAGATCTCTCACCTTTTTTGCTTTCTCACTCAGTGTTGTGAGGTCCTTGAGCACCAGCAATAAGGCATTCACCAGCAATAAGGCATTTGGCTACCCAAGACAGCTCAGTTCTAATGACCTCCAAAACCTTACTGAGGTCTTCAGGTCACTGAAAGACATTGAGCAAAAACTATTCCCACTATAAAGCCACTGGTATTCTCCAGAATACCACATGGTATTTTTCTACATTCTGAGCAGTGACCACTAAATCTTCTGCTTTGTGATTTATCTCTTAACTGCTTTCAGTGTATAAAAGGGAGACAAAACATTTCGTTTCTCTAAAAATATTCAACTGGCAACAAAAATCAAGGGTTTTAAAAATCCAAGTATGTTATGATCACCAGATTTCCTTCATTCACATCAGTTAATAATATTTCAACACTCAATCAAGCCATTGCAGCAGCGATTCCCTTTATAGAAAATGAGCTGACTCTTAATCAGTGGTCTGTATTCACCCATTAAATCAGTGACCTTTTTCTTTACTGAAGAACCTTTCATGAGCAGAAGTCAGAGTTCTCGGGTGCTCTTTAGAGCCCTCCTGACAGATGCAAGTGACTTCAACTTGCATATATCATCCTCTTACAATGTGGCTTTTGCCACAAGTGGTTCACACACCTTAGGGAGTAGTAACTTGACAATTTCATGTTTGAGTTCCTTCTAGTTTTTTTAGCGAATGCCATCCTATCCCACTATCCAATTCCTCTATTTGGTCTAATCCATCTAGAATTTTCCTCACAAAGGCAAATAGAGAAATCCTCCTAAAGTTTTCACAAATGGAGATTGGTAGAAAGAATGCCCTGAGCTTCTTTTCTGTTATCAGTCTCCAGTACCCCTTTTACACAGGTTTTATCAAGTAGTGCTACTGATTCCCTACAAGGTCACCTTCTGGTTTTTATTTAATATTTTGCTCTCACCTTACCCCCTCAGCCTCCACCACCCTTTCCTTCTTCCTGTGCTTAACTTTACTCCCAAATTCTCTGTCTTGTCCCCCTGTGTGGAACAGAGGAATTGGAGTGCATTAAGTTCATCACACATTGTCTCTGCTGTTCCTTGTTACACTCTTTCCCTGCTCCAGTGTGGAGTCTCTCCCACAGAGAAGCAGTTCTCCATTAACTTCTCCAGTGTGAGTCCTTCCCACAGGCTGCAACCCGCATGGGTCTCTCAGACTGGGTGCAGTCCTTCAGGAACAAACTGCTTCAGCCTGAGTCCCCCATGGGGCCTCAGGTCCTGCCAGAAAACCTGTTTCAGTGCAGGCTTCCCACAGGATAACAAACTCCTTATATAAGACCATTTGACCAGAAAATTTTCTTGTATTTCTGAGATGTTTACATCTGGATTACCAGCTATCTTTTAATGTAGCTGTTCTCCTGAAAATAAAGTAGTTTCTATTTTGAGAAGAATCAAGTGTTTTCTGTAAACAATATGCATAAGTATAGTCTTATATTGTTCTAATTTCCACTTCTTTTCAGTCTGTATTTCCTCTTCTAGTAGATATTTGGGTCAACAATCATTATTAGTGTTAGTAATACTATTATACAAATACACATGCTCTTTAAATCTATTATTTCAATTAAGAGTCTGGACAACCTTGACTGTCCTGAGGCCTTTGCAAAATACAGAAAAAATATTATTCAAAAGTTTATATTTAAAAAGCAGGGCGGAGGTGGAGGGGGGGGAGGGTGAGAAAGACGAGAGGGAAAACATAGCTGCATTTTTTAAATAATTCTATGTTCCTTCCATCCCATTAATTCCCTAAATTATTTTTCCATTCATTTTTCCCATGACACATTCATCACTTTCAAAAAACCAGAGTCCAAATGAACCAGATGTGCTGAACGTGCAAATAACTGAAAAATAGGTTTCCCTGGAAACCAGATTAAAACCTTCAAAACAGCTCCACCTCCTGCTCAGCTTGCCTTTGCCTTTTAGCAGTTCAGTAATAGCAAATCAAGACACTCATACCCAGATTGTCCCCTCCACTTACATGAGCAGGGGGTAACCAATTCAGGCAGGATTCAGAAAGGAAAGACTTCCATGTCAGTATTTTTCACAGTTTTATTCTCTGCAAATCTGTAACTCTTCTGTAATAGCAGCACATGGAATGGGTAGGATGGGCATTTTTGCAGATGGTATCAGACAACAGCTGCCTTTCACATTGTCCCTCAGCAATCCCATGGTTAACTGTGTAGAATATCTACTAGAAGGCCACTCCAATTAGCACTCATTTATCTGGAATCCCTTCCCCGGAACTTTTCATTGCTGTTTCAATGCATTTTGAAATTCAGATGGGAACTAAATGACTAACCAGAAAATTCACCTACCGTCATCTGCTAGCTCTTCTCTCACATATTCTGTATCATTCTGCAGATGCCAGAGGTGTAGCAATGAAGGCAAACATCTTCCTTGACTGCATCCTGCCTCTTCCCATGGTTCTCAGTAGTTCATGTGATTGAGTTTCCTTGGTCCTTGCCAAATAAAACTTCTACTACAGTACATCTGGTATGATCACATTGCTGGAACACTTCAGCATAGCTTTGACTCTTTGTGTTTCTTCATGCAGTACCAATGCAAAAGGAATAATAGAGCCACAGCAGATGCTCTACAATAAGCAGGTCTATAATCAAGAACTTTTTTCCTTAATGTAATGAACTTTTCTGACCTTGCACATCTTCCATTTACAAACCAAGAACACTGCAGTGTAACTAGAGAAATGTTGTGGTAACAATAAAGTTCAGTGGAAATTTTCATCACTTTTTGAAGCACTCATGATTTACCCTGAGAATGAGAAGAGGAGACCCTTTGATGCATTGCTCCTGTTTTCATTCCTCATCTGATCAGGGAGAGGTGGAATAAATCACAGTGCTTCCACCCAGACTAGAATAAATTTCTGAAGGGAAAACTGAGTGAAGAATACTTCTTAAAAATTTTTAACTGAAATGAATGCAAGACAGCAAACAACAGAAGTATCTTGTCCTGTTAATGAGATGCTTCTACCTGGATTAGTCTGTATTTGCTGTATTTCTAATTAGTTTTCATTTTATTAACATGCTAATATTAATATGATACATTACTTTCAGTCATGCAGGCACAAAGCCAATTTTTAGAAAACTGGACTTCTAGAGAACAAAAGTAGGGAATCAATGAATAAGTAATTTACAAAACTACTCAGCCTAACTCTATGCCAGAGAGACAGAGTTTATAATCCCCCTTTTTTATAGTTTGCCACTGTAATTAACAACTTGCATATGACTGGCATTAGCAGTGATCTCCTCTGGAAGCTGGCACCTAGTTTTTATTCTGACTTTGTTTCAGTAGAGGTGCATCCTTTGAATAACAACACAACAGAGAGTATCTGTACAGCATAGGATGAATGAAACACAGAGACCTCAATCCTCCTGTCCCTTAAAAAAAAAATAAACACCTACAAAACCACGTAATTTCTGGGGAGTAGGTTCTGGTTCATCAGAATGTAGAGCATCTTGTTTAGTCGACAGTAGTAATAGTGCTTGGACTCAGAGAACATTCTTATTGATTCATGAATATTCCAAGGGGATAGATTAATCTTTTGTGAACCACACAGCTCTGATGAAACTGCTGTTTAACATCCTAAAGTACCAAATTCATCTTCTCCTTGTACAAAAGAACTTCCTATAATAAAGACTCTTTGCAATAGCAATAAGGCATCTCTGTGGAGAATGTTTATCATGAACTGTTTGCATTTTGAAATAGACATTTTGTCATGTATTACACATCTAACTAAGGATATGAGTGTATGGAAATATCCAATACCTTCCATTCAACTGTGTAGCTGAATTATTACTTGAGACATTCTGTCTATACATTTGTCTAAGGACAGATAAGCGATGCATTAATTAAACTTCATAATCTTTATGACCTTTATTCCGGTTCACATCTTCTGTCGGTATATGCAAAAATCAGACAGGTGGCCCACCACACATATTAAGGCAGGCAGGTAGATCGCTAGATGGGTAGACAGAATTCAGCACAGGTAGAGAAAGTGAGTTGTGGTTATCAGAACTTTTACAGAGAAATCTGTGCCTCACATGAGAGAATAAACCCAGACATTGTCCTGACAGCCCAGAGCTCTGAGGACCAGACAGCCTCATTGAGTTGCTCATAGTGCTCAGCCAGTCCTGTGTCCCAGCACAGAGCAGATCTGATTTGTCATGTCCCAAATGACCTAGCAGGCTCAAGTGACTGATTCCTTGGCTGAATGTTTCTGATATAAAACAGCACCTTTATTCTGGTCCTGTGCCCTGACTGCAGCTACCCTGTAATATCAAGTGTGCTTTTGCAGAGATACTTTGTTTCATAGGTTAGCAATCCGTGAAACTCCAGATTTACAAGTTTGCAGAGCACTTGCACATATCTTTCTAAATGTGGTCTGAACAATGAGTAGCCTATTTATGTCATGACCTCTACAACCTGATACCATTTTCTGTACACTGACTATGGCCATACTTGGCCAAAATACTATTCATCTGCATAGTTTTACTACTAAATTATCCATGAAGGATACAGACATAAATTTGAATATTGCTCTGTGAAATAAATTGTGTAAGCAGGCTTAAAATAAAATCCTACAAATGTTTCTAGTTGTGTAGGTGGAAAAGTATCTACCTGCTTATTCAATTTGCATACTTTGAGAACATGGCATTTTTCTTCTTCCTTTCTTTTTCTTTCTTTCTTTTTCTTTCTTTCCTTCTTTTATTCTTTCTTTCTTTCTTTCATTCTATTTCTCTTTCTTTCTATCTCTCTTTCTTTCTTTCTTTCAACTTTAGCAATTCAGCATGGTTTCTGTTAGAAATTAGGAGTTTTGGTCTCTTATCTACTTGCCTGTGGCAGCAGAGCCTCAAATTGTGTATTCCATGAATATTTAATGTGACGTTTACATGGAATGCTAAGGAAATAGAGAGCAGATGTATATAAATGTCACCAGCAAGAAGAATTCTGATTATAGCAAAAACCTAAAAAGTGCTGAGTATTACCAGAAGGTCCATGTGAAATATGTGTGTTATGGAAAAGTTACTTTGCTTTCTATTTAGCAATACTAATACCACTGTGTTATCTACTCAAGTTTCCAGCAAAAGAGTTGAAATAACTGTCTCTGTATATCAGTTTATAAACAGGTCCAAAGCTTAACACCTTTTTTTATACTGTGGTGCCACCAGATCAATTATTATTGGGTTAGAACCACCTTTAGGAGGGGGAAGGAGGGAGGTGTGGAGGTGGAAGGGATAGGTCAAACCTCACAGAGGTGGGGTTTGCAGGCCCCTGGATGGCCTGCATGGGCAAGGTCCAGAGTAGCTGTCAGTCACAAACAGCCCTGGAAAACTATAACACACCACATCTCCTGGAGCTCCTCACCCAGCCTCAGATTGGCAGGGGCAGTGAAAACACTGCCCTTCACCCTGGCCTGGAACCCCAGAGTGGCTGGTGGGTCAGAGGCAGGCCCTGCCTGGGGGTGTTGGTCATAGAGACCAGAGCAGATAAAATCATAGGCACGTTTGCCTCGTGTTGTGGCCCTGCCACCTGGACGCATGAGAGTTGGTCTTTGTGGCAGTTTGAGCCACATTAGAAATCCAAAAATCTAATTTCCAGGCTTCCCCACCCCCTCCCACAATTTATCCCAACACCAGAGAGAAACTTTCAGGCCAGAGGCTTCTATAGGGGAAGGGGGAAGTATATACATTTATTTTACACAAATAAATACTATACAAGCTAAAGGCAACTATATATATATATAGTTATATATATATATAGTTATATATATATATATAACATTTCTATCAGTCCCTTAAGCCCCTCCATTTAACTTTAGTCCAGGAAGAGCCTTTCAAGGCTGATATGCAACACAGTCTCTCTCTTGTGGGAGTGTTCTGGGCCTCTGGACACTCCCTAACCAACCTTCAGCTGTTTCTTGAAGTTTTTCTCTCCTTATGAAGTCCAAGAAGATAGCTTTGAGTCTGTCCTCTCATACCTCGATTTGTAAGCTGCTGTGGTGTAGTCCAGCTTATCAAGCATCCATGTCCTGGAATGTTGATTCCTTCTTCGAGTTTTCAGCTGTCCTCCGTTTAGAACACGGCAGAGACATCCTCCGGGCCTCTCTTCGGTCCATCTCCAATTTCGCCTGGGATTCCTTTCCCTGGCTACGAGCTATATTTAGCCCATCCACCTGACTCTGCTTCAGTGCTGAGTCTTAAAATCCACCCCCACCACCAGCCTCAATGCAGTGGGGGGAAAAAGCCCCCTAGCCTTGGCCACAGGCAGCTCGGTCCAAAGTGTCCCACAGCTGCAGGGTGGGGGAAAGAGGGCCTAGCCTCCTCCCTCTTACCTCTGGTGCTGTGAGTCACGTCCCTTACAAACACTCACTCTAAATGCTGCCTCTAACTCTGACCTAGGCAGAGTTGGGGGCCACAGGGCTCCCCTTCCCCCTCGAAGGGGGAAAGAAGGAGCCCAGCCACCCCCGGTCTTCTCCACCTACACACAGCAGACATCAACAAAAGAACTGCCCACAGCTCCCGGTGCTGTGTATATACGATTTTGAGTAGAAGCGAACAACATGAGTGGTGATTGGCTCTCCAGGGAACACTGCCCTGGCACCCAACCACCTCCGAGCCCCCCGACTCCCAGCAGGGGCCAATTTCAACCTATGACAGTCTTCCAGAAGGTTCCAGTGGTAGCTATACGATCTATCTCTCCCTCTTTCTCCTTCTCTCTTCTTGCTCCCTCTGCTCCTCTTTCTTTGCTCCTTTCTTGATGCTTTGAGAGGCTTGAAGTTGGAGGGATTAGATTTTGATTTAAGTGTCGTGGAGGAACTGGATTCTGACTTAAGTATTGTGAAATAGTATATGCTGGGTCAGTGTTTTTACATTTTTATCTGGCTTGTGTGGTGCTCTTTTGAACTTTTGCCAAGTTTCCTTATTTTCCTGCCTAGTAAAAGTATCTCTTGGGAACAAGTCTGTAGCTTATTCTCTTAACGGTATCTTGACGTGTTAAAGAACCCTATGTGTACATTGTAAAGTAAAGCTTCTGGCTGAGTCTGTGAGCTGGCAGCTCTGGGGCTGGAGTGTTACAGCAATCTACAACTGGATAGGGAACTCTTAATGGAAGAGGAGTGTCAGGCACTGATCTCTTCTCTGTGATGACCAGTTGTTATGATCAGGTTCTTTAAAATTATTAGAGAGATATAGCTGCCCAAATTAAGGTGCAAACGAGACCATATGCAGAAGTCAATAGTACAGTTTTTTAAGAGTAAATATGAGATAGAGAGAAATGGAAAGCAATAGAGAAAAGAGAGGAAGGGTGAGAGAAAGAGTGACAGAGGGAGAGATTAAATAAAGTATATATCACCACTGTGGATTTCGATGGTGTCTCATTGATCCTCTTCCTGTGGTCTTCTGGGTAATGAGAGTCCCAGTCTTTTCAAAATGATAGTTGAAGTCTGGATCTGTCGAGGGAAGCCTAGGGTGGTGAGGGAAAAAGCCCGTGGTGCTGAAGGAAGTCCTGTGTAGTGAAGGAAGACGTCTGTGAATCCAGGGGCAGTAAGGTAAGCCCTGTGTGGTGAGGGAAGAAAGCCAAGTGTTGACTGAACTCCGTGTGGCCTTTTATTGGGCTTAAGTCAGGTGGTAATGCCCCTTGTCCCTCCCTTGGGGTGGAGAGTTCTACACTGGATGATGTAATACTGGATCACAGGACATGTTAGGAGTCTTTGAAACCTTTTAAGATGTTACAGCTGCCTGGTATGCCAGCACACTTGAGTCCATTGACGGCCCATTATGGCAGAGATGAATGTAGTAAGGTAATGTGTGAATTGTCCCAGTCCTTCCCCTGAGGGAAGCTCACAGCTCAGTCGTTTGTGTAAGGACAGAGAAACACTACCCTGCCTCACAGGATTTGCCTCTCTCCTTATCTTGTTCAACACCCAGCTTGTACCCTGAGGTGGCAGGTGAGCATCACCCTCAGCACTTGGGTGGTTACTTTGCAGATTGTAAGCTTTCACCTTGATTGTCTGCTCCTGGGATAATTGGCTTGTCTCAAGGTTTCATTTGGCACATTTGGGGAGGGGCAGGCAAAAGTCCTTCAGTGATTTTAGCAATGTTCAAGCCATAAACTACCTCAGTGCTGCACACCAGTGACAGAACCTGAGGGAATGGCCTGAACTTGTGTCAGGGGAGGTTTAGTTTAGATATTAAAAAAAGGTTCTTTACCCAGAAGGTGGTTGGATACCAGAACAGGCTCTCCAGGAAAGTGGTCACATCACCAAGCCTATCTGAGTTCAAGAAGCATTTGGACGATGCTCTCAGGCACCTGGTGGGATTCTTGGGAATGGTCTTTTTGTAGATCCCTTCCAACTCAGCATATTCTGTGATTCTGTAGTTTCCTTAGAAAAGATAGAACCTGAATGGTTTCCTTCTCATGTTGTACCTATTAATCAACCTTCCTCCACGAAGAAAAAATAATAAAAAACTTGCATAAATCATTTTACTTCCAAAATACGGCAAAGATTTTACAGAATTCTCTTATAGTACAAAATATAAGAAATTATTTGGAAAATGAGAGAGTTTGTAGAAACTACAAAAATTTCTTTTGACAATTATTTATAATCAGCAAAGAATATTTCAAGATCTGATTCAGTTTTGTGGCATTCTCAGCTGGTGGGAAGAAAGGATGGCTTTAATCATTCTCACCACACCTTTAAAGAGGCAAAAAAGTCTAAACTGGGAGGAAAGTTTGCAAAGAAGTTACAGTTTCTGCAGAATCTAGAAGTCTGTGTCTTCAATTCCCATTGGTAATGCTGTCCTCAAGTAATGCTGTTCCTTGAAATTTGGAACAGAAAAATGCACATCTTCAAAAAACACTAGATGGAAGATGTAGGGAACTGTAAGTCAACCTCACCTCAATCCACAGGAGTATCATGGAACAAGTCCTCCTGGTTTGTTCTGCTTTAAGAAAAGAAAGATAAGTCTGGCAAGACTCAGTAGTTGTCTACCTACCTAATGAAAGGATTTAGAGAAGATAGAGACAAACCCTTCTCGCAGATATGCAAAGAGAAGAGAAGAGCCAACAGAAATAGGTTGGAATATAAAAAACTTTAGTAATTTTTTCTTTTTAGCAGACACTGCTCAAACACTAGGACAGATTAATCAAGTGTTGGAAGAGGCTGATCACATTTTGTGAAATTTCTATATCTGTAGATATTCAAACCTTGACTTATCAACTAACCTGAGGTCCTGCACATCCTTCTATTATTCGGCAGAGGTCCCTTCCTGTATTGTTCATTGTATGATTCTGTAATTCTACGACTTGCATAAGATATTGGAAAGTTAAAACTTTGCATCTTTCTGGTGTAGAATACCATGTAAACCTTCTGAAACATGATTTAAGAGATTTAAAAAACTGTTTGCCTTTTTGGAAATATTAAACCTATATAATTGAACTACTCTAATAAGAAACACAATTTCTTATACTAACCGTAATAATGAGTACAAAGTGATTTGAGAACACAGAAAAAGCACCTAACTAGTCCTAGTGTTTCCTTGGTAAATGTCTTATAAATTTCTGAAAAAGAGAATGATAAACTGTTGAAAAGTTAGTGGGAAAAGATGGAATTGCAAGCAATAGTACTGAGCAAGGTAAAGCAATGAAGTACTTTCCACATTTATCACTGCTGTGTTCCCAGACTCACACACCAAGTTACTTTGGCTCAATAATTTATTTTAATGCTATAGATTTCATTGATCGTATTTCATACTGTACTAACCTAGCACTCAATGTTTTGTCCTACTGTCACATGTTGTCTTACTGCATAGATTCAGAACTGTTAAGGGTCACGCTGCAAAATGTTGTGGAGGCACTCACAGTCTCTGCAAAACTGACTTTCCAGAGAGGCAGTCTCTGGCAATGTTGGATGACTTGCTGGTGGTTTGGAGCAGCTTCTCTCACCACTCACTATTCACTACTGTCCTGACAGCCCATCACCATGCATGTTATAAGGCTGTGTCTGGAGGAGAAAGGAGAATGGGGAGGCATTAAGAGGGAGGAGGATATATCAGGGACTATGGTATTTGCTCACATACAATTCTGTCACGTGCAGTTGCACCTAGTTTGAGAAAACTGCATTAGAGGCCAGAGATAATGTGCCTTGCTACACTGGGGCAGAGGCATCTTTGAGCCTATTTCCAGAAATTGCTGAAAAGCACTATCTTACCCTTCTAAAAGGCATACAACATAGCGTTTTCAGTTTTCTGAATTTTTTCCTCCTCTTTGTACATGCACTGTCTTCTACATTGCTATCTTTTCCTGGACCTTTCTCACACCACTTTGCAGTTGTGTTTGTGGGTGATATACTGTAATCATTAGTGTGGCATTATATCTCATTTCTCAAACCTCAGGTTCATTCCTGAAACAGACTCCTTCACAGACAAATATCTACTGTGCTCCACAGCCATTTGGCAACTACCTACTTTTGCCATTTATACACACTCAAATTTCTAAAAACCTCAAACACCCTTTTACCAAATGTCTTATCTGGAAAGAGTGTTTGAAACCTCAAACAACATTTCTCTATTAGACTGATAAAGAGACTGACTTTGAGAAAGATTTTTTCCAGGCGTTTATTTAAACAGTTAAATGAGAATCTTTTAGAAGAAAAATTTATTCAGTTCAGTCAGTGCAGGAGTAATCAGACTTGTAAACCAACAGTGATTATTTTTAAAATATTAAAAAATGGAGAGCAAAATGAGAAGGAAGGATGGTCTGTGAAATATGATGTAACCTATCTTGTTTAAAGAGTTTGTTTTAGGGTTGGGAATATTACCATAGAAAACTTGAAAAATTTGGAAAAGAGAAAATAATTTCTTTCTGTATGATAAAAGCTGATGACTTTGAAAAAATAGATGATGAATACTGAAAACATTTCTTACTTTTGAGAGAGTAAGATTCTGAATTCCTTGACACAAATGTTAATTAGAACTAATTCCAGAGAGTTCATTTCATCCATATTCAGCAAGAAATAGTCACACAAATATACTGCTTGTAAAGGAATGCACTGGCACTTGTTTATGTAATATGACATTTTGGTCCACAAAAATCACAACAGTACGAAACTTAAGCATTGGTGGAAATGCAGTTGAAGACACTTAAAGCTTAATATTTATAGAATATATTCAAATCGAAGGACCCTTCACTTTTTCTCCAAATTTTGTCTGTCTTCACAGCAAACATCATATACTGTTTTCAAATATGACGTATGTAACTTCTTTTAATTTTTGCCACTGCTTTAATGGTATACATCGTTCTGAAATATCCTGGACACACCTAGATAACTACTTTCTTTGACATCATTTCTTCATGATTTCCACTCACTTAGAACTTCAGAAATTGTTCTGAGCGTTATATACTTCTCTACATCTACATGAGTTGATGCATTTCATCTGCATGCATTTCTGAAGCAGTAGGAAAAGAAACAAAAGTTTTCACATAACTAAGGAGGTATTGTTTTAATGATTTGCTATCAGTATTGCTCTTGCTATCAATGCAATGAGTTCTAGACCACATACATTTCAAAGTAAAGTTACAAAATGTGGCCCTTTGGATCTAATTCCTTTATTTTAGATGGATTTATTAAGTTACACAGAATATTATGACAACATATTCTTTAATAGACAGCAACCTTTCTCTGAAATTGCTTTAACAATCATAACAAAAAACTTCCATTGTGATTCCTTCCAAGCCACTGTACTAGAACAAATTCAACCCATTCTAATTGGGTGACATCAGGCAGCAGTGAAAATGCAATTTGTTGTGAAATTTGTTTTTGCATTTTGCTATTAGAAGCCCTGTGTTCAGCTCTTTCACAGCTCTCCGTTGGACCTTATCAAAGAACATGCTGGCTGGAGGGCATCAGCAGCACTGATCACTCAAAGGGAAACAGAACAGCTGTGTTCCTGACAGCTGGAGCAAGCATGACGTCCATCAGCAAATAACAGGAATATCTAAAACTGTTCTCCTTAGCAGGGTGCTACCAAATCCAGTTATGTTGTAAATAAGGGTTCTTAGCCACTGCCAAGTCCAACCATTATTTTTTCAGTAGATAATAAACATTTCTTTTTAGATCTGTGTATTTGTTTGACATGCTGTCTTTCATCATCTATAAAGTAGCTTTAGGTAAGAATTATAAGAAGATTAGCTCTTTCAGAGAAGCGCAAGTCCTAAGAATCCTCCTATGTAGGTGTACTGCAGAAGTTCATCCTGCAAACATACACAGAAATTTCATACAAGAAATAAATTTTCAGGTCATACTTTTAAGCCTAAAAAGAGCTGCTAATGAGGTGTATGACCTGCTCCTGAATCATCTGTGTATCATCTTTTTTTATCCCGATAGTGATATCTGCACTTGAAAAACTTCATCTTTATTATTTTCAATTTACAAAATTCAAAGTACATCTGACTTATATGCTCAGGAATCAAGACTACATTAGCCCAGCACTGCTTATCTGACAAAGTTACCTATACCACAGAATCTGATTTTGGACTGTTCACTAGGTACCCCCTGCAGACAGACAAAATGAAGATTAAAAAAAAGAAGAAAAAAAGGAGAAGAGCATGTTTGATGTTCTTGATGCTGATCAGTGTGACACTTTCTGTTTACCCCTCTGAGTAGTAATTAGAATTCACTTTAATGGATTTTCATAGCATTTGCTCCTTATGTGAAAGTGACTTGTTGGCTAGTTAACCTATTGTTCTACTAAAGCAGATATGATCGCTCAGATAAAAGAATCTGATAGTTCATTTAGCTTTACTTCTGTTCCTTGTTTTTACACTTTTCAGTTCTAAAAAATCTTTAACCCATTCTCTAAGGCATTAGCATTACCTAGGGTGGATTATACCATTACAGATGTAGCTTCAACACAATTAGTCCAGACTGTGATGTTTAAAACAGCTCTAGATTATTGCCTTATAGCCAAAAAGCTATAAACATGCTGGCCATTGTCCTATTCTTTCAGGACAGATGTTGCTTGAGAAAAAACAGATACTATATTTGATACATTAAGTTTTAAACTGGACTGTGTATTTTTATATATATATATATATATATACACACATATATGAGTAACAAAGATAGATCTCACAAACTGCATTAAGACTTCCAGCCTTCCAGTGTGCCCTTCACATGTTCTTTCCATGGTTTAGACACCCTGTTGTTAATCTCCCAATCTTCAAATATGTGTCCCACAAAAATAAAAATAATATTTTAAATTATAACCATGTTATACAAATTTTCAATAGCTACATATTCCTATATATACATACACTACATAATTCTTGTGTGACTGTATTTTTGCAAAAAAATCAAAATGCCGTGACTAAAATTTTGCCCAGAGAAAATAAAATAGCAATGCACTAATGAATATGACTCTTCCTTCAGTCACTAAATTTGCATTTGCAATCAAGACATTAAAGAAGTGACAATTAAACAATTAGTATTGAAAAATCTAAAGTATACAAAATTAACCCCAAAAACCTGAGTCAAATGCTGTGATTCTTCCAATACCTTAGTCTAATGTGTTCCTGTATTCGTGTGATAATGAAATAGTTCATGGGAACATCATCCAGACTGCTGACTTGTTGCACAGAGCAGTGCATTAAGGTATAGGTATCTATACTAACCTGTCTGAACTTCTAATTTTTGTAGTTATGTATTTGTTATGCGAAGTAAAGATGATGATGCCTGCAGGAAATCTAAACATCAGTTCTTTACCATACAGACAGCTCTCATTTATGCAGGTGTCATGTATACCTCCATGCATGTTAAGAACAATCTCTTTCACTTATGTAAAGGCAGACTCTGGTCTTTCCTAACATATTACCAAGGTGGGCAGGGGAAGTTCTGCAGGTCTATCAGTGAGCTGCCACCTACTGAGAGCAGTTTGATTTGAAAGTCACCTGGATTTTTAGCATGAAAAAATGAAGGTAGGATACAGGAATTAGAAGAATACAGGACCTCATGGTTCCCAGACTCTTTTTTTCTTATTTCCAAGAGATATAGCACACTGCCTTTTACAGATGTCTCCCTTTAATTGTCTACATTGCCTCTCGACGCAGTGCTGCACTGTGCTAGCCCTAGCTCAGAGCTATGACTAAATGCAGTAATCTAGCTTTTACAGCTGCAGTATGATAGACAGTGAGGGAGGATGCCTTCCTTAACTGTGTTTACTTATGTACAAGACACGAAAACAAAAAATGACTGAAACTCCTGTGAAAACAGCAAGACTACCTGCTCCTAGCTGCTCTTTGTCAACTAAAAGAGGTTTTCCATGGAATTCAAGATTTCTTTTTAAATAAGTGATTTATAATCTCAGTAATTCTAATTTACTGTAAGCAAAACATCAGATTAGTAATGTGTTAAATATGAGTTATTAAATTCCCATTAGACTAAATTACCATCCATAGAGATATAGAAAACTACTCCAAATTAATTTGAGTCTTTCAATAACTATGTATTCAGTTTATTTGTGAAAGAATTTGTAATTTTAAGATTTGTGCTACAGCACTTTGCTTGGTTTTTACAGTAAGACCAGGACTATTAGGTCAGAATATATGCCCTATCCTCTCAAGTGAATCTTTTTTACAGAAGAAAATAAAATAAAGTGCTCTTTTAAGAGTAGTTTCCATGCAGAAATAAGACACAGTCAATTTTGAGGGTTCTTTAACTGAGGTCTAGTATGAAATAACCTTTACACTTCATCTATATCTATCTAGATATTACTGGGCCAGGTGATAGTCTAGTACCCTCCAGGAATATTTTTCTAATGATGTCCCCATTATTTTTCAATTGCAGCTTGCCTTGAAAGGAAACACTGTTTACAGACATTTTCAAAAGCCTATTTTTCAAATCCCTAACACTGTGAAGAAAATACACTTATTTTTTTCTTGCTGCCGATTCTAAATATCAATGAATGAGCTGAAAAGCCTATTGTAGTAAATACTGCCATTTCTTCATCTTGAATGGGCTTGACCTCCTTTTAGTAGGTTATGAAGCTACTTTTCTTGAAGTTCTTCGTAGAAACAAGAACCTCTGGGATGCTGACAGAGTGTTTCCTTCTTTAAAGTGAGTGGTCTGAGGCTTGGTGTTTGACTTCAAAGAACAATAAGTGTTCTACAGTAACTGTTCTCCAACATTTGAAAACTATAGGGAGATAACACTTACTAGAGATTAATATTCACAGGAAGCCTTAAAGCACAGAGTTGCTATACTGCAGCTAAAAAGAGGAATTATAAATTAACTTACTGCTGGTTATATATGTACATGTATAAGTATATGTATGTGCATGTGTGTGTTGAAAATGATATGCACTTATAGCAGTAGCACTCTATTTAGACACGTCACTGTCCACTGAATAATTCTTTACAGTAAAATGTATTTCTTTAAGAGCTATTGCTATAAGTTGGTGGTGACATCTATTAAAACCTATTTTTCCATTTAAACCACACACTTTAAAATCCTTACATGCAATGTGTGATGTACTTTTTCTAGTACCTTATTTTTTATATGTATTTATGTACTTTTGTTACATCTAAAGCAAAATACATAAGTCAAAAATTTGCTACTATTTGTCGAAGTTAACAATGTGCAAACAATTAAGATCTTGCAAACATAAATTTTTTTTTGCTTAAACAAAGAGTAAAGACCATATATTTGTTTAGTTATATTTTATTCTTATTTCTCAACAACTGCTGAAATGCATTTAAGATGTCTTGGTGAATGAGAGAAAGACTAGGATTAAAATATAACCTTCTGTAGTTTGAATAATCCTATAGAATGAAGTGCCAAATTGTCTAAACTGTCTAATTGCATTGTTTGACTTGAAGAACCTAAGTAATACAGCAGTATTAATCTCTAAATGGTATTAGTTTTCTATAGATTATCAACATTATTTTGTAGAATGCTAATTAAATTTGAAGACCTTCTTAAAAATAGCTTTGCTGAAGATAATTCATAATCCAAAACCAGTGAAGGAAAGAAGCACTGAAAAATCTGCCAGTTGCCTAATGCCCTTAGTCTCTGTATTCTGCTTATCAGTGTACTAAACCTCAGCACATAGTTTCCTCCATTTCCGTGGTTCTAAATGCATGTAAATGCCATAATTAATATGTTCTTTGGACTGCATTTGTTGGCTTAGGAAATACTAACTTGTATGTTCTGCTTAATCAGCATCTTTGCCTAACTTTTGCAGTAAAGGACACATATTTCCAAGGCAATTTTTCTCTTAACTTGCCTTTTGCTTTTGTAAATGACAAGTCAGACTTCCACTTTCCCATCTGTGCTCCACTTTCTACACTCAGAACATATACTTTTGCTTCTTCTGATATAGTTTTCAATAGACATAGAATATGCTGATACTCCTTTACGGAGCTTAAATATAATCTAGTTCCAAGCCCTGTGTGGTGGGCAGGGACACCTTCCACTAGATCAGATTGCTTAAAGCTCTGAAAGAATTTCTTCCTAATATCTAACCTAAATGTGCCGTCTTTCAGTTTAAAGCCATTCCCCATTACTATATGCCCTTATAAAATGTCCCTCTATGGCCTTCATGCAGGTCCCTTTATGTACTAGAAGGCTGGTATAAGGTCTCCTCTGAGTCCTCTCTGCTTCAGCTGAACAACCCAAATGCTCCCAGCCTGTCTTCATCAGAGAGGTACTTCTGCCCTCTGATCTTCATGACTGTCCTCTGGACTTGTTAGTTAAGAAGTGAATTTTACTTCTGGGTCCAGTCTAATTCATTTCAAAAGGAAAACAATTGTAGACACAGCCACAATGCTTTTCATAAATTGTTCCTATTTCCTATCTCTCCAGGCCACGTTTGTTTTTTCCAATTTGTCTCTTTTCTGCAATAAGCAAGACTCCATCTTTCATTTACTGCTATATGCATGACAGTGTGATGGGAAGGCATATTTCCTCACAGCAATGATGCTTCAGTGCTGACAGTGGTCTTTCCAGGATAAACTATTTCGACTAGAAGATCATCCTGTGTTTTCCTTCCCTTTCTCTAACAAACTGCTACCATTTCTAGAACTTTCAACTTTCCAAATATCTGAAATCTGTTTGCATATGGTATAAGAACTAGGATACATGGCACTTCATATTGAAAAATAGAATGCTATTGAACTATAGCGCTTTTTAATCGCTGTATAATCTGCTTAGCTACCGTGTATGAATGAGATAAATTGAGGGTTGAACTTCTTTCCAGTCTGCAAAACCATAACAATTTATCTCTTGCAGAGATACAAGCACTAAAAATGAAAAATGAGCAGATACACAAATCTTGATTCTCCACTTGTGTAGTATATGCCTGTTGCTGCCTAGAGGAATTTACATCCCAGTGGAGAACAGAGTGGGAAGGTTTCTCTGAAGAGACCCCTAGTCTATTCTGAGTGTCACCATTCCACAAAAGTCTTATTGACAGAATACTTTATGATATTATAACAACACAAAAGCAGTTCATGAACTTGGAGGTGTCAGTGTTGTTTCAAGAAATGCTGCTTTCAGTATTTTTTTTGATGCAGCAACAATGAGCAAAGCAAACCCTATAGACTCAAATTTAAAGGACATGTTTGGTTGGGGGTTTTTGTCTTTAGCACTGTCAGTGATAATCAAAAATTCACAAACACCTTTTGATATATGAATATATTTGTTTCTATTTAAATTGATTTAAAGTTTGAACAAAATAGGATTTAAACATTCAGGTTTAAATCTATGCCTTAAAAACCATGCTCAGTATTGCCTTGGAGTATGTATCTCTCACATTGCAGCAGCCTCTGTGAAACTGTTGATGGGCCCACTTTTTAGCCACTCTGTATGCAACCAATTATAAGAAGACTACCACAAAATACAGCAACAAACTCAAGAAGAATTAGGTTGTGATTTGCAAAGACATTAGAACAAAAGGTTGAGAGACATTACAGAGAAGGCATTGCATTTAAGAATTAAACCAGCTGGAGCGCTGGCTCTCTAGAAAGTCATTGAGAGACACCAAAGTCTGTTAGGATAGTGGGAGAGGTCTTGTCCTGGTTTCGGCCAAGAACAGGGTTAATTTTTTGCAGTAGCCATCAGGGGGCAGAGCCTAGAGCCATTCAGGCGTGCCCAAGACCCTAATGTCACTTGGTGCCATCTTACGCCTTTGCTAGGGGTAGAGGAAAGGGATTCTGTCTAGGTTCCACGAAGGAGGTGCCTCCCTTTCTGGTTGGGGAAATGTTGTTGTGGTTGGGTTGGGCCAGGCTCTGCGGTGAGCATTTTTGCATGTGAATAATTATCTATTTTTGTATACTTTTGTTATTAATACTCTTGCTGTTACTGTTTGTTTTCTTATCTCATTGCTGTTTCCACTAAATTGTTCTTATTTCAACCTGTGATTTTCACCTTTTTGTGCCTTCAATTCTCAATTCCATCACTGGAGTGGGAAGGGGAAGGGGGGGCAAGCGAGTAGTGTCTGGTTTGGGAGAATCTTGGTGAGGTGGGCACTAAATTGGGGAGTGCCATTCCTAAACCAAAACAGCACTATACCTACACACAGATACTGGATTTCATTCTTATGTTTGGATGTCTGATTTACTTACAGAAAGCACAGTGTTAGAATATTTATGTTCCCTCCCTGATTTAACTCCTAAGCTATTTGAACATTTTATCTGCTAAGGTGCTTCACTTCTGTGCTTTGACTGTGCCTAGCATATCAGCACACCGAAAATCACATTAGGTATTTATCTGCTTGTTTGGGTACCTAAATACCTTTTGTAAATATGACCTCAAGAACTGTTAGGTTGTGACTGTCCGCTAATACCACTCCCAAATCATGTGAAAGGGAGGATGTATAAATACCAATCCTAGGAATTCCTACAGGAATGCTGAAAGCCTTGAGTTAGGTTTTTAAATGTATGTATAATAGCTGCTCAGTGCTCCTGGATCTCTTTTGGGAAAATCTCTTGTCATTATCTTTGTCACTCAGCAACTGGGACCTCACAGCCTTGAAAATGTCTTTACATTTTGAAAAAACAGTCAACCATCTTGTGCCTTAAAAGACTGAATACCAGCATTGTACATGTTTAATCAGATTTTATACACATCTGGCCTCTGCAATACAGCCTGTCTGCGGAAAGCATGCATTCTGTCACTTCCCATTGATAAGGAGATAAATAGGACAAATCCACTGAATATCTGTGCTCAAGCACTAGGCTAAAGAAAAAATAAATCCCTGCAGCATTAAATTTCCAGATTTTCTTCTATTGATAATACAATCTCAACTAGAAATCTCATAAACAAATATTGCTGTTTTCAGTTAGATTGTTATTGGACATGTTCCCTGGAAAAAAATCACATCTTTGAGACTGCAAAAGTATTCTCCTATTTTAACAGTTGAAGTTGCAACTTCAGTTAAATAAATCTGACCACTTGTTGATGCTTGATCTCTTCAGATGTTAGCATAATTCAGGCTAGAAGAGACTGAGAAGGTCCCTAGTCCAACCACTTACCCAGACAACAGCCAGTTCTGGCCTCAGACCAAGATGCTCAATGTTTCACCCAGCTGGGCATGAAACTCCCCAAAGTCAGAGACAGTCCAGCCTCCTCGAGCCTCTGACCCATTGCTTGGGCAAAAAGATCCTCCTTATCTCCAGCCTGAGCATCTTGTGCTTCAACTTGTGTCACTGCCTTTCACCCTCCTGGCATGCATCACTGTGAAGAGCCCATCTGCATCTCCTCCATCCCTTCTCATTGATGCTGGGGATGCTGTTGGGTGCCCCCAAAGTTGTCTCTTCTCCCGGTAGAGCCAGCCCCAGCACTGTAGCCTCTCCCTGTAGGGCAAGAGCTTCAGCCCTTGGTGGCTTCTGCCAATTTAATTCCAGTTTATCTCTATTTTTTTTTTATTGGAAGCCCAAAAGTCAACACTGTATCTAGATGTGATATAGCAATCACTGAATAAAGGGTGATTCCACCACTCTGGGTGCTGCTATCCCTGCTGGTTGTGGAACAGCTGGTTTCTGCTCAGCTCACTGCCCCATAAGGCCCAGGGCCATCTCCACAAAACTGCTCCTCAGCTCTACAGAGCCATTGCTGTAGGATTTTGTTTTTAGGGCTTGGCCTCTGTCTTAGCTGAATTTTGCTTGCAGCTGCTTCCTTCCATCTATCCAGGTCCAGAGAAGGCAGCCTGGCCTCAAATGTACCATTTCCCCCTTGCTGCCATCAGCAAACCTAATGAGTGTGCTTTGCGTTCTCTCCTCCAGGTCACCTAGAGAGATGTTTAACACGACAAGTCCCAGGGTAGATCCCACACTATACCACTTCTTGATAACCTCTAGGCAGAGTTACAGCCCAGTTAACTGTGGCCCTGTGAGCTCTAACATCCAACTGGTTGTTTACTGGTTGCCATCACATCCAGATTCTGGTCTCCTAACTTGTATCCAAGAACATTGCTACAGTCAAGGTAAATGCCATCTGTGTCCACAAATCCAGTCGTTTTATGACCAATGGCAGTCATGAAAAAGCCTTATTGACTGTTTCCATTCTTCTTTCTAAGTCCTGAAATCTGGTCCCAGAGGACTCCATGATTTTCGTTTGCAGCAAAGTGAAGTCAACCACTCTGCACTGTATGCATTTGTTCCTTTAGAACTTCATACAAAATGCATTTAGCATTTGCTTCTCTACAGTGGTTGCAGAGCCTCACCCAGTCTTCTTGACTTTTCAGAGAGAACAGAAAATGGTCTTGCCAAAGACTGACTCAGTTGCAACTTAACAGATCAAACAGATATGTGACATTCTCTCAAGTAATCCCCAACTCAACCTCAACCACTGTTAGCCATTCCCCTCTTTGAATATTTCTAATAAACATGGAGGCTTGGGAGACCCTACTGGTGAAGACTGAGCAAAAAAAGGAAAGGTGGCACAGAGCACCTCAGCCTCAACTCTGTCTCTTGCCATTAAATCACCTCTCCCAATCAGCATTTTCTTATTCAGTCCTTTTCTGCAACTGTAGAAGCTCTTACTGGTCTTGGTGTTACTGTGTTATTTCTGAACCTGTAGCTGGACTTTGGTCTTCCTAGCACCAAGCCTGCCTGTCAGCATATGTGTCTAAACTGCTTTCTAGCCTATCCCTGCTTCCAGCTCCTGTATTCTGTCTTTTTTCGCTGGAGCTTTGTCGTGAGTTCCCTGCTCAGCCAAGGTAGCTTCCAGGATGTCTGCTCATCTCTCTGGGTACCATGGTAGACTGTTCTCACAGTTGGAGGTGCTGTCCTTAAAGGTCTGCAAGGCTTTCCTAAGCAACTTTGCTTTTCAGAGCGGTCTACCATGGATGTCCATCTACCAAATATGCCAAAATCTGCTTCAATAGTTAGCCAATTGAGCCAAAATCTGCTTATCTGAAGCCCTATAATCTGCTACTCTTTCTTCATTCTGTTCCTGATCTTGAACTCTCTAATAATATGACTACAACAGTTAAGATACCATTGATTGTAACATGTCTAACCTTTTCCTCCCAGTGAGAGAACAGCAGATGCAAGTGCTCATCACCCCTGGTGGATGCGTTCTGTTTGTTCACAAGGTTATGCCCAATGCCCTTTAGAAATCTTGACTGATCATGTCCTATTATTGGCCATTTGACCAGATGTCAGGGAGCATAAAGCCCACGTGAGAACAAGTCCTTCTGACACAGTTATTTCAAGAAGGCTTTATCCACATTGCCACTCTGATGAGTGGTCTCTTGCGCACTCCTACCACAGTAGACTGTGGCAGACCTGAATCATAAACTTGCACTGAACTTGCTGTTTGTCTCACAAATGAGCTGCACACATTTGAACTGCCACTTTGAAACCACAGGCAGCTCCCACTCTTGCCTTCACCTCCTATCTTTCCTGAAGAGCTTGTATCCCCCATTACTCGCTCTGGTTGTTCAAGCTAACACGCCGCACTTGCCATTGCAACTTGGCCATCATTTTCTGGCTGCACATACAGTTCTAGAACCTCCTGCTTTGTTTCTCAGGCTGACAGCATCTGTGTATGTGCACTTGACATAGATGTCCCTTTGACCTCTCTCATCACTCCTGAGGTCTTCTTTTTTCTCACCATCCTGCACTCTTCAACATCCAAAGCCTTTACTCTTTTTAGCACTTGACTTTGAGTCACAATCTCCCTCCCCTGTCTCACCAGTCTAAACTTTTCAACACAGTGTCCGGTCTTTAGGTAACAGTGCACTTGTCCCATTTTAGGAGGTGGATGCTGTCTCACCTTTGCAGTCCTTGATCCTCAGAAAAGGATCAAGAGTCTCATGAGTGACATGGTGATTGATGGTTGTCTTGGCCACAGTGACCATGAAGAAATCAAGTTTAAAATCTCTGTTGACAGGAGGAAAAGTGCCAGCAAAACTTCAACCCTGGACATAAAGAGAGCAGACTTTAGGATGCTCAGGGAACAAGTGAGTAAGGTCCCCTGGGAAAATACTTTTGAAGGTGCTGGGGTCCATCAATGTTGGTCACTATTTAAGCACCACCTCCTAAGGGCACAGGACCACACAATTCCAAAATGTCAGAAATCAGGCAGATGAGGCAGAAGGCCAACTTGGCCGAATAGGAATCTTCTCTAGGAAAATAGGCAAAAAAGGAAGGTGTATGCCCAGTGGAAGCAAGGTCAGGTGAGGAATACAGAGATGCTGCTTGCCTCTATAGGAAGTGTAGCCAAAGCTCAGTTGGAGTTGAAGCTGGCCAAAACTGAGGGAGACAATAAAAAGAGGGGGTTTTAAATACATTAACGGCAAAATGTATTGCAGAAATAACTGCAGCCCATTACAGGATGAGGACGATCATTTGACAAAGAGGGACAGAGACAAGGCTGATGTTTAAGGCTCTGTTTGGGTCTGTCTTCAACACTGATGATGGACTAAAGGGGGTCACAGTACCTAGAGTGAAGGATCATGGCTATGAGAATTATAATCTTCTAGTTGACCCCAAAATTTGTGAAGAATCTGCTCATCCAAATGGATCCCTATAAATCTATAGAGCCTGATGGGATTCATCTGAGAATACTCAAAGAGCTGGCTGATGTCACCATGAGGTTTCTCTTGATGATTAGCAAATGTTTGCAGATGTTTAAATGTCTGGAGATGTCTCAGTTGATTGGAAGCTGGTGAATGTTATCCTGGTTTTCAAGAAGGACATGAAGGAGGACCCTGGAAAACTTCAGGCCTGTCAGTCTTACTTCAGTGACTGGTAAAATTATGGAAAAGATTATTCTGGCAGGTATCGAAAAACACTTGGAAGATAATGCAGTCACTGGTCACAGCCAGCACAGCTTCATGAGAGGAAAGGCCTGCTTATCAAACTTGATTTCCTTTTATGACAAGAAAACCCAACTAGTTCATCAAGGGAAGCCAGTTGATGTAATCTTTCTGGATTTCAGTAAAGTTTTCTATACTGTCTCTCACAAGATCCTTCTGGACAAAATGTCAAGCCCACAGCTGCATAAACACATCCTGTGGTGGGTGAGCAATTGCCTCATGGGTCAAACACAGAGGGTAATAGTGAATGGGGTAACATCAGACTGATGACCTGTCACTAGTGGGGTTCCACAGGGCTCCATCTTAGGCCCTGTGCTCTTCAATATCTTCATAAATGACTTGGACACAGGACTACTAAGTAAGTTTGCAGACAAGCTATTAACTCCCTCAAAAACAAAGAGTCCTTGCAGAGAGACCTCAATAAATTAGAGGACTGGGAAATCACCAATTATATGAATTGGTGATTCCCAGGATATGAATTGGTGATTCCCAGATTCCCAGGATTCTGCACCTGGGACAGGGCAACCTTGGATTTATGTCCAGCCTGGGAAATGAGAAGCTGGAGGGTAGTCCTTTAGACAGGGACCTCATGGTCTTGGTCAATGACAAGTTGAATCTGAGTCAGCAGTGCCCCGGCAGCCCAGAGGGCCAACCATATCCTGGGGGGCATCAGGCAAAGCATCACCAGCTGGTCGAGGGATGTGATTGTCTCGCTCTGCTCTGCACTGGTGTGGCCTCACCTTGAATATTGTGTGCAGTTTGGGGCATATAAGAAGGATATAAAGCTATTAGAGAGCATCCAAAGGAGGACTATGAAGATGGTGAAGGGCCTAGAGGGGAAGCCTTATGAGGAACAGCTGAGGTCACTTGGTCTATTGTGTCCAGAGAAGAGAAGAATGAGGGGGAGACCTTCTCGCAGTCTACAACTACCTCACAAGGGGAGGGGCAGATACCAATTCTCTTCTCTTTGGTGACCATTGATAGGACCTAAGGGAAAGGCATGAAGCTGTGTCTGGGGAAGTTTAGGCTGGATATCAGGAAAAGGCTCTCCACCTAGAAGGTAGCTTGGCATTGGAACAGTCTCCCTAGGGAAGTGGTCACGGCTCCAAGCCTGCCAAAGTTCAAGGAGTGTTTGGACAACACTTTGAAGCATATGGTGTGATTCTTGCAACTGTCCTGTGCAGGGCCAAGAGTTGGACCTTGATGATCCTTGTGGGTCCCTTCTAACTCAAGATATTCTATTCTATGATTCTGCACCTCTTGTGACACCAGACCTTGTCAATGCATAGGTCCCTACCTGGCACCAGCCAAAAGCCATCCAGTTCCTTCCCTGGCAAGAGCTGGCTGCAGACTAAACCTAAATCACAATTTTATGTCAGAAATGAGTGCTAGATCTTGGCCAGAGCAGAACATTCCCAATGTCCCTTTTCAGACCACCTAAGATGCCTAGAGAAATTCCTAGGCTACTCCAGAAGCAGAGTCCAAAGACTGATGCACAAACTCTTCTCTCTTCATACTGAGCAATTTGGGTGTTACTTTTAAGTAATGTTGAACCACCATTAATCCAACCATATTGTTCCTAGGTTCTGGGGCTTGAAGTATATGGCAGATGAAAAGAAAATCAGAACATTCAGAGTATCTGTTACTACTATATGAAAAGGAAAATTAGATGCAATTCCATTGTGCCTTGCTTAGTTTAGTCAGCTGCACATTGATATACAGTCACGTGGAACAGAAACATTTGATTTTCTTCCTTTTTAAATACCAGAAGCAAAAATAGGCAGAGATCTCATCTCTTCCTGTTCATGCAGGGCAGATTTTAAAGTAGGACACCGAATGATGGAGCTGTGATTTTTTTTCCTGTACACTGTGTTCTTGAGAGCAGACATGCAGGTAAAGGAAAGAAAAGTGCTTTGTTTAGGGCCACACCTGAATTTAAGAGAGATTTAGATGAACGAAGTTTTATTTGAGAGAAGTGCTATCGAACTTGAATAGATAGAACTTGCATAGAGAGCTGTAAAGCTCCCAAAGAGGTAGTAAGAGCACTAGGAGAATCCAAGTTGGAAATAATTTATTTTGTGCTCTTCGCATTTAGATGGAGACCACAAGGCCATAATTCATCCCTGTAATGTGATTTTGACTGCAGTTAAAAAAGCTTTGCATCCACAGAAAGTATTTTCTTTTCCTTGATTTTACTTTTCCTTCCTTGGTGGAGAATTAATGCAATTGAACACAGCACCGACCTAGTGTGTGGGTCCATGGGTTTTTGTCACCCTGAAATCTAACTGGGTACATTGTGTAGAGAGGCTATTTTCCAGTGAGAATGTACACCATAGCTTCCCTTGTTATATTATGACTGGTTATAATTCATGTGTATGTTAGAGAAATATGTCCAAATACAGACTTAAAGCACTTCTGTCCATGGGAGTAGGAAACCTTAGTGTTTTATGAATGAAGTGATAAAACAGTGTCTTTATATTTCTGAAATTAAATTCACATAAAAAACCCTGTAGTGCTGGTATCATCTAGAATAATTACAATAATGACTTCCCTATTCAATTAACCTCTTTTAAAGCATTGTATTAGTGATTGTGGGTCATCTCAATGGGGATGAAATTGTCACACACAGAGTAAAAACACAAAGTCACAGTGGCAAAAGTTACAGATTCAATCAGAAAATTATTGCTAAAAGTACTTCAAATTCTCTGTGCCAGGAAAGTCTCCATTAGCATAATTATGAATTTTGTTTTAAGAACTGAAACTTGCAGAAAAATAATGATCAATGTAAAATGGGGAACAGTGATATTTCAGAGTTTTGTGGAATTTAAATAAAACATTAAGTAGCTGATTCTACACTTGTTCTGCTTATTTTTTCACCACAAATCTGCACAAACATTGGTGATCATAATGACTTTTGAAATTCAGCATCCACTCTTGGATAACACTTGTCATTTACGCAGTTCTGTCTAGAATAGGTATACATTACCTTTGAAAAATATTTAGCATTAGTCATACTCACCTAGATTTTTAAAAAAAAATTAATGTCACATGGAATTATGGTCAGTATTATTAAAATTCACCGACATGTTAAATAGTTTCTTGTACTTGTCACTGTCTCAAAAGGTTTTGAGGTTTAGGAAAGGACTTCTAATTTTTCTGAGGACTGTCCTTGTAGCACGCTAGAGTCAGTGGCCATGAATGAAAATTTACATCTGTAAAAACTCACACAAATCTGACTACCAAAATGTTGCTATTTTGTATTTTAGGTAAATTTCTTTTTCAGGCTCTATAAGAAGTAGACACTGTGTAATTACTTAATAAGTATGTTATTTGTTTGCTATGGGCTTGTTATTACTGGGCACTCTAAATTTTCATATCAGGACTAATTTTGGTGTTATCCAGAAAGTCACTTCTTTGCAAGTCTGGTGAGTCCTGGTTCCTGGCTTCAGTAAGCAAAATAAGTTAGACTCTGTGTTTCATAATTTCTTACTATAGGAATGAATCACATTTGAAAAAAAGATAAGTCTCTTCAGACTCATTGTGATATGGGTTCATCACTTACTATCTTCCTATTCTAATCCTTGTTGCCCAGTGTGGTTTTCTACATAAGTTGTGGTCTTCTCTTGGCTCAAACA
Source organism: Neopelma chrysocephalum (assembly GCF_003984885.1). Lineage (NCBI taxonomy): Eukaryota > Metazoa > Chordata > Aves > Passeriformes > Pipridae > Neopelma > Neopelma chrysocephalum. The sequence continues at coordinate 2,687,643 of NW_020925564.1, forward strand.
GAAGAAAACCAAAAGGTGTTTTGTTCCACCCAAAATCTTTCAGTTGTAAATTGTACTTGCAACTGTCTGGGGCAGCACTGGTGGAAAAGAAAGGTTAAGGGGTGTGAGTGTCAGGCAGGCAGGGCAGGCAGATCATCCCCTAAGGAAGTGCTCCGCCCAGCGCTCCTTGCAGAAAGACAGAACTGCTGATAAAGAACCCTTACTAGTACGCCACCGAAAAAGGTAGAGGATTTTTAAAAAAAAAACTCATATGTAAAACCTAACCACCGGAATCAAGAGCTTTATCCATTCTAAGGCTACTTTTTTGGATTTTCAGCATTCTATTGAAAGTATGCTGTTATTTCTGACTTGTGGTTTGGGAAAAAGTGAATCCTCATTTCTTTCATTTACTGACTTATAGACACTTTCAGAACAAAAAAAAAAATCCAACCCTCCATTTGCATTTGTTATCTCTGTCTGTCTGTTCCTAGAGGCTTTAAAATATGACAAGAACTAGTAGCATCAGGACATCATGAGAAGGAAGATTATTGAAATATTATCAAGATATTAACATTTCACAAAACTTTAAACTCCTAATAAGACTCCACTTCCAAGCTTTTCTACTTAATAAAAGGGAGATTTGAACACTAATCTATTAGTAATGAAAACCAGATGTCCAGTTAATTCTTTACTGTCTATACTTGTTCTTCCCTGCCTCCTATCAGACTCTATGCATGCACTGCTGCACCAACCTTGTTTAGAGAACTGCAAAACATGTCTGCGATATTAACTTTTCTTTCAAATCTAGACTTCAAATGACATCCTAATCATTTTCATATGTTGCCTTTCACAGTGGGTGTTATTTTTGGATAATTTCTGTAACCTTGTTGAGAATACTGTACATAAGTGTTATCTGTCATTGGAAAAAAAGCCACATTTAATAGACTCTTTGGTTTTTAATTTACAGTAATTTTAATTAGGATGAAGGTAAAGCAGTATTTGCGTCTATGAATTATTTATTTATTTACATCTCACTAAGTTTCATCCCTAAGAATGCTGTGGTTGGGTCATATGCCTTTAAATATGCAGGCGAAACAGATGAATTGAAAATTCTGTTGACAGGTAAATGTGAATCATCTTTTTTCATTCAAAGGAAAATAATCAAGCTCTTTTCAAATTATATAAAATGTAAAATGATTGCCTTTTGGGGAGGAGGCAGGCTTATCAGCATCTCTTCTATAGAAAATGATTTCCATTTTGTAGCTGGAGGAACATATGCTGCAGCTTATCTTGTCACTTGACTGCAGTTTTTGATATTTATTAACAGTTGATTTCCTGTAGATGTTGTTTTTTCCTGTTTCTCTTCTCTCATCTCCCCAATCAATTATTTTCCCGAAAATGACATCTGCCCTTCTTTTTTATTCTCATTTCTTTAAAGAAGATTGTTTTATTACTGGTTTCCAAGAAGCATTTGTACTGAGTGGTACAGCCCTAGTTCTATACATGATTTATAACAGTCTGTATTTGAGGCTCCACTTCCTCTCTTGCCCAGCTTTCCCTTGGTCATTTTTATCAAAGCCAGTGAGACTGGGGTTGCGTACTCATTGCAGTAAAGTACAGAAATGATGAATTATGTCTTCAAGAGAAAACTCATTAGAGATTTACATGGAGCAAAACCAAGACTGAGTAAAAGATGCACAGTTGTATACAACATCTTCAAGAAGTGTGCTACAAAACTAGAGACCTTGATGTACCCAGGAGCACTAATGTTCTGCATCTATGGCGGCAAAATCTAGAGTCCTGTAAGCTACTGCTACACAGTTAGGCTTTCAAGGATTATAAAAAAATCATCTTTTCCCTCTTCTTGCTTCAGATGTATCTGCTCGCAATTTTCATGGTTTCATATCTTTCAGTCCTTTGCTTTAGTCTTTGATACATGTTGGGTTTGCACTGTTCTTTTTTTGTGTGACTGATTTTGGAGGAATTGAAAAGTGTGGTTCATAACGTACCCCTTTCTTTTTTAGGATAATAAGACATGTTAGAATTGGTATTGACTTTGATCACAGATTGATAAAGCATAGCAAAGCCTTGGCCTGCTACTTAAGCTGCCATTCTCCACACAGAAAATACAGGAAGCTGTATCATAAAAAATTTTGTTCTCAGATCCTTTGCTGTCATGAGAACTGATTACGTGAAATATTCTTGCTTTGCTATGTTACTATAGTGCTTACATCTTCAAGGTGATATTCTAAAGTTCCTACTGTGTAATTGCCCCAAAGTTGTTTTTTTTCAAAATCCTGCTTGTAATAGTTTATCTGTGAAACCAGTCAGTGAGAAAAGTGATTGACTCACAGAAGAAAAGTATTTTTTCTTGTAAGTTTATAAAAAGTCATTACAAACATGTAAATTATACCTGCATTGTGTCTACCGCCACCACCTGCGTCTCCTAGAACGATTCCATCAACACTGCCTCCATACAATCCTAAACATCCACTGGTCAGATTATGTGACCAATACATCTGTTCTTGAACAAGCAGCAGTCACAAGTATTGAGGCCATGTTGCTGAGAACACAGCTGAGTTGGGCAGGGCACATCTCCAGGATGAAGGACCACCGCCTCCCTAAGATCTTGCTTTATGGTGAACTTGCCACCAGCTGCCGCAAGAGAGGAGCCCCGAAGAAAAGATACAAGGACTCCCTGAAACAACATCTTAGCCTTGGCCAGATTGACCACCATAACTGGTCTACTCTGGTCTCCAATCGGGAGGCCTGGAGACACACCATCTTTAGCGCTGCTGGTGCTTTTGAGAAAGCATGCAGGATCACCCTTGAGAAGAAAAGACAACGCAGAAAGAATCGTGCCTTGCAGAATATACCACCTAAGGAGTCTTTCTGCTGTGCCTTTTGCAACCGGTCATGCCTGTCTCGCATTGGCCTTTTTAGCCACCAACGCGCTTGCAAGAAACGTGGGTAGAGTCCTTCCCAAATCTTCGTTCGCGAAGCCTAGTCATATTGTTGTTGTGTCACAAACCCATGTGACAATAGGTAGAAAAAAGGTTACATGACGCTATTTATGTAGAAACTGACAGGTGTAAGAGATCTTCTATTGGGCAGAAAAAAGAAATAATAATCCTGATATTGCAATTGGGAAAAGTAAAACCAAACCTCATGAATTGTCTTGAGTCCTGGAAATAGAAATACTCCAGTTGAGCTGAGATGGAAGAGTCCTTTGCAGGTAAATGTTCACAGAGTAACAGGGGAGCATGAGGAAACCACTCCTTCATTAGCGTCAGTAACACAGGGGTGATGCAGACAGAAGTACAGTCAGGTTTCCAGCCTTTTTACCATACTCATTGCAAGCATCACACAAACAGATTCACTTATATGAGTGCATCTTTAGCACTGGTACCTATGGAAGACTCCTACTGAAACAGGTAAATACCTGTGCCTTCCAGATGGTTAAGTGCACTAGATTCCCTGAGCCTGTCTAAGAGGCACAGAACTAGACGAAGGAAGCAAGTAAATGGTGTAGTAGGCTGAATGGCTCCAGTAAATAAGATATTTTGACTTTATCAGCATGGGAATTCTTATTAGTACAAAGCTAAGAGACAGATGAAGTCTAATGTTTGTTAATAATAGTTTCAAATGCTTAAGTCTAATAAAGAAAGAAACAGCAATATTTGGACTGCGTAATACTAGCTGCTTTCTAGTTATAATAGTAACCAGGCTGAAATTAACTGCTTGATGAATCATATAAATTAAACATGCAATAATTCCATTTTTTGGTCTTATGAACTGCAAAAATTCAGTTTTCTAATTAAGATTTTGGTCTTAAATTATGCATCATAAATATTTAGTAGTTTATAAATGTTTTCTTTAATCATTTAATTGTTAATCTATTATTACAACAGATTGTACATTGACTTACTACAGTCTGAATTTCCAAAATAGCTATTGCAAGAACTTTAAAAACAAATTAGTAATTACGAGCATCTTTTTGCCTGAAGATATTTTAAGGAGGACCTATATGAAGATTAAGGTAGTCTATACAATTCTGCAGCTGTTGCTGCATTTTTCTAAAAACATGGAAGTTTCCAAAATGATTACATGTTTAGTACTATCAGCATCCTCATATTTTTGTGTTAGTAAACTGTTTTCTCTCTTCAGTGTATTTGTCACCAGTTACCAAATACTGTCATGCTTAGAAAGCCAATGAACCTGATGCCTCTACATCATATATTTAAACAAACAAGAGTGTTAGGTAAACAGAAACTGACTAATGTCATGGGAAAATAGTGTAAAAGTAGAGTGCAAACTCTGATGTAAAAAAAGAACCAAACCTCCTATTCTATCTGAGTTCTTATTGGAGACTCTCAAGTGCTTAATTTCACTTACAATCATTTAATATATTTTGATTTTAATGTCTCCTGAATTGTTTGTTGGTTTAGAAATTTTAAAAAAAGTCAAACATATCTTAACAGAAAAGTAATGCTCTTGTTCCACGAAAATATTAGAGAAGAGGTAGTCAAAGCAAATGGTCTTCACTTGCATTAGGTGTAAAAAAGAATCACAGAATCATACAATCAGCTGGGTTTGAAGGGACCTCCGAGATCATCAAGTCCAACCCTTGATCCACTACCACCGTGGTTACTAGACCATGGCACTAAGTGCCACATCCAGTCTCATCTTAAAAACCTCCAGAGATGGAGAATCCACCACTTCCCTGGGCAACCCATTCCAAAGAATAGGGAAAAGAGGTTATCAAGACAGAATATTTGAATATATGGAATAAAAGAACTAACATGACAATTTTTTATGTGTTGCAAAGAAAAATATTATATTTGGGAGCACTTTCTTAGGTTTTCATTTAGTTTTCATTTAGCCTTCATTTAGCTTAGATATTAAGCTTTCTTAGGTTTTCTTTTAGTCTTCATCATCTAATTTCCTAGAAAAGCAACACATCTTTTGTGTTTAATATTGAATTATAAACAACAGTTTATATTTTTAATAATAAAAATTTAACATTTCATGGGCTTTTTCTCACTAGCTGCATGTAATTACTTAATTACTGTACAGGGTATGAAGAAAAAATGAACTTTTTCTTTTGGCTGGTTATGCACTGGAAAAATCTCTATGCTCTGTAGCACTTCAGTTTTGTGAAACTGCAACTGTTGTGTTGACTCTTGGCGGAAAATGAGGAACTGCAAAAGTCTATCCGAGAAAACACTCTTGCTCTTTTCTATTGCGTTACCCATACACGGCTGGGGCCATTTACTGGCAAGGGACTACTTGGCAATAAGCATTTCTATGAATGTATCTTCCCTCCTCTCTGGTTTTAAGGGTTCACGTTCTATTTTGTGACATCATCAAAAATACATTTGTGCAAAAAATTCCTTTAAACAAATGTTTATCAACTGCATGAATTGGTCTTCTTCAGTATAGGTAGACTATAGACAGCTGGTCAAGGAAAGCCCTAGAGGATGTCAATCTAATCCTCCTTAACAGAGGACCGTGTCAATCCCTTTCCTTACAAAGCGCTTGTGCCATTTCCCTCCTGCATTGGTCTGGGCATTATCAGCTGCTTCACAAGGAAAGAGTGAGAATAAAGATATATACATGAAGACATTTTAGGCACAATAGCTAAGGAAAAAGGTTTTTATTCTGAATATATGTCCCTAATGTTTTCCTTTGCCTGGGGAAGAGGTGGTATTCTAAATCTAACATTTTTGTCATTTTGTTTCTCTTGGCTGCTTTGCATATCCTCCATTCCACCCAATGTCTCAATATTTTGAATGCCAGAAATTTTATTCTTTTAAATGTTCTTCTCTCTTCATACAGAAAATACAAGTACTTAGTCTTACTTTCTTGTCTCTGCTCTAAGCATGTATTTCATTACTGCAAATAAGAAATTAAAAGTACAGATAAACCAGAGATGAACAGGTATCTTGCAAATAAAGACAAACTGAAAGCAATGAGATCTAAGGAGTTAAAGTCTTCCAGAGAAGCTGCAAATGCCTATAGATATCAAAGTGAATTGAATTTAATTGCTATTTTTGTGAAATTTATTAGCCCTGGAAAGTAGTCTCAACTACATCTATTTTATTTTTCGGGCATTTTTAGAAGAACAACCATTTTTAATGAGAGAAATAAACCAAGGAAAGACACCACCAGATAGATTAAAGGTATTTCCAAGTGTTCTAAATTCTGTTAACCAACAGTAACTGACCTACCTAATGCATTAGTTGTGTCTTTTTCCCTGTGACCTGAATAACAGAATGTCATATGGTCCTGGCTGAACACTTTGTCCCTCAGCTCGTTCCATAAGCAAAATGCTTTGCAACCTGATGTACCTGCTTGGCACAGCTTGTGTTATTAATATTCTGTGTGCTCTATGGGTGTAAACTTTGTTTCCTCAGTTTTTCTAGCAAGCTGCAGATATATATTAGGCAGGGTTCAGTTTCCTAAGGTAGGCACCTAATGCTGTTTCTAGTGCACTAAAATATATGAACATTCATGCATGACTAGCAGACATGATATAATGACTACAGGGAACCATCCCCCTTCTGAGTGTCAGCTGGAGGGTAGGCAAGACAGTCAAACAGACGTCTATGTTTGGGCAAATGACTGCTGCCCATCTGTTTTTCTGTCATATAAAAACTCTGATTGCCTGATATGATCTGTAGAATTCCCAACACTGATTGCTGTAGTGCTTTGGATATCCTGTACTTGTAGCTCCCTTTAGCACATGAGACAGAAAATATAGGCAGATACAAAGATGTCATAATTCTGAAAACTATTAAGTCATTCTCAGTCAGCACTATATTAGATTGCATCTAAGTCTGCCTCCATTGCTTCTTTTTCCTCATAAATAGGAGAAAAATGCCATTACATTATCTTAACGCTGTGGAGGAAGGTGATGGGGCAGAGGCATAAACCAACAAGGCAACAAAACCTTTATCTTTATCTTAACCTGTGTGGTTGATCTTATAGATTGTGTCTATTGATGTTTTCGTTAAACATGGAGTTGTGCCTACTGCTGTTTACTAAACCTTAGTACTAACCATTAAAAATTATAATGATTTCAATCTGAAATTGGATAATTTGCCTGATCTGAATTACAGTTTAGTTTTTGTTTATGCCCAAGATAGCTGGTTTCAGGGTTGAGTTCTTCAATGTCTCTAAATTTGGACAAATTAACAAATCCAAGGTTGTAAATGTTTAGTATTTTGGACATTATTACCACTATGACTCATTTCCTTTTTTTTTTTAATACTTATTTATTACACAGAAACATAGAATGGATTGGATATAAGGGACCTAGAGATTGTCTAGTTCCTACATCGCTGTCATTAACAGGGATACCTTCCACTTCGTCAGGTTGCTCAAAGCCCCATCCAGTGTGACCTTGAACACTTCCAGGGACGGAACATCCACAGTTTCTCTAGACAATGTGTTCCAATGACTCATCACCCTCACAGCAGGGAACCTAAACTATATCTAAACTAAATCTAACCCCCTTAATTCTGAACTGGTTATCCCTCATACTACCACTACAATATCTGATGAAGAGTCCCTCCCCATCTTTTCTCTAGGTCCCCTTTAGGTACTGGAAGGTGCTATAAGGTGTCCCCAAAGTCTTCTCTTCTCCAGGCTAAACAACCCCAACTCCCTCAGCCTGTTCTCACAAGGCAGGTGCTCCAGACTCACTCCTACCCTACTAAACTTTTGCGGGTTTGAAGGATTTCCTATGAATCAGAACTTTTCATGGCTTTTCTATACAGTTGAGTCTCAGTAAAACAATATTACTGGTTTATAGATTCCATAGGAAAAGATACCAGGTCTCATGAACTTTATCAGGCCTGGATTAGGCACAAAAAATGCCCAAAATTAAAACTGTTATGTGCCCCTACTGTGTTTTGGTTTTAATAGCAAAAGAATTATATATCCTAATATAATATATATAGAGAAGTATATAATTTTCCAGTAACAGATGAATATCTCCCTGATGGGGGAAAGAAAAAGCTAAACATTTCTTCAGACCCATTCTTTTACATGTTATTAGAAAGATATGGAGATGAAATGGTGTCTACTGCAAATAACTTGCTTTCTTATTTAATCAACAAGCTGAACAACACATCAACATTTTCTCTCTCTTCTATGTTAATTTTGAAAATGCCTAATGTTCTTGAAAATTAGGTATTCATGGGATAGACAGGTGGTGTGCAAATTTCTCCAGGCAGCAGTGTCCATAAGACTTGAGTCATGACCTGCCTTTGCTTTTCCAATTTTCATTTTAGTTTGAAACCACAAAACTGATTGTACAAATTCCTTCAAGTAGTTTCAAATAGGACTATTTTTCTTCCCCATCCTATCACTCCAGCATAAACATTCAAGATTTGGCAGTTGTTTTATTATTTCCAATGTGTAAGTCTGGAGACAAAAAGAGTGTTTCTTGCTTGAGCAGCTGGAATTACACTATCACCAACAACATATTAATTATATCTCACATATTCTTTTTTTTTAATCAGGTAATCATTCAAGAAGTTTTAGTTTCCCAATCACTCGCTTAACCACTGCAGTGAAACTGGGGAACTGTTTGTTGTCTTTCACAAGAGATTAAGTTTTGGCTTTCAGCCAGTCAGTCTGAACCAGCACTAATACAATTCACAACTGGAAGAAGACAATCGATTAATCAATACTACAATTTTGAACTGACCACAGCACTAGCACTCAGCTATTAGACTTACTGGCTGACACCTTTTAGGATTAATTAGGTAGCAAGAGCAGACAAACTAAAGATTCATTTAAAGATGTTTTAGTTTTCAGATCAAGCTGCCACTCTATTTTGTCATTTTTTAACTTAGTTATGTCAATGTGAAATACTAATGTAAAGACACAGTATTGAAAATAACGCATTACTCTATATTGAAAATAACACATTAGAAGCCGACTCCATAGATCTGCTTCTTGGTTTAAAGTAAACTAATTTTATGCTAGTCTCCATATTATCTCATTACAAAATATAAAACTACATTTTAAAGAAAGATGGCATTTCCTTTTATTCTTGCACATTGGTTGGCTTTTTTTGTTGTTTTTTGGAAGTCCAGGTCAAACCTCATGGTTTCAGGATTTCCTGCCCAAAAACATCACATATAATTTATCACAAGGCTGTTAATACAGAGCCTTTTTGAAAGAAATTAACTGTCTCAAGTTAATCTTCAAATATATAGCTTTTCGTTTATTTGTTAGTAGACCAAAAATGGCCCCACTGATGACATAGTAGTTAGGTAGAATCATAGAATAATCCAGAATCCTGAGCTGGAAGGCACTCACAAGGATCATCTGAGACCAAGTCCTGACCCAGCATGGGACAGCTGCAAGAATCACACCATGTGTTTCAAAGTGTTGTCCAAACAATCATTGAACTCAAGGCTTGGTGCTGTTACCCCTTCCCTAGGGAGACTGTTCCCATCCCCAGCCACCTTCTAGGTGCAAAACCTTTTCCTGATATTCAGCCTAAATCTCTCCTGGCACAGTTTCATGCCTTTCCCTTGAGTCCTATCAATGGTCACCAGAGAGAAGAGAATAGATGTCCACCCCTCCACTTCCCCCTGTGAAGAAACTGTAGACTGCAATGAGGTCCCCTCTCAGTCTCCTCTTCCCCAGGCTGAACAGACCAAGTGACCTCACCCGTTCCTCATATGGCTTACCCTCAACGCCCTTCACCATCTTCTTTGCCTTCCTTTGCTCTCTAAGAACTTAATATCGTTATACGATGGTGCTCCAAACTGCACACAATATTCAAGGTGAGACCACCTCAGTGCAGAGCAGAGCGGGACAATCCCCTCCCTCGATCGGCTGGCGATGTTTTGCCTGATGGCCCCCAGGACATGGTCGGTCCTTTTGGCTGCCAGGTCACACTGTTGACTCATATTCAATTTGACACTGGCCAGGCCCCTTTCCACAGGGTTGACCTCCAGCTTCTCATTCCCCAGTCTGGACATACATCCCTGGTTTCACTGTCGCAGGTGCAGAATTCAACACTTGTCTTTGTTAAACTTCATATGCTTGGTGATTGTCCAGCCCTCTAATTTTTTACTTCTTTATCAAATACATTTTTATCAAAGGAGAAGTTAGCAAATACATTTCAATAATCAAGGTCTTAATGTTCTTTTGAGAATTTTTGTAGATTTTGTCTTGTCTTTTTTTAGGAAAAAAAGCATTTTGCATGTATGAAAGTGGAGTAAGGCCATCTCAGTCCTTATTGACAGGGTAATCAAACCCACATAAACTCCAGCTGACAAAAAAGTGACTGTTTGGATCCTGCTGGCTGGTTATCATGCTTTTATTACAGAGAAATTGGTTACCTTATCAGTACCTTTCGTGGTGCTGTGTGTGCAGTTGCTTCTGCAGCTGTTCATGTCTCAGCTCTCAGCTCTAAGCTCAGAAGCAGGAACCAATACTTTTTCAGAGAAGCTGGACGAGAGCCTGCAAAACACAATCCCAGTTAAAAGCAGTTCCTTTCTGGTAAATCAAACTGTAATTTACAAATATCTTAGTTAAGAATATTACCTGCTGGAAACAATATGCACTAACAGTGGTATCCCAACTTATCCAACTTAGTTTTCTTTTATAAATACATAAAAAATTTGAGAATGCTACCACAAAGGGGCAAGAAAATGTTCAGTCTCCAGCTTAAGAAACAGTAAATCAGTCTTTCTTAAGATCTGAATTCCCACATCATGAAAACTACACCTTTAAATTCGGCTACATCTAAGACAATGAATCTTAATTCTTTCTAAATTTTATGCAAGAATAGAAGAAACTCAGGGAAATATCTAGGCAATCTCCCTGTTAAAGATATTATATGGCTTCTGTCCATGTTTGATGCCTAATAACCTTTGAAAAAATTGATGGTAAATCAACAAAATATTGGTCATGTAGTAGATCAAACAAACAGATTGCCTTCTGGTTTACATTGATTTTTGTGTGCAGTGATTAACCTATATTTTCTTATAATACAACTAATTCTGGTTTATATCGAACTGCATAGAGGTTTTTTTAGCGTATGATTGAAGTGTTTTCAGTTTTAAGAATCAAAAAATCTAATTAACTCCCTGATTCCCCTTAAAATCAGTTTAATTTAAAAGCACTGAAAAAAGGTTAGGTGTCTTGGGTTTGTTTTTTTTTTTAGTAACTTTCCACTTCCCATTGCTGATCAACCATGTTTAAGATTTTTTTTTCTTAATATTCAAATATAAATTTTATCTTAATCTTTTTCTTTTGTCTAAGTTACAGAATACAAACTCACTTTTCGATCACCAAAATGCAAAACAGGAGGAGGGATTGGAAAAAAAGGGAAATGACTACCCCGGGAACATGGCTAGTTAATCCATACACGGTTAATTTAGATATAGTGTAGATTGATTGATAGACATATCAGGCAATAAATTGATCAGTTACACAGTTAGTGCCAATGTATGCACCTCCTGCCTTTCTCTCTTTACTCTCTTTGTCTCTCTCTCTATATATAAATAGTGTGTATGAATATATTTGCCTAGGTATACATATGAATCACAGTCACATACTAATTGACAGTACTGTACCAGAATTCTTTCCTAGTATTTGTGATAGTTGACCCAGAGCAAAAGCCAAATACAGAGTATGCATGTAGAGCAACAGCATCAGTAATTCCCCAGCAGCAGTACTTGTTCAGCACCAATACTGTCTTGGGACTGGTGAGAGAACCCTATCTATGGAACCTCCCTCCTTCAGGTTTTAGTTGACACAAATCAGTTATTTTGTTTCTGGTCATCCTGACTCTTGGCATTCTTCTTATGTCTCCCCTTGTCCTCTTCATACACCAAAAAGTGACCTGTACCCCAAGATTGTTCTCCTTTGATGGCCGGCAATGGGCCACTGGTGAGTTGTTTGTAGCCCAGGTCCTCCTGTATCTTGCTGTTCCTTGCTTTTCAAGGACCTCTAGAATCCATTTTTATTCTAGGGTAATAGATACACAGAATAACTACTTGCTATTATTGTCTGTGAGTCCCTATGCATATATGTATTCCAGAAGTGTTTTAGCAGTGTATATCACACTACATAGATGCCTAGAATTAAAACTTAGACAAACTCACCCTATTACTCTTCAGGTAAAGATTGTTTAGGTGATAAAATGAGGAAGCTACCAGAGCTAATTTTTCTTGAGTTTCAGTCTCAATTTAAGATTTTTGGCTACTGAATGGAGCTCTTTTGACTTTCCATAACCTAACGAGTAATTGCAAATTAAAACAGTAGCTAATTTTAGTAAAACTTATTGATGTAGTAGCTAAACCATTCTGTTTACAGACAGGAACACTTCATATACATATGAAATATTGTCATGTATACTTTCATATACATATGAAATACTGTCACACATTCTGAATGGATTTTTTGTTGAAATTTGCAGTCTGATTAAAAAATGGTTAAAGGTTTATGCTTCAGTTTCTGCTTTAATGCAGGCTGATGTTTCGCTTCGGCAGTGAGAAAGTGGTATTGCAATAAATGGCTGTAATTGCTCTGGCTACTATTAGTTGGTAGAACAGTGGTACAATATTCTTTAATTTATCATCGTACTGCAAGCAGTCACTATGAAGACCCTATTGTTACCAGTAAAAAGAAACTTTGAAGTGGAAAAAGCTGCTGCTCTGCATCACGCCTATTGACCAGTTCCCTGGATACACTTAGCTACACCTGACTAAAGCTTTCATTGGAAAATGGATTGCTTCAAGTAACTCGGAAGGCCTAATATATAGTCTACCTCATTTATTTTTCAAAGATAGTGGAGCCAGTCATCCCAGCAAAGTGACAACATTTTTCTCTCTATACACAAGGAGGAAAAACTTCTTAGCTGGCTCTGCTGGTACTGTACTGGGTATAATTAGCCAGCTTTTCCTTTATCCAGATTGCAGAGTAGGGAAAACCTGTGGCCCGGTTTATTCTATCCATCCTGTTGTCTCATGATCTTTTCCTTCCAAAACTTACTGGCTCCCTGAAGAGGAAGATACATCTATTACCTTAAAGCTGCAGTAGCTTGAAAGAACAGGAGAAATGGCCAGAGACAGGCATACCATAGAAAAAAGGTCTTCATACAATATTCATGTTAGCATACATCATAACTATTAATATTGTAGGTTGACTGGGAACATGCATTCTATTTAATTCTATATAATTATGTTATAATTATATATCATGGCTAGGCTTCACGAATGAAGATTTGGGAAGGACTCTACCCATATTTGCTACAAGCACGCTGGTGGCTAAAGAAGCCAATGTGAGATAGACAAGTCCGGATGCAAAAGGCACAGCAGAAAGACTCCTTAGGTGGTATATTCTGCAAGGCACGATTCTTTCTGCGTTGTCTTTTCTCCTCAAGAGTGATCCTGCGTGTGTTCTCAAAAGAAGCAGCAGCGTTATAGATAGTGTGTCTCCAGACCTCCCGATTAGAGGCCAGAGTAGACCAGTGATGAAGATCAGTATGACCAAGGTTGAGATGTTGTTTCAGGGAGTCCTTGTATCTTTTCTTCAGGGCTCCTCTTTTGCAGCAGCCAGTGGCAAATTCAGTATAAAGCACTATCTTAGGGAGGCAGTGGTCCTTCATCCTGGAGACGTGCCCTGCCCATCACAGCTGTGTTCTCAGCACCATGGCCTCAATACTCGTGACTGCTGCTTGTTCTAGAACAGATGTATTGGTCACATAATCTGACCAGTGGATGTTTAGGATTGTACAGAGACAGCGTTGATGGAAGAGTTCTAGGAGTTGCAAGTGGTGGTGGTAAATGACCCATGATTCAGACCCATATAAAAGAGTAGACAGCACTATGGCTCTGTAAACACTGGTCTTTGTACTTTTCTTCAGGTGTTTATTTCACCAGACTCTTTTATGGAGTTTTCTGAAAGCTCTATATGCCTTTGCTAGCCTGTTGTCTATCTCTCCATCGATCTCACCATCCGAGGAGATGATGCTTCCCAGGTAATTAAACTGCTGGACTGATTTGAGCTCTGATTCACCAATGGTGATATGGGGATGATGGAAGACTTCCTGAGGTGCAGATTGATAGAGAACTTCTGTCTTCTTTAAGCTGACTTCCAGCCCAAAAAGCTCAGCAGCCTCAGCAAAGCAGGATGTTAAACGCTGCAGAGCTGCTTCTGCGTGGGCGGCGAGGACGACATTGTCAGCGTAAAGCAGCTCCCGGACAAGATGATTTAAGGTCTTAGTATGGGCCTTCAGTCGCCTTAGGTTGAATAGGCTTCCATCAGTATGATATTGAATGTAGATATCATCTTCTTCATCGAGGTCTGCAGTGGCCCTTTGGAACATCATGCTGAAAAAGACTGTGAATAGGGTTGGTGCAAGAACGCAACCTTGTTTCACACCATTGGTTATTAAAAAGGGCTCAGAAAGCTCATTGCTGTATCTGACTTGGCCATGCTGATCCTCATGAAGTAAGATGATCATTTTAAGGAACTTGGGGGGACATCCTAAAAGTTCCAAAATCTGCCACAGACCTTTTCTGCTCACAGTATCGAAAGCCTTGGTGAGATCAACAAAGGTTACATAGAGTCCTTGTAGTGTTCCCTACACTTCTCTTGCAGTTGTCTGAGAACAAATATCATGTCTGTGGTACTCCCGAAACCACATAGACTTTCAGGTAGAAGTTCTTCTGCTATATAATTGTATATAATTAAATATCAATAATCATATTTATATGTTTTATTATATTTATATTTTATCATGTTGATATATCTAATAAAACAATCATTATTATTATTTTCAGAAAAGCTCCTCTTTAGTTCCTATTTTCTTCTCAATTCTGAACAGTAGACATCCAGAACACCTCACTCTATTACACAATAAATGTGCTCAGCTTTCACAGTAAATATTATCTCCTCTGAGTGGAATTCTCCTTTAAATATTGACTCAGAAAAATGTGGAATTCCATTTACTGCACCTTATTGACCTCTTAGATATGTGTGGTATATGATTAAAATGAATTTAACTGTTTCGTTTTGGGTTGATTTTTTTAGTTTTGTTTTGTTTTGTTTTGTTTTTTAGTGAATCCAAATCTCATTTTGAATTCTTTCATTAGAACTGCAGTAATCTGCAGGGAAGGATTTTCAGGACATATATGCTATTAGTGATGCAATTCTCTCTTCAGCTTAAGCTCTGATCACACCTCTCATTTTCTCCTGGGGGGAGACAAGCAGAAGAAATTACACACCATAACTGACTGATGTTATAATTGGAATTCAATAAACAATTCTGTTGCCAATACCTAGACAGGAATAGGCTCTGGCTCACTCGCTTTTAACGTGCTAATGTTTTGTCAGGCTAATCAGAGTTGCTTTTTAGAAATGAAGACCATCTTACAATATAAATCCAAGAACACAGTCAAATATGATGGTACTGTTATCAAAGAGACTGTTCCATATACAAACGTGTTTTAAAACAGTCTTTTACTCCTGTTGAGTCTTGAGACCATTCCATCAAATCAGAGATTTTACTGTATACGTATTTCTGAATCGGTTTTGTTAAAATTATGATTGTATGGTTAGGCTTCTGTGAAGAGCTTGGAGAAAACAGTGCTATGTTGCAGCTGGCTCAACAGCTGCTGTATATGCTTATCTCAAGAGCCTATATTTTCAAGTACATATTTTCAATGATGTTTTTTAATAAATCATTCTCTCACTAGTTTTAATACCTTATTAAAGGTATTAAAATACATTAGCACTTTCAGATCCATTATCATGCAGTGTTTTTCAAAAAATACGGAGAATACTTGAAATTTAAAATAAATAGTGATCTTACTACAGATGTCCTTAGACATTCATCCTGTGGCACACATATTACAAGGAAAGTAATATGAGACAGATGGTTTCCACTGCTGAACTAGAAGCTGAATCTCCTAGGTATTTTTTTCAATTAATTTTATATTTTGATGTCTCTCTACTATGGCTTTGCCTTTAAAAAGACATTGTAAACAATAAAACGTTTAAGTCAAACACTTTCATCTGCACATTGAAAAACTTTAAGAAATGTAAATCTCAGTGGAAATAATGGGCAAGAAATATAATTAGTTGTGTTCTCTCTCCTGTAAAGAAAATAAAAAATGTGGATTAAAGCTATCTCTATAAAGTTGTATGATTGCTTATTCCTAAGAAAACATTTAATTCTAGCAAAAGTCTTCTACTTTTTGTCTTAATTTTCAGAAGTATTTTGAAAATACACAAGAGAACAAATAGAGCATACCTTTCAGGACTTTGGTTTCCTAACAATTAATTTAATTTTATTTCTTCTTTTCAATGGCATTCATAAAACTAACACTGACTTAGGAAACTAGATAATATAATAGTTATTGAATAGAGAATTAGTACAGTAGTTATTGCATGGGAATTAACAACTATTCTTTTCTGATGATAAAAAAAATTCAAGATTTCTGTGTAGAAAACATGACCTAGCATAAACAACCCCTTGGTGGGGAAAAACTGAGAGATTGCTAAATAGCTGAGAGGAGTCACAAAAAAAAAATAGAGAAAAACACAAAAAGATTTTACATACAGACACTTTGGTGAATTTGATTTCTTTATAGAGGTTTTGAGAGTCAATAATTAATTTCCCAGAGAAAGTACCATAGATGATTGCTTTGCAGTAAGAACATTACATTTTTCTCAAGAACTTAAGAAAAACACATTTGAATTTCAGAGTTATAACTTTTTTTTCTGGACTATTTTCCGTATATCTTTTAAGATTTGATTAGACAATGTGCACGAATGATAGTTCTAAGGATGTCAGCAGTGATATCTCGACAAACAATAAAATAAAAAAAATAAAAGTGTTTCGGCATTGTTCCTAGTTAAAATACAAATGTGGAAGGAGGATATAAGGAAAATAATTTGACCAGAAGAACAGGAAAAGAGGGAGAATGTTTGCCTCTAACAAGCAACTAAAGAAGGGGAGAAAACATCATCTGTGGGTTTGTATTTACATGTCCCTATAAAAAAAACTCATGGGAATTTTTCCTCAATTTTACACACAAAAAGTTTTGCAGCCATATGGGGTTCCTGTGAAAATCAGAAAACTTTCTCAGGTAATATCTGACCATTAGATAGAAACGATTGCACCAATGTTATTACAATCAATATTACACCAAGTGACCTATTCATGCAAAATGGAAAGAAAAATCTTAACTAATTGTGTTGGAATTTGGCAATGTTTTTAAGGAGGAAAGCTGAAGGGACTTGGATATATTTTAATTTTATAAAAAAAGGGGACAATGCAATAAAATGTTATATATGAAATTATTGATACCTTTTTCCCTTCAGATTTTTTTTCTAAACTTGGAAGCATAAGAAATCTTGAAAAAATTTTTGTATTATATTTCAAAACTAGAGTTATTTCAGCAATTATTTTAATTTTCATTTATGTTTACATGTTCAATTATGCATTTATCACAAATAGTGTGCATGTGTACCCCAACAGTACTTCCACTTCAAATCTATTGCTACAGGTTCTTCAGAATATTACCCTTCAGAAAAGGGTAAAAGAAAGTAGCCCTTAACACTTTTCGCAAGTTCTGAAGCTTAAATCCTGTTAACTGAATGTCTATGGCTGCCTAACTGTGCCTGGAGTATTCCTAAACTCTTCTTGAAAGAGGATTCAGTCTTGCTGAGTTCTTAGTCCTTGCAGTCCTGGTGCTACATTATTCCCACCCTGCACTTGAGTGTTGAAGACCTTTGACACTGTGTATGGTTGGATCTCTTATGTAGCCAAATAATTGCTTTTGTGAAAACTTTGTGTCCTCTGGACACAAAGCTATGTGTAAAGTACACAACTAATTAAAATAAAACAGAAGAAAAAAAACCACACAAACTAATCAGCAGTTCTTTTCACAATTACATACACTCAAGCACCACTCTAGGGCTGCAAAACTGCCAATCTGACGAACGTCCATCATTGCAGATTGGCTAAATTCTGATCAAATTATATCTAGTAAAAGGTACAAATCCTAGTTATGTATGAAATCCTTTGTTTTTCTGTGTATTTCTCTATATTTAAATGTAGAGGAAATAATTCGTGCATACATCCACTTCTGTGGATGATTATGCAATAGCGAGGCATGCTGAGTCTACTGTAATTACTAAGGATGCCTTCAGTGTTTTAATATAAAGAACCTCAAACTATGCTATCTGTAGCTCAGTATAGTTCTTTTTTCATTTTTTTTTCTTTAGAATAAATATAGTAATAAAATTCTATGATATTTTAATGGTCATATAATAGCAGAGTGCACAAGCTGAACGTGATTTGTGGTGTCCTTACCAAAATGAGTTTCCCTCCTGTGGCTTCTTCTTTGCTCTTTCTCTCTTCTCTTTAAACTAACAACATAATGATACCACTATCATGGAAGTAACACATGCCTGTCCAAAGGCTGTGTCATTCATTAGTAAGGCACATAAAGATGCCAGAGAGTCTGTTCATCTCAATAAAATTTTACTTTAGGGTGACAGAACTTGTCTTGCACTGCCTAAGCTGAGCTCTGGCTTCTAGTAATGTTTTTAGATCACAAATATCACTCATATAGTGTTTTGTTTTTATCCTGAAGGACCACAGTGTGATAGCACATAAAGTATCATCTACACATGAAATTGAGCAGCTATTTTAACATCACAGTCACACATTTTTGCAAAGCAAGTAGAAAATATCATAGCAATTAAAATCACAGAATTAGTTTAAAGAAATCATGCGCAATTTCCTTTTTTTTGTTGTTGGTTTTTTTAAAAAAATATATTCATGTCCTTTTAATGATTCTTAGAAAATGGCAAGGATGTCAGGTTTTTACCTATCTGAAAAAGGTCAGGTCAGTGAAAGAGCCTCTACCATCACCGAAGAAACATTGAGCAGTATTGAGAGGAATATAGACATAGGATATTCACTGAAGAGGTGAAGTGCTTGTGAAATTAATAGCATTTCGTACATGCTAATCTCCATAAGTCCTGATAGAAATAATAAAAATATCTTTCTAGATATTCCTTGGTTCTCTTTAAATTGCTCCTGCTGAGTAACATTATCTGAACTCTCGCTTTTGGCCAACATAAGTTAGCAAGTAATATTTTACCAGTCACTAACATATCTTAGAAGCTCTCATAAGACGAATAATGACTTAGTATGAGACATTAACCTGCTACAGCGTTAAGGGTAATTCACTACTTGGATCTTAGATGTTAAAGCAAAAAAACCTGCAAAATTCATGAAAGTATGAGTATTCTGAATCAATTCTGTGATATCCAGGTATAAAAAAATTGTAAATGATTGTAGTTTAACAGTGTCATGATGTAAGAAAACCTAGAAGTACACACATAAGAAGCACTATCCAGAGAGTAAACCTGACACGGTTTACAGAGGGCTTTTTCACATGCAAAAAAGAGTAAGAAAAGTTACCTGGCACAAAGTTCTTGTATTTCTTCTTATTCATTCATGGTTCAAGACTTCTGTTTTATACAATGTGCTTTGCATATCAGCTTTTATTTAAACAGCAGGTGAGGAAATACTGATTTTAAAATGAAATTTGACCATGAAACATGGTCAAATTTGAAGAAATGCTTGAAGGCATTATTTTCCACATGGGAAGGTCCCTATTTCTGGACAGCTTGGGTTGCCAGGAGCTGAGCAAAGAGAGACTGAAAATGGCATGAGGAAGTTCTTCCTCCTCAATGTGAAAAAGTTTGTCATAGCATGGACCAAAGTCCCATTTTACTCTTACATGCACTTTTTTGGAAATTTAGTATGCTTTGCTTACAATATTCCGTCACATTACTGGGGGACAAAAAATAACAAAAATGAAAAAAAAGAAGCATTTTTTTGGAGGGGAGTGGCAAGAAAGACATAGTTCTGCATTTTTCAGAAAGTGCCCTAGATATTTAGTTTATTTTCACATATTGTTTACCTATTCACAGTATGTTTTCTGTGCAGTGAAGAAATCTAAATTGAGACCTGTTGTAGTGTGAGAATATTAAAATATGTTAAATAATACATAGTAGGAAAGGAATTCTCAATTTTCTATGGAAAGTTAAAAGGACAAAGGTTTATAAAAGAAATCTTCAACAACAAAAGAAATCTTAGGTATTAAAGGAAAAGAGACAATTTTTTCCAAATACTGTTCTGTCTTAAATATAGAAAGTATGCATTTTGTGATAAAAACAATTTCGTATTATCATAAAAAATTAGTTAACTAAGATATGGCACTGATAAGATAGATTTAGACACTTTTTTATTCACATAAGGCTTCACAAAAGTGCAAAGCATGACAACAATGACCTTTCTTCAAATTCATTGCAGTGCATTTGTTCCTATAAAGACAAAATCTTACATGGCTACAAACCATTCTTGTAGAAACAATGCTGACAACTGAATAGCTCTTAGTTTTAAAGGAGACACTACACTTCATGTGTTTAAAAACACAGCATTGTTTTAGTAAGAATCCCATTTTATTTATAATACCCTCTGGTTTCTAAAGCAGGCTCTTTCATTGAGAAAAGGTTTCTAATATCATTTTCTAGTAAAAACAGTAAAATATGCCACTGTATTTATGTGTATCAGTCATCAGTTTCTAGGTAATACAGAATTTAATAGATGAGAATCTTTCATGAAAGAGTCCTCTAATCTGTTCAGCAGGGTTCAGTTACTTATGAGAGATGTGAAAATATTGCCTGTGTGCCTACATAACATTCTTCTCCCACAAAAACTGCCTGGTTGTCTTTTCTTGTCACTACTGAAAAGACAGTTTGAGACTTCTTTGTGCCTGCACGTATATTCTACTTATCAAAATGGTGAATTTTTACCAACTGAAAATTGTCTAAAAATAATCCATACCTACTAATATTTGCAGTGTTTTAGGGAGTGAGGAGGGGATATTTTTAATACAGGAAAACATTTTATCCAAAATTTCATGACATAAATAGATTTTCTATAAAAATATATTGAATTATATAACTTTATAATAAAATTATTAAAATTACTCATCAAGTGTAACACTGATGTGAAGAGCTAATTCCTTTTCATTGCATTGCGATAAGTCTGTGAGTGACTTCAAATTTTTTCAGTTTGCATGAGTACATGATTTTATATGTTGAAAGCATTCTTTTTTATACTTTTAGAAACGTGTTGGTCAGTGCAGCCTATTCCACTAGATAACACTATGTTTGTAAACAGCCCCATATGGTTGGATGCACAATAAAAGGATACAGGCATGTGCGAGCGTGTGCACTTGCACATGTATTCTTTTTGTACTTACGATACAATGAAAACCTATAACTCAAATGTGCTCCTAAAAGTGGTTAGAGGATGAAAAATTATCCTTATCAGCTGAAAAAAATACCTGTGAATTGACTGCCAACTGTACATTCCATGCAGAAGAGAAGAAGCAATTTTTGCAATTTTTTTAGCTTTCAGATATCGTATTGATGAGACCTACTAATTTTTATTGTGTAACAAGACATTGTGTAAATTACTAATAGATCAGTAACATCATCACTGTTGAAAGGCAAGATACTTGGCTTTAAAGGTAGTTGCATTTTTTTTTACAAGTGACTTTGGGAACTTATCATTAGTTGCAATTGCTAAAATATAATTTGCTTTGAACTGTACCTTTTCAGCATTATTAAAGTATATATATGTAATATCCATCCCTTTCAGTTTATTGCTCACCAGTGTTGATGTTGACAGCATTCCTTTGCTCCACTGCAATTGTATTTGTAAAGTGATAGATTTCACTGGCGGTGTTATTGCAACTACAGAAAGATATGAATAATTTTAAAATGTGATGAAACGATTTTCTTATCTTGCCTAATGACAATGTTGCCTATGCAGTGTGCCAAATTACCATTAGGGGATATTTTAAATCACATCAATAAATCTTAAAATGATTTTCAGATATCACTTAATGCCTTCCAGTTGACATAACAAATGAATCATTTCAAATTTCATTGAAAGCTCTTTAGTATATGTCACCAGTCTACTTTGGAAGACTTTCAAAATGTGACAAATTGCAGTAAATCATTGTGACACACCCCAGCACAATTTATACAATTCTAAAGTATTATGAGATGCTTTGTAAATCATTGTAGATTGCATATCAACTTGTGGTTTTGTCACATAACAGAAGCAACAGAAATAAAAATCTATCTTGGTGAAACATTCCCTTTTCCATCATATCACTTTGTTTACCAGTTTCCTGTTTTGACAT
Organism: Neopelma chrysocephalum; assembly: GCF_003984885.1. Lineage (NCBI taxonomy): Eukaryota > Metazoa > Chordata > Aves > Passeriformes > Pipridae > Neopelma > Neopelma chrysocephalum. The sequence goes on from NW_020925564.1 coordinate 2,709,902, forward strand.
ATTCTGAGTCTGCAATGAGGAGAAGAACTAGTTTCAAAATTAATTTGTCCAAATTTGATGTGGAATGAAGTGGTATCAGAGTCCTCATGGAAGAACTGACCACATTATTGATGCCTATAGAACAATGCTGGCAGTTTTAAGACACAGAAAAGCTATGGCCAAAAACATGGGAAATACTTTTCTAGATTAGGTAGCTAGTGAAGGCTGTTAAAAAGCATTTATAATAAACACAATATAAATATTGCTGTGGTTTATCTTTTTTTCATCTGTACAACATATGCAATACACACTGAGAAATAGATTTTTTCCCCTTGAAAATTTTTTAAACTAGATAAGTTCAGGTAACAACTCTCCACTGGATTCTGAACATGACTTGCCACTATTCAGTGCAAAAGATACAAAGTTTGCATGCAAAGATATGCTAAAAATATTATGAAATGCAATCTTATTATCTGTAATATGCCCGAAAAAGAAAAATACCAATAAAGTATAATAAATAACAAACCTAGGATTACCACTCAAATTATGATACTTGACATTCACTAATATTAATCACTTTAAAAAAATGGTTTTCTGGGTCTATTTTTATTTTGTCATCTGCCCACAATTGAATATCCATGTTTCTCTTCTTTTGAACTGAAAGTCTGATTCAAAGGTCAAAACTGACTGAATCTTATTCATGTCACTTCACCGATGGCAGTGCTAATAAAGAACCAATTGTGAATACTTTTTCTGAAGACATTATGGGTGTTTCGGGAAACAGATACTACTTCATCCAGACTCCAAAGAATCTCTTCGGATAGAGAAACACTCATAAGGAAAGCCATTAGCAGAGATGTAATTATAGAAAATACAAATCAGTAGACATATGTATACAACGATTTCCTGATCAGAGAAGCCTGAGGGGTAGCAGTACTATAGTCTGGATATGATCCTCAAATAATCATAGAACAGAAATGGTAGGCACAATACTATGTGTGCAAGACAAGCTTCCTTGCACAGCTCTACCACAGTATTCCATTTCTGACCTGCAAAGCCTTGTTTTTCTGGTCCTAGGACTCTCGTTGAGCAGAGATTATCAGTCATGCAAAAATGCATTCTGATTTTGTGATATAGACAAATGTTCACTGAAGGTTAAATTAAGAACTAAACTCACTGCATGTGTGACCTAGTACAAATGTCAACACAAATTACTAGTGGAGAAAAGCTGGAGCAATGAACCACCATGACATCTACTTTTATAATGTCTGGGATTGTGTTTTTAATTGCATTTTCTCTTTTGCTGCTCTCTGTTAGCAAAATCAGGGAAGCCATGTCTACCAGTGCTTTTGACAGGACATATCAGAGGTAAGAATGAGTACAGAAAAAGAAAAAGGTTCACCATTTTTTTACTCTATACCTGACCACTCTTGCCTCTTAGAGAGAAAAGAGGTCTTCCAGGTTACTTTATCATCATAGACACCTTGCCAGCCTGTATGAATGGAATATTTTCTGACATCTGTGACTTAGAAAAAAATAATACATATTGAATTCAACTTCCATCAAAATGTTTCATTAGGCTAGAAGAAGAGTAATACATTTGCTCCCTACATGATACATCATATTCTTTCCTACAGAAGCCATTTGTATTGTAAAAAACTATCAAGAGAAGGGTAGTCAACAGACCAACAGCTGCTTTTAAACATTTTATCTTCACTAACAGGAGGATCGCTAATTACATTATCCTGATAGTGTAATTATGAGGGAGCAGAGAAGGCACAGGCAAATGATCTTCCATTGGAAGATCCATCAGATTTTTGTGAAAAAATACTAATGTGATCATGCTGCAAGGAAAGCAATTTTATTGTTCCAACAAGTTTATTAATGAAAAAACTGTGATATCAGGCGCACTTAAACAAACATTAGTTTCATCATAGACCACGTACACACGTTTTACTTTAATTCATTAGGCATACCTGCTGTCTGCTTTTGCTTACAATGATTAGCGTATCAACTGTCTCTGAAAATCGCTTCTCCAGTCATTCTGTCCACGTTGTCTTTGTTGTGATTTCTTCTGTGGTTTCTTCTTGGTTTTCTGAAGTTAGATGCCCTTAGGTGGTAGACATTTGATTAAAAAAAAAAGTAAACCAGAAAAACCTCATTCGCTCTTTAATAAAGCCAAATCATCTGAATTTTTCAAAGCAATCTGACTTTGTCAGCTTTGTCTACTGTCCTGGAGATAAAATGTTGAAATAGTTTTTCTGTGGGAAATGGGGGTTTTGTCAGGATTCTCTGTTTAAAATTACCTGAATTCACAAAGTATTTCACTCATACCACAGGTAAGACCAATATAGAATTACAGTGACCATAGACTAAAACAGTAGATTTTTGAAATTATTGGAAGGAACTAGAAGGTTGAACTAAAGATTGGAAGAAGTAAAAGAAACCAAAGACTTGATTTCAAGATTACCTCTGTTTAAAATCTTAAATTATCTTTGCGCACAAGTGAAGAGACACTGTTAAAAATCACTATTAGTTTGGAATGAGTTGTGAATATGAGTCAGGACAGAAAACAGTGACAGATATTTAATTTTTAATAGAAGCAACAAAATTAAATTTTGTCCTAAGAAAATGAATTTTCTAAAGACACTGAAATTTTTACACATTTTCTATTCTATGTAGAAATACTGGTAAATATGAATATTAATAGAAAACACAGAGCATGTAACTAAAAATATAGTGGAAAGCATGGTAGGACTAATTGTCAGCAATACAATTCAAAAGATTTTTATCTAGAGGAGAAGGAAGTACCAAGGTTTTGCCTAATCTGTGATCTTCGTGTACAGTTACAGAGGTGACATTCCTAGGAATACGGTCTGCTGGTTTTGTGGCTTTTTGCAAAGCACATTCCATTCATTAGGACAGTTATATTTGCTTAGCTCAGAAGAGGTTACACAACCTGTAGAATGTTATCGTATAAGGAGTTAAATCTCTCTTGCTTTTTTGATTCATTTTAATGAACTACTTTTTCTTTGGAGCCCATAAAGTGCATGGGAAATTCCAGAAAGTGTCAAGGTACATGGCTTGAGTCTATTACCTAAGCTGTGTTAATTACAAGAGGATATGATAGATTAAACCAACTTGAATTAGTTAGACGTAACTGAGAATACCTCATTTTAAGATCTTAGTCTTCATTGTTGTGTTAACTCTAACATGTTAACTATCCTGAATGTTTGATTATTATCTTCTGCAAGTCAAATTAAAAGCAAACTACTCTTAAATAAACAAACAAAAAGGACTGTACCTCTTCCTAAAGCAAGTTTAAGAAAAAAAGTTGAATTTTTCAATGTGTGTAAAATGTTTCAAAATTCAAAAATTTCTTTGAGAATTTTTGGCACCTCTGAGGTTTGAAATAGAAACTTGATATGTGGCAGGGAGATATGAAGGAATCATAACTAATTCTTCTGTTTCCTCTGTTTGCTGATCTCCTCCAGCTTCTGAAAATCTACATTTTCCACTTGTATTGCAGAATCAAAGGTACTTGCTAACAAAATTTCTGTGTGCCTTATTTGAATTGAGAATGTTTTAGGATGTTGACACAACGCCAAAATCCAAAATGCTCACATTCGTCTGAGCTTGGTTCAGTCTCAGAAAACTACCAGTTTGGAGGAAAATATGTTCTGCTTATCCCTCAGCAAGGGACTCAGAGGAAGCTCCGTTCACTGGGATTCTCAACAGTCTCCCCTGTAGTTAATGTCCACTCTTCAGGTCTGATTCTGCAATGTTTCCTCATAATCTTTAACTCATAAAACTCATAAACATGCTGCTGTTTACTGGAACTCTGGATGCAACAATCCTGCCAGTTCCTTATCCATCTAATAATCCATTCATCAAATGCGTATACCTCCAAATTAATGGTGAGAAAGTTGGAGGGGGCAGAATCAAAAGCTTTACAGAAGTCCAGGTAGACAATATGACACCCTGCCTGGAGTACTTCATCCAGCTCTGAGGTCCCCAGTACAGGAAGGACATTGACCTCTTGGAGCTAGTCCAGATGAGAACCATAAAGATGATTAGAGGGATGGAGCACCTCTCCTATGAAGAAAGTCTGAGAGAATTGGGACTGTCCAGCCTGGAAAAGAGGAGGAGTTGGGAGTGACCTAATTAAATTAGATACTGGGAAGACATTCTTTACTATGAGAGTGGTGGAGTACAGGTTGCCCAGAGAAGTTGTGGATGCCCCATCCCTGAAAGTGTTCCAGGCCAGGATGGACAGGGTTTGGAACAACCTGGTCTAGCGGCAGGTTCCCCGCCCATGGCAGGGGAGTTGGAACTAGATGATCTTTAATTTCCCACTTTGACCCCAGCTATTCTATGACATTAGTTGCCCTTGCTTTGTTTACTGATGCAGTCAGTCCATCATAGAAAACCACTAGCTTAGTCAGGCATAATTTGCTGTTCATGAAGCTATTGGCTGTCTCTAGTAATCTTCGTATCTTCCATATGTTTCAACATGCTTTCCAGAAGTCTTGCTCCATGATCTTGTCAGGCATGGAGATGAGGCTGACTAATCAGTAATTCCTAGGCTCTTCCTTTTTGCTCTTTTTAAAAATGAGTGCAATATTCCGTTTTCATCACTCACTGGGCACTTCACCCAACAGACTGGACTTCTGAAATATGATGTGCAGTGGCTTAACAACTACATCTGAGAGTTCCACCAGGACTCTGGGATGCATCTTGTTGGATCCCATGGACTCAGATTCCTCAGGTGATCTCAAAACTGATCTGCTCTTACAGTGGCAGGGACTTCACTCTACCAGTCCTTGCCTTGAGGTTCAGAGGCTTGAGAGATGTGGGAAGGGTGATTACTAGTGACAATAACTGAGGCAAAAAACCCTTATAAGAACCTCAGTCTAATCCATGATGGTTCTCACTACTTCCCCTTATTTATCAAGGATGATTTGGTGTGTGTACATTTTCATTAATTTTCCTTTTCTGATAAAGAAACCTCTTGAAACTCTTCTGATTATTCTTCACATCCACTGCCGTATTCATCTCTTACTGTGCTGTTCCTTTCCTCATCCCATCCCTAAAAGTCCATGCAGCATCCCTATATTCTTCCTAGGATATATGTCCCTGGTTCCACTCCTTGTGCATTTCCTTCTTATGCTTCAGTTTGACCAGGAGGTTCTTACTCAGCCATTCTGTTCTCCTGCATTCCTTGCCTGCTTGCTCACACTAAGGTCTTTAGTGCTCTAAGAAAAAAGTCCTTAATGAGCTTCTGGATCTGTTCTGCTCCTTTATCCCTGAGGGCAGTTTCTGCAGGGCCTGTATATAATTTTCTAAATTCACTGTCCTAAAATTCACTTTTCTGAAATTCAAAGTCTAGACTTTACTGTTCCCTGGCCCATATCTCTCAAGATTTTGAATTCCACCTGGTGATCACTGCAGGTTGGGCTCTTGCTAATCTTGACATCTCTAATTTTTCCATTCAGGTTGATAAACTTCTCCTCTAGTTGGACTCTCTATCTCCTCGACCAAGAAACTGTCCTCAAAGGACTCCAAGAACGTTCTGTACTACTTACACTTTTCTGTGACACTTTTCCATGACACTTTTCCGTACCACTTTTCCAGCAGATGTCATGATGATTGAAGGCCCCAGCAGGATTGGAGACCGCATATGTGGTACTTTCCGTAGTTGAATTAAGAACACTTCATCAACATTCTCCTGTTGAGCGTAGTCTGTAGTACACACCAGCCACGAGGTTTCCTTTGTTGGCTTGGCCCTTAATTTTTACGCATAAGATCTCAATCCATTCATTACCGTTTTTCAAAGATAGCTCTATTTGAAGCTTTTATATAAAGAGCAAGTATCCTCACACTTCCTTCCTTGCCTGTCCCTTCTAAGCAGTTTATAGCAGTACTTCAGTCATGTGATTCATCCCAGAAGGTTTCAGGGATAGAGTTTTGATCTTAGCTTTCTAGAGACAAAATTATTTCCAGCTCCTCTCTCTTGTTACCCATGATATGTGCATTGGTAAAGAAGCACTTCAGTTGTCCTATCAACTATGTCACCTTTTTAGAGGAACAAGCTCTAATTTCTCTGAGGCATCTTACAGGTGTTTCTTTGTTAGTTTCAAAGATATGAGTGGCTCCTGAACTCCTGGTTACTGAAAACCCCACCCTTTTCCCTCACTAAATCCAGTTTAAACTTCTCCCTGTAACTTTAGTAAGCTTGTCAGTGAAGACCCTCTATTTCCACTTGGTCAAGTGAGTCCCATCAGCTCCCAGCAGGCCCTTCTTCTCAAAATTAGATCCATGATCACAGAAGAAAAACTTTAAGTATATTACCAGTCACTCAGCAGGGCATCCGTGTGCTCAATTTTTCTCTTCCTGCTTGAACTCCTTGCCCTGACTGGGGGAAAAGAGGAGAACACTACCCATGCTTCTGACCTTTTTAGCTTTGCTCCAAGGGATCATACATTTTTTGATATTTCTAAATTGACTGGTCACAGTTATGATTATACCCTACATGGAACAGTCTGTATGTGTGTGTCTGTGTGTGCGTGTGTAAGAACAGGTGATAAACATGTAGGGTTCACTGGGCCTGGCAGCATGTCTGTGACATCACTAATGCAAGGTCCTGAAAGGCAGCAAATTTCTCTAGAGAAATTGTCTGGGCTGAAAATGGGTTCTTTAGGGCCTCTCACTAAGGAATCTCCAAATACTAATAACTTATGAACTTTTATGGTGGCACTGGTTCTTATGCGAGTGTGTGGTTGGAGTAAATTTGTATTATCTTCTTTTCTTGGATCTTGTCTGTTATTCACATGGTCTTCATTTTCCAAACTCAGTGTTGTATCTTATGCAGGGGCACTTGAGGGAAGGGTGAAGGTTCTTCCTTCTGCCTCAAGCAGAGACAAGAGTCCAATCTCCTTCATCTTGTGGGTTACTTGATTCAGTCACCTTGAGATTGAATTCAGACTTACCTTTCTCTTGTACAGCCTTAAGGCAGGGTTGTTGCTCAGACTGAGACAGTACACGAAATCGCGTACTGATCTCCTGAACACATAATAAATGGGTGGAAAATATTTTGGTATCCTATATATAGTTTTCTGACTGTAGATTTTACAATAAAAAAGCTACTTTTCCCTATTTTTTCTTATTACAATGTTATTTTAATCAAATATAAAACAATTAATCTGAAAGGCAAAACACTTGCAACAATGGTGCCACTGTCTCTTTCTGCAATATGAGCATTGACTTCTTGCCACAGTCAATTACTTACAATACAACACTAGATGAAGTAGTGAAATCTGAAAATATGCCTCCAGGCATCAAAACACCAGGGGATTAATACTAATGTTTCATTTACATGCAAGAAAGGAAATGTTGTGTTTCTCAGCTTCACAGAGGAGCAGAGAAAGAGGGAGAAAGAAATCTATTTTCCTTGCATACATTAAAAAAAAGAAAATAATTTTTCAAACCTGAAAATGTTACCCACAGCAGTTTGCATTCATGACAAAAAATACTCCCAAATCAAATTCAGGTCTCCAGTTAAATAGCGGGGGCCTTATTATATATTTTCAGGGGGGAAAGGACCCTCCCCCCATTCTTCTCCCCTCCCCCCCCGCATTTTTTCTGTACGAATAGTATCTTTTGTCTCCTTCCCAGTCTTTGTAAAACACACTGTAATGTCACGACTCACAATATATCCCTTTTAATCCCTCATGCAACAGAAGAAATATGAGCAAGATAAGAGGAATGCTTTATTTTAGGGAGTTTTAAATAGGTTAAAACATAGAAAAGCTCTTTTGTCCCATGCCTATAAAAACTCTTGACTAGCTTATTCCTGAAGGGACTGGAAAACAGACTGTCTGACTTTTTTAGCTAATGCTCTTTAGCAATGCCTTTTTTTGATATGACAGTCAGATTATAGTCTCTAATACAACATTACAATAAATCTGTGTTCTCATTTTAGCTTAGATCTAGAAAATGTATAGCCAATCATACTTTTCGGCCTTTAGTAGGACCTGAGTTTGTGGCTTTTTTCTGCCAAAGACCACCAACAGACAGCGAGATGTAAAGTTCCACTTCTTTGGAAAATAGTATCAAGTTAAACTCAGAATGTCCATCTCAGTTTCTGGTTTTATTCTTTTTTGTTCCAGTTAGAAAAAAAAAAACAGATTACTCACAAGGAATAAACATGATTACTATAATCTCAGTTATCAGGCAGATGAAGGTCTAAATCATGAGGCTTTTAAAGGCCTTTTAAAGGATGTTCTCAAGCATTTTCTGCAGTTTTTAATTCTTGTTTATTCACTGTTGCTTATGCTACCTTCTTAAAAGCTTGGAAAAAAGTATCCCCCACCTCATCCAAGTCTGCCAATTTTAGACTTTTCTATTTGGCAAGCATTAATCTTCCTTTGTTTTTTCAATAGTCCTAAAATTGACACTGCTGGTTTATTTGACAACAATGCACATTTCTATTTCCTGGTGCACAGAAGGTCTTATTATACAAAAACATTTCTGATCAGCAGCTTGACATTTGCAGAGTTGGTTACGCAAATCAAAGGATGTCTTTTGCTTATTTGTCAACTGGAGCACAGAAAGGCAAAAAGAAGGAGCACACCACATTTTTTGTGTGGTCCCATAAAAACCAAATAACTTTTCCAAATATTTTTGTCTTGAATTATTTTTAAAAAGTATAGCAGGAAAACAAGCTGATGAAAAAGTCTTCCTGTGTTAAATGCAATTAGTTTGTTACAGTTTAAGTTTATTATTGTAGCCTACACATACATAAGGACAAAATATTTATTAGACAATATGTAAAATTGTTCCTTCAACCAGGAAACTAGCAAATGGTTTGCTACTTGAATATATTTTATTAATGGTATGCTAAGATGAAAACAAATATCTAAGGATGGTGGCAGCAATCCTGATTTTCAAGTATCATCTTTTGCCCTCAGGGGGAAAATAAATGTAGAATTTAAATTCTGCAATACACGAAGCGCTAATCTTACATTTGGTTAAGTACAAAGAAAAAGCACCGAGGCATTCAAAATCAAACATTTCAGTAATTAAACTAGAGAATCAGGGCTCTTTTTCCTTTCTGATATTGTTTGGGTTTTATTAATACAGAGAGGATTTAGCACATCATGAAGATTAACTTTATATGAGAAACTGATGAAAAATCAATGGGTTTTTGGAGTTTAAAAATATCTTACAGTTAGTCTGTAATAAAACATCAAACAGATTTTAACAGTACATAATGGAAAAGTGTATTCTTAAACTAAGCTGGGATTTTCAAAATTATCTGAATCAGTTATGTCTGGAAAAGCCAATTTTCTTTATAAATTTAATTTCCTATTTTCACAGTCATTTACCATACACTTTCAGTAGAAAGGTCATCCTTTATTTCTACCACAAGTTCTGCAAAGATATATGATACCTCAAAGCTTAAACACTTCATTTTTAAAGATTTATGTACATAATTTCCAGTCATACAAATGTAAAGCTTTTTGTTAAATATTCCCAGCTTTTTGTAAAAGTTGCCAAATTCTAGAAGCTCCCCAAATTCTCTGTAGATTAAATGTATTAATTTTATTAAATGTTGTAATAGTTTCCTGATTTTAAGGTCTTTTTTATCTTACTGTTACATTGTTTGACAGAAAAATATTTTAGCAATCTATCCAAAGAAATTTTTTTTGCCTTGAATTCTTTCACTTCTATACAAAGGTTGATGTACAAATCATTGAGAAATATCCAGTAAAACTACTTGCACCAGATGCATGCGAAAGAAATCTAACTTAGGTACCTTTCTGAGAGTTATTTAGCACGCCAACAGGAAAAAAGTCAATGGCCAACAATGCGTCTCTTAAATGGAAGACTAGGATGCAAAACCTTTTAGCCCATGTTCCACATAATCAGGATATTCATTAGTATTCTGACTACTGCCTTGAATCTATTCACTGTCATCAGTCACTGAATATTTTGAAAGACATTGTCCTGTGAAGTCAATGGGGAAAGACACTCTAAAAAGATGCTCTAGCCCCATGATTTTCTTCATGACTGAAAGAACAGAAAAGTGAACTGGAGAATGGTAATTCTGATTTGTTTTTGAATGTTTGCTCCGTGCCTTGGATTTAAATTAAATATTCTGAAAGTTTTTAGTAATAAAAAAGAAATTGGTCTCTGTGAGAGTACTCTGTGCATTTTCTGGTCCGAACATATTCAATATATGACAACATCAAGTTTTTTTTCTGTCCATTGTCCCAGGGAAAATTTTTTTGTTCCAGGTCTCTCCTACCTGAATGGCCATTACCTGAAATACCTGCATCATTATCAGGCTGAGCTTTTATGATAGGACCCTGAGAAGGCCAAATAACACTAGTAGCAGTTATCACATCACATACAAAATATAACCAGTAGTCTTATTTTGTGAGGGTGTGTTCACATCCATACACAGATATTTTCCTAGTTGCATAGCTCCTCTGAAATTAACTGTCTTCTGTCTTTGGAAATACTCTGGTACTACATTACAGGCTCTACTACTCATAATTTATAAAATTCTTGGTTGATAAAGATCCCTGAATTCTTTGTAATTCTCAGTGAAGCAATTTTAGGTAGTTGTTACTGCAGCTTGAGTACCTGGAAAAAATTATTACAAAAGCATAAAAGCATAAAAGTGCTTCAGGTAGCTAGGGCTAAGTGAGAGATACCAGAAAGAATCTTCTGCTTTAGCCCAGAATTTGTAATGACTTCAAATAATTGCCAGTGGTCTTTCTAGATTTTTCTTTTTTTTCTTTTTTTTCCAAATAACTATGGCAATATACTGCAGTATCAGTTCAGATGGATTATTGCAACCCAGTAAACTTTTTAAGGAGTTGGGAAGCATTTAAAGCTTTAGGCTAACATATGATAGGTTAGATTTTTGTATCAGGTATTTTATATATATATATTTGCATCTATCTTTAACAATTTCCAATAGTGTATTTGTACACCAGAGAAACCTTCCCCATTTTCTCTGTGTATACAGTTTCACATGTTCTCTATAAAACTATGAACCTGAAATTTTTAAAATTGAATTTGAAGTCTTTCTAATACCTTTATATAATATATTACAAACTGTGTTTCATATAGAAAAGAAAATATACTTTCTTGCACATTAATTGGTTAAGAACCACTTTATGACAATTAGTAGAAGCTTATATATTTGTTTTTTTATTATTTTTAAGTAGCAACTAAGATAATGTTCCAAATAATGATCTATGTGGGATGTAGTTGATTATGCCTTCAGTGTGCAAATTCATGAACAAACAAAAATTCAAAAATAATTTGTTCCTCATGACCATACTTGACACATGAATCTAGACAGATTCAAATGGTGAATTAGAAGTACTTCCAGAAGAACTGCAATTTTTGTTAAATTTACAAATTAATGTTTTCAGATATCATTTCTCTCAAGTCAGGGTCTCATTGAGTCTCTGTATATCAGCATTCAAGTTTCTGGTTTTGAATTGTTTACATGAAGGATCTGGCCCAATAGTATAAATTGAATTGAATTGAGGATTGAAAAAATGAGAAAAAGACAACTGAAAATATGCGATTGCATTATCAGTGAAAACAAATTTATTATTTCAGAATTTGTAGGAAAGAAACATTTAATTTTTAGGGACAAATAACAAATATTGTTACTTTTATGGAAATTATTCTTTGTATATAATCAAATTCTCTTATGCCCAAGATAAAAAACAGCAACTAAAAAGATTACTAAAAAAAAAAAAAGGAGTTTTTCTCTTTTTCCTTTCTTATCTTTTCTTTTTTCTTTCCTCCTCACTGAATATCCCACAACAACAGAAGCAATGTCTGGCAGCAATTCATAACTATCCTTAGTTTTGAAAGTAGAAATTCTACTGCAGTTACTTCATCACAGTGAAAAAAAACCAAAAACTGAAAAACAAACAACAAATTATAACAAACATTACACAACCACTGTAGACTGACATTCACAGTGCAGTACAGCTATACAATGCAAGTAAGATTTTCGTCTTTTTCTGCCATCTAGATAAGAATGAAGTCCAGCTAAACCTACCAATAATTAGCACAACTTGAAAGTCAGAAAAAAAATTATTTAATACTTATTTTTATTTATTTTATACACTCTCACAAGCCCTATTATAAGTGAATAGATAGGTCTTATTGATATGAAAATTTTCAAAAGCGAGTCTATTTATTTTTTTAATTTTTATTTATTAAAAATAATTTTATCATAAATTTTCTCATCTCAAACACCCATGAAACCCACTGATGTTATCAATCTTTACTATAATGAGCGTTGTAAGAAAAAATAAAGGACTGTGTTGACTCACGAGTACCTTTTAATAGTCATGTTGTCTATGTAACTGAAAAATCAACAAATTCAAAACTACTCAGTTAAAGGTAAAACAAATATCTCTCTTCAAATTTAAGGTAATTTCTGTTATTTTTTTGCAATTTTATTTTAAAATAGACTTTTCTGAAATTATAGGATCCAGACAGAATCACACCATAGGAAGAAAAACAAAATCTCTCAAAAGAGATTTTTTCTCAAAAGAAAAGGAAGTAAAAAATGTGATCAGCCACATGCAAACTGCAGCCTATATAAATTATAGGGAATACAGGGAAACACTGATGATAGTATCATAAAAAGAATTCCAATAAACTAACATTAAAAAAGAGCAAATAAACATTCTAGATTGGGCTGCTTTTTGAGAGCAGGTTCTTGTATGTTTATATTGCTAATGGCTAGATTCAGATTTCAATGTTGCCTGGGTGCCCTAGGCCTTCTGTGCTAAATTGGTGCATTTGAATTTGAATATTTCCTCCATGGAATAATACAGATGAACCGTGACAGACTAATACATACAAAGAAGGATGTATTTAATAATACATCTTCCAGACTTCTAAGGGCAGCTCTGAAAGGAATCCTTAGTCTAACACTGTGTAAAACACTAATTCTAGTTTAACACTAATGTATTAAATCTGAAAGCTACTACTTTCATTTATTAAAACCTACACAGGCACAGAACACTTATGTTGAAGAAAAACTATTTTTCTTCAATTTGAACTTCCAAAAGTTGGCTTTTTGCACCTATCTCTTTAGCACTTAAGCTAAGATGCACTAGAACTTCATGAGAAAAACTTTCAACCACACAAATAATAAAGCTTTTTTCTTCATATGCCTTCCCATTTACAGGACAGCAATTCACATTAAAAGACTAGCCCCAGGAGACTTGCTAATTAAGCCTTGGGTGCAGCGAGAATGGTAAATCAAAGTGTCATTTAGACCTGAAATAGCAAAAATGTTGGGTCAGATTTCTAAAGGACAAAGTTTGTGTTAGTTTTATGTCTTTCTCTGTCTAAGAAAAAGCTGTCAATAATCTGTATCTGTCATTAGGGAATCTGTGCTAACAAAGCAAGACTGCATCTTTAAATATTTCATGGCTCTTATCAATACCAGAAGTGCAGGTTATTTTCAGGGTTAATTCCAATTAATGATAATCGGGAAATACCTGTTTAAATTCTCTGTGCATGGGTTCTATTAAAAGACAGCCTGAAATGTAAATACCTGGCTAGGAAGGAACCAAAAGGTAGTAGAAGACTATTTCAGAGTTCATTAAGTGCAAGATTATGTGCTTTTTTATCTTCCTTCATTAATTTCTGTGAGAAACAGTTAAATAGGAAGTGAAGCAGGGTAATTCTTAGTATATAAGCTTCAGATACAGCATGCTTTAGCATGTATTAAATGTATTAAATACATTCGGGTATTTTAGCAAAATAATAACAGTAATAGTTCTTTGATTCTCTATTTCTGACAGAGAAAATTGTCTATATATTGGGTATGCTATCAGTCTTTCGTCACCAAAGTTTTTTCAGTCCTTGTCTAAATTTGTTTTGTCCATTAAGTAGGAACTAAGTGACCACACTGAGGTCTGTAGAGAATCATTAATCAGTGCTTGGAAAGCTTTGCCCTGCCCTTTTCCAGCCCGTGAAAAAACAAAGGCAGCAAATGTGTTCCAGTAAAAATTTTGTTATGAGAGTGACTAACAATGTCAAATTCTTTTTTCCTGATTTGGGCATTTTATTATATAATGAAAAGAATGTCTCTGTGTTTATATTTATGTGGGTTTATTTTATGGCGTGTAGAGGCTCTCTAAGATCTTCTATATTGATTAATGAGTACTGTTACTGGCTACAGTTCACTCTTTCGCTAGAACAATATTTGTGGTGGAACATAAAATTAGCTGGGAAGAATAGCAGAATTGGTGCACTGAGAAAGGAGAGGGAGGATGTGCCTGTGTAGGTGAGCTGTTGTGATTTAAAACCAGTGGGCAGCTAAGCAGCACACAGACACTAACTCAGGCTCCCCACCCCCTATCTCCAGTGGGACAGGGGCAGAGGAAGGGAGAAATAAAAGCAAGAAAAATTGAGGATCAAGGTTAATAATAACAATAATTAATGTTAATAAATATTTTTAATAATATTATTTCTCTGATAAGTGAAGGATAAGTGAAAAAAGAGGGAAAAAAAGAAAAACACAAAACACACTCCAAACTCCCATGCGTAGACTGATGCTCAGTCATTTTCTGAGCAAAAGGTGTCTAGCCCTGCTAAAATCCTCTCTTTTCCCTTTCATTGCTGACCATGACATTATATGGTTTGGAATATCTTTTTGGTTAGTTTGTGTCCCCTCCCAAACCATTGTGCACCCTGAATCACCACCTGTTGGGACAGAGAAAGAAGCAGAGAAATCCTTGGTGCTGTGCAAATACTGTTCAGCAAAAGCCGGAAAACAGTGTGTTATCAGTATTGATTAGGTTAAAAATTCTAATATATAAGAGATACTTTGAAAAAAATGGAAAATGGACTTTATCATAATCAGGCCCAATACAGCTGGGAAGTTATATTATAGGCACTTCAGAAACTAGCTCCTTTTCTGAAAGCCTCAGATGCTAGAATCATAGAGGAACCAAGGCTTTTTATATTTTTCTTTTTTTCCCCCCTGTATATATGTCTGTGGGTATTAGAATACAATAAAAGCAAAAAAGCAATAATGGCACTTAAATACATACACTAACATCAGAAAGCAAGAGAAAAGAATCTAAGATGATACATTTCAAAAAGTCTCATAAGTAGTTTTTTTAAGTTAGCTTACTGGTATTTTGATGCATATCTCCTGATCTTCAAAATTTTGAGTTTAACTTGCAGAGTTTTGCTCCCACAGAAATTGGAACAAATCTTCCTATTAATTCGAGCTCACCCCAAACTGTCTACATTTAAATAGTGACACTAAAATAAAAGGAGGTTGTTGAGAATATTTTTCAACATGCTGTATGGCATTGCCTTCCAGCACGATAATCAGCCAACTTAAATGTAGACCTTTTTGTACTACAGTGTTTTGTAATTATAAGAATTAGATGCAGTTTGAAGAAGCTGCAATGAAAACTATTTAACCTAAGTTAGAAGTTTCAGAAGCATTCTGCATTTCCAGTTTGCAGAAAATCAGCAGTATGATCAGACATACTATTGCCACTATTGTAGCACCAATCTTTAATTTAGTTTATTTACATATACTAACATATAGAGACATACAATTTCATTGCAACAGTTTACACTGTGCAGGTAAAAATATACAAATAAATATCAGAAATAAAATTTCTTTGATATCAATTTTCATTTTTTTTATTTTAATTTCTAAAGTTGACTATGACACAAAGACAAATTTTAATCTGATTTAAAAAATAAACTTTTCAGTAATGTGAAATATTAGTTGCACCTAAAATAACCCACTGTAGAAAGGAAAAAAAAAGAGAGAGGAAATATAATACACAAATCACTTTTTCTCAGTGATTCAAAGGTCTTTGTCATCAGAGATGCACCTATTCTGTGCATATTGTTGTTTAGAGGCACAGGGTCGTATTTCAGATATATCACTGAGCTAATAAAAGAAGATCTTTGTTCTGAGCAAAACAGTAGAACTTTAAACTTAGTTATCATTATTAATATTATTAGTGGTAGTGAGACAGAATCTACAGACTCTCCAGAAGCTTTTATGAAGCTTAGGGCTACATATTATTTTTCAGAACCAGGTAATCACCACAGTGTAACTATACTTTGTAAAATGCATTCACACAGATTCTGCATAAGATTTAATAGTCTAAGGGCTTATTAACTCACAGGTCCAGCTGAGGCACATTTATGTTTTTAAACAAATAATTATAATTCTTTCTTATTTTCCTGCTAATAGGAAGATTTTTCTGTGGCGCTGTGGAAAAAAGCACTACCTAAAATACACAAAGGTAAACTCCAACCTTTAGAAAATGCACTTCATCTACTTAGTTAGCAGTGATTAAATTCTTTACTTTTCTTACGGATGATAGGTCATTGGGACATTTTTTTGACAACCCTCCAATAGTCAGCACATATATAAAAGCTCATGTAATCCACTCTTTTAGCAGTAAAAATCCCAAATTTATATTTTCGTAGTTTACTCGTCCCTGATTTTGCTACAAGAAATTCACACTTCCTGTGTTTAATCTATGAAAACATGGAGCATCAACATAACAGGCAGCAGACCTTTGCTGTTAAATTGACACATCATCTCTGCTCCTTTGATCTCCAGGTCTTGTGCTGTAGAAACCCTAGTCCTGGGTTGTTCCAGCTGTTGTTGTCAGGGTGATGGTGAAATGAACTACCCAAAAGACAGACTGTGGGTTAATGCATTTGGAGGCTATCACAAGATCTGACTTTTTTTTTTAACATGCATTTTTTCCCAGCATTCGTGTTCTCAGGTTGGGCCTCGTTCCAGGAGTTACGTCTCTGAAACTCCAGATCTATAAGTCCAGGCACGTTTTTTAAGATACTGGATTAGAAAAGATTCTTGTATCTCCCAAACGGGCCCCTTCTACATGCCCAGATGCCATCAGAAAATGCTTTTTTGTGCATACACCCTTTTCTAGCAACACATCATAAGAGGGGAGGAGGAAGGAAAGTATGTGGTGGATTGGCAGTATGGTAGCATGTGAGGATGAAAACTACTGGGACAGATTACTGTCCTAATCTAAACGAATTTATGCACCAGACAGTCAGTATGTACCAAAATGTAAAGAGGCAGTTCCCTTGAAATTTTCCTACTGAAGGGAATCCCTCAACTACCCAACCCAAAACACAAACTAATAGATTGGAAGAAGACTGGAAGGGAGAAATTTTAGTCTCCATTGCAATTCAAAGATAACTTCGTGTAGCAGATTAAGCAGAGTCAAAGCACCTTTTCACTGATTCTGAAAAAGAGAACATCAGGGAAAGATAAGACATCCTGTGCTTGTGCAAAGCTATATGCTATATAAGTAATGTGAACATTGCAACCACGGCAATATCAGTGCTTACTGCTTCAAACACCTCATTTTCCAATTTTATTCAATTAAACATCAGCAACCCAACTGAAAGACACAGAAAACTGTCAAAATCTGTATTTGACATATGCAAAATTTAGTAGTCCAAAAGAGACAGATGCAATCTCTACCCTTTAGCTTATGTGGTTTAGTGATTAACGCAGCAAAATGGAAAAGTCTGTAACTTCAAACATCATAAAAATACTATTATAAAAATCAGTTGAAAAGCGGTTGTACTAAAGTTAGGAAGTCACTGCTCTTTCTGTTTTTATTTCACAGTTTTGTGAAATATTTATTTCTGTGAAAAAAGTGGTATGATAGGGCATACTTACAAACTATTTGTGTCATGGCCATGTAACTGTATGGGACCCTTTTTAAAGCACATATTAGAAGGATAGACAGCTAGCTGCTAGCTGACCATTCACTTCTGTGAGTGACTGTTTTAATGTGTGATGGGTTGAACCTTGCTAGATGCCAGGTGTCCACCTGTATGATTTCCTTCTTCGGGGAGAGAAAATACAATGAAAGGCGTGTGGGGAAGATAAGTAGAGAGAGAGATCATACACCAATTGTCATCAGGGGCAAATCAAATTCAACTTGGAGAAATTAGTTGAATTTATTATCAATCCAATCAGAGAAGGATAATGAGAAATAAAACTAAATCTTGAAAATACCTTCCTCGTACCTCCCTCTTGTTCATGGGCTCAACATCCCTCCCAAATTCTCTATCTCCTTCCCCCAGTGGCAGAGGGGAATGGGGAATGGGGCTTGTTGTCAGTTCATCAGATGTTGTCTGTGCCACTCCTTCCTCCACGCACTCTTACCCTGGTCTACCATAGGGTCCTTCCAGTGCGAGACAGTCCTCCATGAACTTCCCCTTCCCAGGGACTACAGTTTTCCTTGAACTGCTTCAGTGTTGGTCACTTCCACAAGATGCAGCTTTTCAGGAACAGGTTACTCCTGCATGAGTCCCCCACGGGAGAACTGCTCTAGCATGGGTTCCTGTCTCTACAGTTATCACAGACCCTGTCAGGAGCCTGATCCAGTGTGGGTTTCCCAGGGGGTCACCACCTCTTTCAGGCATCCTACCTGCTCCAGTATAGGGTCCTCCACAGGATGCACGGGTTATTCCCCATGGAACTACATGGGCTGAAGGGACCCACCCTGCCTCACCATGGTCTTCATCACATGCTTCAGGAGAATCTCTGCTTCGGCGTCTGGAGCACCTGCTCTCCCTCCTTCTCCAGTGACCTCAGCATCTTCAGAGCTGTTTCTCTCACATTCTCACTCCTTTGTTTGCAATGTTTTTCCCCTCCTCAGATCCCTATTTCCCCACAGTGCTCCTACTGCAACTGTGGGGTCAGCCACGGCCAGCAGCAGGTCCATCTTGGATCCAGTTGGTATTGACTTTATTGAGCATGGGTAAAGCTTCTAGCAGCTTCTACCAAAATCTTACCATGCTAATGCAATACAGAATGTTTGAGGTACAGAGTACATGTGCAATATAATTAGATTTTGCATAAAAATCTTAACATCTTTAACACCTTTAAGTGAGCACTCAACCTTTTATTCTGCTGATCTCTCAGTTTATTGTTTGAAATCATTATGTGTGACACAATTTAGCTGTGACATGTCAGTTAAAAACCTAGAAAATGTCATTTGTATCTACAGTGTAACAAAGTTACTGGTATCTATTTAGCACTGGTCATTTCACTGAGGTTTAGTGAGGACTAAAATATTCCACACTTCGAAGGATTTTTCTTTTTGTGAGTATTCATCATTCTCTGGGTCTCTAGAATTTAAGCAAGATGATTTTCTATACATGTTAGAGTACTATCTTTCAGACCTTTGAAATTGGTCATAACACTTCTCAATGTGAGTAAATCTTGTTGTTTCCAAGATGGCTCCTCGTAAGAGTAAATGCTTGCAGAAGTGAGCCTTTAGCTTATATTTTCACTTTTCTGTGTCTTGAACAGTGAAAACAAGCTGCAGACAAGCAGCAACATATGTAATATGAAATATCAGTCAGACTCCTTAAAGTCAGTAAAGGTAAGGTAAAAAGAGATACATTTTGAAGGATAGCAGCCTAGTACTGGTATGGCAAGGAAAGTAGTAGTCTAAATAGTACCTGCAACTAAACTGAAGAGGCTGTGTAGGAATATGACATTCACTGAAGCGAAGAAACTCATAAACATCAGTGTAAACAACTCTCTAGCAGATGCAACACCAACCACATCTCATGCCAAGAAAGATCAATGGCAGGTATGTCACATGTGACCAGTACTTGTGTCACCTTTGCCTCAAGTTAGTTAGGAAGAATCTGAATTTGACCTGAAGTTTGTGGCTGCAGGAAACAGAGAACAGGGTTGGTCTTGTGAATAAGAGATGGGTCTTCTGAGGGAATAATGAGCTAAATAAAGATGCAGGATTTAAGCTACAGGACTGTTACAAGGATGCTACTGATGCCTTAAGCCCCCTAATGTTTTTATTTTTCTAATTTTGTAAGCCTTATAAGTTTTATAGGTAATAGAAGTAGATTTTAGAAACAAACCCCTTTCTCCCTCCTCCCCTAGCACCCCTTAGTTTATACATTCCTTAATCCTCTCATCCCATTCCATACCCCCCATATCAACCCTATTCCCATATCCAGTAGAAAATGTTTAGTCTCTTAGTCAAGGCAAGGCCTGTCTTGTTTGGAGAACGCTTGTATCTTGACCTAAACCGCAGGACAGAGTCAAGGAACTGGGTGACTCTACTCTCTGTACCCCGAAGATGATGAAGGATGATGAAGAGGGGGTCCCAAAAAGCCCCCCGACCCAATTCCAGGAGGCGGGCCAGGGGGTGGACCAGGCCAAAAGTTATAGGGTGGGCACACTTGGGATTGGCCAGATATTGTTATAAATGTAACATCTCGGGCACAGCCCGGGGCGCGCGTTGTTTACCATCTATTGCCTTGGCATAATTAAACCCTTTCTTATCTCACCCCAGCTAACGGCTCCTAGATTTTTTTCTTAGCACCAGCTGAGCAGGCATCACTACAAGGATCGTGGTTGTTCCATTTTCCATTCTACTAAAGAGGGGATAATGTACTTACATATTTTCTTATATCGCATCAGTGATATATATTGTTTAAAAGCAAGGAGAAAAAGCCACGTGAATTTTTCACTGTTCTTTTCATATATTTACTTCTAATAGTAAACAGACACTCTTATTTATAGTAAATAGAGTGAAGTACGGAACTAGTAAGTAAAAAAATATTAATTGAAAACATATTACTTTTAAAGTTAAAATCTGACAGTGTACACAGGTAAAGAGCAGGGCATAGGTCTTTTGGCAGCACTGTTACCATACTACCTCTATGCTCAGCCTGTTTGTTAACACCAGACCAACAGTCCAAGCAACTTCTACAACAGCAGTACCTAAATCTGGCATATGCATATTTGTAACTATAGAATTTTTTATTGATTTATACTTAATAATATATAATCCGCCTTCATTCATGACATTGTAGCAAAATATTTGTAATACCATACAAGAACAGTAACAGGTAGAATCCATCTAGTGTGGTTTAAATGCAAGCATGTTCTAAATTGTGTTATATGTGGGTTTGGAGGCAAATATGAAAGTTCAGTATTGGGAGTTCTCTCATGACTTTGTTCTTGCTCAGAATAGGGCATTTTGTAAAAGTTACTATGCCTCTTCCCTTGTGTAAGAATATTAATTGCATATGTGTGGCTCTTTATCTTTTTTACAAATAAATCTCATGTACCAGAGAAACAGGAGATGCAGAAGACCATCTAGGCATCATTGACTCACTCTTCTCAAATCTGGCAGACAGTTGTATTTCAGTGTATATATTGCACTATCCTGACAACTCAGAAAACATACTCAGGGAACTCTGCATTTTTTGGTATGTTAGCACAGAATTTCACTAGAATCGTTTTCCTCAATGAGCTGTTTTATCCAAGTAAGAGTTTTTCACCTTCGTGTTTTCAAAGCCTCACAAAAAAACCTCAACTCTAAAGCTGCTTAGTGTTAGAAGCTTGAAACTGGAGAAAGATGAAAAATGAATACTTAATACTCTATACAATCAATCATTTGTTATGGAAGGAAATGTGATTAAATTTGTATTAGACAATTCTATCTGGATTTAGATGAAATACATACAACTTTCTCCATTTGCTGAAATACCAAAAAGCAGAGAGATAATTTTGCTATATTCATGTCTCCCCTATGCTTTGATTTCCTAGGCTATATTTAGACAAAATTACTGATACTAACTTCCTACTCAACATCAGGTAAAATTTTGATAGTGCTAAGGAAAATCTAAATTTAAGCATATTCTAATGGATGTGTTTCACTTGGAGGAAACTTAAAAACAGTTCCAAAATGTTTCAAATTGCCTAAATATTCTATTTGTTTGAATGGAAACAAAAGGAAAGTGTGAAAAAACACTAAATAATTTTGAAATAGTACAACTTGTGAAAAAAAAAAGCTGAATGTATAAAATTAATATAAGAAATAAAACATAATTACCTCTAGAAAAAGACAACCATTTTATTCTTGTCTGTGATTATCACACTGTTAGTTCACTGACAGAAGTATATGCCAAGTGGACATGTCATAAGACTCTGGGACAGATTTTCCTTTATGACCTGACTGTTTAAAACAATCTGCTTTTGGCAAGGAAATCCTTTCTGTCCATAACAGTGAGTAAAACATTCCACTGAGGCAGAGGGAAGCTGAGGCAAATGAATCTGGCTTATTCACAATGCAATGAGATATGCTGGGTTTCTGCTCAATACTACATCTAGGAAGACTCTCAAGTTGGTTTAATTCATACTGATACTTGCCTTATTCAAGTGCTACCTGGTATAGCTCCTTTTTGTAGAATTAGTTGGCCTAAATACTACATACTAAATGTGATAATTTCTTTGTACCAGAAGGCAGAATAGAGTCATATAGGACTTATCCCAGTGTGGGACAAATAGCTTATCCTAGTCTGCCAATACTGGTGCTGTCATGACAACTTCTACCAGCAGAACTGGTTTGTCTGCAATAATAAGCAAAGAATTTGGTCCTAAGATTTCTTGGAAATATAGCCCACTTACATATAGTTAATTTGTTACTTTAAGAATCAAGTGTGATGAAAAAGTGTAACTCAGTTCTCAGGATCACAATCGGTATAGAAATATTAGCTCTGAATTGCATGAATTTCATTTCTCCTAGCTGACTTGAGTAGCTAAACTAGTATTCAACTGAATACTTTCTGTGTATATCTATTTCCTTTTATACACTTAATCCTCTCTCCCTGAACATCATGCAAAATACCTTGTTTTCTGGCAAGGGGAATTCTGATTTGGCCTAATTATATTCTTTTATGATGATGTGAGAGTTACAAAAGACTATAACTGACAGATTGACCAGAAAAAAGAAATTCAACAAGTAAAGAATGAAATCTGATGTAAATATACTCTTACTTTACTGTTAGAAATTATTAAGAACAATAATTTCAGTCACATATTACACATTGTAATCTAAAGGACCGTCAAAGTAGACTTTCTTTACTTTGCTAGCAGAAGTTCCTCTCACAGAGGATTCTTCCTAAGAGGAGAAAAATAGTGTGAAAGCAGACAACAGAAGTTATGAAAGCATAGAAGAATTTTTTTCCCCCACAGTTTTATTGTATTAGTAGCTCCATTGGTTTTCCAGTAAGAACACTTTAATACATCAGTTTTTTTATCATACACAAAATTAATAGCATAAGAAGGTTAATACTCCTAGAGCACAGGCTTCAGAGCAGTAATACCTCAGCTGGTTTTCATTCTTATTTGATAAGAGATACTTGTAAAACACATTTCTGTGAGATGAACCAGAGGACAAATACTTTCTATAGTCATGGTCAAAATACAACCCATGTAAGGATTGTAAATCCTGATAGTCTTGCATTTTTGATCAGTAAATCATAATTGTCTTTTATAACCTCTGGGAAGCCTGGAAATCTTGGAGTTTTATTCACTATTGCTTTGCACATAGCATAGTTGCAGAAATCCTGTGTAGGAGGGTTAGAATACTGTCCTTCACAGTCACAGTGCTTGAATGTCTTCTGACTTGGCTTGTCCTTTGACAAGGACACTATCCTACAGTATGGAAAACGATAAATTTTCAGGTTTTAGATGTTACTTACGCAGTTAAAAATAACTTAAAAAAATACAGGAAAAGTGAAAATATATTGTGAGTCCTTCATCCAAGACAAAACCCACTCCTGAGTAGTTCTACAAAGAAAAAAGAGAAAACCATGCTTTTAACACAAGATATTTAACTGAATGCATGACACATCATAGACTCACAGAATGGTTTGGGTTGGAAGGAACCTTAAAGATCATATAATTCCAATCTCCTTGTCGTGGGCAGAGAACCTTCCGCTGGACAAGGCTGCTCAGAGTCCAGTCTAACCTGGACTTGAATACTTCCAGGGATGGGGCATCCACTACTTGTCTGGGCAATCTGCTCCTCACCACCCCCACAGCAAAGAATTTCTTTCTAGCATCTAATATAAACATACCCTTTTTCAGTTTAAAGCAATTCCCCCTTGCCCTGTCACTACAAGTCCTTGTAATAAGTCCCTCTACAGCTTTCTTGTAGCCCCCTTCAGGTACTGGAAGTTGCTCTAAGATCTCCCTGGAGCCTTTGCTTCTTCAGGCTGAACAATCCCAGATCTCTCAGCCTGCATTCATAGGAGAGGTACTCCAGACCTCTGTATATCTTTGTGTTTCTTCTCTGGACTCACTCCAATAGGTCCACATCTTTCTTATTTTGGGGGCTCCAACACAGTACGTCAGGTAGGATCTTTACCTTCTCTATGCATGTCTTGAACAGTAGGTAAGTTTACCAGAGATGTGATTCCATACTGGACACAAAGTTTAGACTTTCAGAAAAGACTTTCAGAAAAGACTATGGAGTAAGGTGATACAGAGGATACTGCTTATTCTATCAAAGATATCTATCCAGTGGGTGATTTTACATACAAGTTCATAAAGAAAAAGAAATGTTTCATTTCTGTATGTATGTATCACAATGTCAGAGAACTCACAAAGTACAGTGATGAAGAGCACTCAGAAGAGACTGAGAAGAGCAATCAGATCCTGTTTATCAGCCTAAGAAAGAAAATGATTACTTAAAAAGAATTCATGATTCTAAAAGAGGAAATTTGTGGAAGAATGTCACGTTTGCTCCTTTGTAAGAGATTTTAATAGCTGCTCTCATAATGTCTCAACAAATGAAAGGGAGGAAATAAGTTTAGGATTGCCTCCTAAGGTCTTCTTGAGAAAGTACGGCATATGGACATTCTGAGATCTGGCCACAGACCACAGTCCCCTGAAAGATCTAGGCAGAATTTCAAATTTCCCAAGCAGCCCACTGTGCTGGTGGAGGGCTCTGCACTGAAATTCTTAGATAGATCAGAATACCTCCTTTTCAAAAATCTGTTCACTGTTTCATTTGAGATTCAACATGGTAACAAGTGGCTCACTCATTATTTCAGGGGAATTTAGCCAGGAAGTTTAATTAATATAATTCCTTTAGGGAATAAAAATGGAATGATTTTTATCCCTTGAAACACAGTATCAAATATATTGCCTATGCTAGCAAATAAAATGAGTTTGGAATGACTTGCTGCTAAACAATAAAAATGCACAGTGCTTAAAAAGGTGAAAAACAAATATTGTTTTTAAAAAGTGATGAAATGAAGCAAAATGCATTAAATGAAATGCATGAAGTCAGACTGCACAATATTCTGAATCTTCAACCATTTTCTAGTTGAAGTTGATGTGTTGTTTTCTCATTGGTGCATTTTCCTAAAAGGGAACATTATGTATTACACAGTGATGGGACAGGTCCAAGCCTCACCCGGTAATGATTGCCAGGCCCTTGCAATCATTCCTGAGGTTCCTGATTGAATGGGATTTTGTCTGGATTTTGTTATTTCATTATATTTTTTCTAGGGATTTTTCCTATATTTTGAGTCAGATGAAGAAAACTTGAAGGAAGAGAACTTTCTTTGTTATGAGATTTGGATAGCAAGGCTTTTATTTTTCTCATTCTGCACATCTCAACTACTGTAAATGTGTGTGTTTCAACTGATTAAAAATATTCTTTGTGTAAAAGAAGACTTTTATTCACAAATTTAAATAAAAATATTGACTTAGTTACATGAGATCCTTACTGGAATATTTGAAAGCAAACACAAAAAGTTTGTTAAATAAATAAAAAAGACACAAAATTGGTCTGGAGTGGAGAGGTTAAAGGCATAGTTTGCTGTAGTCGTTAGATGTTTAGTGTTTCATGTCGTTCACTCATAGCAGTATTTGGGGGCATAGACAAATACTTGCATAACTTTTTACTTTGGTTCTGTGTATTCCACCTTCTTCATTTTCTTAATCTTCTCGCCTTTTATACAACTGGGAAAACACAAATTTAGTAACCAATTTTTCTTTCCGTATTTCTCATTTTAGTATAGAGGATGGTAACAAAATCATCTGAGCTGCAAACACTTTCCTCTCACCCTTTATCTTTTTTTCTAGACAGCTATCTAATTATCTGGTCTTCTGATTTGCTTAATCCGTCACAATATATTTCTGAACTTTTCTGAAAGTGTTTGTTCTTAAGCTTATTTGGTCTCAGCCGTTTCTGTCATTAAAATCTGGTCACCTTAAAATAAAGGAATCTGGACTAACAGAAAATAAATTAACTTCCATTTCAGTTTACTCGGTCTCAAAGAGCATATTTTTTCTTTTTCACTCCTCTGAGAAAATGGAGATATTTTTGCTCTCTGATGGTGGTAACAATTAGTAAAAAAGCAATTAGGTTGGACTAAATTCTTTACACAGAATTTTTAGGTTCGAAGTGTCTAAAACGCATATTGATGAGTCTAAGCTCTCCAGGCAAGTATTTATATTTTCTAAGTTTTGTTCACATTTCAGAAATCTGGGCCAAGTTTTTTGAAATTTGGGGTTTGCCTTATTCACTGGAGTGGAATTAAACTTGTTCCATGAGAAGCTGGAAGAAAACAAAAAGAATTTTCCACGATAGGCCACATGATATGTCACTGGTCACCAGGACAAGAACACATTCAGCCATTTTGAGAGAGAAAAAAACAGAGAGGAGAAACAGTCTAAATCACTCCTTATAACATATCTTTACCTTCCCTCCCTTATTAGGGCACACTTGGTTGCTTCCTTATAATGTTGAGCCTTAATATTCTTATTTTGAGAATGGCTTATAAAATCAGCTTTAAGAATACTACTCTACTCCATTCTCACAGGCAGGAAAGTACCTACTAGAAGGCCAGAAAAGCAAAAGAGTTCTCCAGAGTGGTTCTTGAAGGAAAGAAAACACAGAAACAGCTGACCATTATGTCACTTTTGTTTGACCGCCTCATAGCTAGTGGGCTGTATCCAGTTTTTTGCAAAATCTCTGCAAAGGGTTCTTGATTAGTTAAATGAATGGACGAGGGGTCACAGCTGAGCCTTGTATCCACTTAACCCTTTTCTAGAAGTTAGCAGTAAACAAAAATTTGACTCCTAAGTAATCTTTTACATGATATGCAGCATTATGCAGTGGGGTGTATTTTTCTGTGTTGAGTAGAATTTCTCTGTTACCTTTGAATCTAAAGTACATAGTATATGAACAGTAGTTTCTAGAGAAAGCAGTACTAACCAGAAGTGACAACCTTCTGCTGTCCCACGCCAACACAAATTGTGCACTTTCATAGAGCCGTGGAAATGAATGCATATCACTGTTACAACAACACATGTTACCAAGGTTAAATTTCCAAGGCACCTGTCTGAACCCAGTGCTTCTTAGTACCCCTTGCTTTTTCTCATGAATTCTAGTGCCAAAATTCAGTTATAGTCATATTTGGGAGCAGATGGTCAAACCCACTGCTGTGTCCAAGTAGGCTGGTGGGCATAGTTATCTGATGTGTTTAGAGATATGATAGCAAGCCAAGCATCTCTCTTTACTCACCACCTAGGGATACACTCTCAAGTAAAGAGAGATCCCCCTCTGAGTAGAGTAGTTGCCAGATTTCAAAACATTTGCTGAGTGTTTGCAGGATTGTATTTGTCCCTAGAAATAATACTGTCTAATAGCCACATTTTCATATCTACTTTTTAAAGTGATTTCCTAAACAGATGTTAACTGTAAATATGTAAGCTTCACATCAGCACCATGTTGTATTTTGAATATTTACAAGTTTTGCTTAAGAAGAGACATTGTGACCCACGTTCCATGACATAATTAGACATCTGCTCGCTAGGCCAGCTGACTCAATTAATTCTAGAGGTTGTTCCTGGTAGGGAAGAGGAAACTACCATTGGTGATTTTCTGATGAACTTATGCAAGTGGGTATTCCCAATTTCTGTCTAACATAAGGCCAAAATAAAATTTCATTTTCTAATACATGGTTCATTATTTTTTGCAGCGCTTTTCAGACTCACAAATGCTACCCTCTCCAGGTCCAATTGATCTCAGTTTGTCCATTCAATGAGATAAATGGTGCTTACCTACTTCTATCCATGGAAATTGTGCATCACAAAGTGTTAAACTTTGCCTTCATTATCCAACACGCAATTCTAGTAGAACTTCCATTGTTTAAAACCGGACACTCTTACTGTGGAAAACATAGCTCAGAAACAACTACAGAAATAAGTCTTGATATGCAAATATTACTCTGAAAATGCCCCCTGAAAATATGCTACCTTTGAGGAAATGGTGGTTTCAATTAATCAGATTTGGTGATGTTCAGAAGGAATTTAGCTACAAAGAAGTTTCTTAATACTTTAAAATCAAATCTGATTTCAAGTATAATCAGACAGCTTATTATTGAAATGTTTTCTTTTAAAAATTAGCTTTATCTAAGACTGTTTGTCTAAGGTAAGAACAAGCCAAAATTGGAAGTGATAAAATCAATTAAATGGATTTAAACTGCTGTTTAGAGGTTCATCCACAAAACAGGGAAAAAAACTTTGCAATTAAATTTAGAATTAGTCAGCAAATTTTGATTAACATAAGAAGTCAGGTAAGTATACCCACCCCCTTGCAGGACAGCAAGGAACACTTGAAGGAAGCACTTGTAAGAAGGCTGATGACTTAGCACAGGACAATCTCTAGATCCATCCCACTTCTAGTGATACCCTTATAACACAGAGCAGTTAAAATCAGCTTTAATTCATGAAAGAAGCAGCTGCATGTGAAAGCTACATTCTAAGTTCAATTTTTCTGCATCAAAAATCATCATGAATTTGCAAAAGCTCACTTTGGCTTTCAGCCCAACCTCAGTACACATGACAAAACTATGTGGAAAAGTGTATGGTACAGTCTTCAGTACCAAGTCACATGATTTACTTTCTTTTGTGGTCTACCAGAACAAAGCTTACAAAGTTCCAGAGCAAAACTAAAATTGTCTCTTTTTCACATTTTCCTGGATTTGATTGCTTATCTTTGTTTATGAACTAAAACACCAGTAACATTCAAATTCTCATTGCCTGACATAGCATTTGGCACATATGACAACAATCATATGTGCAATCATGTCTAGCTAGCTAAGTATTTGAAATTGTATTTTTTAATTATCCCTAACTTTATTAACCATTTAACTATATTTAAATATGTAATTATTATCATATTTGGAATATTATTTATATAAAAAAGTTTTTGTGGCCTTAGTGACTTTTGGTAATTTAGGAATATCAGTATTTTTATCACCACACAACACAAAGTTATTTGAGCCTTACATGAACTGAAGTGTGAACTGAACTGAATGTGAACTTAACTATAAGCTACATCATTAGATAAATATGAATCACATCCATGGATTCTACAGAAGGAATATGCGTATACAAGCAAGATTCAGATCAGGTTTTGGTGTAAAATCTTGGTGCTGAGACCTGTACAGCTACTGAGGCACCATTTAGTGGAAAAACCTCTACAAATTTCCCAGAGATGCTCATCCACTTCCACAAATACATAAGCAAGAGAACAGGGAATTCATTACATGACAAAATTTGTTAAAAGAGTTGTATTTTGGGAGAACAAACAAAACCAAGTTCCAGGTCAAAGACCTTACTTGAGTCTCTGGCTGTGTACATAGGATAGAGTGTGAAACAGTTGTGCTGAAACATATGATTTGAGGCTTCATTCGGCATCACCAGCTACATGCAAAAGTAATCTGGTGAAACATGCTTCCTACAATAGCTAAATCTAGCCCTCTTGTTTAAAGAGACATTAACTATTTTTCGTCTAACTGGGAATTGTTTTGTCAACAGTTCTATCCAAGGGCCCACAGCACTGGTAGCACAAATAGGTGCAGTTATAGGATTATTAGGAACAGGTAATTATGGCTTGTCAAAATCTGCATCATTTTGCTTACAGACAGTGATACACTTAAAACCAGAATATTTTATATAGCAACATCGGAGTTTTATTTCCACAATGCAATTTGTTTCTTCTTGTAGTAAAAACTCTCGTATGCAAAAGCCATTGGACAGAGTATAATCTAAGTATCACACATATATTGCATATTTGATAGAATTTCTCAAGGAAAAGCAGGAACTCCACAATGGAAGGCAAGTTGCTTGTTATCAGAAAATGGGGAATTTGCTGTTTGATTGCTTAGTTGTTTTTTGTTTCAGTTACAATAGTAAGAGCAAAATTCAAGATTTGGCTTGCTTATTTTATTTTATTTCTTTCCAGAAGGCATAATGTATTTTTAATATATATTTCACATAATTGTTTAGGTTGTAAAAGACCTCTAAGATCATTGATTCCAGCTGTCAACCAAGCACCATGAAGTCCTAAACCATGTTCCTAAATGCCACATCTAAACATCTTTTAAATTACTTCATGGGACAGCAACTCAATCACTTCCCTGGGCAGCCTGTTCCAATGGTGACAACCCTTTCAACTAAGATTTCTCCTATTATCCAATTTAAACCTTCTCTGACAGGACTTGAGGCTGTTTCCTTCTTCCAGCAGCTTATAAAACAGTTTGTCTGGCTTTACATCCTGACTCTATAACTCTCCCCCAGTGGTATCTGCCTCATTGGCCTTCCCCCAATTCTTACCTGTAAGCACTTGATCTTATCATCATCATCATCATTAAGATGTGGAAAACCAAAACACTTCCTAGCATACTGAGCTACTCCACCACCTCTCTTTCTTTGCCTATCCCTTCTGAAGTGTTTATAGCCATCCACTGCAACACTGTGGTTTTGTGAATCATTCCACCATGTTTCCGTGATGACAACTATGTCGTAGTACTCATGCTGCACAATGGCTTCCAGCTTCTCATGCTCATTGCTCATGCAGAATACGTTGGTGTAGATGAACTTCAGTTGGGGTATTGATCCCACCAATATTCTGAGGGGAAGAAGCTCTAATTTCTGTGTAACCTTGTATCTTTGAATAGGTTTTCTTATCAACACACTTTGAATTTTTTTTCTCCTTATTTAGTAGAATGGCAGAAGATAATTCGTGAGTTTTCCAGTTGCCTAAAACACAAAAGCATTTCCTGGAAAGCCAGCAGTATGTTGGCTGAGTCTAGCAATTCAGCAATGAGAAATCTCATTATGGGTAACTTTGCCATGAGCGGTATATACCTTTTCATTTAGAAAAAGTAGTAATTTCCATACAGTAAAAAGAACTGGTCCTCTATATCTTCAAATACTGAAAAATGTTTGCAGCTTTTTAAAAGTGAAAAAAAAGACTGAATTTGAAATTACCTTGTTTTGTTTGTGAGACAAACAGGTAATTATAGAGAAAAATATGCCAGGACTCAATGCCAAATGCTGCTGATCTCATTCAACTGCAGCATTTTTTTGTGAATGTATTTGATTCATATTAAAATGCAATTTATAATAAGGACATCACTTTTCAATTAATAGAAAAAAATTAAGTCTAAAATATTAGGAAAATAATTAATTCATTCTGCAACAAAGAACTGTGCCTCCAGGTAGCTAAGAAGTAATTTTTACTCTCTGGGTTGTTTTTTTAAAGAAGCAGCTACATCTTAAAGTGCGAATTACTGCACTAGATCTTTGTGTTTCTGAAAAATATTAAAATTATTGCTACCATAAAATATTCAATTCCACTTTCACCCCTCACCAAATGCTACCTTGTCAGACAGGTTTTGATGAAAGACTATGCCATTTCTCCTTTAAACACTAGGGATATTTATACTTATATTATCTGCCTCTGGCAACACTCTGAGAGATGATTATTAATGCTTACAAAGTAAAGCATTACAGTAATACAACGTGTTGTAGTATTGAAATGTGAATATATAGGCAGTGTGAACATTTCCTTATTATGAAAGTGTCAGTTCCATTCTTAAAACTGAGTTGAAATTTGCATATCACATAAAGCAAAATAAAGGTAAAGAAAACTTTTATTCAGATTTATTCTTGTGGGTTTTCTAATTCCTATAACTAGACATTTGTAGGAAGGTATGTTTACATAAATTAGTAGCATCTCTGATTACATTTAATGATAAATCCAAAAGCTAATTTATGACATTTGAATTTCTAAACTCATTAATTTCTTCAGGTCATTTCAAGCACATAACCAAAATAATTTAACCAAATTATTCAAATGGGATTTCTTTGTTTCTCAGATCTGATCGGGCAACTTAGTACTATTCATGAAGAAAAAAAAAATCCCTCAAAAACCCAGAGTCGTGTACATTCCTTTTTTTCTTCACTCTCCCACTTGACTAAATGGAGTGTAGAAAGGCTTTTCATCTAGTCTTCTCACATCTCCCATTTTATCATCTGGGGTTCTGAGGAAAAAGATGGCAATACAGAAGGAAAGAGCAGAGGAGTAACTACAAAAAATGACTGGTTTTTGAGCATGCTGCATCCCAACCATTTGAAATAAAAGCATGATACAGAGTGAGATATGGAAAGCTACTATAGGAATATACACTTGAAACACTGCAAAATTCCGGCTAGAAAAGTAGTTTCAAAGGTTCTCTTTACTTTCAAACCAAGATGATAGCTGCATATTCTTTGCCCTGACTAAAAGGACTCATGCGGCCTTACTGCATACTGAGCAATGGTGTTATTTTCACGTCCATTTTGGAAAAATTCCAATAAGGCAGGAATCCTCACTCTATTTTACGAAGTTTTATTAGCTAAGGCCACCAGAGAGGTTCAGCTCTAATATCTTTTTGTATTTCCAAGCTTGAGATTTGAATTTGCAAGGTAAACATTCAGAAGTGGCTGGTATGACCATTCAGAGCTAAATACTAGGAACACTGGGTTTTACATGGCAGTACAGTATTTCTTGGATTATGGTTGACATCAGAATTTGTAGAGGTAAAGGAAAAAATATTGAGAAGATGTTTCATACTTGATAAAAGAAACAGTTTGATTGCTATTTCACATTCATCAATTCTCATGCTAATTACATACATGAGGAGAGAAAAAAATTGTTGCTGCCTGGGTATGCAATGGTTCACCATTGCACAGTTCTTGAATCTCTATTTGACTGTGGTTTTGAAAATTGTATGTTTTAAACTTTCTGTATCTAGATTCCCACAACTAATCCATTTGTGCCCGTTTTCTGCTTCTTAAGACCTCCTTTATACTTCCTTTCCTTTTCTTAATCTAGTATTTAAATAAGGAGCTCTTTATTTTTTGCATTTCACTTGATGTGCAGCCTTGCTCCCACTTCCATAAACCTTGTGCTTGGTCTTCCATCACAAACTTATGGATATCCCATTAAGGAGGTGAATAGATACTTTTTAAGGTCTCAAACCACTATATAGAATTTCTCAAGAAATTCTAGGAAACCTGTTCTGCTTTCACTGACTCAATCATTGTGAAAACTAATAAAGTGAAGTTAAACACTTGTTTTCAGGAACTTAAAACTCTGTGTTCTTCAGCAGTGTATAACTAGACTGAGTTTCAGTGTCAAGAGAAGGCTTCCCCTAGATTTTCAATTATGGATTTTCCTAAAACTGTAGCAATATACGTGAAAATGGTCAGGTTTTGACTACTTAAGCAGCAGTAAATGAGGATTCATGGAACTCATTTTAGACACTTGCTTGAGTATGTTTGGGAAAATTTCTTTAATACAAACACAGTGACTGAATAGGGATAATTTCATGCTATCATAGATGCCACTGGGAGTTTTAGGAGTTAGGTACTTTCTAGTTGATTTATTTGAAACTAGATTTCAGTCGTTTGGACACGGTTGTTGATTTCAGGGATTAATGACACAATGACAGTTTTTAGGCTGTAATTTCTGCATGAATGTGAAAGACAAGGCTTTATTTCAGCTAACCATTCACTTTCAGATCTAGTATTACAGACTTAAATGTTTCATTTAGTACACAGTTTATGGATTTTTACACTGCAGATGTATAATTTCTCAATCTTTAGTTTTAAAGGGAGAAAGGCATCTGTAAAATGCTACAGAAAATTCTGCTGCTGCTTAATTTTCCTTTGATGGAAAGTGAATATATTTTGAATTTATTTCTTGGTCCTTCTGAATTTGGCTACAGTAATAGTGAAAAAAACCACAGGAATTCATTTGAAATCTTAGAAACTCCTGGACTCACAATGTGACTTGAGAGGTTATATATTTTTAAGTGGAGAAAATGGGAAAATTAAAAAAAAAAAAAAACACATAAAAAAACCAAAACAAGACAAAACAAAAAAAAAACACACAAAAACAAAAAACAAAACAAAACACAAAAAAAACCAAAAACCAACCAAACAAACAAACAAAAAACCCCCACAACTTAGAGTAAGCATAAGAGAGCAAAGTTTTTGCTACTTAACCATAATTATGTATTACCATACCTCTGGGGAAAAGGAAAGAGCAAATAAACAGTAAAACAGAGAACTTCTTGATACAAGATGAGCTTTAAAAGAAACACCTTGATTTATGTTCTGACAAGCTGGCATCTCTGAATTAAGAAAATTGCTTTTTCAATTCTTGTATAAATCTTACTAATCAGCTAAAACAAAGAAATAACCCTGCTAATTCGGACAGAGATTTAATTGTGAAAAAATAAAATACTGAAAGCTACACTGATAAGCTGGAATATCAAAATGGACTGATGCAAACTATACTGCTCACTTGTCAAGGCCTTTACTGAACAGTCATTACCTTATTAAACTCTTCCAAATGAGAATTCTACCTATATTATAAAAACACAACAAAAGTTTATGAAGGTAAAATTGTGAAACAGCCTATGAACCATAAAGCAATAACTTCATAGAAAAGCAGAGAGAGATAGTGAGATATGGTACCTTGAGCATAATATTCTGTTGACTGGTCATTCTGCAGTCTTGATGCATGTGCCCTCCATCTCCTCCTCCAGGTCACTGGAGGAAATGTTGAGCAGGTCAGGTGCCAGGATAAACCCCTGTAATACCTTGTTTTTGAAGAAGTAAGACAAAAAAAAGACTTTGGAAAACAAACAGCATTTGACATGAGGGAAGGGGAAATCTCTATTAGATGCTAGGGGTGGCAACTAGTGTTAGAGGCTAACAATATAATAGGAAATATTTTCTCTTTGTAATCCAGGAAACTATTTACTCCTGAGATGAAAAACTGATCACAAATTCTTATTTAATGGGTGTGTTGTGCTATGTAAGACAAAGCTTGCTAAATAACTCTGATAGATTTAATAAGTATTAGTTATTGGATTGCATTTGTACTTTGATTTAATTTGAAACAACTATCTCCATTTCCAAAATCAAAAAATGCACAGATTCACTGTAATATTTTGTCATTAAAGTTCATCTTCAGTTGAATTTTAATTTTGTATTCTTTCCTCTTTTTTCAGTTCAAAGTGTTCTTTCTCATATTTCTTATCTTTCTCTTGATCTTTTTCCTTGTTTTATATTTATCCAGTGTATATATAAAGGAGTCACACCCTTTAAAGAATGTTTTATTACTTTATCTTTCTTCAGTTTCCTCCATTTTTCTAGTTGTTTTTTCTCTTTCTTTCACTTTTTTCCTTTTCTCTTTTTCCTTTGTCTTTCCAAGTCCCTCTCTTCTTTATTCAGTTTCTCTCTGTTTTCCTGTAAATCTGTTTTCCTTCTTCCTGCTTTCTGACTTCTCTTCACATGCCTTCATTTTCATTCTTGCTTCTATTCTTTTTCTCTCTTATTTTCAGTTCCCTCCTCTATGTGCACACAATCTCTGTTCTCTTCCTTCATACAAAATTTATTTCCTGGTATTTGTTGATCTCTGAAGATTTATGTAAAATTCTGAAGTCAAGCAAGGATCTTCATTTCCAATCATGGGTTTGGTTAAGGCCTTATTTCTTCCAGAAAATGCTCATCTATGAAGGGCACAGTTATTTGTTTAAAGGGGAGAGCAGACACCATTCAGTCTTTGTTCAAGAGTTCTTTTGACAACTCATGGTTCGTTCCTAGTCATAGAACAGAGTTGCTTTGTAAAGAAAAAATTTTAGAAGTATGAACTGCATAGATTTGTACTTGTAAACAAGAAGTTTCATTATGGTTTCAGTCACAATAGGCCTAAAGTTCCACTGAAGCCATGAAAACAGCACCTGAGATATGACAAGTCTGATATTAAAATAATTTGCTGAGTAATCAGACTAAACACTTGATATTCAGTTTTCGGACATACTTGCACAACTTGAGTCAAAAAACAATGCTTAGATTAGATCTTCTCACATTTTTTCTGAACACCTGGTCCACACCAGGCAAAATCCCCAAAATCTAGATGTGGGTTTGTGGGTTCCTAGCCAGGAAAGCATCTCAAAAGGAATTATGGAATAAAAGTTATATGAGAAATTCATGGAGGGCCATATTCTATTCAGTGAGATATGCAGTACTGTGAAGGTTGGTGCTAATTTTCAGAGTGATGAGATCATCATAAGAAAAGCCAAACTACCAACCTGGATATCAAATTTTCAGTATCCCCGACTCACAGGGTGGGTCAGGTTGAAAGGGACAGCTGTAGGTGATCTGGTTCAACTCCGCTGCTCAAGCAGGGTCATTCCAGAGCACATGGCACAGGATTGTGACCAGATGGTTTGGAATGTATCCAGCGAAGGAGACACCACAACCTCTCTGGGCAATCTATTTCGGTGTGCAATCATCTGCACAATGAAGTTCTTCCTCATATTTAGATGGAACTTCCTGAATATGTCTTTCCAGAAGAAGAGCACAAACATTTTGTCTAAGAAATTAGTCTGAACTGGAATTCCCTCCAAAAGTTAAAGCTTCCTTTACCTTATGTTTATGCCCTGCCTTGAAACTATGAACAGAAAATATCTGCTAGTGTCAATGGTGAATCTGTAATGTATGAAACTCTTCTTAAGAAGCTATGTAAGATCAGATGATTTTATGGTGAATTAAAAAAAAACAACCTGATACAAGGCAGCGGTTGTTTTTAGTCACAAAGTTTGAAATTGGCTACCTATTACCTATCCCATATTTTATCGTTATTCCCATTACATCTCATCCTTTACTCTGTTCCTCAGAGAGAGCAATTGAAGAAAAAGTGCTTTGTTTTGTTATTGGGTTGATACACAGACTCCAGCTACAGTTTTTACTGCCATGTTGAGGAGTTAATCAAACCTTTGTTTGCAATATATTTCCCTTATAGCGTAATTGCTATGTGACTGTTGATTTGAGTTTTAATTGCCTGATAAATTGAGTGTAAAATTCTGTGGTAGGAAAGGAAATAAGAGAAAATGAGGATGGTTCTCTGGAAGTTCAATATAGAAACATTTTTCTC
The DNA here is from genome assembly GCF_003984885.1 of Neopelma chrysocephalum. Taxonomy (NCBI): domain Eukaryota; kingdom Metazoa; phylum Chordata; class Aves; order Passeriformes; family Pipridae; genus Neopelma; species Neopelma chrysocephalum. The sequence goes on from NW_020925564.1 coordinate 2,747,098, forward strand.
CTTACAAGAAGGAATCATTTACATAAATTTGAGCAGAGGGACACTGCAGTTCTAGATGACACTAGGTTTTAAAGCCAGAAAGGGAAAAGCAGTCCTTTAACATTCTTCTGTTATGGCTTTTTATCCTTCTGGTTTTTTTCACTACTCTTATGGAAATCAGAAAACAATAGTTGCTGCTTATATCATTGCTGTGACTGAGCCAATTTCATTAATTCCTGCTGCAAAAGTACATTTTTGACTGTTTTCATGAAAAACTATTGAATGAATTAAAGTAAAATACAGTGTTAGGGGGGCTTTATGTACGTAGATATTGCCTATAAACCTATAAAAAGTTTTTCTTGGAAAGCCAGTTACATTTTTAGACATGACATTTGATATAATAAATTAAAACCAACACTTCAAAAGCCCCATGATCTGCCAAATGCTGTATGTTTGTGTAACAATTCTGGTTGTGTATTATAAATATGTATATTTAATTACTGTATTATACTAAGTACTTACTTCATAAAAACAGACATTTCTTCATTTTATGTGTTTCAAATTTCTTGCTCGTTTTCATTGTTTCCCTTGGGGCTGAAAACGTTGTTTTGGTGTGACTTTGTTCTGCTTATAATGAGATCTCTCTGAACTCCGTCTCCACCTACTAAGGAATATTTATCATTCCATAAGACTGTTGATTTATTGATCATAAATACATATTTTTTATGTTCATGGAAATGCATTAGATATACATATGTCTTGTCAGAACTTAATGGTTTACTCTGAGCCAGAAGAATGAAGAAAGGACCATATGTGTACTAACATAGTGTTTTCAGAAAAGAATGCAACAAACCTCTCCATCATTCTCTCTATAATATCCCCTTTTTATCTTTCTAGAGTATAACAGAGGTCCTCCACCATTACCTTGAAAGTAGGAAGAATAGATAAAAGGGAGGGAGAAGAGTAAAATTTTATATTTTGAAGGTGGAGGACATAGCTGGAAGACCATTTTCTGTGAAAATACATCATCTTTCCCCTAAGACTTCTCATATAAACATCATGACTCTCTCTTATTTCCATACTCTAGGTAAAAGATTTGAAAGAATGGTGCAATTTCTCTGAATCTTCATTGCAAACGCAGTGTGCTACATGATTCTTTATCAGGAAATTATGAGTAATAAAAGGTGAAGAGCTTAGGATTTACATGGGATTTGTCTCTTTCTTCGTAGGATGATATGTAGTATCCAGTTATCTCAGAGTATATTAACATTTCAGAATGTTATTTGATGCAGTACTGATTTACCAAGTTTATCAGTCTTTCTTTAAGTTTGTTGAGATGTTTATTTTCAAAGGATTTCCAAAGAATAAAGCAAGAAGCTTGAAAAGCAGCTGTGCAGAGAAGCAAGTATCAAAAAAATGGAAGTTACCATATTTCCACATGCATTTCAGAGATTCAGCTAAGGTTCATAGTCCCAGAAAACATGGAAAAAATTATTGGTCCATCTAGAAGAACTGGTTAACTCCTATAAGAAATCACGAGCTTTCCTAATTAGCGCAGCACTTGTGGCATTACATATTTATTTTGACTACCTGCAAGAACCTTCTTAGGTCTTCGCATAGGTCAGAGACTGAAAGAAGTAGACTTTACTATCTTTTTGTATCCCATTACCCAAGCCTCACCAGTAAGCAAACAAAACAGATGCAAAGGTGTTTGTTTCATTAGTGGCTCTTGCTTAGCAATTTTTTCAGTAAATAGTAGTTCTGTTTGTTCCTCTAATCAGTAAATTCTAAAATTACACTAAAATTTACTTATGAATACTAATATATGTACACCATAGTAAATTCTTCCTTTTTTCCCAGAAATACTAAAATTATCCATGACATAATATTATTCCAGGCATTTTATCATTATATTGTATCTGTTTGGATCTCTGGTACTTATCTTTAGCAGACTTCTGAATTCATTGTAATATTTTTATTCAGAGCTCCTGTATTGCAGCATTACTGTTAACACAATAAACAACCACAACAACTAATCACTGCAGTACATTTAATTTGAATTAAGCCTCCTATTCTTTTACATATCACAAAGGCATAATGTATAATGGCACAGAGATTAAAGACAGAGGAACACAGTAGGAATGCTCTAAGTTTGCTTATTTTTCTCATGGTAAGCCATAGCTATTTTGAGTTTAAACCCGCACTTCTCTCTCCCATTGATCTCTAAAAGTCAACATAGAAGACCTTTGTTATTCTTCCCAACTCTTTTTCCCTTTGGCAATATCATTTCTGAGAGCAAGAGAATAGGTAGGGAGTTACCACTGGACTTTATGGATTGGAAAACAAAATAACAATCACAAATCTCTCAACTCCAGAAATTACAAGAATTTCAAGATGTTACCTGAAGTGGTCCAGTTTACTGGAACTGGGGAACTCTTGGCTTATGGCACAGAAAATGTGCCCTTTCTGCTTGAACATGTGTAAATGCCTAGGTCTCCAAAACAAGTACACATGACCTCCTAGCAATTCAAAAGTCTTTCTGGATTCTTCTGTCTGCTTAACTACATGCACCACTTCTGTTCTTTTCTCAAACATTAGCTGTTCCCAAGAAAACTAGTGAGGAAAAAGTGGATCTTTTCAAGAATAAGGTTACCCTTTGATCCTTATCAAATCAGCTACAAGTCTCTGGTCTTGATAAATAGTGACAGGTCAAACACAAATCATGACAGGAGTGAAATCTGAGATTTCATATCCTATGCCCAAAAAAGGCCAGCAGGTTTTCTTTACTCCAATCATCAGATAGCAGGGGTTGGACAACCCATGGTGAGGTGAGGTGAGGTGAGGTGTAGACCACTCTTAGCCACTTCAGAGTTGTCACATGGGAAAACCAGTCTGTCTTGAATGAGAAAAGTGACACCTTTTATACAAGAGACCACTATGAAAAATATTGTTTCTTGCTAAAACAGGTACAACATGATAGACTCTGTAAGAAGCTGTCATTTCTGATACTTTCTTGACCTATGCAAACTCTGCAAATGCAAAGACTTTTGACAAAGAGATACCACAGCTGCTATGTATGTTGGTGAGACTTGCTGTCTTTCTCTTTCTTCCAGGGAAGGGCAAGGAATATGTGCCTCATCAGCAAGGCAGGACATTAATGTACTGCCACCAAGTAGTGTCATTCCCTTCCAGACTGTAGGTATTCATGTACCTTCAAGTTCTACAGCAGGGACTGCAGATCCATGTGGAGCTATACTTCTCTCCCATTGCACCTTCAGAGGAAGACAGCTTCCCCTGTCACTCTGGAGACAGTGCCTCCTGGAAGCCATTGTAATTCATGTAAAGAGTTACTTATGTTTAATTATACATGCACATATTAATTAGCTTCAGCTACAATATTATAAATACTTCCATTCTGGGTATTGAAAATGCAAACATTTTATAACTTGTAAAAATATGGATAGGGTATGCATGGGGTGTTGCATGTTTCCCATTAAAAATGAGGACATTTTTGACAGATGCAATATGGCAGAATATATTAGGATAATTAATTTATGTTCATTCCGTTTTTTTTTTCATTTCTCAGCATGACCTCTGTTTCATGCATAACAGAACAATCAAAAAGGGATTAGTTTATAGACTGAAATCACCCAGAGTTTTATCTTTCCATGGAAAATGTATCTAGTCTAAGTTCATTTATATGTTGATTGATGGAAACCATAATTTTCTTTTACTTGGCTTAAACATTCTGATTCAATATTTCAGTGCAATCACAAAGTTTTTGTTATTCTCACAGCTTTCTGATCAACTATTTTTTTTTCTGCACTTTTTTACTTCACATAAATAAAACTGTTTCCAGGACCCAACAGCTGGCACCTACTGACTGAAGGAATGAACAGGAAGACAGTGTGTTCATAGGATTACAGAACAAGCTGAGAAGGAAAATTTATGCAGAGTTTTGTAAGTTTAGTGAGGCAGAAAATAGATTGGGGTCCAGAGAAGAAATTATGTGTCAGTCAAAGCTAAGCATAGAGACATAAGCTTCCACAACACAAGAGCAATCATGTGCTTTCTTAGCCTTTGTGACATCAAGAGTTCTGAGTTTGGGTAGAACAGCAGACAGATGTTTTGTAGAGATCATACTCTTTAGGGACTTTTTACAAGTCTCTTTTAAAGCCCAGCAAAACCAAGAACAAAGCTGCCTTGTAAGATGTAAAAGATGGTTAAATGGCTTCTAGGAAGGGTCCTAAAGAGTGTGAAAACTTTGCTGCTGAACACTGTAACTTCACCGTTCCATTCCATTGTGTAAACTAATTTTCTCTAAATGTACAATTTCGTCCATTATAATTGATTTTTCTGTAGCTTAGGGTAGGTCAGTGCTTTGTACTTAATACTGACAAATGAAATCAAGAATTATATGCATGTAGTGTGTTGTAATAGTTTTTATCAAGAAAGGATACTGCAACTGTTTTTCAAGCTTTTCTGTGTGAATATTTTTGTCTAATGGTTTCTGCTGGTCTCCTTTCTCTATTTGATTTATTAAAAAAAAACTGCTTCCTGAAATGACTAAGAATGACAAGGTTTTACAAGCAAGACTATACCATAAAGTATTATTTGCAATACTATGCAAATTTTCAAAAAGGCATTAGTCTGCAATTTAATCAGCATCTAAGAAAGGTGCCTGTTACATACATGTGCTGACGCACAGCAATTAAAGAACCTGTTCATTTACATTCAAAGTATCAATTTCATTATTTTACTTGAAGCATTTTCTTTGTTGCTTTTGAGATAATGGTACTCAAATTTCATAACATTAAAGGACAGCGTGACAGAATCCATTTGAAAGATAAAGGATTAGTGATCATATGTCTTTGCTAATCTGAAGTACACAAAGGGCTATCTGACCTCAGTCAGCTCCCCTCAGTAACAATTTTATAGGTTATATTGAATGCATGATTAAGATTTATATCCTATAGAACACAACATTCATTTAAGACTACCATAATTATTGTCAGATACTTTATTGACGCTTTTATGGGTTAGAGTTCATGTGCACAGTGACTAAGAAAAGTCACTTTACTGTTACATCGTGGATAAGAAATAATAGATCATCCAATTTTCCAAGACATGTTTCTCCTATTGTTTATCAGCATACTTCTATCAACATATTTAGATATTTGTGGCAGGTTAATACAGGCCATTTTCACCTGGCAACAACATCAGTCCTTAGCAACAGTAAGTGTTTATTCAGACCACTGGTAACACTGAGTCAAAATGGAAGATCAGACTACAGAAACCTTTGGATGATGTATGTCAGGAATTTTCAGGTATTATTTCACCTTGGCAACAGTCTCATTTAATTCCCTAGCAACTCTGAATATAAACTCAGTTTTGAGTTTTTTTCTGTTTAAAATTACCTCTTGAGAACAACTAAGATAATTCCCTTATTAACTTTAATGATATTCAGTGTTTCACTTATTCCTAGTTTCAGATAAATGGCAGAAATCAATATTGCATAGTAGTGCTCTATATCTATGCAGTATGTCGCGGCTGAGAGTTATGAAAATTAAGATGGTAGAACTGTAATTTAATGTTATTCTTCTACTTCTTTTTACATGCTTGTATACAGTTGCTATTTCAGAAACTTTTATTAGTACTATACATGTACAAAAATCATTGTGTTCATCCATCAAACTTCTTGCAGCCTGCCTCAGCAAGATTTTATATAGTTTTGAAAATAAAGGCCTACATATTCTTTGACTGGAATCTTTGAAGAGAAAATACTTTGTCCCTGAAGGGAGTAGAAAGTCTCCACTGCTATTTTATTCTCATTCATATGTATCCCACTTACTTATCCATTGGTACAGAAGTATCAGCTAAAATCATACACAGTCTATTATGAAAAATATCCCCTTTATTTGTCATTCGATTTGAGCAATATTTCTGTAGTGTGGCACATCTCGTGGTGGATTATTATCTAGCAGTGGCTCCTCTGTGTGTTAGCATATTGTATAAATTTCATTTTCTACAAATACCTCAATATATGGGGATTATTCAATTTCACTTTTTCTGTTTAAAGAGCCTTCTGGACTCCATATTTGAATATTTAAAGAAATATGATCCCACATTTCATTCTTAAGGAGGATAACCAACATTGTGTAAAAACATCTTTCTGTATAGCATAGAATTCAAATGAGAAAAAGAAAGTAGAAAAGCAAAGCAATGTGAATGATCACAGAGCTTGCTAGTTCTGTTTGTGTCTTCTGGTTTTCTGGTTGTTACTACCTGTTTCCTTATTCCATTGCAATAACAAACCATTTCTCTCTGTCTTTTCCTCCCTTCCTTCCCCCCCTCCCCTGCCTTGGATATGAACTTTGTTCTCTTTTCAATTTTTAGTGCTGAGTTTTGCTTACACAACCTTGCTAGTGTCCATATGGGGTTTTTTAAGCAAAAAAAAAAAAAACTTTTTCATGCTCAGAGGAAGCTTGTGTTTGTAGGAATATAAGTAATCTGACTCACAAACACAGTAACTTTTCAAGGTGTTTTGCAGACCAGTCTTTAACTCTGTGCCTTAGGACCTGCCCATGCACGAAGCAATATTATTCATCTTATCTCATGATGAAGCACTGATCTGTTCCAAATCTTACCTACAAATTGTTGTCTTTTATATAATATACACATTGTAAAGGTGCATATGCAGTCTTTTCTACATATCCTTTCTGCATCAGCAACTAGACACAGAGGACATTGCTTATTGTTATCATGGGCATGTTTCAAAATTTTTCCACTTCCCACAGTGTATTTCCACTTAACTAAACTCAATTGCAGCTTATTAAAAACAAGGTCCTCCTTATCATAAAATAGCCTCATAGCAACAATAAGCTAGAGCATATTAAAACAACAACAAAAACCCTAAACAACTTAAACCCTAAAAATGTCTCTTAATTAAAAATAGCACATTTGTTTGAACGAGAAAATATACGACAAAATGTAGTGAAATAAATTATCAATTAGCAATACTATCATCCTTCAGTTACTCGTGTCCATTTTGTATTCTATTCTTTTTGAGGTATGAAAATTCTGTTAGTGTATCAGACAAGAACGTGATTTCTGGTATGGCAGCTCTCTATACGCATATGGTGTTAATATACCTGATTATGTCCTAAAGTCATGTTCTCACATGAAGTCACATTTTTCTGCAAGCATATCTTTGCATAACAGCACAAAAAAACGTGCACACATACTAATATATTCTCAGGTTTCACAATCTTCAGATAATAGGGAGAACGAGTCAATATATCGTGAAACCTGACATCAGGAATTCTTCAGGAAGAAATTGAAGTTAGATTTTAATATATCTTATTACCATGGAACCTACTACTACCTCTGTTCTTTTTGTAAGCCCTTCACATTGAATTTACCTTCAGAATACCAAAGCTGCAAATTTGCATATCAACTTTTTAAAGAGAAATGAGCAAATGATAATGTGTAAACCCTTCTCTGGCTATAAAGACAGGTTAAGACACGGTTAAATGAGAGTTTATCAAAAGAGTTAGACAAAGGTACAAAGTGCTGCAAAATGGCAGAGAAGTTCAAGTATCACCTACAGAAATCAGTAAGACACCACATTAAAAATTTATTCTCATTAACTTATCTTTGAAGAAAAAAGAAAAAATTTTATTGGATTAATGAACAATTTATTTACTTTGAGGAAAACAGGTACAATGGGTTTAGGCTTTTATAATGGGACGATTTGAGAACTACTATTCAGACAGAAGTTTCTGGTATGGGTGTAAAATAAAAAATTCTTTTAAGATTAATTTCTGATGCTAATTAAGGGCCTGATTCAAACCCCATCTTGAGGCCCAGGAAAAATTATCCATTGCATTCAGTAAATTTTGGAACCACTCCTATGATTTCTCTATGATAACAGAAAAATGCTGAATATCGTATTAATATTTTAAAAATCTGTTAATGATTTTGCAAAGGAAAGATGAATATTGAAATTCTGGCATCATGAATATGATGATGTCAAGATAGACTATTAAATCAGGATACAGAGATTTACTTATGTATGTATTGTCAGTTACAAATAATTTTGCAGATTTGAAGAGGGTATTCAAAAGTAGTTCTGAGATTTCTCATTTATTATAGCTGGATTTGGGGGAGATCAAAACACTGGAAATTACTCAGAAAAAATAACACAATAGGAAATGCAAAAATATAAAGCTTACACATGACCGGAAATATATTTTTAAATGGAAAACCTGGGCAATACATTTTTGGAGAGGAAATGAATCAAAATAGTAAATTTTCACTAAGTGGAAAAGTCTTGACATGTCCTACACAAGATAGAAAAACTACTGGTTGACGTAAAATACTTGCAAACATTGTTCTATAATGCAATATATCTCAAGAGATTTAAGGTTTCACGTTACCAAAAAGACCACAACTAACGTTACTTGAATTAATTTTTCTGGAGTGGATACACTTTACTGCAGTGCGTGTTACTGTTGTTAATCATTTTATTGACTGAAGTTCACTCCTGTGCAGAGGATCTGTCCAATACCCATGGAGAGAAATTAAAACTTGTTTCTGCTAACACTTAAGCATCTGCTTATTTTTGCATAAGTAAGGAGCTCTTTTCAATTTTATCAGGCTTGCTGATGTGTATAGACTTCAGTGTTCATAAATGTTTCATAATATCACTGTTGAGAAAGACTGTGTTCTAAATGTGTGGTGCATTTATCTTGTACTAGCTCTCACTGTAATGGTAAATTTTGTTTGTTCTGCAGAAATATTTAAAAAAGTCAGCTACTTGATTCCCTAATTAATACATACTATGAAAATTAAAACTATGATCCTACAGTCCTTACTTTTCACTCAGAGGAAACATTTTACTGATGGTAAATGGACCAACATGTAAAAGGTGCAAAAGATACAATAGTGTTTAAATTAGCAGAATTGTAACTGATACAGTTAATACAAGTACTAGAGAGCAGACTTTGCTACAGTGCTTCTGAGTAAGTTATTCCTTGAAGAGAAACTGCATATTTAGGCTTTTTCAGTAATAAATAAAATAAAAATAACAAAGATTGACAGAAAATTTTAGAGTATCAGCTTTTATGTGGAAGATTGTCACTGAAAGCCAGAGGAAAAAAAGTGGGTAAGGAGGTCTGCTGAAGAGGACCGGGTAACTGGATGCTGAAGACAGTGACAGTGTCTGGCTAAAAAAAAAAAAAATTAAAAAAAAAAGGAAAAGGGTATTTTAACAAGCTTAAGGGAAAAGGAAAGTAATGGAAACACCAACCTGCTCCAAAGCAAACTAATAATTTTTAAGTGGTAGTTCCCCTGAGTAGAGAGAGGGAAAAAATTATTCAAATTTGAGATCAAGAGACAGCAAAGACTGATGAATGATAAACAGAACCCATGATGTCATTTTACTGGGAGAACTTCATAAAAAGTTAACATCCAAAAGGCAAATTTTAACCGTGTCTCTTCAGCAGTGGATGTCCTCAAGAAAAATTCAACCAATGTTTCTAAACTATTCTGACAAACAGAACAGAAAATTCTCCAGTAGCAGAGAGACAATTCTTCATTTTTCTTAATTACATTTTAGCTCCCAAGTACAATAAAAGTTGCCCATTGGATACTTTATTTATGGAATCACAGAATATGTAATTTACATTCTAAAAATATGCCTTTCCTCTGAACTATTTTTTAAATACACTTGTATTATTTATTGTTATGTTTTTGGAAATATATGTCCTAAATTGCCTTAGAGCATAGTGACATTCCTTTGCTCCATATATTTAACACTCAGTTGGTCACTTGCATTCAATGCTTACTGAAGGAGCTAAATCATGTATAATTTATGTCTCTTACCCTGTCAGCAGAACTCCACTTTGACTATTCACATGTGAAAAATTACTCATTCATCTAAGTATTTTCAAAAACTTCCCTTTAGTTTAGGAGGAAGGAGGTATTTGGGAAGTTGACTTTTTTGTGTCTTTTGTTGAAATTACAGGTGAAAGGAGAAGCTAGAGTAAAACCCACTTTTTAATCTAATTTTTTGTCTTTATAAGTGGCAACTACTGTTTATTGCACCCTTTGCTAAAGCAACTGGAAGCAGGTGGCAAGAGGGTGGGAACTGTAATGAAATCTAGAGTCATGTTGACATACTTCCTGAACAGATAGTATAAAAAAAAAAAATTACACAGGTATGGTGTTAACTTTTTGACTCTTCTTTTTCACATGAATTCACAGTTTCACCATTACCAAAAGTTGTTTTCTCTGGCAAGCACCAATGTATTTCTGTGAAAAACAACTTTTATGTTTTCTGTCTTTAAGGATTTCATCACCTCCTAATGCATTTTTATCAAAAAAACCAGTATAGGAAGTATAAGTATAAGAAAGCTGACAAAATATATCATGATAAATTGTTAGAACCAGTTTAGAATATTGTTCCCTTAGATATCTCCAAAAATACAGTAAAACTACTGTGGAGACATAAAAGCAGGCTATCTTCTGGATCTATGAACCAGAGCAAGATTCAAGGCCAGATTAAAATGAACAAGCAACAGAGCTGTTCTGTTGAGCTTGGCATGGCACAGAAACCTCCATCAAAAATAACAGTACAAAAAAAAAAAAAAAGAACAAAAAAATGTGTTGATTGTTGTAGTGTCTCTTCTTGGGCCCTGAGGCATCTGCTGCACAGAGAACAGATGCTTGGATTTGGATTACTTTCCTTTCATTTTTGTGTCTGCTGCCGCAGTCCCATAAACTGAATGAAAATTGGCTTTAGCCATATCTCTTCTGTTCATTCTTCTTCTTTGGCCAGCAGTGTAGGGAGAATATGGGAGAAGTCAGCATGGTGCACATAAGATCTACCCTCTGTTTCCCAGCTATGGGTAAGGTTCCAGCCCAAGGTCCTGTAGGATGAGGTATACCTAAGCCAGCCCATCCTCCACTTCTGTAAGACGGGAAAGTGGAAATAGGGAAGGCAGGAAGACTTGATTGACCTGTGTTGGACATAAACACACAGGTATTAGAGGCCTTCTGCAGTAACAAAAGCACGCCAGTTTCACTTCTTTGCACGCGCTTTAACATACACTGACCAGGTTCCTCTAACGTGACTTTGTTAGAATTTGAAATGTGTTGATGTTTGCTAAGGAAAACTGTAACTGTCTACCTGTTTTTTTGAAAAATGCATGAAGTAGAGTTGTTCATTCAAGGTATTTGATTGCTCCAGAACTGTGTTTGGCAACAGTGCTATCAAAGTAGCAGCTCTCCTCTCTACCCAGGTTGTTTCGACTAAGACAACACTAAAAGTTTTGGTAGAAAATTGAGGATGAGTGAACTTTCTGCTGTGGAAAATATAATTTAGGAGAGATTTCCAAGTAATATAAGAATCTGCCTGTGCTACTTGCAAATCCACTGTCCTAGTTTTGGCCAGGACCTGGAGGTTATTCTATACCACCTCAGATCGTTGCTGAGGGTGAGGGGAAGGGACTCTCTGGCCTCCAAGAAGAAGGGTGTGACTTACAGTCAAAAAATATGGTGGCATTGTCTGCGGGTCTGGAGTGAGCATTTTTGCACGTGAATCACTGTTTCTTTTGTATACTTTTGTTATTAATACTGTTGCTTCTACTGTTTGTTTTCTCATCTCATTATTGTTTCTAGTAAATTGTTCTTATCTCAATCTGTGATCTTCACCTTTTTTGTCTCCAATTCTCAATTCCATCCTGCCACAGTGGGAAGACAGAGGGTGGGGCAGGGAGCAAGAAAGTATCTGGTTTGGGAGAGTCTTGGTGGAGGCACTGAATTGGGGAGTATATTCCTAAACCACAACACCCACACAAAAGTACTTTTTCTATTTCTCTATGAGAAACTATGGAGAATAGCTCTGTGATTTCCTTTCAATTAAATAAAAAAAGAATGCTAATTTTAAAATCTTCAACTGCGGTTCAGAACATAAATTTAAACCAAAGATATTTTGTCTCTATGTCTTGAACCTGATAAATCCTTTGTCATTGTTAGATCCCCTGGAAGAAAATATTTCTGCTTAATAGAAAAGTGCAGCACCTTTTAAAAGCAAATTCCTCTTTGGAGCTGCCTTTAGAACTCATAGAGGGAGTCTCTGTAACTTTTTTCACCACATTAGCTGAGTATTGAATTGGGTTCTTATGTTTGCATTTTCTCAGTTTGAAAATATTTATTGTTTGCATGCAAAAAACCAAATATAGTGCATAATATGTTCTAAGCATCAAATCTATTAAAAATATTTCTTTTCCCACAATGAAAATTAATATCCATTTCAATGCACTGAAGAAGATTGAGTTTTTACATTTTTATAATTTGAAGGAAAATTCTTTTGCCTTTTGTGTTATATGGATTTACTGTTACATAGACTGAAGCCTTACAAAGCATGTGTATTTTAAATTGTATAGAACTTTTTTACCGTTAAATAATAAGTACTCAATACACAGGATGTTCTCTTCACTTGTATTCAGAATTGAAAAGTAAAAATAAATCTTGCTTGTGACAATTTGTAACATAAATTCTTTAACTAAATAATTTATAATTCATTTCACAAAGTTTTATTTTGCCTCTTTCTTTTTTCCTTAGGTGAGAAATTCAGAGGACAGCAGTAAAATCTACAAAGATTCAAAGTAAGATTTCACATATACTCATTTTCTAAGTGTTAATTTTCTTTTTCTAAAAAGCCTGTGAATTCTTATGGCTTAGATTTTGTGTTATAAGCCACAAACTTCTTTCTACTTAACCATAATTATTGCATCTTGTAAAATGTATTTGTTTTGAAATTCAAATTTCTTCCGGTTTGGAAACAGAGTATAATGCTTGAATCAGTAGATTGTATAATAAATACATGGATATATCCTAAGGTGAAGAAGTGAGATCATAGTTCAGATTTTGCAATTTTAGACAAAAATAAAGTCTGACTGCTACTGCATGATTCCTAAGTCGTGCTACAAATTAAATAGAAATTTACTCAATGTGTTTAATGATTAGCAACAGTAACAAGAAAGGATACTGAGCACTTCCAGACTTCTGTTTTGTGTGACATCTCACACTGGTCTTTGCACAATGAATAGTACCTATAAAGTCAGAGTAAGACTGGAAAGCAATACACTGATTCTTGTAAGAAAGTATACTGCTAGGTATAGCTGTATGAAAAAGGTGTGTCAAACTTTTAGTACTCTTTCTGTGTACTTTGTATAAGTTAATACGATGGTTAGGCACATGTGACCTGACCAATCTATTTTTAATGAGTAAGGCAGGGTATTAATTGAAGTAGATAAGTCCATAGTGAGAAAGAATTTAAGGTTAGTAAAGCATTAAGATTAGTAGAGCAAATTTGTGATTATTTTATATATGTACAGGCAGTTTGGTAATTTAGAATACATTTTACATATTATATATGTATTATAATGTATAAGAAATTTGAGGGTGTTGGTCATATTGTGAAAGCTAAATTATTTCTGCGTTCAAGAGGAACCTTCAAGTTTCATACATTAAGCTATTAAGTTTAAAACATTGATAGCAGAGCTGAAAAACATGGTGAAAATAATATCGCATATTCTCCTTGGGTTATTAAGCTATTTAGAGAAGTAAAATTATGGAATTATTTGTGGAAAAAGATAGATGAGTCCTAAGTTAATCCTGTGAATGGATTATAAACTTTTGGGTGAAATTCAGCATGCAGGAAATGTGAAGTTATACTCCCTGAGAAAAACAGTTCCAACATCACAAGCTCTCATATTCTGAAATTGGTTCATTTTCATCCAGAGTTAGATAGTTTATCTCAAAGGTAAATAAAGCAAAATATATAAAGCAAATAAAATAAATAAAGCAAAAGTATATACAGCAAATAAGTTGGGCAAGATGAGGAGCAGGACAAAAAGAATGATCAAAAGTAATAAGTCAGTTAATGTATGACTACACATACTATATATACAGTACATATATACACACTATATGTAGTATATATAGAGAGCATATACATGTATGTGTGTGAGTGTGTATATAAATACATATGTGTATATACATATACAATATATATATAATAGCTATATATCTAGCATTCTTCAATTGGGAACAGAGAGAAAACAAGGAAAGATCACGCAGAGGTTTATAAAATCATGTCTGATGTGTAGAATGCAAAAGAAGAAGCTTATCATTCATTCTTTATTCCAGTACAAAAAGTCTGAAAAGTGAAAACAACAAATACAAAGTCCAGAGTAAATACAGCTTATTGGAAAGATGTAAAAGGTCTTCCAAAAAATTATTTGGGATTCATATTTACCATAGACTCAAGGGAAAACCAAAAAAAAAAAAAAGTGGAAGAAAAAACCCATTAAGTTGTAAATACCTTGATACTCCCTCTGGCCTCAGAAACTCCCTAAGGAGCAGGCGTGTGGATGCATGCCCAGGGTTAGTAGCACTATATATTTTTGCTGTTCTTACACTTCCCAAAATTCTATTATTAACCACTTGATACCTCAGGGGAGCTATTGTATTATAAAGATCTTTGGCCTTTCTTGCTTTTATGGTACAGCTTATAGAATATGCTATCAATTGCAAAGCAACACATAAAAATATAACTAGTTACTTAAATAAGCTACCAGATACATTCCTTAGCCTCTTTCTTGCCTCCCTGTTTTTATGTAATTTTATCATTTGTTTCATTCCCAATCTTTTGTTAAATGACAGTGGCAATACCAGAAGTCTATAAACCTTGCTGCTAGATATGAAGTTCCAACAATATTCATCTTTGTTTAGGTAAATCATGTTGCATAATCACAGCAAGTATAGTTTTGTGCAGCCTTCAATGAAGGAGGTTATGCTAAGCCATATGACACTTAATGAAATGTCAGCATTTTCTTCTTAGATATTCCTCACTAAGATGTTTTCAGACAATAGTACAGTGGGAAAAACATTACAGATAAGAAAGAAAATGGACCATACCAAGAGGGGTTGTTGTAACTAGGAAAAAAAGGAACTTATGAATATGAGAGAGAAAAAAAGAAAATAATAGATTAACAGGAATAAACCACTTAACTAAGACAGCCCTCTCTGTTAAAAATTCCACTGATATTTAACTTTTGAAAAGAAAAATTATTCTTTAAAGTATTGTCTAATAAAAGTATTTAAGAACTGGGTTTATTTTACTAGGAGACTCTTTTTCATTTGTTTAGGATTTTTTGTTTCATTATTTTTAATGTGGAAAGAAACAAATATTAAAAATCACAATATGAAAACATTGGACAATATGGGAGAAACTATGCTTCCCACAGTCACCAACACCATCTTCCCTTTTATTTTTTATTTTCCCTATTGGCACTACCCAGATAAGTTTCTGTTCCTTCTGGCCTATATGTTGATAAGGGGTTGATGAGCACACACACTACCCTGCTCTTGGACAGGGGCTGTCCAAGGACTGTCTTTATCTGCAGAGGTGCTATTTAGCAGCATCACCCTTGATCAGTACAAGGCATTATTTTAAAATATTCCCTCTGTCTCTCTATCTTTTATGTTTCAAGTCAGAAAGAAATAATGGAGACAAACACTGAAAGATGGTGTCTAGAGCTAATTGACTAGCATATTTAAAGTGGGTTGTGGTTGCTTAGAAACATTTATAGCCTGTAACAGAAGTCTGATTATTAAATAGTCTGCAGGGCAATGTAGGACAAGATGTTTTTACAAGTTCAAGATTCACAGTGAAAGATGGTCTGTAGCTTAGTATTAAAGGGAAACATATTTACAAATATTTTTTTACATTTTATTTTTAAGTCCAATTAAATAACATTATTGAACAAATTTTGAGCAATGCTTATATTAGTGCAGTAAACAGAAACTCAGTGTCATGACAACTGTGGGCCAACTTGCTATTTTTTTTCTGCAGGGCCCTCTGTTAATTCCAGAAGTAGTTATTTCTTCTTTGTAGCTGATCTTGAGAGTAGGCAATTTATTTAATTATAGTAAAGTGCATATTATGTAGGAAGAATCTGACTATAGAGATCAAAGGACACTGAGATGTGTAAAGTGCAGCAATCTTTTATTATACAACAACATTATAACAAAAATTTGAATGGGAGGGAATACTCAAAATCTAAACTCTGTAGAGGGTACAGCAAGCGAAATATCCTACAAAGGTACTGGTATTTCTAAATCAGAAGACTTACTAAAAGTATCTAAAATAAAGTTAATCTATAATCAACTATATTTGTATGATGAAATCTCATTATTTAATTATGTATTTAAAAAAAAACTTGAATAATCCCTATGATGTCATTTGTCTTGGGATCCTTCATGACAAAAAATGGTTAGTCTTTCTAAAGCATGTCTTAAATTTCTTCACAAAGGATTGGTGAAGTCTCAGGGACTTTTGATTTCCTAAGTAGTGTATTTCTACTTCCCTGCTATGCATGAAACTGTTCAGACTTCTGTTGTAGCAATGAGGTCACTTAAAACATTGAGTCATGGATCTTATAAAAACTGGCAGGTTTATAGGATGCCTTTTTCTTTCCTGAATCCGAGCAAAATTTATTATGCAAAGGTACGAGAGGAAGAATTCTCTATCTGGTTGAAATCTACATTTAGACTCAGTGTTAAATAAAACATATGCTACCAGGGTGTCAAAGTAAATGTAATCATAAAAATATGATTCTTCTATCCTTTTTAGTTATCTATCTTGAGAAGACATTATAAATTATGAAAAATATTCAGTAGCTACTGATCAACACTAATCTTCTCTGATGATTTCTTGAGTTAAGATTCTGTAGAAATAGCCAGATTTCTGAGCCCTATGGACTTTTAGTGCAAGCTTCCTTTTACCACCACTAACTAAATCTGGGACTAAATCTGAAATGAAACAGGAAGATGATTATTTAGCCATAAATTGACTGATAATAGCATCACACGAAACTGCCACGTGTAATAAAATGTTGTCACCTACATGAACTAAACCACTGAAAACTCAAATTGAAATCACCATCACAACTTCTTATAACTTAAATCATTATTTATTGCCATGTTGTATTAACAGTGTTCACAAGACAACTGTATTATTCAGGATTGTACTATGTCTTTAACAAATATTAATAGAATAAGCAACAAAGTAAAGCTGATCTTATCTCCTGTAGATTAAATCTTTTTTACTTTATAATTTAATAGAAAACCATTAAATGAAACTATTATTGGAAAAGATATACCCAGGAACTCTATTTAGGAGATTTGCAGCTAAAAGCATATTACACGTCTGGACAGCAATTAAGGAAATGGGAATGACTTCTTCATCCCAGTGAGTCATATGCCCTTTTTGGCTTGAAAAAAATTATTGTTTTGAAAAGGTTAGGGTTTGTTGTAAGATAACTTACTGGGACATAAAATTGTCAGAAGATATTTCAGAAAGTAAAATCAGTCTTATCATTTGATATTATTTACTTACTATTTTCACATCAAGAATTTAATTAAATAAGTTCATAGATGTAATTTTTAATATCTATTAGAGAAATTATTAGGCTCCCAAGATTACAGCACTGGGTTATCTAGCAGTTACCAAAGAGGAAAAATTCTTCAAATAGTTTCTCTAATTTTATATAATGTGTTCATGGAGTAGCAAGAGCTCTGTGAGGGATGTTTTTGCTTATAAAGATGACATATTTGAAGATGACCAGAATAATTTGTGGGCTGATGAGTAAGAAGTTTGTCCTACTCAGACAATTTCTTGTTCTAATTCTACTGGATCAGAGTGAATAACTTATTTTTGGAGTTACTAAATAAAAAAAAAAGGTTGAGACAGCCGACAAAGGATATCTTTACAGTCCACATAAAAAGGTCTGCAGGAGTTTCTAAATGAATTACCTCTACACTTAAAAGCAGTGCAAATGTTTCTGTATAAAATAAGTTGGAATTATGAGCCTTTTGGAAGAATTCTTACATTATCTGTAATTTGAACTAACTTGACTATCCTAGAATGAAATTATAAAAATACTTCTTCAACGACTAATGTAAGGATAATCTAATTACCATTATTGTTTTAAAAGAATAGAGTAAAATTTTATAAACCTTAAAATGTACAATACTTTATGCCCTCTGTCTTCACCTGGACAGTTAATGGAAATCCAATATTGAAAACATCCCTCTAAACAGTACCACCATCCTACAGAAGGGATGTTATCTGTCTCTTTCCTTCAAATTCACAGGACATTGTTTTATCAATTGGAAATTCAGAAGGAAAGTACTTCATACGGATGCATTAAAAAGGCATGACTTGTGATTTATCATGTTAAAAATTGGTTCAAAAAGACCACTAAGTCAATTGAAATACAAAGAAGTACACAAGAACTAAAGCAAATGGCAAGTTGTGCACTGTCCTATGCTATTGATAAGATCATTATAATATACTGCCTCTTGTGCACAATCATTTACATAATTAACACCTCTTCGTCTCTAAGTTTGCATAAAGGCACCAAGAACTTGTTTCTTCAGCCATTTTAGCTCTCATTACTGAGTTCTGAACATGTGACCATACAGCCAAGGGAGCAGTTGCACTCCTTATGCACATTTAAATTCAGTGTGAATCCTTCCCACTTGTATAGAAGTAGAATTGAAGTCACGGTGGGATGAGAATTTCTCTATTTTTCCTTCCAGTAGGAATGTGTAACTTTTACCACAGTGAATACGTAGATATGAGTTCTACCATTTATTAACTGGATAAAAGCATGAAAATAGACCTGGGGATACCTTAGATGGGTACCAACTGAACTTTTACTCCATTTAAGGACTGTATCAGCACCAACTATTTAATCACAAAACAGAATCCACAGTTTCCAGTGGTTGTGAATGAAACTGCCATGTTACCTTTTTGTTTACAAGAGGTAAAATTAGCTGAAGCTGTGAATCTAAACATGTTTGGGACTGGTTCCATACCAGTTTTATTAAACCCGCTATTAATATGCTATTTTCTTTTTTGGATGCATTAAACTTGTGAGGACTGAAAAGAAAATTATGGTCTAGACATCATCAATTAACGTTGTAAGTCCTATTCTCTTGCTGTGGACACTGCATATCTTAATAACATGCTTAAAGTTTTAGCTTATTGTTTTCCTTAGTTGGATGCTGCTATTGGATAATTTTTCTTATCCTGCTGTAATCACATACATTAGTTCGTCTGACTTCTTCTTAGCTATCAAACTGATAATTATTAGACTGCTTAATAATATCTTTAATACTGATTTTACTATTTATTCATGCAGAGTTCCATTCTTTTTTATTCCTGTAACCACTTTGTTCCAGTTTTGTGTGAAATAAAATGTTCACTAAATATTTCTTCATAACTGTTAAGCAGTGCCTGTTTGATGTAGGAGAACAGAGCTCTCAGCCCTACAGTAGGAAACCAAGCAACAAGAGAAGACTTACTCGCCCTTTTCAAGGTTTTATATTTGTTCTGGACAATAAGACATGGCATCTAATTAATTGAAGAAGAGGGCAGGAAGTTATATCTGGCTCTCCCATCTGGGGTACCATTTCTGGCTCTCCTCCCATTATGGGGTGCCATTTCCGGCAGTTTAAGGTGGATAGGGAGTGGGGAACTCCAGCACCAGGGTTTCTTCAGGTCCTGGACGCTGGAGGGGAGAGCTGCTCCCCCCTCCTCCCACCACAAGGTCCCATGGCAGCCACAGAGACAGCACACGGGACTTGGAGAGGAGGCAAGAGAGAGTTTATTGTTGGGGGTGTTACATTTATAGGTCCTACAGGATTCACAGATTAACCAATTACAGGTCTCAAGGGGCTTACAGGAAACACCCAATCACAGGAAGGGGTTAACAACCAATAGGAAGGGCTTAACAAAGTCCAATGAGAAGACTTCTTGATATCTTCTCAGGACATTCCTGAGACAGAGATAACAGTTGCCGTGGGGGGTCTTGGGAAGAAGAAGCATGCGTTAGCAAAGAGACTACAAAAAGCCATTTTGAAACATGTTTAAACAACAGTTTCTCATATAATGCAGATTTACTGCTACAGTTATGTAGGATCATTCATAGAGTGTATTCTGAAGTGCTGTAAACACGAAAAGGTCGATAAGTTGCTAATATGGATCAGGTTAAATGTTTTCAGAAGAAGCAAGGAAGTAAAACATGTCTTGAAGAGACTCCAGTCGGAGTGCTACATGACTTTGAATGAGCAAAAAATTGTGTGAAGTGCTCCTATGGGGGGCCAGTTGATTTTTACTGAAAAAAATTCACTACTAGGATCCACTATTTGGTAATCCAATGTCCTATTTCATCTCATGAATCTCTACCCCTGTACTCCATCCCTAACATGTTTTCAAGTATCTTACTGCAAGATAGCTCAAACATGTCCCTTTATTTGGATAATGATTAGTTATCAGACAAGTCAGAATTTCCTTCAAGCTGCAATTTTGTGTCAATACTTTTTGCCCATTATGAAACAGATATGTGGACTAAAAAAAATGTAAGAGGATACAAGTGTGGAAGAGTCTTTAACACAATTAAGAAAGTGGAGACCTTCTCTCTCTTCAGCATAGTCTAAAAGGTACTGGTTTGTTAAACTTATTAAAATAAGGGCTGAGAGGCTAATAAATACATTACAAATACATTAAATAAATACACTTTTTATAAATGCATCTAGGGGTTCAACACCACTTAGGAAAAATTAATTTACAAGATATAATCTTGATATAAAATGAAGCAGAGTTCTAGTGATCAAAAGAACAAAAATTAGTAGGTGTTTGTTTTAGTGTTTGCATTTTCCTTTTTAACTGTCAGAAGTGTAAAATCCTGGAACAGCCACACAAATAGTGAAGGGGAGGAGCCAACACAGTTTCAAGGCAGATTTCAACAAAACTCTCTGTGACTTAATGACAGAATAAGGGACATTCAGGCTGCTGGTGTGAAACTCCAGGAATTGGGTTTGTTGGACTCCAGAGGGACAAAGGGAGGACAGTTGATTGTCTCATATCTAGCATTCTTTCAGAATTAATTAACTACAATTTTGAGGCGCTATGCTGTATTGATCTCACGCTCTTTGGTTTAACTGTTTGTGAGGAGAGGTCAGAGGGACACTAACCTCTGCATCTCTTGTGCTGCACAGCTTGGCTTTGAGGCTCAAAGGTATTAGCCTTGTAGTAAATCAACAATAAACAATCAAAGCAGCAGTGATTTCATGATGTCATAGTTGTTCTCCTGAAGCCACTCAGGACCACATCCTGTTTAGCATTATTGTTGGGAATGCTGGCTGGAATTATGAACCACAAGAAGAAAAAGTGAACCAGATTTAACACATTTGCAAACAGCTTTTTTCTGTCATTATCTACGCCTTCCATTTCTTTCCTTTTTTCTGCTACCTTTTCATTACTTACTGTATTTCAGAACACACACATATCCTTATCACCAAAACCCTGTATTTCTTCCTTTAATGGTAATAAGACTAATATTTTTCTTCTGATGCACACAGAATTTCTTTTTCACTTTGTTTCTGCTAGTCATTTTGAAATGTAGGTTATGTATTGGCCTGTGTAGGAAAGTGGTTAGGCATTAAGTTCATTATATTTGACTCAAGTTATTTTGTTTTAGGCTTTAAATTAGGAAGACTTTATCACTGTCAAGTCTTATCTCTGGCTCTCATTATGATTTTACATTTCAGCTAAAGGCTTTCTACTTACAGGAAAGTGAATACCCATGGAAAACAAAGGAGCAATTCTTAGCTATGTTTAGAAGAAAGGCAGTCAGTCGTTTGTGAACAAAAGCAAACCCTCAATTCCTAAAAAAATCACAACTCTAATATTACCAATAGGAGGGCCGTACAGGCTTAATAGGGTTATCATCCACACAGAATTTGTAGGAGTACATCTACAGTAGTGTTACATTATAAATTGTGCATATCTTCCTGTCAAATGGAATGCTTCCTGTGCTCTGAATTATATTCTATAATTACTAATGTTAGTATGTCAGAAAGACTTTCTTGAAGTTAAAGGAGTACGGCATTGTTTGAGTCAATCATTAAAAGACTTATTAAAATACATCTGAGAGCAATATGTGTGTCTAATTTACAATTATATACATAAGTTCTAAACTCAGTGGAATAGGCTCGCTTTTTATTTTTTTTAGTTCAACATGGATGTCAAGTGGATTTTCTGTAAAATATCTTCCATAAAAGATGCGTTCAATACTTCATGGTTTTCTTCCCATATCTTGTATTATTTTAAAAACATTTAGCAATAAGAATTTCATATAATAGTTTATTCAAATCTTCCAAATTCTCAGTAAACATGACTTTAGTACAAGGGTTTAAGAAAACAATATCTTAATTTTTAATTAACAATATCTTAATCTTTAATTCAAAGAATTACTTTGAATGTATGAGAATTATACATTCTCAGTTTCATCACAGGTATTCCACCTCACACGCACACATTGTTTTAGAAAAGAGGATACAAGATGGCAGTAGAAATAGTCCTTTAAACTTAGTTATAATAGCTGAATGTTAGATATATGCTGGTGTTGATGAGAATGAATAAAATCCTTGAATGTCAGTGGTTATGATCATGGAAAACACCTCTTTCTTGGTAGAGGTTAAGTCACTCATCTTTAAATAAACAGACAATTATTTCACAGTGAAACTCAAAAAAAGATGTTGGCATGTTTACAGTGTCCAGTGGGTCACAGTGTCAGAGATATCTGCACTGGCAGAAACATCTACCAGGAAGTCCATGGGGCACAGTGCAGAGACACATGGGTGAATTTGCTTGGCTCTAGAAGCAGAATACCCTGTTCATGCAGCATTGCCCCTGAGCTATTGAGCTCTGAAAAGTGCCAGGGCTTGTTAGCTTACAGACTGTGCCTTGCTAGCAGAGGCATACTGCTTCTAGATGAGAGCTGGCTTCTGTGCAGCTCCCATGCTCCCTGGTGCTGCTACGATCACATTAGGATGAGTGAAGTGGATGCAGGTGTCTTGATTGCTACAGTCTGGGCAGTTCAGTTCTTATAGGGGAAAAGGTTCCCTGTGCAAGTGTTTAATAAATGCTACACCACAACAGACATGATATCTCATCATTGCATTAAAATGATCATTGGCATTTGCTACAGACACCAAATGAAATAAGCACTGAAACTGTAATAGCCTTAAATGATGTATAACTAATTTTTGGACTCTGAGTTTTTCCCATGCGTCCAAACAGTTTAATAGTTTGTAGAACTAGATGGAATTTTAAAATTGCATAGGATTTTCTTATTCATATGTATGTGGATGATACTTCCTGCCTAACAATATATTTTTTAAATTATAATGTAATTTTAAAAAATAATTCTTTTTCAGAATTAAAATATTTTCACAAGTTTTCATTAAATTTGGTAATTCATATCAGCATTGTGTCACATAACTGAGCTGCAGAAAGCAATTTCATCTCCTAAAGGAATTGTTTCTCTGATTATTCAGCACTAACTACTCTCAGTTTCCAGACAGGTATTTTCCACCTCAGAGTATATCAACATACTATTTATTTCTAGGATTACATAACATCTTATTACTGCTGCTATTATTTCAAAATACTTAATGAAATATAAGAATTCAGTGCACTTGGAAGAATAAATTTAAAAAATGTCCAAGAATATTTTTCCCAAACTGTTAGGAATTTTGCTTCAAAGAATGTTTTTAAAGTAGTTATTGTTATTCAAACAGTAAATTGAGAAATGTATGAACCTCTTATATTTGAAAGTAGAAAGCCAAGATATGACTGGAGTCTGAACTCAGAAGAGAAATTATCTGTCTCAAAAACATTTTTGTATTTTACTAACAATATTTTAACTAACCTACATCTGTATCTGGTAGAGTATATACGAAGAAGTTAATATTCTTTGTTTAGAACTTGGGATTGGCATATTTCTTAAACTACTCTTACCTGAAAGACTAGCTTGTTGTCACAGATCTGTCTTGAGACGGATGGCAGGAGGAGAAGGAGAAAAACATGAGGTTCTACATTGTCCACTACATTCGCTTAGATGACGGAAACTACTAGATAATTTTTCAAAATTGTTTTTTATCTGTAGACCATTCCAATACTAACTCTTCTAATTATCTCTGTGGTGATCAGAAAGTAGTAAGAAGTCTGGGGTCTACATCTACTGCCTATTAAATACATGTGTGTGTACATACTGTGAGCTCTTTGTACCACGCATAGTTACATATGATTTTTTGTTGTTGTCGTTGCTGCTTCATAATCTGTTCCTGTTCAAAATCAATGTCGAGGGAAAAGTGTGGTTCATATTGGATACTCAAGATTTCATTTTAGGCATGAACTTTAGCTTCACTCACTAGCTGGCCTTTAAAGGGCAAGGTAAATACCCCAAAAGTGAAAAATGATGCATTTGTATTCTTTTAAAACAAACAGAATTATGTTCTTAAAATCAAAGGTCATTTCTCTTTCTAGCAGTCTTTCAGCTTTTCTTTTCTTTTGGTTCCATAAAAATCAAGGAGTTATATTCCATTACTTACTCTTTCCTTAGAGCCAGTAATGTTCTTAGAGCCAGTTATGTAGTACATATGTTATTAAGACATGGAATTGTGTTCTTTCATTTTTCTGGGATTGACAAATTCAAAAATTTGCAGCAGAAATAAGTTGATGTCAAATTAAAACAAAGCTAATGCATTAAAACCAATAAAACATAATGTTTTGTTTAAACCAACAACTTTTTCTAATGAATAATATTTTCTTCCAGCATTTTTCTTCCAAGTTCCTTTTAAAGAGAAAAGGGAGAAGGAAAAAAAAAAAACACATCACAAGCAAACAAAAAAACAACAACAAAGATTTAGCATCGTATAACTGCAGCAAACTGAAAACAATCAGCACTTATTGCAAGTATGGGCTTATTGCTAGTATTCAGTCAGCCCCATATGTTCTAAAGCCTACCGTAGAATCATAGAAAAGTTTAGGTTTGAAAAGACCTCCATGATCATTTGGTCCAACCATTAACCCAGCACTCACAACACTACCCATAAAAAGTGCCCCTTAGTGTCACATCTACAAGTCTTTTATGCATCTTCAGGGATGAAGACTCCACTGATTCCCTGGACAACCACTTCAATGCTTGACAACCCTTTTTGTGAAGAAATTTCTCCTAATATCCAATCTAAACCTCCCCTGACACAACTCGAGGCCATTTCCTCTATCACTTGTTACTTGTGAGAAGATGCCAACCCCCACCTCTCTACAATGCCCTTTAGGCAGCTGTAGAGAGCAATAAGGTTTCCCCTGAAGCTCCTTTTCTCCAGGCTAAGCAATCCCAGCTCCCTCAGGTGCTCCTCACAGGATTTGTGCTCCAGGTCCTTCACCAGCTTTGTTGCCCTTCTCTGGACACACTCCAGCACATCAATACATTTCTTGTAGTGACAAAACTGGACACAGTACTTGAGGTTCAGTGCCAAGTGCAGAGGGCCAATCACTGCCCTAATCCTGCTGGTCACACTATTTCTGATTCAAGCCTTGGCCTTCTTTCTCACCTGGACACACTGCTGGCTCATGTTCAGCCACAGTTGACCAACATGCCCTTTTCCACCAGGCAAATTTCCAGACACACTGGCCCAAGCCTTTAGCACTACTGCGGGTTGTTGTGACCCAAAGGAAGGACCTCACTTGGTCTTGTTGAATCTGTTGAATGTGAGTTCTATCAGGAATGGTATGAGAGGACTCATTACCCTGAAAGTGGCAAAGGTTGAGGCACTCAACAACTTTTTCACCTCAGTCTTCACCAGCAAATATTCCAGCCACACCACTCAAGTTGCAGAAGGTGAAAGCAGGGATTGGGGGATTGAAGAACTGTCCGCTGTAGGAGAAGGCTGGATTGGAGACCATTTAAGGAACCCGAAGTTTCACAAGCCCATGGGACCTGAGGAGATACATCTACAGGTCCTGAGGCAACTTGTCGAGGAAGTGGCTAAGCCACTATCCATCATATTTGAGAAATCACAGCACTGCAGTGTAATTCCCACTGACTGGAAAAGATGAAACATGATCCCCACTTTTAAAAATGGAAATAAGGAAGACCCATGGAACTACAGGTTGGTCAGTCTCACCTCAGGAATTGGTAAGATCATGGAGTAGCTCCTTCTGGAAACTATGCTAAGGCACATGGTAAATAAGGACGTGATTGAACCGACATGGTGTCTCTAAAGGAAAATCATGCCTAACAAATTTGGTGGCCTTCTATGATGGTGTTACAGCAATTGTGGACAAGAGAAGAGCAACAGAAGTCATCCACCTGGACTAGTCCCTAGCATTTGACACTGCACATCATCTTTGTCTCTAAACTGGACTCAACAGATTGACTGCTTGGTGGATAAAAAATTGGCTGGATGGTCACATTTGAAGAGTTGCAGATAACAGCTCGATGTCCAGTTGGAGAGCAGTGATGATTGGTGTTCCTCAGGGGTCAGTATTGGGACCAGCACTTTTTAACATCTTGACATGGACAGTGGGATTGAGCACACCCTCAGCAAGTTTGCTAATGGCACCAAGCTCTGTGGTGAGGTTGACATGCTGGAGGGTAAGGATGCCATCCAGAGGGACCTCGACAGGCTTGAGAGATGGGTCTGTGCAAACATGAAGTTCAACGAGGCCAAGTGAAAGGTCCTGTGCCTAGGTCAGGACAATCCCAAACACAAATACGGTCTGGGCAGAGAATGGATCAAGACCAGCCCTGGGAAAAAGGATAGTGGAGTGTTTGTGGATTAGGTCAACATGA
The DNA here is from genome assembly GCF_003984885.1 of Neopelma chrysocephalum. Classification (NCBI taxonomy): domain Eukaryota; kingdom Metazoa; phylum Chordata; class Aves; order Passeriformes; family Pipridae; genus Neopelma; species Neopelma chrysocephalum. The sequence goes on from NW_020925564.1 coordinate 2,773,860, forward strand.
GCCAACAGTGTGTGTTCACATTCCAGAAAGCCAAATACATCCTGAGCTGCATCAAAAGAAGCATGAAAAGCAAGTTGAGGGAGGTGATTCTCCTCTTTACTATGCTCTTGGGAGACTCCACCTAGAGTACTGCACCTGGAGTACAGCTCTGAAGCCTACAACACAGGAAAGATGTTACCTGTTGGGAAAAGTCCAGAAGAGAGACACTAATATGATCACAGAGCTGGGACACCTCTCCTATGAAAAAAGGCTGAGAGAGTTGAGGCTGTTCAGCCTGGAAAACAAAAGGCTCTGGAGAGACCTTCTAGGTCTTCCAGTACCTACAAGGGGCCTACAAGAAAGGTGGAGAGGGAATGTTCACAAGAGCATGTAGTGATAGGACAAGGGTGAGTGGCCTCAAGCCAAAGGAGAGTAGATTTAGATTAGATCTTTGGAAGAAATTTCTTACTGTGAGGATGGCTGGGTACTGGAATAGGCTGTGAGATGATGTGAACTCCCCATATCTGGAAGTCAAGACTCAGGTTGCATGGGACTCTGAGTAAGCTGCTCTAGTGGAAGGTGTCCCTGCCCACTGCAGGGGTGTTAGAACTACGTGTTCTTTAAGGTCTTTTCCAACTCTAACCATTCTATGATTCTATGATTCCAACTTCATAAAGTTGGCCTTGATCCATTGATCTCCAGATCCCTCTGTAGACCATCACAACCCTCCAATGTATCAGCACTCCTGATCAGCTTGGTGTCACCTGTGAACTGACTGAGGGGGGACTCAATTCCCTTGTCCAGGTTACCAGTAAATTAAGACACTGAACTGAACTGGCTGTGGTATTGAGCCCTAGGGATCAACACTGTGATCAGCCACCCACTGCATTCACCATCACACTCTGGGCCCGGCCATCAAGGCAATTTTTACCCAGTAAAGAGTACACCAGTCCAAGCCATATACAGCCAGCTTCTCCAAGAGACTGTTGTGGGACACAATGTCAAAGGCTTTACTAAAGTCCAGGTAGGCAACATCCAGCTTTTCACTCATCCATAAGGTGAGTCACCGTGTCGTAGAAGGAGATCAGGTTGATCAAGCAGGACCTGCCTTTCACAAACACGTGCTGGCTGGGCCTGATCCCCTGGTTGTTCTGCATGTGTCACATGATGACATTTAGGATGACCTATTCCATTATCTTCCCTGTCACGGAACAAGTTCAGACTGACAGACCTGTAGTTCCCTTCATCTTCCTTCTGGTCCTTCTTGTAGATTGGCATCACATTTGCCATCTTCCTGTCAATTGAGACCATTTCAATTAGACAGAACTGCTTTCCTGTATTTGTTCACATATGCCCAGTGCACCTATGTAGCACTTTTCACTGAAACAAAATGTAGGGAATGTGTCCCAGACTTCAAAAGCCTTTCATTGTCTAGATGAATAGAGGGAATAAAAATGACCATTTGGTAGTCATCAGTTTCAGCTGAAGCTGCACTTAAGGATCATGGCAGAAGCTGAAGGAATAACAGTGATCACCTTGAAACTTTTAATCCTGCTGCTTTTTTTCTTATGTGGATAGCTGTGGCTGTGCAATGTCTCACTGTTCCCTGGTGCAGAAGTTTTCATTAGTTGTCAGTTCCCTCTGTCTCTTTTCCACTGACCGCATTCCTAGAGGAACTTTATTCAAAAACTTCCATTACAGAAATCTTTGAAAGGAGTACATACTGGTTCTTATTATAACTAAATAAATTGGTAGATTTCTACCTTTAATACAGAGATTTTAGGTGTTTCAGATCCAATTGTGTCTATTCATGCTTGTTAAGCACAGAGGCTTTGATTTATGTGTTCAAAAGTCCTGTCAAACTAGGTCCCCATCTCTAGCATAGCTATTCTGGTCCAGTTTCCCCTGTTCCAAACTTTGATAAAATGCAAAGTCCCTGGAGAAGAGGAAAGTAGAGAGAAGAAAGGCTTTTATTACTGAAATAGTAAAACCAAAATTTCAGTGTTTGGTTCCTTTTTGCTAGACTTTGGAACAGAAAAGAGGATGTGCAACACAGAATTTGAATACTTTGTTCCTTAACCCATTCCTCTAAACACCGACACACGCGATAATGGTTAAAAAATTTTTTCAGCAGAAAGGTTATCTAAATAGTAACTTTGATCCTGTGTTTGCATCTGTCAATATACTCATTTTATTTAAATTATACTATTGTGCAAATTTTTTCAGAATGAAGTGCACAAATGAAAAAAACTATTACATACCATATTACTCTCAGCAATTATCAGCATTTATATTAATACTGAGATTTGCAGAAAATACTTCCATTGTACTTATGTTAATCCCAAATTACCTTCTTAATGAGGGAGGAAAGAAGGGCCATAAATTACCTTCAGTATGTTTGTTTAGTCTCCTGAATTTGCTATTTGTAGACATATTATAACAAGAGAGTATGGGGATGTTAATGGTTCTATTTTACTCCTTGTAAATACTATTAAAATAGATCTGAGTATAAACTACGGAGATTCAAGAGTGGAATAAAAATATAGGCTATTTACTGATGTTAATACACTGTCACAAGGTTTTTTTGCTCCACAAGGTTTCATTTAAATACAATAGGAAAATGTACTGGAACAAGCTGTTAATCAGAGGTATAGAGGTACATTTTCAGCAACACTTTGAAGTTGAGACATCATACATACTCTTTTTTATTATTCTTTCTTCTAGATAAAGAACAAAAAAAGAGGTGCAATGTCAAACTATTGCTCACTCACTATGAAATACTGTAATTTCTTGTCATGTGTTACTGTAAAAATAATAGTTCATTTATATTTTTGTAATTTTTGTCAACATATGCAAATTGCATATAGAATGTAACATTTCTGATGGAGAGTTGGTTGTTCTTATTAGTTGTGTTCAACAGTTGTGAATTGTATTGTCATATTGGCAGGCAACTTATGAGCCTGAAATAAGAATTCACTGGCCAAAGTCTGAGCAGATTTCTGACCTAGTGCTGATCTTTATAGACATACGAGTAAGATCCATTTCATAGTCTTGTCCTTCTTTGGCTGTATTGTTACAGGCTACGGGCATTCCCTGAGCGAAAATCTCAGGGACCTAGAAGCAGAGTACCTTCATGTCAATTGTACTGTGATGCTAAATACAAGTGACCAAGCAGTACAAGAACAGTGCTACACTAAACGATGTAACAGACGGATTTGCACTGAGACCAGGAGACAAAATCACAGGCACTCTGTGGAAAAGAAGTTGATGTATTAGATGAATTTTTAAAATTTATTTTCAATACTGCGCATTCTCTATTCCGAAATTCTTTACTGCTGGTGGTTTATTCAAAAGATCCATAGTTGTCAGTCCAGCATCTTGTTATGGAGAAGGGTCATGTACATTAAAGTTTTACATTGGGGGAATAAACTTCATTTTCAGTAAGGTAAGGAGATTTGAAAGGAAGTCAGAATTTATTTTAATGCTTGTTAATGAATGTGTTATATAACACATAATATAGAATAATTCAGTTTGTCTTCTGTATATAGACAAAGGTATTGGGATCCTTAACTGGAAAAAGGAGGGATTATGTTACAGAGAAGGTTAAAGAAGACACAGCAGTGCACCCATCACACAGTAATTGGTTTTGTAGGACTCAAAGACTTGTATATGAATAAAATTTATGGCAAGTAGGGTCTGTAATTGCCAACAACAATACTTTTGTTTCTTCATGCTTTTTCAGGAACCTGCAGCCATCTAATAATCCTCTGAAAACTGCTTCATCTCCTTGAGAGTTCTCTTAGTGCAGCTTTGATTTGTCAAGCCAATTAGTGATCTGGGACCTAGTTCAAATTTTTGCTATATATTTTTACCACGTGATGGGTTGCTGTTTGCCACTGAAACATCAAACTAACACTCATGTTTGAGTAAACTGAATAATTTTCCATTTTACACTCCACAAAGTAGAATTTAATTTGAAGCAAGGTTTCTTCAGTTCTGATTGTGCACAACATACTAATATGCATAAAATTACCATGGAGGAATTTCTGTGATGAAATGTTAATGAATAATCATGTGAATTTTCCTAACATACTTTATTTAGCCATAAAACTCCTCATTAATGACCAATAACTGCAAAACTCTATATACTGCACAAATATATACCTATGTTTAACTTTTTTTTTTTTTGGTGGTGGTGTTTTTTAGATGAATGAATAATTATACATTTGGTCTTTTTGGACTACGCAAAATCTAAGTTTCTGATGCACTTAAGTTCTCTCTTTTCAGGGCATGAAGTAACAACTTGTACAGAGAAAGTCAGAATAAAAAGTGGTGCTAGAGAAAGCTGATTTGTTTTTAAAGCATTTATTTTAAATACTTCAATAAATAACTTTTAAAAAAAATAAATGTGAATTATTATGTTCTTAGGTATAGATGGCAGGTTATTCACATTTTTATTAAACATTCATTCTAAATAAAATAATCGAGAGAGGTAACTTTTTCTCCTGATGATTCCATGAACATTTAAAATAAATCTTAAATGATATTTGCCAGAAAACTCGTAAATTCTACATGTTTTAGCAACCATTCCTTCATCTCATGCATACTTTGTTGGGCTAGAACAAAAACATTTGTTGAATTCTTTACAGAGAAGGGGGTTCAAGTGATTAGACCAGCTTTTTTGTAAAAATTGCTACAGGTTTGTCATGAGCAAACTGACAACTTTGACAAGGTAACTCCATAGACTGCTCTGTGTGTAGCAAAAATCTCTCTCTTAAGAAAAGACTATCAGTTAAGAAAAGTCAGATATATCAATAATTAAACTTTACTACACTAAGATTTTCCTACTTATAAAGTGGATAATACAGATTTTTATTTGCTCTCTCTTTCATTTTTTCCCGAATATCAAATATAACAAAAAATTTGCAGTACAACACACTAAAGATTATTCTGCTTCTCTTTCTTTTTGTATGTCCAAAAATTTCTGCAAAACGATACTTGCAAATTAGCATCCCCTACCTTTGAGGCAATCTTAAGAGATTTCACAAGGGTTTAACTTCCAAACCACTGCACAGCCTCCAGCACAGAGGATAAAATATGTTGTGATTATGGTTCAAATAGTTGGCTCTTGCATGCTGAAGGCCCACCTTTTAATTGCTGTTCTAAAGGATGCATAAAGGAATTAGTAACGAAATAGCAAACTAGTCTAGCATATAATGCTGTGGCCTGTACGCATTAATGAGTATAGCAGCTGGCAGACAGTGCAAATGACATTAGAAATTAGAACATTTTGGCTTTCTTAATTGGTCTGATGTAGAAAACAACTTCAGTACAAAAGGAATTCTTCAATGCCTAAACACAAACTTACATAAGCAGCTAAGACCAGACACACTGCATGTCCGTACACACATATTTTGCATTGACATTGTTTCTTCGGTAAATTTATTCACCAGAATATCTTTTCTTTTGCATAATGAAAGATGTACCATCCTTGTACTCTTTATCAAATGCATGAGCTGTTCACTGGAATGTTAACTCAGGATAAATTTCTTGGGCATAGATATTTTCATTTTGATTTATATCATTTACTCTCCATGATATACCTTTCTAAAAAATCTTTTTCCTTTTTGAAGTGTTTTTTTGCAAAAGGATGGGACTCACTCATTGCTTATAAAACTTACTTATCATAGCATAGAAGAAATACTTAAAAGAACTAGCTGAAAAAATTTAGGAGAAAAAAGGGTGTAAAATTATAATACAGTTACTTAAAAATTTGCTTCAGAATAAGAACAATTCTATTTTTAAATACTTGTTTTTAAACAGTGATGCTAATACAAGCAAAGGCCCATTTTGCAGGGTAAACCTAAACAACATTGAAAAGAAAAACCAAACTGAAAAAGAAAAAATAGTAAGTAATTGCTAAAAAAAAAAATAAATATTTAACATTCTTTCCTATTGCAAGACATATTGTATGGCAATGGGAAAGTCCATGAGACATCATCAATACATTTTTTCCCCTCTGACAGTACTATACAATCAAGACAAAACAGCTTTTAGCAAGAGATTTTAATTTAACCTAGTAAGGATATGGGTCCATTGCAGCTGGTGGTGTGCTTAATTACTTGTGTTAGTGCAAAGTGTGGAGTCCTCTAAAGACACTACTGCTTCAAAAATTGTTGTTCTGTTTTATAGGTGTTATAGTGCACTATACAGACAGAGGGAATATGGCCCACAGCCAATCAAGATGGTAAAAAAAAATTATAAAATCATAGAAGGGTTTGAATTGGAAGGGACCTTTAAAGATGAACTAGTTCCAAGTCTCTTGCCATGGGCAGGAACATCTTTCACTAGATAGGTTACTCGATTCCCCATCCAACCTTGTTTGAACACTTCCAGTGATTGGGCGTCCACAGTTTCTCTGGGCACCCTTTTTAGCCTCTTGACACCTGTAAGATGCCAAGTCTCAAGCTATGAGCTCAGCAAAGGGTTTTACCTTAAAAACATACAAGATTCCAAAAATATCAGCCCTCTGGACATATTAGAAGAGTGTTTGGTTCTTTTAACACCTTAAGAGAGAGTGCAAAGGAGAAGATGCTGCACACATTTTCTCATGGGCTACTTTTGCTGGTAAACTTTAGGAAATAAGAGAACTTGGCAAAAGTTTAAAGGGTAACATACAACCAAAAGAAATCATTTCACAACTAAAAAACATTCACAAAACATTGGCTTAGCACATGCTAATTCATACAATTTAGCAAAATGTAACCCATCTGGCCCTAAATTACCCAAAATTTTATGAAAGGTAATTAAAAGAAGAAGAAAAGCAAGAGAAATAAAACGAGAAATATAGTTACCATTCCTATATCCAGTGTAGGTCCAGCTACACAAGTCTAGAAAATGGAGGGTTCAAACAGGTGGAGATCACATGTCTTTGGTTTTATCTGCTCTAGCCTCCTGTGGCCACCCCTCCCATGCAGGATGCCCAGCCCTCTGGCCAACCTGGGGCTCCAGAGCAGGGCGAGGCGTGGTGTTCCCACTGTGTCAGCCAGTCTAAGGCTGGTTTAGGGTGCGTGGTGTGGACAGCACTTACGCTGCCCAGGGACTGACAGCTTCTATGGGGTTGCTGCAGGACACTCACAGGGGTTTGGGGATGGGATAGGTAACTACCTCACCTTCATCAAATTTGACCTGTTGCTCCCCCCCAGCTCCCCCTCCCGAGTTGTTCCAAGCCAATAATTAATATGATAATCCCGTGTCTCACACCACCCTCACTGTAATAAATTTCTTCCTTACTATCTAATCTAAAGCCACCCTCCTTCAGTTTAAAGCCATTGCACTGTCCTGTCACCATAAGCCTTGGTATAAAGTGTTTTCCCATCTTTCTTAGAATCACAGAATCATAAAGGTTGGCAAAGACCTCCAAGATCATCAAGTCCAACCTTTGACAGATCACTGCCTTGTCAGGACCACAGTACTAAGTGCCATGTCCAGTTGTTTCTTGAACACCACCAGGAACAGTGATTCCACCACCTCCCTGGGTAGTTTAGTCCAGTGCTTGATAACCCTTTTGATGAAGAAAATTTTCCTAATATCCAATCTAAACCTCCCGTGGTACTATTTGAAACTGTTTCCTCTCATCCTTGTTACCTAGGAGGAGAGACCACCCCCCATACAACTACAATGTCCTTTCAAGTAGTTATAGAGAGTGAGAAGGTCTCCCCTGAGTCTCCTTCTCTCCAGGCTAATTATAAACTCCAGAGCTCCCCCAGGGTTAATTATAATTCTCCAGAGCTTCTTCAAAGCTCCTTTACATATTGAAAGGCCATAATAGGGTCTTTCCTGTACCTTCTCTTCTATAACCATAGTTGTTGAGCTTTTCTTCATAGAATAGGTGTTCCAGCCCTTTGATCATATTTTTGGGCACTGTCTGATTGATTCATGTCTTGTGCTGGGAACACCAGAGATGGATCCAATACTCCAGGTGGAGTCGCACCAGAGCAGAGTAGAGGGGCATAATCACCTCCCTTAATCTGCTGGCCATACTTCTTTTGATGAAGTCCAGAATACAAAGGACTTTCTGACTGCAAGTGCATATTGCTGGTTTATATATTTAATTTTTTATCTACTAATATTCCCGATTTTATCTCTGCAGGGCTGTTCATATTCCAGTCTCTAATGCTACCACTGATTGTCCTTTCCCAGGTACAGGGCTTTGAAGTTGACTTCGTCAAACTTCTTGAAGTATATATATCTGTCCATTTATTTAGCCTTTCAAAATCCCTCTGGATGGCAACCCTTCCATCTGGCATATCAACAGCACTGTTTAGCTTGTCGTCTGTGGTGGGTTGACCTTGACTGGACACCACATGCCCACCAATACTACTCCCCTCCTTGGCAGGATATGGAGAAAGTACAATGAAAAAAGCGGGTTTCAGTATGAATTTGTGAAAGTGTGACTTAAACAGAGTTTGATGGCAAGGTTCACTCAATTGCTTACTACATAGTTGAAGCATACCAAGAAAAATCAGATCAGAATTGACTTAGAATGAATTGCACATACAGGGGGAATACAAAAGACTAAATGTGCAAAGGATACAGATATGAAAGATAAGGTTACAAGAGGATTTAGCAGCACTTAATCACTGACTAGTTTAATATTTATGAAGTGATTCAATAGGATTTACTTCAATTATAACAATGACTGTATTATAGATTCACAATAACAATATTTATACTTTAATCAATTCGCATGCACACAAGCATAGAGATGTATGCATTTATATCTACGCATGTAAAAGTACCTACCAAAAATTCCCTCACTCACATAAAATCCTGTAGTGATTTTTAATGGGCAGGGGTTGCACCTCAAAGAGTGCGTGTGTGAGTGGAGCTAGATATCAGTCTAGGACTCATCATCAGTTAAAGTCTTCTGTGTACTGAAAACTTGAGCGCTGGTGAGGTCTGAGAGGCATCCCACTCAGTGGGATGTGTTTGTTCAGCCTGCTGCAGCCCAGGACAGCTCAAAGGGTCTCATTTAGGACTACCATTTACAGGGTTATGAAATTCTTGGCTTTAGACTTCAGTAAGTTTCCATCCTGGCCATCATCCAAGTTGGCTAAAAAATGTAACTCCTTATTCTTTGCTCCACACTGTCAGGCAGTTGTTTCTGTTGCAGTCAAAATTGTTCTCACCTTTAACATGCAAGAGCTCCTGGTATGATCAAGAATCCTTCACCACCCAATTGGTACAGTAAAGAGGTACTTCATCGCTCAGCTGGTTTGGTTGAGGCTTAGCAGGAGCATCTAAGATCCTAGAGCAGGATGAAGGAGGATGGGGTGGAGGATGTACCACCACATAAGGGATCATGCCTGGCCTATACATTTGGCAGAAGGTCACAGTGTTGTTTTCTTGTTTCTTTCCTTCTTTATGTTTCTTAATCAAAATACCTGGAGATAATGGCATGGAGTGGACGCCATGTCAGTGGGGACTCTTTCCTCTTTTAAGACCAGACAGACTTTTTCCTTCACCTGCTGGAAAAGCTGCCTGAAAAGAGACAACTTCTCACTTTCCAGTGCTTTCCTCCTACTGAAGCAATTTCTTCTTCATCACATCCTTGCTCACTAGTCAGAACAATGAAATTCAACCCATTTTAATTCCTATACAACATAGCCACAAGCTTAAGAAAGTATGCACAGACACAAATGCAGTAGTTTTATAAAAGAACAGTGCAACAATAATCAGGTAAGCAATTTTTAATGAACAGACTAACCAAACAAAATGGTTTATTCTTTTAGTACACTCCCCACACACGACATCAGTAGGTAACAAGTACAAATAATAATTTATGACAACATTAAAGGTAGACAAAGAATAAAAGTATTGAAGTGGTAGGTTATCTTACCTTTTATCTAAACTCCTGATGACAAAATCAGGGAAGAATATTCAGAGCAAGTGCGGACTATCTTGAACAGTCAAAAAGGTGGAGAAAGACGTGGCAAAACTGAATAACTCAATAAAACAATTTGTGAATTTGTGAGATGCCAGGTTCTTGTTCTCATGCAGCACAATAAGCAGTGCTGCTTTGGACTCATCTGTGCAGCCTGACACAAGTGCAGAGAGTATCCAAGCACTGTGGCACAGAGCTCACTGTAACTGCCATTTTGCTTGCCCTCAGCCTTTTTCTTTATATCCACTGCCTGCCCAGGACCTGCTTAATATTTCTTTGCACATAAAGCCTTTAGTCCTTGAAGATGTAAATGTGGGGATTTATGGATATGATCTGTCTAATATGCAGATAAGTCTGGTTTTCTGCTTCTTCAATAATACAAAGTATTCAACAGGTAAACGGCAACCTTGTCGGGAAAATACAGTTCCTATGGCAAGAACTGTCGGCAACCAGAAGCACAGTCAACCCCTGTTCTGCAGCTGCTGTGGCAGTTGCTGAAGGACACCTGGCACTACTTGAGGCTTCATGAGCCAGAGTGTCATGCTCATACTCAAATTCATCAGCCAGGCCATCAAGGGGTAGTTGAGATTGCCAGCCATCCCCAGCAATTTGGGAAGCAGCTTTACACAGTAATGCTAGCCGACAAGTCCTAGGACCATGCTTTCTAACAGACCACTTTTACCAGATAACAAGAGTGATGAAATTCATGTGGTATTTCAGAGTGGCTTACAGAACATGAAAGAGAAGCTGCTTCCCCTTGGTGTAGAACCCAGATATGCAAGATAGGGCAGATGCTACAAATAAGTGTATATGTGCTATGAGCGGTCCTGTTGCGTGAGGCAATGTCTTGAGAGCTAAGCATCTGTATCTATGAGCCACAGGTGGCATGAATCACACACAATAGCTCAGGCTGGGCATTCCTCCCAGACTGTGATATCTGCTGTTAGTTTGCCTTTACTGAACTCTGAGGTAAGGTAGTGGGCATTTGAAGGTTGCTGACTTTCGCATTTTTACTACGGCTTTTTTCTCCATACTCAGTAGACTAATACTGGTTGTCTGGCTAATCAGAAATAAGGGTAAATTCATGAACCCAGAATCATATCTAACGCTGAATGGGAGTCAGTGGTTCAGCAGTTATAGCTATGACTCTGCCAAGCAGCAGAATTGTGAAGTCAGTTATCTGTTTATTGGCTTTGTACAGGAAAAGACTGAATAACAGTAAACATTCCATAATATGAGGTAGCATAAGTATATTAAAAGTAAAGATTCTCAGTCCCTGTAACAATAGAGGTCAGTCAAGAAAATGAACTATTACAAACTATCTATTTCCTCTGTGAAAGTTATTTGACTGATTCTTACATTATCCAGGAATCACTTATTACAATACTTATAAATGGAACTGAAGCATACAGAGTGGAAATACAGTTTTTAAAAGGAGGAAGATGCTGAGACAAAGTTAATGCAGAACAGTGGCTACAGTGATGCTCCAGAAAAACCTCTGGTACAGGAAAACCAGACCTCTGGTACAGGAATTTCCATCTCTACGGTTTTGTGTTCTGTTTTCTACAACTTAGTGCCATGGACTATCATTAATTTTGAATGTATGGTTAGCTTAAAACTGTTCCTCCTTCTTCTAAATTGCACTTTCTACTCTGTTGATATAGTGAACTTTGTTTCTGTTTTGAAATAACAAGTCTGTCTTTCAAATATTATTGTACAAAGAGTATGCTGAATTCTTTAGTTCTCAAGGCACTTTTTATGTCTCTCTTACTGTCTCAAATTAAGGTGAGTGATCAAAACTGAAATCTGGAGTAGAGCATATTCACGTCTCTGAAGAATTAACTACTATGTTCCAGTTGAACATATTCTTCACTTCTTTGTTAGCTGTCCTAAAGGCAAACCTCTTAGCCTAAACAGCTTGAACTCTCTCTGTGCTCTTAATTGGCATCTTCAGGGGTTGTTAAATGTGGGCCTGTTCAATCTTTTGTCTGTTCAATAAGACCTTTGAAATTATATTTGCTTTCTCTCGCAATGGAGCCTGTCATGTCACTACCTTCTAGCACAGTTTCAACTTACTACTTCATAGTAGCATGACCATTTCCACTATTTGACTCAGACAACAAAATTATGTATTAGAGGGATGTGCATTATGAAATAGCACATCAATTTAATGCCCCAGAAAACTTAGATTTCACAGTACCATGCCCTCAAAACAAACTAAAGCCTACATTTGCAGCAGTAAAAGCTTGACAGTGCTTCAGCTGCTGCAGAAAACTGCTGAGCATGTGGGAATTGAGTCCATATATAAATATTACATACCCCAAAACTCTGTGTAAACATCAGAAAGAATGTGACATAAATTAACAAATTATGGAGTTTCATGTTGAGGAAGACACGCCCTATCTCCCATTGCTATGAACAGGATATTTAGTTAAGGACAATCTTAACTATGTGTTTTCAAGGATTTGGGCTTTTTTTTTTTTTTTAAAGTATGTCAGATTCCTTCATGGTACTTAAACATAAAGTATTTAATTTCCTTGGTGGTTTCCTTAAAGTAAATCTTTCATGGAAGTCTCTTAAAGTATTGTATTATTTATCTGAAGCTAGTCTCCCAAACTGGTCTTTTGGATGCATATGCAACTAGGTATACTTCTTAAAACTGACTTTTATTTAATCATAATTCATTTAAATTCTTCTTTGTTCACTTCTTCAGTAAATCATCATGTGTATTGAAAGAAAAAACAAGATCCGTACTGTTGGTGAAAAGATATGTATCAGGTATTTTCATGACATATAGAGTTAGACATTTGAAGAAAAATACCAGGTTTTAGCCATGAAGACAACAGTGGCTTAGATTGTAATTATTAGTTGTTTTATGGAGAGTATATATTTTAAAATCATTGGTTTTTACTATGTTAGGATGATTCTCCCAAAATATTATTGGAATCAGATATTACTATAGCATGGATTACTGTTTAGGTAGATTTTATTTATGAAAATGCATGGCCATTTTTGTACACAACTGCTGCCTGTTTTCTAGTTACTAAAAAACCTCACTAACTAAAGATATAGGAAATATGTCTTTAAACACACATATACAGACAGCATTCCACAGCTGAGCAAAGTATGTATTCGTTGGACCTTTTTTTGTTTTAGGGAAGTAGAGGTCTGCCTGCCCTAGATCTCTGAATAGACTTGACTTCTTTTCTTTACACATAATTACATTTGACATTAAAAGTATAACTTCTCATGGGAAAATGAACTTCACATTTCAGCGGACTGAAGAGACAATATAAAATAAATATGATTAACACTTTAGGGAAAAACACAATCGTATAAAGCATTTGTTTGTCAGACAGTCCTGAAAACATTCTAATTAGCTTTGGTTTTTTTCCTGTAGGGCTTATTCCTGAATACACAGTGTCACAATTTTTTTCTGGATTTAGTATTTGCAGTTAGAAGTAACTCTAGGAAACACAGTGGCTCATATATTTTTTAATTTGAAATCTTGCCTTTTTTTTTTTTTTGTTAGCTCCTAGTAGTTATTTCTCCTTTTTATATGTTTTCTGTTCATTTTCTCTTTGAGTATCTAAGGACGCTCTCTTGTAAGTTATTAATACAGACCATAATATTAAAAAAAAAATTAAGATTGAAACATTAATTCTGAAAGCTTTTATACTTTTTGTAATGCTCTTTTAAGATAAACATAGCATGGGCATTAGAAGGGTATTAAAAATGGTGCGACAAGTGATATCACACTGCAAGGTTGGAATTTCAAAGATCTTCATTACAAATCTTTCCTATCTGGTGTTTACTGATGGTAGTGTGATGTGAGTGACATCCATTCATTTCCTACTGCACAGCACCTATTATGGCTGGCTGTGTAAGACCTGCACAGGTATAGCAAAATCCTGAGATAAGTAATTCAGAGGCTTCAGGGAGAAACCTCTTTTTTCCTCAGGAATATTGGATAAATCCAAACTGTCGGAGAGCTTAGGAGATAGCAATAATAGACACTTCTGTTCTTCAGTGTTCTCTTTCTCCTTATTCTTTTCGGTATGTCTTTTTCTTAGTTACCTGGTTCCTCTATCTACTGCTTTTTAGTCCACTCTGCTCCTCTGTGTTCATCTTACATCCAGATCTCTCCACCAGAACCACTCATGCCACCGTATCCCTTCTTTTATAAGAATTTTCAGGCCTAATTTCACTTTGTTTCTGTCAGTGTCTCACCCCTCTCAGGTCTACCTTTCATTTCACTGCTTTGTCACCCATGGGGCCTGGGTACCAGACAAAGAATGCTTTCTTTACCAAGGCAATTTTTCTGCCTTTTGTACTGATACCCACAACCCTACAGGCATAGACTGCAAATGGCTTACTTGGAGAATTTGATTGCCATATTCTTTAAGTCATTTCTGATGATAGGTGAAGATAGATCTTTCAGATCCTTAAAATTTACCCAACTTGCCTAGTGTTCCTTAAGAATAGTCAAAGAGATGTCCTTAATATCAAGAGGACATTTGTTCCCTTGACAATCTTTGACTCACTGAAAAACAGGTGAGATATAAGTGAACATCGGTGGTTTTGCTTTTTTTTTTGTCTTTTTTAAAACAAAATAGAAGACATGTTTATCCTATAATGTGCTTTACAAAATTTTCCATCAAAGACAGGTAAAACCTCAAATAGTCAAAAGTTTGCCTGAGTTTATCAAAGATCTGGTTAAACAATCCAGCAGTGGGAAATCTCACACAGCTGTGGGGTAAACCTGTTAAGATTAAGGCTCCTTATTAGCCTGGGACAGTGTATAAAGATGAAGGAAGATACCTACAACCTTTCTATCTTTTGCAGACAGATACAACACGGTGAGAAGGAAGAGTATAAATCAAAGAGAGAAATCCTACTGCAAGTAACTTCTCCAAAGCTGAAAACACCATCATTTTTAAGGATAGAAATCAGACAAAGTTACATTGGAGTTTCTTTTCTTCAGGGCATTAATTTCTGTTACCATAAAAGTGTATGCTCTGGATATAGTCTAACCTGGAAGACCTTGTCTTGACCAATCTGACACTCTGAAAAATGTAAGAGTCTGAGATCAGGTCCTTTTCTCCTGAAAAGGTACCATACTTCACCAGTTTCAGTTTACTTTGGACGTATTGCCTGGTCTTGCTCAGAAGGACATTTTAGAAAACCAACAGAAATCTTCAAAACCATGTAAGGATTTCACAAGCTTGTATTTTATAAGCTGGTTTAAACTTCTGAGTTTTTTCACCTTTGGTTATCTCTTCCTGAGTGTAGTTGGTAAGCTTATAATTCCCTACATAGTTTTTAAACCATTGCTAAAGAAGAATCTATTGCCATTAATGACACAATTATTATTAATGATTTTGATACTGTGATATGGCCGTTGCTGCAAATAGAATCACATTTAACCAGCGAGTCAACTACAAAAGTTCAACTGCATGTCACGGCCTTTACACTACACATGTTCTGAACATGGTTACCATAGTATAAAATTCATATGCATTAATTTGTGTTGTTTCCATAACATAAAAGGAATTATGAGCACAACTGATCAGAACATTTTTTTTAAATAACATATTACTTACGTGAAAATAAATGTTTACAGTTTCAAACTCATACAAAAGTTTTTAAATGCCATTTTATAAAAGGACTGGAACATGCTGCATTAGCTTTACTAAAGGGGAAGGATAAAAAAATGAAATAAATATGAGATTCACCAGAAAATAGCTTTTCTGACCTCATCTGGCTTCTTTCTTTCCCTGCAGAGCTGTATTCCCATGGTGTCCAGGATCATTGTTACAGCAAATTGACCAACTAGAGAAATCTTAAATATAAAAAATACTGAGATACTCTTCTGTTCTTTCTATGTGGGATGCACATAATTTGTTTTCCTTACTCTTCAATATAAATACTTTCTAGTAAAATTGTGGACATAGATGCATAAGTACATGGGACAAAATGTACCTTAAATTCTCAATTTTCTTGCATCATTCACTGGATAAAAGCATGATGCTGTAGTGATTCACAGTCCCCTTTTAATAAGCACTAGAGTTAAAAATGCAAGTAAATGTCTGCAAGCTTTGGGCTCAAGCAAATGCAAACCATTCTTATGTTAACATAGATACTAAAATAGAATTCTTACATTAAAGTAGCATCATATGATGCGTTATATTTTATAAAATGTGGTGAAGAGATATGAGAAAGACACAATGAAAAACTAGAAAAGACCAGAGTATTTTCCCATTCATCTGACACATAACAGCAGTGATTTTGCCCATTTTCAATGTAGTGTCAAGAGATCTTTTAGCTTTATTTATGCCATTAACAAGCATGAAAGAAGAATTCTTAATGATTTTTCTTCTATTTATATCATTAATGTTTCAAGGTATAGCAAATTTTAAAAATTATAAATTCTAGAATGTTTTGATCATGCACTGCTGTCATGGTTTAAACCCAGCCAGATGCCAAATACCAGGTAGCTGCTCAGTCACTCCTCCACCAGTGAGATCAGAGAGAGAATCAGAAGGATAGAAGCTAGAAAACTCATGAGTTGAGATAAAGACAGTTTGATAGCGAAAGCAAAAGTTGTGCACACAAGCAAAGCAAACCAAAGAATTAATTCACTGCTTCCCATGGGCAAGCAGGTGTTCAGCCATCTCCAGGAGAGCAGGGCCCCATCACACGTAATGGTTACTTGGGAAGACAAATGTCATCATTCCAAAGGTCCCCCCTTCCTCCTTCTTACCCTCTCTTTATATACTGACCCTGGTGTCATATGGTGTGGAATATCCCTTTGGTAAGTTTGGGTCACCTGTCCCAGCTGTATCTCCTCCCAACTTCCCATGCACCCTCAGCCTCCTTGCCAGCATGGCAGTACAAAAGGCATAAAAGGCCTTGGCTTTGTGTAAGTGCTACTCAGCAATAGCAGAGGCATCTCTGTATTATCATCACTGTGTTCAGCACAAATCCAAAACCCAGTCCTACACCAGACACTGTGAAAAAAATTAACTCTATCTCAGCCAAAACAAATGCAACTACCAAAAGGAGGCAATTGAATCTTGTCCCTATGTGCAAGATTGTAGGGAAACCTATGTTTCTCATCTGGTACTTGTTTTAAATAATTACCATTTGCTTCATCTATTTTATTTCCCTGCAGAAATGCTAGTTGAGGTACAGCATTGCTTAACCCTTCTTATTAGGTATAGTTTTTTATTAGCAGGGAAGGACTCAATCTTTCTCTTCTGCATCAATATATCTATTGTGTCCAAACAGCAAGATTGTTCTGCATGTGTACTGAAGGGTCTCTAAAGCATGGGGTTTATTATATATGTACACTGATATATCCCAATTATTTTCTCCTTATAACAAGAGTGTGGTTTTGCAGCTAGTTGCACAGAGAGAAAAAAATCAAGCAACCTGTTCTCAGCTGCCCTTTTTTTTTAGACACACTCAAGAGAATCAAGGGAATAGATAAATTGCTGTGGTGGTGGCATCTGACAGCCAAATATAAATTTTCTGGGGACTGGAAAGGGATTTAGCTGTGCACCTCTGCTGTATAATGCATGATCAGTAAGCCCAGTAAGACAAGAGATGAGCTGAAATGACCCTGGCATAAGCAGTGACCAGAAGCAATTCACCTACTTCTCATTAGTCCTTAACCCCTTTAGGACTTGGTGGGGACGTGGGGGAGGGAGGCGGGGGAGACAGTGGTGGTGGACGGAATCTTCAGGCAGAGGAACCCAGCCGTATAAATTGCATCTGCAAGCTGCAGATCACCTAGGATGGCAGGTGAAGAATATCCTATGGCACTAAACCTTTTTGAGAGGTATGCTATGCAGCTTCTCCTGGAGGAGTTTGAAGGTCATGTACTGCTATTCTTCTCAGTCACAATTCCATTGCTTGGGAAGCTATGTTGTAGTCTCTGTCATGTGACAGAAGTAGCAGCAAAATGCTCTGCCACCAGGCGTTTTTCCACGTAACAAAAGTTTGTCCCTGGCTCATCATCACATTGTGGAAGCACCCACCCAACCAGGCATTCATGTTTATAACTTGCCTAGGCATAACAGTCACCGTGCTACTGTGCAGAGGTGACTGTTTGTAAGAAGGGTTGTGGAACCAGCATAAAAGTGGAACAGCAAAAAGAGGGCTGCGAAAATAATCCACTGTGCCTACTGCAGTACAAGTGTGAACTAACATAAGCAGAGGAAGCCACTAACTTCCACAGCTATGTCTTTCCCCTCGCGCAATTTAAAATAGATTTCCTAATGCTTGCTAATCTGCTAAAATTCTACATGACAATAGATTATAGACTGCATAATGAGAAAAAAAAATTTCAACTACTCCAGCAAAACTGGAAGGAAGGCTTCTACTTCTAGGTTGCTGATTTGACACAATTATTCTTAAAACATGAGGAACCGTGTAGTTCCACCAGGTAATATATAACACAACTAATTTTCCTGGTTTGTAGATTCAATGACACAGAGAGTTTCTATTAATTACCCTTAGGCACAGCAACAGTCCCATCAGACATCCCTACAAGGGTTTTGAGCTAGTGCTTGAAGTGAATAAGCCCTGAGACACCTTGCAGGAAAAGGATAAAAGGTTGCTTGTTAGTGGAAGTAGAGGTAGTTTTTAGCAACTGCGGAATGTACTTAAATCTCATCCTCTCATCCACCAACTTCAACAATGTTCCATCTGTGTGCATAGAGCATATTACAATATTCAGGTATATAGTCCATAATGTTTAAAAAATTATGGGCTAAAAGTCAGACTTCTTCTGTGGTATAAAAAGTCAATGTTTTCATGAGACAATATTTCAGGGCTTCATTGACAAAGAAATATGTGTATTTTAATTTAATTTGCAGCACCTTCTATGTTCTCACAGTATCCCCACCCAATTTTCTCTAACATATTCATAACCTAAACATTCTAACCTAAATATTCTTCTCTTTTAACTGCTAGGGTATCCTATCATAACTGTTTAATTGCACTTTTGTTCTGAGGTGCTTTATAAGGACAATTCAAATATATTTGAATAAATAAAAAAATAAAAATGTTGCCAGTGGCAGTTCTGCAGATCTATTGTCCATGGAGAACATGGGAATGTGCCAGTGTATGAAAACAAATGTTGAACTAGGTCACAAAACTTCTTTTCTTGAGAATCCCATCATTCCCAGTTTCTTCTCAGGCTCTGAAGCCCATACAAAATGACTCCCGAGTAAACAATGTTTAAAACATAAAATAATCAAATTACTTTCTTAGTGTAACCGAAACAGAAGAAGAATACGTGCTAAAAAATGAATAGACTTTATTTAATGTATCGTTCCTGAAACTACCTATTCATGTAAAATACATGAGTCCCAGAAGCAAATTCTATTCAGGGATCGAAAGTAAAGTGCTCCTCTGGGCAAACCTCCCATTTGGAATAAGTTTTTATGTTTCTGCAGAGTTGTTTTGACATGTACACATACTGGGTGATCCTATATTCATCGGCATGACAACATACTTCTTAAAACCTCAAACTTATAAAAAGAAATGGTCCGTTTACAGGTCAATGATCACTGAGAAGAATGAGAAGCTAAAGTACCAGCTCACCAGACACATTCAGTAGGTTCAGTTTCAACATGTCACGTGGAACAAAATAGAGATTGTAATTTCACAATTTCTTTCTCCTATTTTACTTTTCTTTATTTATTGTTAAGATTGTACCTTAAGCAGAGATTACTACACACAAGCTCCTACAGTCAAAATAAGGATAGAAATAGTAACAGCAAAAATATAGCACTGAAAATATATCCCAAAATTTTAAACTCTTGTTAGCATACTAATATATACAAGCAGAAGCTTTGTTTTGAGTGAAATTATATAACAACTTACAGAGTGATTTAGGCATAAACTGTAGAATTTTACTCTTTAATCAAAGAATATGAATGCAATTATTAAAATATTGCTGATAAATCTTACTTCTATTTAAGGAGGGTTTTTAGTTGTAAGGAGATGGTAAAATTGTGAAAAAAATATGATTCTTTAGTTTGGGGTTTTGTTTTTGTTTGGTTTTTTCTTTGGTTGGTTGGTTGGTTGGTTTTTTGTTTTTGTTGTTTTTGTTTGGGTTTTTTTGTGTGGTTTGTTGTTGTTGTTGTTGTTTGGGGTTTTTCCAGTAACTTTTATCTCAGAATTTATTTTCTAGGAAAGATAAGTTTCATTTTGTGACAAACCTTTAAAAATTATTGTTAAACATCCATCCCTAAACAAATTTTGAGTATTACTTTATAAATTCAGTAAATCAAGAAATCAGCTTGGTTTTGCAGATTTACATGTAGTCATGAGCAAAAATGAACTTAATCATGAAGTAAAGTTTCAACTGGCAGTCTTTACTGAAGAGAAGTGTCTTGTATAAGGATGCTCACAATCTCCACTTAATAAGACCAAGTCAATAAAATGTGAATATAACAGCAAGACTAAATAATTTTTTTTCATTTGAGCATATATTTAATGCTATTCTCTCCATAAAGACTTTTTTTCATTTCTATAACCACCTATATTGACAGTACAGAGCTGATGTTGCTGGTTAGAGTTTTTGAATGAACACAGAAAACTTCAAGGACAATATCATTTTCATAACCAATTTGTGCACTGTGAAAGTTAAAGATATACAAATACTAGGGTCATTGATTGCCATCTTTAAACTTTTGCTTTCCTGACTTTGTTTAAAGCACAAACACAGTCAATTGCTGCCAACAGTATGACTGTAGCATTACACAGTTGAGGTCCAGCGAATCACATTGCTTTTCAGCCTGCTATGAGGGCTGTTCTGGCTGTGCTTCCACAAACCAGATGAGTGACACTGTGTTTGCCTATGCTATCCTCATAATTCAGTATGGCATTCTGTCACCTGAAATGGTTCTTTGGCCTACATTTATCTTCTGCTGTCACGGCAAGATTGTTCCTGGTACCTGAGCACATTTTATGTTGCCTGTGATATCGCTCCATAAGTCTTAGATTGCAATCTGCAGCACACACCAATGTGTTCTCAAATAACACCAAAATAATCTTAAGTGATTTTTGAAAATGCAAGACCTTTAACCCACCTAACAATTGGAAAGCAGGCCAAATGAATGTGTGCTTCCTTTCTTTTGCTTTTTACCGATGCATTTCTCTGGTGCTGTTCACTTTGCATAGAGCTATGTCATCACTGCAAGCAGTGCAGACTCACCAGACTTCTAACACAACATTTCAGGGTGGAACTCCCAAGATGTAGTTTATGGGTGGGGCTGAAAATGTAGGGAAGTAGGTAACTGCTATCAGCTGCACTTGAAACATCCAAGTTATTTCCAACATTATTTCTCCACACATGGGGATTTCACCATATTCAAAAGAGATGATCTTGTAAAATTAGCCTAATGTTGCACAATAACGAAAAGAGAAAAATTGAGGCAGTAGCTACCTACAAAACAGTACCTGCACTGGAAGAATAGCACACCACTTTTCTTGCAGGTGTATGTTTCAACAATGTTAAGGGATTTTGGATGTTGACCATGATCAGAGAATCACTGATTAAAATACAACACGATTTTTTCCAAGGTCCAAAAGTTTAGACTGTCTATAAAGAAACCATAATACAGTTTGATATTTCTTAAATAAGAAATGTCAGTGCTCTTCACATCCTCTCCAAAACTACTTATGCCTATCTTTAATTCCTGAATTCTTATTGCAGTCTCATTTTGAGCCAGAAAACATAATGAGTGCAGTTTATAATTTACATGTGAATAGGTGCTGTCCAAAGACAATGCAGTTCTGAATTTGAGAATAGACCATAGCCATGGGCATTTCTAAAATTGCCAAAAAGGAAAAAAAATAACCAAACCAAACCAGAAATGGCTAGGAGACTTACTATGAATAGATTATTTATTTGAACAAATAGCAACAATCAAGGAAAATAATTAGAAAAAAACCCTAAGAAAGATTAGGAGGATAAACAAAACATAAAGATAGGCTAGAAATGCAGTAGCTCTATTTAACATAACATATACACAATACATAATTTCTGAGAGCATGTCTTAAAAATAAAAAAATCACAGTGTTGGGGGGGGGAATGGTGCATGTTTCCAACCCGTACATTTTGGGGGGTAATGTCCATCTGAGTGTCCAAAAGTTATCAGTGAAACAGTCTGTTAAGACTGTTAACAGATGGATCTATTAAAATCTTACATCGTCCTAGAAGGCCAGTTTTGCCAAGGGATTCTGACAAAGGATATTTTACTATATTCATAGAAAATGCTCGACTAGTGCTGTGGAACAGAAGGAAGTTGGGTAATATTTTTAATATTTTTATCTAGCAGTGTAAAAAGAATGTATGAAGGACTGTAAGCTACAGGCCTGTCTTTCATCTTCTCCCTTTTTAACTATTTTTTAATCTCTTTTTTCCATTTAAAGATAAATTTAATTCTTAAATTCCTCTGTGCAAAACAAAATCAGTCAGCTTAGTAAGAACTCAAGTCAGCTGCTTTATCAATTGATTCAGGGCACTGTCAGAAATATGTATTATGATTAAAAATGGTCCTACAGCGCTCTTTGGCTCCAAAGGTAATCTAAAGGCACTGGACTCTGTCTAAATTCCATCACTATAATACATCTAGGAAAGTTCACAAAGATCAAATGAGAACAGAACTCCACCTTCTTAACCTTTTGGTGATAAGCCTCTATTTCCTTTCTTCTTATGAGAGCTGAGGTGTGCTAGTTAGTTAAGGTCTCAGCATGAGAATTGGGGGTAAAAGACAGTAAATAAATATATCAGTTCCCACAGACAAATAATAAGATTTTTAGCAATATGTCAGTTTGAACTTCAGAATATCACTTCATTATAACCTGTATCTAATACATTGTCTCCTTCCCACAAAATCTCAACTGAAAAAACTATTTTTGAATGTGAAACATATAAACTATGGGTTTTGAAAAAGAAATTGAGAATGGGTGAACAGTAACAATTTCTAGCACTTTCTAACATCAACATTTCTCCTTTTATAAAGGATCTGATTGTGGGGTGTTTTCTCTAATGTAGTAATTTTCTTATTCACCTGAACCTACTGCAGCTATATATTTTGCATTTTTTCTTCAAATGTGAAGACTGTGAAAATTGCTAAAAGTGTGTCAAGGGAAGTGATGTTTGGTCCTTCTCTTACATGCCCCCATGATGGCTCTCTCACACAGTATCTTATTCCAAAGACTCTGAAGTCAATTGGAATCTTGGCAGTGTCTGACTCATCTTGGGCTCCATCCCTGCAGTGCATGCATACACAATTCCAGTTCCTCAGAAAGAGATACATCAATTCTATCCAGAATATATGGTCACATAGTTTTGTCTACTAAAAATCATGATTTTATCTATTAAAATTAACTTTGCTCAAGTTTGTTCACTTCTCCTCTTCCAGTGAGTTGAATTATGTTTTTGATTTTCTCAGGAAGTTGTTTTTGTGTTTCAAATATGTGTGGTTACATGTATGGTTTTTTATATAGATGTAATGTGCTATGCCCTTGTTAGAGAAGCTACATCAGAGAAATTTTATTGCAACTGATTTGTGAGACAGCAGGGTATATGATCTTTACCACTTTGGAGAGTTGCTTTTTTTCAACTGATCAAATGCAGGGATAGCGGGAAATGGCAAGACCATTGCTATTAGCTTGGGGTATTATCTAAACACACATATTATAAAAATGTGTGAGCTGATCCGCTGCTTTTGCTTTTCTCATCAAGATGCTGGAAACTGCTCTATTTGTGTGGCACTTAATAGTCACATTGGATCACTTTCTCAGCACACTTCATACATCTTACTTTACGTGATCTCTAGAAAAAACAATGGGGTGATAAAGATGGGAAGTGACTAGCTGGCCCGCTGACCAAATGCAGGCAGGTTTTAATTACTTAAATTTCATTTATCTTTGTTGTCTTAGTAAAAAAAATCATAAACTATTTCTTTAATCCTAATTATTTTTTACTTGCCAGCCATTTTATCACCAGGTGTTCTGATCTAGTATTGGCTATGCCCTACAATGAGTTAGTTGTGCTGTTCCATGTACCAGGTCATATTGTCACTTCTTGTTGGTAATTTTCCAAGTAAGGCTTGAACACCTTCTTTCATATGGTAGAAATCCTATGAAATTTTATTTCCTGAAAATTCATCATTAAATATTCAATTTTTGTGAAAACCAATGAGGTTTATTGTCTGGCTTATTAAGGATGGAACAATATATAAAAAATTTCACTGTGGATATTTTATCATTATACGTTTTTCATAATGAAGAAACTATTTATCCAATGTCAGTTTTCAGCTGAGTTGTGCTTATTTGTCAGGGCTTCCTGACTTTTCACATGCTTTTTCAACTGCAAAAGAGAAGGTTTGTTATAAATGACAAATAATTAAGTATTTGTACATATGTGTTTACAAGGCACAGTTTTCTAGTCAAATGTGAAAGCTTGAGTTCTGAGAAAGGAACCTTCCACCCTAACTAAACTCTTTCCTAATAGGGATGGGAAAGAAAAAAAAAAAGAAGAAAACAAAAATGAAAATAAAAACAAAAACAAAACAAAACAAAAAAAATTTTTTCCAACAAAACACTTGCAGATACCACAGAAATCAAAGTACAAAATCCCATGACATTTTACCACATGAAAGCACAGGCAGAATAGTCAGTAACACAACCCTTAGGTTATTTCCATTAGGTTCTTTCTTTTCTATATCTTTCTAGTCTACTCAATTTTCTCCTCACTTCGTGAACACAGTACAAAGGTGAAAGATACATGAAAATGGGCAGAGAGTAAATATTTTTAAAAATGCAATTTAATTTCTATGGAAATGCCAGCAATTCAGGACTTTTTGTCCTAGTCATAAGAAATGTAAGCATTAATGCAATTAAATATACCAAACAGCATTTGCAAGTAAAAATAAGCTTACATAAACACACAATAATATGATCTAACAATTCAAAGTAAATTGGAACTAAAAAGTTAAACTATTTTCAGATATTTGGAAAACACATAGTCCAGGAGAGATATTATTTTGAAGATTAACAAAAATAAATCAAGCAGAGGCAGTTAAGACCATGAAAAGTCACCTACAAGGTTTGATATGTGTACAGGCGATTCAAGTCATGGAGTGGACGGGGTACTGCACATGAGATGATGCCTGTCCTAATAAGGTGCATCTTCAATGGCAATTTGGGTATCCTTTTTCTCAGCAAACTTTTTGACACGGCTGTTATTAACCCATACCATTGTCTCTTTAGTCTTCATGAAAGAACTTCAAAACAAACTTTATGTCTTATACACCTCAGTGAAATACCCAGTTTCAGGTGAAATTAGTGTGAATATTTATTTAAAAGCAGAATGGAAATTTTCTTCAATTGCTTCTTCTCTTAATCCGTGTTACCTTGTCACTGGCGATATTTTTTACATGATCTGTAGCCTGCTTATTTTCCTGTGAGGATCTACATTCTGCCTAATTCAAGTGGCAATCCATAACTATATCCTTTGGATTCTCCCACCGAAACATCTGTGAGCATATGGTTTATCTTCAAGTACCTCCTGCATATGATTCTTTGCCAAATATGGAACATTTAGCTGTTTAAAATACCAATTTAGCTGATACCATTTAATTCAATAGCTGAGTTTTGTATTACAGCAATGAAAAATTCTTGTTCTGGTTAATAAAATATAATTTCAAAGTTATCCTTAGGGAATGTGTTTTACTATTTTCCTGTGTAAAACTGAAAACTCAAGAATCCTTATATTATCTTCAGCTATATTTAAGAAATATTGTATTTTTATCAATTGCACTACTTAAAATTCTTCCAGAACAATTAAAAAAAAAAGCCGCAATACCACAAGCAAACCAAACAACAACAAAAAAGCCTTGAAGTAGTGCAAAATAATTTCATTTGCCTAGAAATTTTTCAATAGTAATCCAAACAGAATGAATTCTAGGGAATATTCCTAAGAATTTTAAAGGTTTAAATATTGTCCAGAGTGTTTTGTAGACAAACTTTTAAGCTGATTTTAACATTTTACCAAATGTTACCAAATTCACTGCATTTTCTGTTCCGCTACTACAAATATGCTTTTTGCACTCAATTGTTTTTCCTCTTCTTCTAAGTCTTATACATATTTTTCCTCTAAGCTCATGAACAGTATTAATTAGATGGAATTCTTGCAGAGTTTAGAACTTAATGTGAAATCAGTGAAATTTATTTTGTTTTAATCAGATTTGCTGTGTATGAATAAAACATGTTCAGTAGCTACTCCTGTGTTACTATATTTCTGTTTGAGAAATTTCATGCAAACTGTTTTTGAGAACTGAGATCGGATATGTTTTTACTCACTTTTTGGTGTTTGTGTCATACACAGTATGCTGGTTTAAAAGTTAACCAGCAGGAGAAATTAACTCAACTCAAAAGAGAGATTATAAGTCAGAATAACAATTTATTAAAATAATACAATAAGTACAATTATACAGACAGACAATTGGTTTTAACCCACAAAACCCAAATGTATAACCCAGCACCCTGGGGTATGAACAAAAGTGGTGTACCTTGCCCCCCGACGAGTCCAAAGTAAAGGGAGGGGGAAAAAACCTGCTGGTGGGAGAGCTGCTGCAGTCTGGTCAAAAAATGGTGATTGCACTCCAGTCGAGGGTGGTGAGCTGCAGTCTGGTTGAGAGCGGTGGTCTGCAGTCTTCCTCTGGATCCCACGAGTGGTGCCAAGGTTCCGAAACTCCCAGTTTATATATTCTCCAGTTCAGGTGGGAGTGCTCAGTCCCTCCCTCAGAGCGGGAATTCCATAAAAGGGTATCAGAGCGGGGAATTCCATAAAAGGGTATGAGGACAGGAACATCTTCCCACCTCGCAGGCCTCTACTGACAACAGTTTTTGGGAAATGGCATGGAAGGCTATAGAATACACAGTTTTGAGTTACACCCATCCAGTGATGAATTGGTCCCAGCCGTTCTAACCAGGACACACAGGACAAGAAAATTCTCTAGAAAAAGAAATATCCAACTCTGTCTAGGAAAAGCATACCTATGTACATAAACATGAACTCATACAGAACTAGTAAACAGTCCTTCAGAATATATTTTGAGGCATTGCTTGTGCAGTGTGTTTCCAGTCACCCTTCTATCCTCTTTTGCCTTTTCACAGTTTATCTCAATTTGCATTTTTTTATATTGCTGCATACTTGATGCTGCAAATAAGGAAACTACAATAGCACATCTTTTTTTATGTTTCAAATGTTTGTAGAGGCCAGATAGTCATTTAGAGATGCCATGCATCGTTTAAATTATACCAGCATCCAGGATTCTGTGATTATCTTCACTTGGAAAGTTAAGTTCACCAGAAACCAGAAATTGTGATGCTATGTTCATCCAGAATGGGTAAATGACACAAATCACTTAAATGTAGTCATCCCCTTCCACTGTTACGGCAAATATCCTTAACTCTGAGTTGGCCAAATCTTCTGAAATTTCTCAAACAGAAATATAGTAGCTACAGAATATGTTTTATTCATACACAGTTTACCAAATCTGGCACAACAGTGAATTTCTGATTCTTTAAGCCATCACTAGAGGCTGACAAACCCTGCAGCTGGAGAGAAGATTGACATATTGTAGAACAAGCAATAATTAAAAAAACAAATAAACAAAACAAAAGAAAAAAAAACAAAACAAAAACTTCTTAGAAAATTATTTTTCTGTCAACAGGATGATTTCAAAATTTAAGAGGAATAGGTTTAAAAAAAGGTGAAATAACATATTGATTCTGATAATGCTTTGACACACACTTGTGTTTACTCACATATACTGATGTGAGGGCTTTGAATTGTAAAGAGCATTTGCAAAATCAAGGTCCATATTAAAGCATTAACATTTCATTAAGTTCTCTAATAGTCTATAAAATGGACCAGGTTGAGAAAAAATAATGTGTCCTCCCAGTGTCCTCCAGGGTGGCTCAGCATGGGTTTTCCACAGCTAAAATTTATGAATTGCTGCCTCTGGAAAGGATTACCTAGGTTTGAGGGTTGATGCACACAGGGAACCCAGGTGCTGTTGCCAGGGCCTGTGCAAACTTTCTTATTCTTTTTCTCACCATATGCTCCATCCTGATAAATTAGATACAGGCCACTTAAAGACTGTTCTCAGGTACCCCAGGGAACTCTTTATGTTGTTGCACTATGACGAAAAAACTTGTGTGCAAAGGGAAATTGGAGTCAGTTACAACTGAAAATTGTGGGCCAGAGTAGAAAACAATTCTTAAAACCATGAACTTTGCCATACAAGACATATAGCACTTCATACTTATTTTCATTAGGTTGTCTAGGTGGGCAGGGACAAAGACCATCAAAGAAAACATTTCAAATCTTTACTAAATACATAATGCCTTACAAATCTTATCTGAAGGCACACTTTACTAAAAAGTCATAAGTGTGTAGTGCTGTGTGAGTATTGGTGTAAGCCTCAGTCACTTTCACGCCTGTGTGAACTGCCCAGTGTCTACCACTGCAGACTAAGCTCAGATTCAACCTATAGAGACTTCTGCTTTTTCCTGTGATATACAGGCAAAAAGATACATGTTCAGCTTCTTCTAGTGCCCACTCTGAAAGCTTTAATGAACATAACAGTGCTCTATTCCTATTTATATATATATTTTTAGACAAAAAGTTAAAATAGAGCTCACAAAATCATAGTTAAGCATCTACTCACGTAGGTGACTGTTCATTTTTCATCAGTTATTCAGTTGGTTTGTTAACATTTATAAATTATCTGGACACAGGATTTGAATGCACATTAGTAAGTTTGCTGCTAATACCAAACTGGGACGTCCATTGGAGCACAGAGCAATGATTAACGGGATGAAATTTAACTTCAATACAAATGCCGAACTTTGCACCTAGGATGGAGTAATGCCAGGCACAAAACTAAACTGGGAGAAGCGTGGTTGGAGAGCAGCCATGACAAAAGGGATCTGGAGGTGTTGGTTGACACTAAGCTAAATGGGAGTCAGCAACGTGCCCTGTCAGCCAGGAGGGCAAACCACATCCTGGGGTGCATCAGACACAGTAGCACCAGCCAGTCAAAAGAAATTGCTATCCTGTGGTATTTGGTATTGGTGTGGCCTCTCCTGGACTGCTGGGTGCAGTTCTGAACCTTTAGGAAGGATGTGAAGGTCCTCAAATATGTCTGGAGGAGAGCAACATAGCTGGTGGAAAGACTGGAAGCAATATCCTGTGAGGAGCTACCATGGACTTTGGGCTTGTCTAGCTGGGAGAAAAGGAGGCTGAGGGTGACCTTATTGTTCTCTGCAGCTTCCTGAGAAGGGTAGCTGGAGAGGGAGGTGTTGATCTCTTCTCCCTAGGATGCAGTGATAGTACGTGTGAGGATGGTTCAAAGCTGTGCTGGGGCAGGGTCGGACTGAACATTATGAAACATTTATTTACAGAAGGGGTTTTGAAACACTGGGGCAAAATTCCTAGGGGGGTGGTCAACACCCCAAACCTCTCAGTGTTTAAGAGGCATGTGAACAACACCCTTTGTAATATACTTAAAATTTTGTTCATCCCTAAATTTGCCAGGCAGTTGGGCTAGATGATTTTTGGAGGTCCCTTCCAAATGAAACATTCTATTCTATTCTTTTGTGTTTTGTTCTGTTCTATTCATTATATATACAGTATCTGAATATTGTTCATTATTGCTTCTAGAATATTCCATATCTTTCCATTCCTTCTCTTCAGGAAATTATGAAATTTATGCTTATCAGCTTTGCATTAAAATCTTTCATGAGGTGTACGCAGGTGGATGTGCATGTAGAGGATAGGCTTGTTTGTCCAGGAAACTTGAGTATAAGGAATATTTTCCTTACTTGAGTATAAGGAATATTTTCCTTACGTTATTGTACTGCTTAGCCTGTGAACCTTGCTCGGAAAGAAAAAGTACACACCTTTTATTGCAAGGAGAAAATGACAAATGGGAAGCCTTTGGAATGTTTTGGGGAAATTTTGTCTATTTTTACATCCCTTTCAATTCAAACAACATCTATAACTCCAATTTAAAATTGTAATATTATACTTCACATTCTCCTCGCTCATTGCACTACAATTCTCTACACTCTTGGCAATTCAGTTCAGTCAGCTCTAGAAATAGTCATGGACAGAAAGAGTCATAATCTGACAGGAAAGACTTTTTTTTAATAACTTTATTTTCCTGCTTTTTTTAATTTATGTGAAGTCAATATGTGTTCTCAATACATGTGTATTTGTGTGTGAATTCAAGAAACTTACTATTTTTATTATTTTTTAGAATTCTATAGTGTGAAGGATATTATGATTCAACCTCCACATTTTCAGTTATGCCACGAGTGATATCTATTTAAATATATATAATTATTCACATTATTCATCTTCAGTCACTTGCTCATAATATGCTGTTTAGATATACATTCAGTTTCACTCGTGGAAACAAAAAAATTTTGAGTGTAGTTGAAGCTGTCATTCTACCATACTGTAGATGCACATTGCCAAACACTGTAAATTCCCAAGTTAAAAACCTCTTGAAATTTCATAATAGTTCTCTCTAAACAAAGCTTTTACGTTGGTTGTTTTACTTAAACTGCTCAAAATTAGTTTTAATTAATATTGAATCTTTGTATCACTCTGTTATGTATTTAATTTCTTTATTTTCTTTATTTGTTTTTCTTTGGAATTATTTGCATAGACCAAATTTATTCTGTATGTACAAACTTCAGAAATTATTGATAATAGTTTGCCCACATACCAGTTTGAAAGAATGAAACATTTCTAATCAACACATATCTCCTAAGAATGTGTGGGTTTTATTCTCTTATGTTCAGAGGTCAGTGTATGTTCTTGACACCACCATTTATCATTGTGTGATTGTCTGAGTATTTGTTCAGATGGGCCATTCTGATTTAGCATCATTTAAGACTAACAGTGACAAAAAGACTGGGTGTATCTAAACAATCGATTTCACTACAGCAAGACCACTACAAAGTCTAGGAAAACCTGAACAAAGTCAAGGATAAATTCAGATAAACAGAATTTATCTGTTCCTACCTACATGAGCATACCTATTTCTTATCTATCCCACACAAGCAATGTTTCCTACATTGTAATTTATCACAGTTTGTCCATACAAAACCATGCACACATTATATTGCAAAACCATAGAAGAAACTGCAAAAAAAATAAAAGTGGAAATAATTATTTTCTGCTTTGATGAGAAAAAAGCACATAATTATGAAATAATATCTTTGGTACATTTGGGAATATGCAAGGAATAAATCTGGACTCGCGAGAGCAGATCTTCCACTCCAACATTTACTGGAACATTATATATTGAGATTGTACTTATAACAACATCAGTGTTAGAGATACTTTTCAAATTCTTAAAATTGAATTTATCCTCTGCAGCTTTTTAGACAGTAGGCAACCTCTGAAAGTTCTCACAAAGGCATCCAAATCCTTTAATTGCCTACTTTCCAAATGCATTTGGCTTAACAAACTCTTTAGGATTTCTTAACACACCTTACAAAGATTAAGCACACTGTCTTTGCATATTCAATAATAAATTATTATTACTATCATGGCAAATTAGTGAACCAGACTGCCTGGATTTAAATCTCTATTAATTAGCATAGTATGATAAGTATGCAAAACACTGTAAATATTGAGCATTTTCTCAGTATTAGTCTAAGACATTTTTAAGTGAATAAACTCTTTGGCTATCACAGACATATAAAGTCCTCAAATAATATGGTAATCTTTATTAGTAAAGGAACCAAGAAAATATTTTTGACTTGGAAACATAAAATGTATTTGAGTCTTACTGTCTAGTTTAAGACTTATGTACAAAGAAAAAAGTCCAGAGAAGAGACCGAAATAATACCAAGCATTCAAAGATATCTGTACAAAAGGGGCACAGAAGTTTATCAGTACTCAACAAATGTTAGAGGAAGCTGTGCTAAAGACTTGATTAGGCATCCTATCTTTGTAATCAATAGGGAAAAATATAGCAATATCATTGTGAGCAATATATTTCTCAATATGTGGCTCATGAAGTTACATTTATATTCATTTATACAAAATAGGATTCTATGAATATACAGTGAAATTAAAGAGGAACTATTGAAATATCGGTGCATATGCATGTCATATCTATTTATATCATCAGTATCTATCTTGATTGATATATATCAATATCTAATTTATCTAGCACATTGTAAATCCATATTTTTGTTATAAGGCAAAGGTATTATTTGGAGCTGGTTTTAAGAATTTTTACTAAGAATAAGATTTTCTTCCATTCAGTGGCTCATACATGAATTCCTATGCAATATGTATTTTTGTCCTCAGAGACATAAGTCAACCTTTAAATTCATAATTCAGAACAAAATTTTTATTTAAAGATAATTTTTCTAAAGTACTCATATCCAATTTTATATTTCTCATTTGAAATGCAGTTTTTCCAGTACCTATACCTGAGACTCCAAAAAAGGTCTTTAAGGATAATAGTTTTGAATTGCTGTGGTCATTTATATCTTCTTAATACCCACTTCCCATTCTTCACAGGTCTTACAAAAACTCCTGTTTGCAGTCTTATGCATCAGTATTTTACACTAAAATTAAAAAAAAAATGAAGAAGCAGTTAAACTTAAAACAAAATACTATTATATTAAATGCACAAGAAAGACATACTATATTGACATTCATTGGTTCTGCAATATAGTCTACATTCATATGAGACATTTGAAGGGGCAAATTGACTGACTTTTTACAAGCACAAATGAGCAAAACATTAAATAGTACAGCATATAGATATCAATGTCCATCTTTATTTTGCCAAACCCTTTGAATTTACAGATATCTTAATGTGATAGCTTTTTCCAAAATAGTGAAATAGCCGTAGGATCTCAAAATTGGGGGTAGATTCCCAGCAAATTTAACAGTTGTCTGAAATGAGTCTTGGAATCTATTCACTGTGTACTCAGTGTAGTTCTCAGCAGCTACCACTGATCTCCTGAAAGAAGGTATAAAGAATTAACTTGAATTCCATCAGATGTTAGTGATTTAAATATTTCTCTTCAAATATTTTGCATATCCTGTAGTGCTGCAGAAATTTCCTCCTGTGGCTTCACCACTGGGAACAAGTAGGCAGGACACTAAGAAAGGTATATGACTTTCAAATCAACCTGAGTGTGATAAGATCTTGAATTTTTCTTGTCACTGAAGGATGCTGACAAGTGTCAGAGTCCTGAAAAGACTGCAAGTTAATTGCTACTTCCTCTTTAGTATTGGAATGGGCCATTAGATTTCATCCTGATTTGGAGCAAGGGAAAAAGTCCTATAGAAGTAGCATTTAGTTCAGGCAGATATTGAGTAATTGGAATCTAAAAAAGGGTGAATTAAGGAAAATATTTAGTTTAGAGCTCCTATTACACATTCATTTTTTCAGTAAAATTTCACTTCCCAAATGTATGCAAATTACGCTATTTCTGAAGATTTATAATCTTAAGTGGGTACTTAAATCACAACACTTAGTAACTCTAGGATCCATTTTGTACCTAATGGAATATTAGCCATGGATAAAGATTTTTGACAGGATTGTATTTACTCTGGTGAAAAATATAAATTTGCAAACATCAAAATGTTTTGCCCATAGGAATGTTTGACAAAATAGCTCACGTCAAAAAATGTAAAAGCTAAGGATTTGCTTTTAAATTAACTCAAATTAATAATTTACCTTTACATTTCCTTTATGTTTCTAAGCCTTTATAAGTGTTCATGTTTGAAATAAAATACCTATTTTGTAGGAAATATTTCATATCACCCCAAATAATTAAGTTTTTGTCTGTTTGTTGAGTTGGAGGATGCATTAAAATTCACTTTGCATTTGCTGAATTCCTCTTTTCTGAATTGTCAATGAATGAAGAAATCAGTTATTTGTTCAAATCTATAATTGTGCTATATATAACAATTTTCCTAAAATGTCTTCCACCCTAAAAAGATCTCCCTGCTTAGTTTGCTTAATTCTGAAAATGAAAATGCTTGTAAAACTCTGAAAGACAAGGCTTTCACCAAACTGAAAAAAAATCCTCAAGGTACATCTTGTGTTATTCTGACAAATGAAAAAGGTTATTGACTCTAAATTTTTATTCTCTCTGGATCCCCAACCAGATGTGCAGGATTACTGGAAGTTATAGACACCCTCTGCCTTTATTCATGTTGAAGGAAACAACTAGAAAGATTTAGTCCACACAATTCTTTTTTGCATGTGTATCTGGTGTTCCCATTGTTAATCTAGATTTATTCTGGTTCACTTAGTGAAGTACAGAATATATCTTTTTGTAATGGGTATGGACAATACATACCAGGGAGATTCAGCTTAGTTTAGGATTAGCTTAGTTTAGGATTCAGCTTAGTTTAGTTTAGGATTCAGCTTAGTTTAGTCAATTAGTGCAGGACTACTTTAATAAGTTTTTACATTCAGTTCAAATTTTGTTTTACATTCACTTAAATAAATATGTGCATTCTATACTGGTATTTTCAGTAGCTAGTTTTTCAGATGTAAAAGCACTCATAAAAATGTGTGATGTGTCAGAGCTAGGGTAGTGGCCAAAACACCGGTTCATTTTTAAAATGCATTATTACGTAATTTTTTAGTTTTTTCATTTTATACATAACCTCTGACAATATTCATAAAGCTTCAGTGTGCTTTGAATATTAATATATTAGCTTGGATGACTTTGTTACTTATGCAAAAATAAACTTAATATAAAATATCAAGGCCCAGCACAAATACATTTATGTTACTTATTCTAACAACATAATATTATAAAAACCTTCAAAAGAGTTACATGCATTCTGGTGAGTTGTAAAGGGAGGTTTTTGTGCAATGAGGATGAACTAAGAAGAATACTAGAAAAATAGTGTTTTCATAACCTCTTAGTGAGCTAAAATAAGTGATATTTAAATAGCAAGGCTTGGAACCTTGTTTTATTTTTCCCTAAAAAGCAAAACCAGAGTTTCCCAGTTTTCCAGTTGGATAGTGCCAATGTTCCTAGCCCAGACGGGTTGTGACATACTAGACTACTAGTCTGCCATCCATATACCACTTAGTACAGAACCTTTTACTATTCTGCATGCCAGAAGTATTCCCTTCGGTCTGACTCAGGATTACATTTTTCAAGTATAAGGATGGAATAATGGGGAATAGAAGGACACTGTTTTAAAGGTTTTTCGATAACTCAGAAACCCAGAAAATGGCAAGCTAGTCATAAAACAGGAGTCTTAGCACTGATGTCAGCTCCGATTAATAAAACAAAAAATCAAAGGAAGATATCAGATGGAAAACAGAAGATGAAAGATAACTTAAAAAAAATTGTGTACCCAGCCAATCGATGTAGCAAAAGAGTGTGACCAAATCATTTCCCACCATCTATTTCTAGAAATACTTCAGCATATCTCCCATCAAACTATACTGACTTCTAGGCATTTTCTATGGCTGTCTGGTAAAATAAAGCGACTTCAAAAATGCAAAATGCCGAACTCTTGCTTGGAGACTTCCTCGTACATGTTCCTTCTTTTTGTCTTTAGTTATTTCAGATACAGTGTTGGATGAGAGTAGATAAATTGAATGGTTTGCTAAAGGACTTACAAAGTCCTTCAACAAGCCACTTATTTACTTTTGTTACTCCTGCAGCTGGGAAGCTGCAGAACTTGGAGACAGCTTTGCAGTATAGCTTTTGCATTCAACTCCTTACCTATTTTTAACTTGGACTGTTCAGGATGAAGTTAATTTTCTCAGCTCTCCTCTTCTCTTTCCACCTGTGTCCCTTCTATGTGTCTATGCATGTCCCATGGGGTTATGCTTAAGTGTGCAGGAGCTATCTGCTGGTAAGGTACTTTACCAGAGTCCAGCTCTCCATTTATGATGTTGTTCAAATAAAGTTTGGTGGGGAAGGAGGGAGAAAATTGAGAAAGGGAGGTAAGAACAAAACAAAACACAACTTAATGTTAATTCCTTAAGACTTCTGCTCTGGCTTTTTTGTTTGTTTGCTTGCTTGGTTTTTGTTAAAGGATGTATCTAACTTAAATATGACTGCAAATACTATAACACAGCAGTAACTGCAGTGTTATCTGTGTTCTCTCTGTGCACTGGGTAGCTTATTTTTAATTTCATATATTATTTAAAATTTGCTGCAGTGATTCTACACAGTCAGTACATCTCCTTATCATAACAAAAAAGGGAGTGGTAGCATTTTACGTAGTTTAGGCTTTTTATTAGCATTTAGGTTGTAATCCAGTGCTGACACTTCAGAAGGGCACTGAGTCATACAAATAAGATATCAAAAGAAGTAGCCTTTAGCTCACTGCCAGATGACAGAAAATGGGAAATCAGACAAATTGCATTATCTTCTGAGAAAGTGAAATGCATTTGTCTCCACCTGTGAGAACCACGTTTTTTGTATATGACTGTATATTTATGATATATATACAAATAAAAATATGGGTTTTTATTAACCCAATGCTTATTCTAGTTAAGTGCCTTTCTGAAACAAGACCTTATATTACATCTGTCTGATAAAAGACAACAATCTTAAACCAATCAACTATTCAGGCATACTTGGATAGAGGTATGTGTTACAGAAATAGTTCGTATAAAATAATAGATATTGATTATTTCCATTCACCTTCAAAATATGCTTGTATATGTGCATGCTTTTTATGAGCTCTGATGTATGTGATTAATATGTAGGAAAATAGCTTTTCATATTTTTTTCATATACTAAACAGTATATTTTGGATCTGTAGTTATCAGTGAATATCTTTGGAGGATTTCATTCCCACGAAATAAAAACTGCAGAACCAGCTTTTGGAGAAATCATGCAAGAGTGATCTGTGAGAAAATGCAAGAAATACAAGAAGATTGTGAAACTTACTTCAAGATACAACCTTAAGAGACAATAGAGGAAGGAAGACGAATGAAACTTCTGATGCTGACCATCCATGTGAGGAGTATAGAAAACAGGAAATCTTATTTTCTCTGATCCATTAATGAAAGAAGAGATTTTCCAAGGCACTGGAAGGAGCATGCTACAACCAGTTATACAAAGAGCAGGGAGAAACTACTTACAATGAAGTGGTCTTGCTCCATATTTTCTTTCATTTTTTTATTAATTTCTCTGTTAGGCTTTCATTTACTTGAAGCAGAACATTGGGCAGAAAGCTAAACTACCAGCACAGATTTTATGAGATCAAGTAAGATATTTAGGTATTTTTAGTTATACTTGTGATTTTTTATTTGTTTTTGGAGGAATAGCGATAACTGGTATTGTAATTATGTTCTAGTAACATTTGCCAGCCATTTGAGAACAGAGAAAATTTTAAAAGTATTAAAAATCAAATACTAGAGCTTCTGTAGCTCAAGCAGGTGTCTAAGATGACTGACAGCGCATGAAATAGGATTGCCAAAATATGAATCATCTGTCTGTATTCTCTTAGAATAACAACATTGCGGGGTAGATCTGTGGATAGATGCTGTAGTGTAAAATGTTTTCCAGCAAACCTTACAGTGACAACAGCTGATCACATTACTGTCTTTCTTAAAAAAGACTACACCTTGAATTTATGCTTAAGAGAAAAACGAATACTTTGCAACAAATTCTAGTGTTCCTACCAGAATTGGCCATAAAAAACCCCAAAATAATTTATCTTTGCTGAACTCTACAAACTTTTCCACCATGTTGAAGCCTTTATGAATAGTAGCACTGCCCTCCAGTGTACTGACATTTTCCCCTCAAGTTGATGATGTCCACAGACTCATTTGGATCCCATCACCCAGCTCTTAAATAAGCAACGTCCACTTTGCTCCCCTTGTCCATTGATTTGGTAATTTCATCATGGAAGGCTATCAGGTATAATTTGTCCTTGGCAAATACACATCAGTTGTTCCAAGTCATGTCTTCATTCCTCTAGTATCTGCAAACAGCTTTAAGAAAGATTTGTTCATTCGTCTTCCCAGGTATTAAGGAATCTCATTAGCCTCTAGTTCTCCCTGTCCTCCTACTTGCACTGCATAAAGGTTGATGCAACATCTGTATCTCCCAATTATCAGGAACTTCCCAGGGTTTGGTACATTCTCATCAATTCTATCACTAAGTTCAGTAAAGGAGGCAATGAGATGGCAGACATAATCAGCAAAAAATTATACAAAACAAGCACCAAGAACCTCAGCCTTTTCTCTGTCCTTTGTCCCTGAGTTCACTTCTCCACTGAGCATTGGCCTCGGATTTTCCTCAGCTTCTCCTCTTCTTGTCCTAGGGTACATCAAACACAGCATCGTCAGTCAGTTGAGGAAGGTGATTGTCCTCTCTATCCTTTGCTGGTACAACCTCCAATCCTGTGTAGAGTTTTGGCTGTCACAATATTAGAAAGATAATAAGTTATTAGAGAGTGTCCAAAGAAGGGCCACAAAGATGGCTAAAGGCCTAGAGGCAAAGTGTTACTATGAGTGGCTGAGGTCACTTGGCTTTTTCAGCCTGGAGAAAAGGAGACTGAGGGGAGATCTCATTGCAATCTACAACTTCCTCATGAGGGGAAGAGGAAGGGCAGGCACTGATCTCTTTTCTGTGGTGACCAGTTATAGGATCTGAGGGAATGGCATGAAGCTGTGTCCACAGGAGGTTTAAGCTGGATATAAGGAAATCCAGAGGGTAGCTGAGCACTGGAACTGGCTCCCCAGGGAAGTGGTCACAGCACCAAGACTGACAAAGTTCAAGAAGATTCTTGGGGTAGTCCTCTGAAGGAGGAGTTGATGATCCTGATAGGTCCCTTCCAACTCAGTACCTGCTATGATTCTTTGATCTCCCCCACCAGTTTTAACATCTGAGCTTTGACTTTCCTAACTCCATCTAGGCATGTTGAATAGTATGCTGAATATTATGTCTGCAGATTGTTGTAATATCTATGAGCTTATAAAGAAAAATGGCCTCTTATTTGGCAGCATCATTTGATCATACTAACAATGCTCAAACTCTGAAAAATTGCTGCATGCAATTGGCAGTTTTGTTCTAAGTACGTCATCTAATGGTATGAGTTATTACATTTTGTTTACATACTGAGGTGTTGACTTACAGTGTGCTAGAATGTGAGGCTAGAATATGTTCTTGCAATTTACATTGCTTCAAAAGAATGGGAAAGTTAGAATTTTCAAAAGACTTGTGATACTTCTTTTCATAACCTAGCATTTCTTTCCAAATCGCCGATCTGAGTTACAAAATGCAATTAAATCTCCATTTTATTTTTACTGCACACAGTATCTTTTAAGTTGCTGCATTTTTCCATGACCCTTTGTTAAAAGGGAAATCCAAGATATCTTAGGTGTATATCATGCAACAACACATACCTTAGGAACACCAGGGAATACAAAGCAGTATCAGCCAGGTTGATATTACCTAGATCACCATCAACAGCAACCACCTGGTAACATATGTGCTTTGTTTCTCAGAAATAGTATAAATATATTTTGTAAGCCATATGTTGCATTAGTTCTGTCTGGGCAAGTTCAGTAAGCTTTAATGCTGGTAAAAAGGTATTTCTGTGATGAAATAACTCCAGGTGTGATCACAAAAGAGGTCTTGA
Source organism: Neopelma chrysocephalum (assembly GCF_003984885.1). Classification (NCBI taxonomy): domain Eukaryota; kingdom Metazoa; phylum Chordata; class Aves; order Passeriformes; family Pipridae; genus Neopelma; species Neopelma chrysocephalum. The sequence goes on from NW_020925564.1 coordinate 2,813,501, forward strand.
TTCAAGGAGCTGTGATAAGGTTATTGGCTGTAGCAAATACTACTATTTTTACCTCAGCTGTCTATCATCAAAAACATTCTCAGAGGATATCTTCAGGGCTGCTGGCAGTGCTTGAGACAGAAGGACTTTGGTTAATGCAGCCAGTGTGAGTGTCTCACTTATTAACAGATGAATTGACAAAATGTCCCAAATGTTATCCATCTGCTCCTCCTTTCCAACCTGTTCTAAACCAAAAAATATACATTTGGAATTAAAACTCACCTCTTCCCTAGGGCTTTCCTTTATTGACAGAAAAGTAAAACAGAAAAACTAAAACAAAGACAAACAAGGGAACCAACAGAAAATGCTTTAAACATCAATATATGAAACTCAGCCCAGGATATTGCCCCAAGGCAGAGTTTTTCAGCAATTCAGATTTCATCTGAACAATGACAGCAATTTGCTTTGCACACGTGCAGCCTCTTTAATAATTATTTGTCCAGTAAGCAACTACTTGTCTTGAAAATCCAAAGAACCTATGCAAGAACTATGAGGAAGAAAGGGGTCCTCTGAGGTTATGAAGCCCACTCTGTGCATTAAGGCAGGACAGGTGCAACATTCCTAGCAGAGATTTCCATCGTCTTTTTCCCAGAGACACTAATGACAACTTTGCTAAGAAAATAGATCATATTTTTTATTATTTCCATCTTTTTTCCGGTCACTTTTTCCTAATTGAAACTAGATTTTTGCCATGTAGACCCAAGTCTATTTGTCCAGTCAGGAATGGATGTAGAAAATGTGAAACAGATTCTTTATAGAAAGGATTTTTTTCCCCTCTTTTTTTCAGTGTATTTACAAACCAGACTGTTTCAGGTAAAAAGGATTCTCTTCTAAGACAATAAAGTTCCAAAAGGTACAAAATATTGAACTTTGTATTAGACAAAGATTGTGCTTTCTCTTTCCTGAGCAAAAAAATATTTCTTCTAGTCTCTGCATGTATGTGTGTGAGAAAAAGGTAACTTCTTATATTTCTCTTTAAAAATACAATAGGGATTGAGCTTGTCATATAGAAACAGTAAATCTTATATGAACTATCGAGAGTAAAGTCTGCTATATTATTTTAATTTCTGATTTGTTCCTGATTGTCGAGAGCACGAGACACTGCCAGTAAAGAGCAGGTCGATGGTTAGATTTGTACCATTTGTTTTTCTTGTTAAATTTCCTACCTAGGTGCACATACCAATCAAAACCAGTATTATATCTTAATTGCCATAAGTGGGTACTAGATTGGGCCCTACAGTTTCGTATGTGATGTGTGTACGAGCTAACACCAAATAAGTAAACTGTACAGACATTCTTTATCAGGTTTTTTTTGTGATAGCAGAATTGTCGAGTCAGAGGAAAAGGCAAACTGCAAAGCTGACATGAAATTCAGCACCTCAGTCTTTCATGTGCTCTCTTGTCTCAGGGAAACCTATGAAAGCACAGCTTGAAGTAATATTTTTGTAAAAAGGCCATGTAAATTCCTTCAATGACAATACAGCAACAGGTAGCTGCTAGCAGACTTTCTTCTATGCAGCTAATGATTCTACAGTTTGAATTTTCCAGAAGCCTTTTCAATCTGGTAAAAAACAAAATTTGTTGAGTAAGGCAAGTTGTGAGCATTTCTTTTGTTAAGTTGAATTGATTATACATGTCATATGTGGAAAACCAAGAAAGTCAGATGAGGAAGCACACATCAGAACTTCATGTAGAGAGGAAGTCTAACATTCAGCTTAAAAAGAGAGAACCCAGATTGATACAGTCTGTAATGATTGAGAAGAGTAAAGAAAAATTAAAAACTGCTTCACAGACCACAGGAACAGATGACCATTGTTAAAATATAAAAAAGGAACACTGGTCTTGAAAAATAGGAGACTCTTTCCTGATGAGGCACACTTATCCTATTACGTGGTGTGGCCCTTGGAGGAAACTCAAAGCAAGGGTTCTGTAAGGTCACACACTCAAAGTCACATTAAAAGTCGAGTATCTGCACTTGCAGTGCATGATTTCACTAAGAATAACCACAGTGTTGGCAGTGCTTGTTTCATTTTGTAGCACAGTATTTTCTGCTACCACTTATTTTTGTCTTTGCTTTGATGTCTCTCTGTTGCTCACAGTTTATGGAAGAACATTGAGTTGCATTTGATACTGGACATACTGTGTATTGAGAGAATAAGAGGAAGCAAGATTAACAGTCTGCAAATTTAAAATACTAGGTCTAGATGGTTGTTAAAACAGGTGGTATTGAGGTGGTCTCATTATGGCATTTAATGGTTATTCTGATGCTTTCTAATATATATTGAAGTTATGCAAAATTAATTCCTCTAAATTGCAGTTCTTGTTCATGTTATAGTGAATGACTACTAATATCATTCCAGGTAATTATTTGAAAACTATAGTTTATCAAATTAATGTAGATAAAGAAGTTACCAGAAATAGTGTCCAAAAATTAATGAAAAAAAAATAAACAATATACATCCCATAACAACTTCAAAAAAAATATATACTTTAGTGCTGAGCTCTCTATCCACAGAAAAAACGGCACCTAGAAATATACGTCAATATTTCTCCTTGAAAATAGACAAACTCCTATTACTTCCTACAAATCCAGACAATATGTGATTTGCACTCAATGTACAAGAAATGCTGCCATCAAAATCATTGTAAGTGTGGATTTATTTCTCTGGCTTTCTGTCTTCTGCTGGGGACAGAAAAGCAGTAAATTTTAAAAAGGGCAGATTCTTCTTCAGTGGCAGGGTAGTTCTGAGCAACCAATCAGAACTTCAGCTTAGCCACAACCAGCACTGATTAATAGATGTCTTACAGAACTACTTAACAATTTTTTTCCATCATACAAAGAGAGTAACATCTAAGGAAATTACAAAATCTTCTAGATTGTATCAGATTTCTTAATTTGTGATATATTACTTAAATTGTTAAAATAATTTTTACCCTCACTATCTTATTAAATAAAGAATGAAAGTAAAATTCCCTCACTATTCTTTTATTTCTAATAACTGTTTCTCTAACAACAAAGATTAAAATTATATTGCAGAAAAATTGTTCAGTTAGAAAAGGCTAACTACTGTTTCAGGTAATAAGAATCTAAAATATTTTCATGTGAAAGTATTTTTCTGATATAAAACCAAACTGCAAACAGAAGTAATATTTTGCTTTAGGAAAAATCAAATCACAGAATCACTGAATGGGACAGGTGGGAACGGACCACAGTGGCTCATCTGGTCTAACCTCCCAGCACTAGCAGAATTATCTAGAGCACATGGCACAAGACTGTCTCCAGGCAGTTCTTGAATATCTCCTGTGAGGGAGACTCCACAGAATCTCTGGGCAATCTGTTCCGGTGCTCAATCTCCTGCATAGTAAAGAAGTTCTTCCTCATGTTCAGATGTGCCAGTTGCCCACTGCTTCTTGTTCTATTGCTCAGCACCACCAAGAAGAGCCTGGCTCCATTCTCTTGGCACCCTCCTTTTTAGAAACGTTGATGATGTCCCTCTCAGTCATCTCCTCAAGGCTGAACAGGCTCAGCTCTCTCAGTCTTTCCTCATAGGAGAGATGTTCCTGTCCCTTAATCATCTTTGTAGCCCTCCACTGGACCCACACCAGGAGCTCCACATCTCTCTGATACTAAAGAGCCCAGAACTGGACACAGCACCCCAGATGTGCCTCCCTAGGCCTGAGTAGAGGGGCAGGATCACCCCTCTTGACCTGCTAGCAATGCTCTTTCTAATGCACCCCAGGACATGATAGGCCTTCTTGGCCACAAAGGCACATTACTGCTGGCTGATGGACAGTTTGCTGTTCACCAGGACCCCACCTCCTCCTTCACAGAGCTGCTTCCCAGCAGGTCAGCCCTCAGCCTGTACTGGTGCCTTGGGTTATTCCTCCCTAGGTGCAGGACTTTGCATTTGTCCCTGCTGAATTTTAGACAGTTCTTCTCCAACCTGTCGAGGTCCTGAACAGCCCTCTGGGATATTGGCCACTCCTCCAAGTTTTGCATCATCAGTGAACTCACTGAGGAGGCCTCTACCCCTCATTCAAGTAACTGATGAGCAAATTAGACAAATTGTACTGGGCCCAGTACAAAATGTCGGGGGACACCACTAGTGACAGGCCTCCAACTAGACACTGTGCCACTGATTAAGACCGTCAGGGATCTTCCTGCCATTCTGCCAGTTCTCAATCCACCTCACTGTCTACTTATCCAGTCCACACTTCCTGAGTTTGCCTACGAGCATGCTGTAAGAGAAAGTGTCAAAGGCCATGCTGAAGCTGAAGAAGACAACATACACTGCTCTCTCATCATCCATCTGGATAGTTGTTTCATCATAGAAGGCAATCAAGTTGGTCAAACACGACTTACCTTCAGTGAATCCATACTGACGAATTGTAATCACCTTCTTGTCTTTCATGTGGATAGAGATGGACTCCAGAATGAGGTGCTCCATCACATTTCCAGGGATTGAGGTGAGGCTGATTGGTGGTTCCCTGGGCCCTCCTTCTTGCCCTTTTTGAAGACCAGCATGACATTTGCTATATTTCAGTCCTCAGGCACCACTCCTGACATCCACAACCTTTCGAAGTTGATATTGAGCAGCCTGGCTAGGATGTCAGCCAGTTTTTTCAGCACTTGTGGATGCATCCTGTTAGGGCCCATGGACTTGTGGATGTCACTTTTGCCTGACTCTAATCCAATCCTCTGTGACCAAAGGAAAGCCTTCCTTCCAACATTGATCTACCCTGACCTCCTGCATCAGAGATCCTTGGGGAATGGTCTTATCAGTGAAGACCAATGCAAATAAGGCATTCAATAACTCTGCCTTCTCTATGACCAGTGTCCCCTCTCCCCTTACTAATGGGCACACATTATCCTTCATTTTGCTTTTGTTATTGATGTATTTGAAAAAGCCCATTTTGTTATCCTTGACATCCTTGGCCAGATTTAATTCTAGATGGGTCTTGGCCTTTCTATCTCATTTCCACTTACTCTGACCACCTCTCTATTCACTCCAGGTGGCCTGACCCCGCTTCTACCTCCTTTGTACTTCCTGCTTATGCTTGAGTAATTGACAGGAGTTCTTTATTCATCCACACAGATCTCTTTCCCTCTTGGCCTGATTTCTTTCTCAGTGGGATGCATTGTTCTTGAGCCTGGAGGAATTCACCCTTGAATGTCGACCAACTCTCTTGGACTCCTCTTCCTTGCAGAGCCTGTTGCCCTAGGATTCTTTCAAGGATATCCCTAAAAAGGCTAAAGTTAGCTCTCCTGAAGTCCATGGCTGTAATCTTCCTCTCTGTCCTGATACCTCTTTGTTCAATACTGAACTCCACAATACCATGGTCACTACAACTAAGGCTGCCCCCAACCTTCACATCATCAAGGCCCTCCTTGTTTGTTAGTATGAGGTCAAGCAGCACACCATTCCTTATGGGATCCTCCCCTACCTGTGACATGAAATGAAATGTCTGACTGGCAAAATTATGTGTGGACTGGTGATTCAATTGATAGGCAATAATTCCATGGAGTCTTTCACTGGGGAAAAAACATGTTAAACAAATTAATCAGATAAAGGAAGAGAATGTTTTGAAAAGCAATTATAAGATTTATATATGAAAGTGATACTTAACAACCAGGTGATGATCTGACACTTCAGGTTTTATAGTTGTGGCAATTTTTTTTCACTGTATTACAAAACTTATTGTCAAACAGGATAACCAGAATCCTTTAAAACATATTTATTAATATTTCTGTAATCCTTTAAGTATAAATGCTCTTCTTAAATGTACTGCTAAAAATGCTGCAGCAATGTGTCAAATGTGACCAGAAAATTTTTCCCTCCTCTTCACACCCATTCTTAAAACTGTCATCCCAAGGAGAAATGTACATTCCGGTTCAACCTTCCTAAAACTAGGATTTCATTAAAGAGGACACAGTATATTTTCCTCTTAAACTTTAGTGCAAGTTCCCAGAAAGAAACAAACTCTGTAAAATCTCACTTATTTTGAATGAAAGTTGCTTAGATTCCTTGATTTTCAATTATTTTAATTAAAAAAATAAAATAATTAGTTATGATTATTTCTAAAAGGTATTTCAATATCTAAAGACAAGTAGATTATGTCCAGCTTTAGCTTTAAGCTAACAGTCAGTCAGTATTTTCATTAGACTACTGGGTGTTATCTTTTAGTTTTTTCCTTTACTCTAGTTATGTGATAAAAATAACACTGTTCCCCCATCCTCACTTCCTCCCCCTCCCCAAAAAAAGTCAATATGCACTACCATCATGCAAGAATCATCTTTTATGTGTCTTCATGCATATCTTAACAACCAGGTTAATATCTTGCTCTTAGAAATCCTGTATATGACCTCTGAAGAAAGGTCTTTTCTATTATTCTGAAACTGAAAGACTTTCTGAGACAAACCTTTTGCAACTGAAAGATGGCTCTTGATTATTCCTTGGAGCTTTAGCCTCAGTGGAGAGCAGAGGATTTCTGTTTAGGAATGCTTTTTAGGAACCAGAAGCTCTGGTTTGGTGATGTTTTGATGATCAAGTTGATGATGCTCTTCCAAATATGAAATATGCATCTGGGCATCATCAGCTCTTTATAAGAGTAAATGCTTTTATATACCAGCACTTCATAGCGTGCAGCCTGCTGTCTAACCTCATGACAGCATAAGAGTGTGTACTTCTTTGTGTTCATTATCTCCTGGGTTGTGATTGCACTGTACCTGCTTCTCTGTTTATTGGAAGTGCAAAGAAACACACTGCAAACAGCAGGCCACAAGCAAGCCAAATTACAAAGCACACTGGCTCAAGCACAGTACCTCATATTATGTGAGACTAACTATGGATCTGAGTAGCTAAGTCAGATCTGAGTGAACTGAACTTCCCGATCTTGGAAATTTACTCCCTCAGGTGTTTCTGCCAAGCTTTTTTGCAATCACCCAACTTTTTATGTTGACTATAGAGGTCTAACAACAGCTCTGTAATGCCAGTGAACCTATGAAATATTTTTTTAGGTTTAGTGATGCCAAATCTGGATGCTCCTAAGCAGTCAGCATGGCTCTAGCTCTCTCAATGCAGCAGAAAAGATCAGAGAAACTTATCTAAGTGGGAAATGCATGAAGGATATTCACATACAAATCTAATAACAGCATACTCTAAGAATTTGCAATACTGTCAGAAAACTTCATAAAAATGAAGTTTGACATGAGACAGATTTCTTTTGTAATAGGCTTATACAATCCATACATATCTATGAATAGTGAGTAGAAAAATTTCTGCATGTCCTGTCCGGCTGTCGCATTACTCTGTAAAAGCTCTTCAGTGACATTTGAAGATGTAATTACCACATTGCTGTCAAGGTCAGTGAAACCTGAGGTAATGGTTACGTAAGTGAAAACCATTTAATATAATGTGGCCTACAGGGTTATGAAGAATTGTCATTTGGGGTATTTCATATGTTAGAGAGATATGTTAGAGAGATATCTCCCCTCAGTAATTTTTTTCTGATTGATACTGGTGTGTTCCCATGGTGGTAACTCTGCTTTTGAGGGTGCTCAATAATGTTCTTATTGTGTGTCTGCTCTTAGCATGCTCCACTACCTTTGATCCGTACTGCTTTTTGCTCCCTGACAGAGGAAAAAATAGAGGAGAAAGCATTGTTTTTCCTTTAAGGGGCTCAGTAAATGCTACTGCACTCTAATCACAGAGTGAGAAGGCTGCTTAAAATGACCCATCACTTCCTTCATCTCCTGAGCAATAAGAAACTACATCACGGGAAAAGAAAACAGTGAAATAAAATTAGTGATGCTAACAGTGCAAAGTGTGGGGCTTGCACGGTCTAAATTATCTACAGAAGCCAAAAGCCAAGCAGGCATTTCCTTTGCAGCCTGTTGACTTGAGGAAATCAGACCAAAATAGAGAGGTGGTTGCATCTTTCCATGTCTCTAAAAAATCTTAAGCTTTGGAGAAATAAAATTATCTGAATGCCAAGTACGTCTCAAAGAAAAACAAAAGTTTCATTCTTTCACAACATCTACCAAAACAAAAAAAACCAAATGAGTAATGACAACAAGATTGGACATTTCATTTTTGCACTTTCTCTCTGAAACTAACTGAAGAGCAAAAGTGTAACAGATGTATTTGCATCCTTAGTATTGTAGTAATGCTTTTTACTAGATTACTGAGGCCAATAAAATAGTAGGTGCTTTAAAGAGTATTTTTGGGTTTGGCCTAGTATATTCCTGACACTGCAAAAGGCAATTGAGTCAATTGTATGCTTAAGAGTCTTGCATTTTAAACATTGTTGTATTATTAAAGAAAGAGAAACTGGCATAGAACTGAATTTTTCATTCAGTTGGACAACACTACACATGGTCTATCTGAGGCATACAGTGAGCAATATCAAAACATAAAAGACCAAAAAAAAAATGTTAAAATTCAATAAAATAATGTGGTGGCAAAACCCTGTAGTGGGTTGATCCTGGCCAGATACCAGGTACCCACTAAAGCCACTCTCTCACTCTCCCTCTGCAGTTGGACAGAGGATAAAGAAAAAAAGCTGAGGATTCATGAGCAGAGATAACAGCTGGGAGAGGTCACTTACTGACCACCTTCACAGGCAAAACAGACTCAAAGTGGGGATAGTACTTAAATTTATTACAAACAGGATAAGAGTCTAAGAGTGAGAAACAAAACATTCTTAAAAACGCCTTTCCCCCACCCCTCCTTCCTTCCATGTTCTCCCTCCTCCGCTCCAGCAGTGCAGGGGGATGGGAAATGGGGTTTACAGTCAGTTGTTGTTTCTGTCGCTGCTAAGAGAGAGGAGTCCTTCCCCTGCTCCTGTGGGGTCCCTCCAATGGGAGACAGTCATTGATGGACCTCTCCAGCATGAGTCCATCCCTCAGGCAGCAGTACTTCCCAAACTGCTGTCCCGTGGGTCACTCCTCCATGGGGTGCAGTCCTTCACAAATGAGCTGTATCGGTGTGGGTCCCCCACAGGGGACACAAGTTCTACTCGTGAAAAACCTGCTCCAGCCTGGGCTCCTCTCCACTGGCAGCAGGTCCTTGCCAGGACTCTGTTCCATCTTGGGCCTCCCACGGGGTCACAGCCCCCTTCATGCATCCACCTGCTCCAGCATGGGCTCCTCTATGAGCTGCAGGTGGGTCTCTGCACCCCGATGTTCCTCCATGGGCTGCAGGGGCACAGTTGCTCCACCATGGTCTGCCCCATGGGCTGCAGGGCCTCAGCTCCGGCACCTGGAGCACCTCCTGCCCCTCCTTCTGCACTGACCTTGGTGTCTGCATTGTTGTTCCCATGTTCTCACTCCACTCTTCCCGGGCTGGAATTCCTTCTGTGCAACAACCTTCAGGTCTTAAACATGTTATCACAGAGGCGTTACTATCACTCAGCCTTGGCCAGCGGCAGGAAGTCCGTCTTGGAGCCGGCTGGCATTGGCTCCTTGGAACAGGGGAAGCTTCTAGCAGCTTCTAACAGAAGCCACCCCTGGAGCCCTCCCCGCTACCAAAACCCAGCCACAGAAACCTGCTACAGGTCCCTTTCCAGGATAAATTACTTACACATTTGATTCTAAGGAACTAAAGTAAATGTAAATCTTTCATTACATTCAAGTGACTCTCTCATGCTTAGTCCTTACCTAAACTTTGTTTACGCTGTCAGCTGTGTACAAAGATGATTATACGGTTTTCATTCGGTGAAATTAGCAATATCAACCCACTCCACACAAAGGTGAGGTCCAGTAATGCTTTATGTTGGCTGGCAGTATAGGTTTACTCATTTTAACTCAACTTTACTTTTAGTGTCTGAAATGTTCATTGGAGACCAGGGTGAAAATGAGATATTGCTATGATTGCCTGTCTCAGATCTGTGCCTTCAGTCTCATGCTATCATTAAACTATTACACTGCTGGTGCTGAGTGGGGAAAGTTGAAATAACTCACACTGATTTTTGCTGAATGGCATTTCAGAAACATAAAAAAAATTGACAGATTTGGCCACACTCCAGAGCTTCCTCTCAGAATGTGTTTTTTACCCTCTGTTGGATATCCTTAGGTAGATAAAATAAGGAGTAGTTGCATGTAGCACCTGACAGGCAAAGCTATGTCGAAGGATTTAACCTCCTTAACACTGACACTCAAGAATTGAATATAAAAGTTTGCTGGTATAATTTTAGATGATAAAATCGTATTTGGTGTTTTACTTTAAGTAGAGAGAAATAGGAAACTCATTGTGATGCCTAGTGGAGAGGTTGATCAAAACAAGAATTGGGAAAGATGCTACTTCTTCCTAACTTTGTGGTAGTGAGATCAGCAATGACTACACAGAATCACTGCAGCAAGTTGCAAATGATGTATGAAATGAGAAACCCAGCCCATGGCACAGAAAATATATAGTTAGAATTGTGCAGTGGATGTGGCATTATGTTTTGTGTGCTACAGCATTAAACTTGGTAAGACTTATGCCAGGCATACAGAATATTAAGGAACAAAATAAAACATGTAAATTATTTTTTTCAATTTCCTTGTTTCCCCCTGCTTTCCCATAAAGCCATTGTCATTCTGAGGTGGTGTATGTTAGGTCACCTTCTAATATTCTACCTGCCTATATTTAAGTGAAATCTATTTGGATAACACTAGTTTTCTCTTAAAATTAGTAATAGCAATGTTTAATTCCTTTTGAGAATAATAAGAAATGTACATTACATTAAAATCAGAAATTGCAAGACATCTATTAAGGTTATCTCAATGTCTTGAAGAAGTTACACTTAGTAGAGATGGGAAGGTAATTACTGAAGTTTCAAAACACAGTCAATGTGAAGATGACACCAAATTGGGCAGGAGTGTTGATCTGCTATCATCAAAGATAAACAAGACTCCTAAAGACAAACAAAGCCCCCTCCCCCCAAATTGGATCGTTTTTAAAAAATCAAAACATTTATTAAAGTAGCAGATTATGGATTTATGGATTAGTTTAATTGCCTTCTGATGTGCATTCGGTTCACATTTGTAAGATTCTTCTGCCAAAAATATAAATAGAAGAGTAAATATTTCATATGTTGCTTCAATATGTGAAGTAGGTCTTTCAAGAAATAGCAAATATTTTGATTTTTAGAAAAAAAGAAATTATAGAGCTGGTAGATGAAGGACTTTTTTACCAGAAAAACTTAAAGAAATGAAGACAAGCTAAAAGGGCAAAGGCTAAGATGTGTAAATAAAGCACATTAAACCTCTGTTTTGATACTTTCACAAGAATTGAACAAGAATTAAATTTGAGCAAGAATTAAACTATAGGCCTCTAAAATTGCATAGGAGTATTTTTACAGAACCTAATATGTTTTAAATATCCACATTTATCCTCAAAACTTTACCTGGTTTCTCTGAATGTTCCCAGATAGAGACGGTTTGAAGACACTTATGCTATGTACCAATGCATGTAGCCACTACGAAACATAGATTTCCTACATTTTCATAACTTCTAAATTATTGCCTCTGTTTTTGACCTGCAGAAGGGTTTCTTTGCTTCCTTCTTTACTCCCTACATACTCCTTTTAAGGATCTAAGTTAAAATTTTGATATATTAGAAACAAACGGAGAGAAAGAAGAACAAAACAACAGTGTGAATGGACAAATACTATAGGCAGGCTCTTTTTCTTCAGACCATCTGTGAACAACTTTTAAGGAGACCTTTCTTGAAATATGACTACAGAGCTCCAACATCTTCCATTTCCTGTGCCGAGGTATACCCTCCACTCCCCTGAAATTTTCATTTTCCCTTTCCTGTATTATCCCCACTGCATAGAATTTGCCAAATGCACTCAATTTTTACTTATTTAAAATTTACCTGAAGACATTTCATGTTTAATTATTTTTAATTTTGAAAATGTTCACTGAAAATTACAAGCGTATTCTTACAGGTTCTTGGTCTATTTAATTGGAACTGAAATCTAAAAATCATTGTGAATAATGAAAGACACAATAAAAAATGCTATTTTTACAAAATATCCATCAATGGAAATTTAAATATAAAATTAATTATAGTGTATTACTGCTATTATTGTTATTAAATCTGACAATAATTGTAATTTTATTACTATTCTTTTATATATGCAATAGTTAAGAGAGAAGGGGTCAAGTTCTTTCAGTGTATTTTTATTACCTTTTCTCATCAGCTCTGCACTGAAAATCAAGACTTCTCATGTCGCTTCCATTTCCAAACCTTATCAGAAAAATTATCAGAACAGCTAGATCTATGATCTAGAAGAATCTTGAGGAAAAAGTAGCACTGTTAGCACTGAATCTCATAAAATGGTCACTACGCTGTCATTTGTTGGCATTAAGAGTATTTTTATAACAATTATTCATCAATTATGACATTTTCTGAAGGTGTATATGTTTAGAGAATACCTTATGATAAGTAAAACATTTATTTTTTTATATTTGGCTTTCCCCCTTACTTAAAACCACACTTCTGGAGGGACTAAAACATACACTGCAAAACATACTTAAGTCAGTGACTGTTTTTCCCTTTTAAAAATACACAAACACTGCATTTTATAAATAAGCCCTTAGCAGCTAACCACCATTTAGTTTCCCCGTATTTCTGTGTCAGGAATGAGCGACTTATTGATTAACTTATTTGCTTCTTGCACTGCAATATTCCCTCCCTTTGAAGATTAATGTTGTAAACCATAAATATTTAACAAAAAAACCCACTGAAAATATTTGTCTAATGCTGTCATGTTACACCTTCCTTTGTCTCAAGTACTGTGGAACCTATAGTTCACCAAGGAAATAAATAATTTCAAAGTTAGTTAGTATTATTATTTTGAAATCGAACTTCATTCTGGAAGTCACAGGCCTTCATTCTGTTAGTAAAAATAATCATCGACTACGTAAAATATGTTTTGAGTAATGGAATTTATTTAATTTTAAGTGAAAGTTAATGCAATTTAATTAATTTTCAGGTAATTTTAAAGTATCTCATAAATGTTTCTAGGTTCCACTTGATTCCTAAAAATACTTATATTCTATTCTTATACATTTTTAAATATCCCTTTAATTAATAGTAACAGCATTGACTAATAATAATAACTAATGGCCTTTTTCCCATTAGTCCCCCATGTCCTGAACCACTTTCAGAGGACTTCTAAAAGTCTTTTATTTTTTATTTCATTTTAAACAACGTCTTAGAAGAATTACATAAAAAAATAAATCTTTAAAGTTCCTCTTTTCCTCATGTAAGGCAAATAAAATAAAGTCCATTCTTACAAAATTCTGCAGATAGATAGTTTCTTATACTCAGTCTTAAGCTTCTTCAGAGTTTTCAAAGAAAAGGTGTAGAAAACCAAATTTTCTCTATTAAACCACACTATCAGCACTCCAATGGACCACCTAGAATGTTTTTCTGGGAAAGCATTATGATAATATCTCTAAATCATTGAAATCATCTTATATTAAGAAAGCTAATTTTACACATGATAATGGTTTTTAACATAAAAATTTGGTTTAGGATTCTCTGAGACTTCTATAACTCACCACAGAGCTTTGAGCAAAGCATGGGTTATGGTAGATGAATGTTGAAAATAATACATACAGAACGATAGAAACAAAACCACTTATGAAATAGCATATGTGCAATGTAAATAGGCATGGTATTTTTAACACAGTCTGCAGAAAAATCACAAGAATTTTCTAAAAAGCTTGTTTTATTGTCAGGAATTAAAGAGTTGAATCTGTGTTGTTTAAACAAGGGAATTAAAAATTGATTTCTCTGTAGTTCTTATAATTTCTCTGTAGTTCTTATGTATGTAAGTGAAATTTTTTGATAATGACAGTTGTCAAATTCTGGTATCCAAAGCCATCACAAATACAATTTAGATGAGCAATAACAGACCAATTTGAAGGAGCGAGGCTACTCAGACACTAAAATGACTTCTCTAAGAATACTGTGGATTCCCCATACAGCAGGTTTTTAAATGAAGATTAGATGCTTTTCCAAAAGGTATGTTTTTGCAGTGCAAAAGGCACTGAAGGTTTGAGGCAGGACTCGGGGAGAGAACTTGGGTATCCTCTGTTGCACAGTACATAAGAACAAATTATTAAAATGACCTTTTACTGAAGTTCAAGTTTATGGATTGGTAAATTGGTTATGCATAAGCAATATGACTCAGTAATGGTCCTGCTATTTTAAAGAAGTGTCATCTTTAACTTTGTAAGTCTTTTCAAGTGTGTATATGAAATTTGTTTTTGCAACCATGGTTTAATATATCACGGACATGTTAAACCATAAAATAACAATGGAATTTTCAGCCAGGCATGTAGAGAAAGCGAAGGGATTTTCTTTTACCACCACTTGTGCTAACATCTAAGATCTTGAAACACTATTTAAAATAGAGACTTTTTACATCATGTTTTTCCCTCGCTTTGCTTTTCATCATCTCTTCCTTCTATTTTGTTTACTTAATTTGTTTTTGAAGACAAATTTCTACCTTGGGTACATATGCCAACGAATGTACACCTGTGTAAACCAAATGCTGACATTTAAGTTCGTGTCTTCATCCATTAAAACAAAAATTTCCACATTCAGTTCTCTGTCTTGGAGCTCTTCAGGCCTAGTGTCTGGGATTGATGAACTCTGCAAGCACAGACCAATTTTCAGTTGCCTAAGTCATACCTCACCTGGTGATTTTGCCTTAGGCATGGTATGACCATCTTCACTGAGGATCACGTGCAACTTCAAGGTAATTCTCTCTGTACCATGATTTTTCAGAGATAGATTTGATTTGGTATTATGTTCTGATCTGTGGCAGAGGATGACGCCTCTGGCCCTTTTTTCACATCAGCTCCCACTTTTTCTTTTAACTCCATTACTTGTCATTTGTAAATGAGATAAATTCTTTTTGACTGGTTGGGAGGTTTTGAGTTTGAACTCATTGGAGGCAGTTTTTGAACCTGCATGTCTGTCTCGGTGACTCTTACCTATAAATGCTTGTTTTACAATACCTGGTAGTCTACAGTCAACAGAACAATGTGCCACAAATCTCTTCTGGTTCTAGTTTTTCAGAATTCAGAGTTGTCTGCTTTTAAATTAAGACAAAAATAAGTCCACACATCCCTTGTTTAATTGGCTTGTAACACCTCCAGGAAGTTGATCATGATGAGTTGGTTCTAGCATTACCAGGTTAAAAAACCTGATCTAAACTTCACAGCAGCCCTTTATTCTCACATAGCCTATTTCTAGGCTGTTTAAATCCCTCTAATGCTAGGAAGACATTGGTAACAGTGCAGTCCAGTTATTAAATTCTGCATCACAGTGTGATACCTCATTAGTCAGTGATGGGACGATTTTAAAATCAGCAAGCATCTTAGATGCCTGTTATACTTTGAAACGACCACTTTTCATCATCTTTCCCAAAAAAGGACTTCAAGAAACAACAAGGAGTATGTTGATGTTTATACACTAAGTATTTACAATGCATTTTATTAAATATTTGCCTGATTGGCCTCTTAAAACAAATTATATTTATTTCAGAAGATTCATATCTAAAATATGATCCATTTACTTTAAAATATCTGTTCATTTTAATCTATCAAATAACATTTGAACAAGAACTTCATTGAGAATCATCCCAATTCTCAACACAACAACAATTCAGACTGGATGATAGAAATAAGAAATAACCAAAGAATAAACAGGAGAAAAAAAAGCTTGGTTTATATTTTGGGTCACCCCAGATGATTTTATGGAAACTATGTAAGAGTAAACTACAGGGGGCAGCAAATATTAAGCAGATATCATGTGAAAGCCAATACACAGAATTAACAGGACTCACTTAGGAATACTTTGGTGTACTGTCTCTTGTAGATTTTGGAAATTATTTTTCCAGACTTGTTAATAAATAATTGATCATATTTGGAAAGCAGTCAGATTCTTTTAAGATGGTTTCAGTGTGTATTTAGGCAATTAAACAGAGCACTGGTCAGTACATTTTTTTCAACGCACTTTTTTCTTTGAAACACCTGGGCACTTACACTTAATTGTTTCCATAACTGTTATAAAAAATTTTTTTTTCCTTTTTTAGTAGTTCTGCATCCCCAAAATTTTAAATAACCTGCTATGCTTTGCCAGCATGCACATTTACATAGCGAAGCAGGGACTCAAGTCCAGACTGTCTCTTATCTTCACGATATACTTTGTCTTCTTTAAATGTTCCTTTCCACAGAGACTTGTTTACCTGATATGGATTATAAACTAAGTTTGACCTTCCTCATTCAAAAAATTTAAGACTAAAAATCAGATTATTGTGACTGTATTGCAAGAATTTGAACTCAATAAATGTAGCAAGACACAGCCAAGGTATTTTGATACAATTTGGCTCTACTGTGTGTGCATTCACTGATCCCTATAAATACCAAAACAGAAGACAAATTGCTGTTTGGTGTTTTTTGTTTGTTTGGTTGGTTGGTTTGATTTGGTTTTAGTGAAAATTTTTGTATTCAGAAAATCTCTTCTTCAAAAGACAAAAGTAGCAAGACGTAGTGGTAAAATTTCCTAATATCATAATATGCTTCTGGACATCTGTTACATGCTTTCAGGTATGCTTTCATTTTAATTTTGTTTTTGTAGAACAGATTGCTGAATTGCTGGAGTGTTGAACACATTTATGTTGTATATACCGTTGTATTAAGAATTCTATTATTATTCCTATATTGTCATTATCCTATTATTAATAAATAAAAGAAACTTTCAATTCTTTTTAGTTTAATCTAATTTTTTTAAACTAGTGAGTGCACCCATCAAACTATACTTCTGTGTCTTCTGTTGCCCTCATGGAAATATTTTTGCAAGTATCTATAGGAAGTAATGATAATCACTACTTATAAAAATGCCACACTTCAGAGAGACCTAAAAATATTCCAAAACATAGATCTTATCGTGCATTTCTCATAAACACAAGGAGTCACACTACAAACACTTTTGCAGTATGAAAATATTGCAAATCACATCTGCATGTAACTCATCTATTAACTACATAGTGGTCAACTTAAATGCAAGTCAACACAAGTATTTCCAGAGTTGTTCTGAGATTTTAAAAAAATGTATCATCATGACAGGATAATGATTCATCATCGAATTCTGATGAGACCATACATCACATATACATATGCACATACCTATGTTCGATCCAAACATATAAAAAATACATTTACAAAATATAAATATACGTAGAAGCAAAATAGATGTGCATACACAAAAAAATATTGAACTGATTAGCATGATCCTAATATGTAACTTTCTCTTTTGAACAACTGGAATCGCCTCCTTAGCGCATAGCAGTCTATCAGTAAGCAAGTTGTAGAAAAGTAGTATCAGAGATTATCTGTTCTTGGACAAAGAAACTATGAAATAACAATATAGAAGAATAAGAAAATATTCTCTTTGTTGGCCTGTGCTCATCAAGGCTTCATGTCAAGGAAGAAATTTCTCTCACTAGGAAGAAAAACTGTTCCATTTTGGAAAAAT
This sequence comes from Neopelma chrysocephalum, assembly GCF_003984885.1. Classification (NCBI taxonomy): domain Eukaryota; kingdom Metazoa; phylum Chordata; class Aves; order Passeriformes; family Pipridae; genus Neopelma; species Neopelma chrysocephalum. The sequence continues at coordinate 2,831,083 of NW_020925564.1, forward strand.
AAATAGAGCCAAGTGATACTTGAACTGATCTGACAAATGGGAATATGCTTTGACTTAGGAAGTCCAATTTTTCTGTATTTTTAGAAACTCACAGTTTTCTACCTCACTATTTTTTCTCTGTTTTCAGGCTCAACTTTTGCCCATAATACCTTAGGCATGTGTCATGAGTCTACAGAACAGAGATGACAAATCAGGCATGACCTTTCAGTTTGGAAACTAATTTTATTGGTATTTGAACAGGTGGAAGTAGCACCATCTCTGAAACATAAAGTCCTCACTAATTATGGGCATAATTTGTTTTAATGGTATGCCAAAGTTTTTTCCTCAGAAACTATCAGAAGAAGGATGCTTTTTAATATATGTATCTTGTTAATACAGTTTTCTTTGCCTTATAATGGTTTGATGGGGGAAAGGTTTTGGTTTTTTATTTTGATTTATTAAATTCGTCTTACTGAGTTAGTGTACTCTCAGCTAGTATATTGAAGAAGGAACTTTCTGGGTCAAAGCCCCAGCATTCTGTAAGGCAATAAGTCATACTATTCACAAGAAAAACATATGGCAGTAGTCCAAGGTTATTTTTTTTTAAAGTGAGTATATCTTTATTTATTTAAGATTATTTTAACACTACACATATAAAAGTTTCCTTAAAAAGCATTACTTCAATTTAGGCTTTAGAAACTTGCAGAAGTGCTTATAAAGGAGAAGATACATTATATTTTTTAAATGTTTTCCTAATGCTTCTAAAGCTTTAAAACTTTTTTACTGTTCTTGAACCTGAACTTTTCGATATAATAACATGGCATACATATAGGAAAGATTTATTTCAGTACATATATCAGTATATACAGCTAGCAGAAGTTAATGTAATAAAGAAATCCCCAGTAGACAAATTCTTCTTACGAAAACAGAAAGTGTTTTAACTTTCATTTCAATTTAAAAATGACAGGCCTTAGTAACTGGATTTTTTCCTAGAAAATAAGAAAAGTTCCACTAGCTTGAAATAAAAAGCTAACATTTAATTATAAATAAAACCACTTTTTTATGATGCGGCTATGTTTGGAGAAGATTAAACCTAACAGTACACCATTGAAAATTACAAGGAAAAATCGGAGTTATAGCTTTCATTTACAACTCAAATTGTCAGATATGGTGACCTGCTCTGGATATGGAAGACTTGAGAAAAGTATCAGGAACTTTTCATTTGTTTTACTGTACAAAAATCCCATAAAAGAAAGATTTCTGAAGCCAAAGCCATTCCAATTCATGGAGAACAGGTGGTGGACCATTCTGGTTTTAAGACCTTAAATTCTTAGTGCTTCTTTAGACTGTGGTTGGATTTATGGGGAAACATAAACTCTGAGAGAGTGCAGAGTCTTGCTATGACTTTAAAGAGCAGAAAGGAAAGACTGACTTACACCTCAGAAACATATTGCAGAAAAACTTTGTATGACTTTATTTTATGACCACTCATAATTGCAATTCGGAACACTTAACACTGGCAAATTAAAATAAAAGAAAAAGACAGCAAAACCAAACCAACCAATGAAACAAGCAAATCCTAAAAAAAAACCCAAACAAAATCTAATGCAATCACTTATTTAACAAAAAGCTGATAATGTAGCTCCAAATATGTGTGACAGGAAGTGATGACTATAAAGTAAACAAAAAGTTTTTACACTGTGAATTGTGATGTAAACTTGCCTTTATTGTCACAAATTTCCAAATATTTGTGTAAGAGAAAAACTGAAAAAGGAACACCTTTTCCCGTCCATCTTAAACAACCCCAACTTTGGCAAATACATGGATTCAGACAAACTGATTTTCCTAACATGAATAAACTGACCTTTAATTCCCACTTATGATTTGCATTTTGCTTGTTGCATATTCTTTACTCTTGCCTGCATTCTCTTTTAATGCATTTGCATTACCACTTCATTAATTCTGTTCTATCTTTAAACAATTATAAAAATAGCTTATTTTTAATATTGATACAGTCACCAATTTTATTTCTGTCTCATTTTGGATAATCTGTTTACTTGATGAGTCTTCAAATGCAGACATTCCATTACTCTGTGTTAACAATGACTATCTGGTTACCTCTGTTTGAAATGAGCTGTTTTCAAGGTGCAAAACCCTGTTGCTATCAAGTGTTCTGATCATGCAGTTGTGAATTCATTGCTGTTGATAGGATGAAACTAATATATGCAAGAATCATGCTTCATGTTACTTTGTAGGAATATCTTTTAACTGTCAAAATTACAGAAGAACTGGAAGTCAGCTCTCTATTGGAACACTAATTATCTGTAACAAGCTTAATACCACAAAATTTGGAAGGCATTTCCTCTCCATAATCACAGGAACATAAACACCCTCTGAATTGCTTTAGAATTATTTCTCTGATTCTTCTTTCTTGAGCTGCCCAAGAAAGTAGATTCTGACCTTGTGTTTCCACATTAACCTCTAATTCTGTTCTGCCAATCTGCTGGTGTGACACAGAAATCTGGGTGTCTTAATCTGGTTGTTTATTCCAGTTTTAAAGATAATTTTTGATACTGATGATCCAGTGAGCAGTTGCTGCTGCTTGCCAGCTAAATGTTATATTGACACCTGTGTGTGAATGGGAAGGAATTTCGCTAAATAACACTAAGGTTGATGGTGGCCCAGTGGTTAAAAAGAAACCAAACAAACAAGCAAGAAAGCAAGCACGCAACATTCCTGAATTGGTTAATCCAAACAAGCTAGCATCTCTCACTCCCATAATCCCATTTGTGACTGGAAATCAAAGCATTCAAAGTACTTCCTCACAATAACTGCAATCTCTGCTTAGGTTCATTACACAGACCTTCATTCCTTGAACCAAGAGGGTAAGTGACAACAACAGAAAGTTCCCATCCTCCAGAATTATCAACAATAGGTATACACACAAATTTATACCTGTATTTCTCAGAGATTTGCTGGCAGCAGAAGAATAGAAACACTAAATTATTCTGGCTTCTCTTCAGGCATGTACATGCTTATGATTTGAGAAGTTTTTCCTCTTTTCTCTGAAGCCCAGTGACCCAGGACTGTCTTTTCCTTTTACTCCAGTCTTTCTTTCATTTCTGTTTTCTTTGATTACACAGATAGAGTCCAGATATTTCCAACTTCCTGCCCCCAATTCAACTCCATGCAGACATTCATATGAAATTTTTCTGTCATAAAATTATGGTTTTACAGTTACAAGAAGCTAAATTGTTTCTCTCGCCTATAATTAAGGACAAAAGCTGGTTACCTGTTGAGGCATACAATTTTGAGATGTCCATGTCTTAATTACACATTAGGAAATAAAAGATCTGCACAAAATTAAATTTCTTGTTCAAGAAGATCTGAACAAAAAATATCCCCGTGTCACTTGCACTAATTTCTACAGCGAATGAAGAATTAATGGCAGTTTGGACTCTGTCAGAGCAACTTTTATAGTCAGCTGTTTTGATAGTCCTCATATCCCTTTGCTACCAGAGGGTATCAAGGCATCACTGAAGAAAAGTCACTAAAGAACTACAGTCATCATGGTACACCACAGTTTTATGCTTCTACACAAGTTTTCCAGGACCTGAAAGAGAAAAAGCTTACACTTCTCTGATTTACCTAGATTTGGATTTGAATATGCTTATGCATTGTATTTGTTGAATAATTATGATAAATGGTAAGTCAGCTGTACATCTAGTGATGCCTGCTCAGCTGGTGCTAAGAAAAAAATCCAGGAGCCGTTAATTAGGGTGAGATAAGGAAAGGGTTTAATCGTGCCAAGGCAATTGATGGTATACGACGCGCGCGCAGGCTGTGTCCGAGATGTTACATTTATAACAATATCTGACCAATCCCAAGTGTGTCCGCCCCGTAACTTTTGCTCTGGTCCACCCCGTGGCCCACCCCTTAGAAATTGGGTCTGGGGTGCATTTTGGGACCCTCTCTTCATCAATCTTCATCACCTTCGGGGTACAGAGAGCAGAGTCACCTAGTTCTTTGACTCCGTCCTGCGGTTTAGGCCAAGATACAAGCGTTCCCCAAACAAGACAGGCCTTGCCTTGACAAGAGACAAAACATCTTCTACTGGATATGGGGATAGGGCTGATATGGGGAGTACGGAATGGGTAAGAGTGTTAAGGAATGTATAAACTAAGGGGTGCTACGGGGAAGAGGGAGAAAGGGTTCCTTCTAAAATCTACTTCTATTACCTATAAAACTTATAAGGTAGAAAAATAAAAAAACCATTAGGGGCTTAAGGCATCACTAGAAATGCACTTAAGACGGGGAGATCATTTATCAACTGAGCAGTGTTGGTAAAGATAAGAGGACAGTAGTTCTTCATGAATCAGTTCTTTAGGACATGAAATACTTTGTACATTAAGGGCTGACATTGAAGTAGTGCTGTCCTGTTGGTAGAAGGGCTCTATTAGCAGTAGAAAGTTTCTTTGCCGAATAAGTCCTTATATAAGAGTAAGTAGATAGTGTAAGCAAATCCCCCTCCACCACCATCACATTAAATATCATCCTCTCCTGTACTTCCTTGAAAACTGATTAATTATAGATAGACTATTTTTTAAGCTAACAACAGAAGTTGGTAGTTCAGAGCATTCTGAGTTTGAAGTTCTCCAGATGAGGTTGCAGAAGTATTTATTTTTTTCTTAACTTTTTAATGATATTGATGGATGTTGACTTCAAATGTATGGTCTGAAGGTAAATTTGCTTCTTGCGTTTACAAAAACTGTCCAAAAAAAGGGGTACAAAGACATACAAAGAAAACATGGTCAAAATATGATTTTTTTCTTTCCTAGCACGCAGCAGTCTCTAGTGATCAAATAGGAACTTGTACTCAGTTGTTGAACTTTCTTCAGGAAATTTTTTTATTACAGAATCACAGAATGGTTGAGGCTAGGACGTACCTCTAGAGGTGGCCTTGTACACCCCTCCCCACTCAGGCAGGGTCATCTACTGGTCAAGTGAAACATCTGGGTTTCTCTTCTAGAAAACCTCTGGGTCAAGGGAGAACTTGTACTCAAATTTCTGGGTGCCCCAAGTTTCTAAGAACTGAAAAACGGTTCTGTTCTGGAAGCTTTGACATGACATGAAAATGCATGACTTTTCCTGATGCAATTCAGAGTCACCAACACACTCCACTATTGTTTCTTTCCATGCTTATAATTTACTTATAGCAGATACATGCTAAATAATAGGAAAATGGAAAGTGTCATGAAATGCCATGGTACTACTTTGGATGTTTACACCCAGCTTTAAATATAACAGTAATTTTTGCCAAGCTAAGATTTTGCTCAATTGTAATCACAGCTTTAAAAGAATTAATTGGAATTTGATTGCACTTTGTATGATATCATTACAGTATAAGAGAGAAAATCCAGCTACAGGGTGTCTACTGATCACCTCAGGCAGGCAGGAAAAATTAAACTCTGTAAAGAGGACTGACTCTGGAGAAATTCCTGATATGTGTTTCATTTCTGAAGCATTTTGCACCAGTAACTCTGAATAATCATAAATATTACTGCTAGCTATCAGCCAGATAGCCTAAAAGGCAGACCAAATCACAGATTACTCTGGAATATGGATTTCTTACCACTTAATAAATTGTATAGCTGTGAGGGCTGGAAGCTTTCCTTTAATTAAGAGTGCCTCCTACATCCTTTCCCCACCCACCCACAACCCCTCACCTCCAAAATAGTCTAGAACACAAAAGGAAAAATAACTTCTGTTCTAGATTCTAAAAGCATAGTTGATTTCAGAGTGTGGTCTTCAAAGGTGTTTGTTTGATAACATAGTTATAATCTTCCCTCTAATGAAAACCTTCCATTTTTTTTCATAGTTAACCATTTTGCCTGCTTTAGAGTAATTTAAGTTATCTGAGAGAGCCAAGTTAAATCAGTGCTATTCAGATATTCCATCTCACTCCAGGTCAAGTGCTTCTTAAAGGTGTGGTCAGTCTAGACAGAGGTCTGTGTTCAGTTCCAAAACTTACAGGCTAAGAACATCTAAAAAGCTCTAAGAACAGACTGACAATATTTAGTACTGAAAATACTTTTTCTCGCTTCCTTATACAGCATCCTATACTATTTTTTTTTGGTAATCATATAATGGCACGTTTCAACAAAAGGAAAATGTTGCTTATTAACTTTATAAATGAAATGCTTATGAATTTTTTTATATAAATGAACTGACATGGCAATCATTATATGGTTTAGTGGGCATAGTGGTAATCAGTCAAAGGTCGGACTTGATGATCTTGGAGATCTTTTCCAATCTTAATGATTCTCTGAATTTCATTACTGTTAAGTTTTAAATAAGTAATTTAACCCTTAAGTTATATATTGGATGATGATACCATACAGTGTAAAAAAGTTTACATTAAGATAAAATACTATCACATTTTATGTACGTAATCTGACCAACTGCTTTGTGGTCACAAAGCAGTTTTCATAAATAATTAGTCTAAGAGCTCTGTATTTCCAAATGTTTTAGTGAAGCATGAAAACAAAGAGTCCTGATGCACCTTGTTGGTTGGAGATTAGGAATTTCTAAAGATATTCTAATGAGCTATCTATATCACAAATGGATTTACTCATGTTAATCATGCTTGGATCTTTGAAACAGAGACAAAATGTGCATTATTCATTTTTCTCTTGGTAATGAAGAATTTCTTTTCGTAATTTTTCTCTATAGTAATTACAAATAGCTTTTATATATATGAAGAGAAACATCTTTTCAGAAACATAGTTTTGAACTGGGTTGTGTTAAGATGGTATTTACACCTGTTCTGATCTGATATTAACCTCTGGAAAACAACAGTTATTTATCCTTCATCATTTACTATAATTTTTTTCCCAGTCAATAAGCAGCACACAATGTACCAAGTTATTTTTGCAAGTGAGTTTCCCACTTTTAAATAGATATCATATATTAACTTAGAATAATTAACTAATGAATGTTTCATGCCTACATGTTCTGCCAATAGCAAATAATGAAATCTTTAACCAGGACAACTGACAAACTTATGTTGACTAGCCAGATCCCATGACTTTCTCAGAGCACTCAGGTTTCCACTCTGGTTTTGTAGGGAGAGTTGAATTACGCTGCTGTATCATAACTAGAAGAAAGCAATTAATATAGAGGAAAAGAGAGTGGAGTAATGAGGAGATGGAAATCACCAAGGTTTTAGCAGTGAGCTCCGGGAATATCATCTCCTAGTATTTCTTTACAAGTTTTCCACTTGGTGACAGTATTTTGGATATCTTTGGAATAAATTCCATTCTTATACTCATAAAAATATACTTTTCATAGGCCATTTTACAAGTTTCAGCAGACTAATGCAGACTTTAGAGGGAAATATAACTACATTTTTGCGTCTCTGCTTCTGCAGTGCCTCTGCTTCTGCAAATGCTTACCTAAATACATCGCTTTGAACAGAAGACTCACCTCATTTAGTATAGTGTGAATGGAAGAGTATGCTCACAATTAAGCTGTGTGTACGCACTGGCATCAGCCTTTGTCTCTATAATCTATGTGACACTTATTGTATAGATTAACAATATTATCTATGAAACCAAAACTGCAAGAAGAGGTACAAAATGCATGATCAGCTATATATGTAAACTGTGTATTTCCATTGTCTATGCACAACGGAGTGAAAAAAAGTCACCATTTTGACTTTTCTGAATTTTCACTTCTATTTTCTTCAGTTTTGAATACTAGCATGAAATGGTATATTAACTACACAGATTGTGACGTACGGCCTTTCAAAACCTCACAGGGAAGTACATTCTGATACTCACAAGAACATAAGGTACTTTCTTCTTGTGCTTCATTTACTAAAGGACTAGAAAAAGACAACTTTCATAGCATATGCTGAGTTGGAAGAGACCCACAATGATCATTGAGTCCTGCTCCTAGCCCTGCACAGGAACATCCCCAGGAGTCACACCATATGCCTGAGAACATTGTCCAAACGCTTCTTGAATTGTCAGGCTTGGTGCTGTGACCACTTCCCAGGGGAAGATTGTTCCAGTGCCCAACCATCCTCTGGATGAAAAACCTTTTATTAATATCCAACCTGAACTTCCCCTGACACTTCAGGCCATTCCCTTGGGTCCTATCACTGGTCATCACAGAGAACAGATCAGTGCCTGCCTCCCCCTCTTCCTCTCATGAGGAAACTTTAAGTCCTTTTGCTTTTTATGCATAGAACTACAATAGCATCACTGCTGACAGTGCTTGGTAACTGTCCATGTCTGTAGTCATGGACAAAATAACACAGTGTGAAAGAAAGTAAACGTCAGCTCTGGGAAGCCCTTTCTCCACATTAGTGGAAGCTTTCTGTCTGTCAGATCCCTTTAGAAGTAAATTTCTTCAGATGCTGCTTCTGCAGATCGGGAGAACATTAAATAATGAAAAGTACAGATCATTAATGTAGCTACTTTGAATCATCAGGTAAAGGAAGCATAAACAAATGTTTGTTTAAAGACAAACCAGATACAGGGTTGAAATAGAAATGTAAGCCATCAGCACCTGACAGACAACCTGTTTTTGTGAAACAGGTCTCATAAATACTTATCAGGGCCATACAAAAGCTTATTTTAACAAATTTAACAAGGGCAAGTGCTGGATTCTGCACCTGAGGTGGGGCAACACTGGTTGTGTGTACAGACTGGGGAATGAGAGGCTGGAGAGCAGCTTTGCAGAAAGTGATCTGGGGATCCTGGTCGATGGCAAGCTGAATATAAGTCAGAAGTGCCCTGGCAGCCAGGAGGGCTGGGAGGAATCACGCAAAGCATCTCCAGCTGGTCAAAAAATGTGATTATCCCTCTCCACTCTGCACCGGTGCAGCCTCACCTTGAATCTTGTGTGCAGTTTTGGTCACTGCAATATAAGAAAGATATAAAACTCTTAGAGAGGTTCCAAAGGAGGGTAACAGAGATGGTGAAGGGCCTTGAGGGGAAGCCATATGGGGAGCAGCTGAGGTCACTTGGTGTGTTCAGCCTGGAGAAGAGGAGGCTGAAAGGAGACATTGCAGTCTACAACCTCCTTGTGAGGAGAAGTAGAGGGGCAGGTACTGATCTCTTTTCACTCTCGTGACCAGTGGCAGGACTGGAGGAAACAGCATGAAGCTTAGTCAGGGGAGGTTTAGGTTAGATATTAATAAAAGGAGGTTTTTCACACAGAGGATGGTTGGGCGCTGGAACAGTCTTCCCCAGGGAAGTGGTCACAGCACCAAGCCTGACAAAGTTCAAGAAGAAATTGGACAATACTCTCAGGCATATGGAGTGACTCTTGGGGATGTTCCTGTGCAGGGCCAGGAGTTGGACTCAATGATCGTTGTGGGTTTCTTCCAACTCAGCATATTCTATAATTCTATGATTTTTTTGGTGGCTTACTGCATCATATGATCCCAGTGAATGAAAACAATCTTTGAAACTTCCCTTTACACTCAGAATTCTTCCTTTTCCTTTATTCTTCTTCAAAATGAAATGATCATTTATAAATATATCTCAGTTTTTATGGCTCATTATATCCATGGGCTTCACATCACCTAGGCCTACCAGAGTAGGAAGAGGAGACATATCTCCTTCTGCTGAAGGCATGTCTGTCTTTTTCCTGCTTAGCAACAACGGAATAAAGAGGCCAAAATATTACGCTTTGATGAACAGCATCCTGGTAGCACTGAACAAAGGACCAACTGCAGCAGTGTTTAGATTCCCTGGTAACTGATGGGATTGATGAGCCAGTAGAACCTGTGATGTTTGAAAGCATTGGACTGGTAGAATACCAGAATACCTAAAAATATTTTTTCCTTCCTTTTTTTTTTTTTTATTTCATGAATGTTCCAAACACACTCTTAATGTTCTTTCTGTCTGTTGTTTGAGGAATTATCAAGTGAACTAACAATCCTTGTTGAACAAAAATCGTCTAAGTTGCAGCTTTATTTTTACTTTAACTAAAACACACATTTTCTTTCACTGATTTCTTCTTAGTGAAATCATACAAAAATTAATTTTCATAAATGTAGCACTTCCTTGTGTCCAGTACAAGTCACTCCCTCTTTTTTAAAAAAAGGAAACTACTATGTACATAGAAAATGTCCTGACTGAAAGTACTTTACCACATCCCAAGTTTGTCCTGTTCTTTTTCATAAATCTCTTTAGAAAAGGGGCTGTGCATGTGTGTGTGTGTGTGCGCATGCACATCTGTAGAATGTAAGACAATTCATATGATGGAAGGAGATAATGATTTATCTCTTGGTAGCAAACTTTATTGTTTCAGATCATATTGACAGCACTCAGTATATTGTTGAATGTGCTGAGAGAATAATTACAGGAAGACACCTCTATCATCACTATCATCATTGCATTTTACCACCTCGGGAGTCAGCATGGAAAAAAAGATTACAGTATTCTTTCAAGCTACATTTTTTAAATAGTCTCTGCTCAAGTGAGCCCACAAAACCAGCTGCTGCTCACTACAGAGTCTGCAGGGGCAAACTGTTATAAATGCCCTGAGATTGGCATTATTATTTACAGAGAATTATGGAAATTCTGGAATTTCTACCTCCTTAATTATTTGAAAAGAGGGGACAATCATGCCAGTGTCATTTGAATAATTATCCTTCTGATCCCAAGGTCATTGCTGTTCTTGAAAGGACAGCTAATGCCTTCTACTACTGCTCCTGAAGGCGTCCAATATGACATATTTGTGACCTATTTCTTAGAACCAGATAAAAGTGACTTAAACTTTTCTTTTCTTTGAAGTTCCATATCCTCAAAACCTTTAAGAAAACCAGCTTCCAAATTCTAGCTATAAATCAGCTCCTTCTGAGATCAGTTTTACACTATGTAGAACCAAAATGAATTGGACCTAGGAAGGGAGAAGAGCAATGCATAGCCAACCAAGCATGTAGGTACTGAATGATGTATCAAGAAGAAATATTCGGTAGGATTCCCTGTGTTTGGAACTGCTCCCTGCCTCAGTGCCTTCAGTTTCTGAAGGACATCCTCTGGAAGAGTGTAGGTACTGGATGCAAAAAACCCCAATGTTCTAACTATTCTATAGTATTTTGCTACATCTCAATGTGTTGAGCAAGAATGTGCTGACCTGTCTGGGATCTCAAAAAATACAGCTTATGTTATATTATCTACTTCCCCTTTTCCCCACTACATATATAAGCACAAGTGTATTTCTAGAATGAAAGGTGGAGGGATTTGGGAGTCAGAAAAATTCATGGCAGAGGTGTTTGAGGAAAGACAGAACAAGGCAAATCTGGAAAAGAGGAAAGGAATATAAGCGGAAATAAATGAAAAGGTAGCTCAGCATCTTGGAATGGAACAGAGAAGCTGGAATTTCAGAAAGCATAGATTTAAGGTGAAAAAAGTATAGTCATTTGACAGAGAGAAAGGACACATTAGAAGATGTAAGAAGTAAATGATTCTTGAAAGACAGTGCATGTGATTGCTTGTAAGAGAACGTAAAGCTTCACTGGGAGGGAAGAAACCTGCTTGTTGCAAAACTGAACAAGTGTTCACAGAACCAAATCCAGAGGAGGGAAATAAAAAGGAGTTTGGAGAAGAAACAATCTCTATTTCTTTGTCTTCTATTTTTTTAAAATCATAACTGCAACCTGAATATGTGGAACCTACTTGAGATTAAAAACATGAATCACGTTGCTATCATTCCATAAACACTGGAGTTGAAATTTACCACCCCTGTTATGTCCTTTGTGCCTTCTTAGTGAAGGAATCATATGAGAAAACACCTGCAAATTCTTAGGTTGCAGGTTTGATTTTCACCAGTTCACATTTGTGCTAGTTTGGGTTTATTGAAAAAAGAAAAAATTATGGAGGTCATTGAACTATATTTGCATCAAAAAAAATGTCTGCTGAAGTTCATGAGGAATGGGTTGTTATTTTTATAACAGAACTTTGAGGAGCTTTTTTCTGTTGTTGAAAAAAACCCCCTGAGACTAATACGTGATTTCCCTCAAAGGGCTAGTTTAATGTGGAAAAGTGCTTTTCAACATTGAAAGAAAAAGGACTTGGCACCCGAGCTTGTTAATAATCTGGATTCAATACAACAGATTTAATCTTTCCATTCCTTTTTCATTAATAACTTCTTTGGCTAAAATATAGATCTTTCTCATTGTCCTAATTTCTGTTTTAATTGAATTGCTGAGAATGAAAATGATTACAGAATGTTGTGTGGTGAGCTGATTTGTTTGGATAATGTGGTTTTAACACCTCTTGTTCTGCCCAAAATACACAGTCTTCCGTAAAAGGATGTGATAGTGCATAGTTTATATACTACACTCTATAACAGTAAATGTTCAGTGGGCTTGCTTTCAGAGATTAATAGATCGCATGGAAGGAAACATAAGTTGAAACAATGGAAAGGTAATATAAACAGAGTGATTATAAGAAAATAATTTTTATTGTTTCAGTGAAATTCAGCAATTTGTTTACACAGTCAAGGTCATAGTGTAGAAATGTGTTCTTCTGATATCAGGATTCATGGAATTTGCAATATTTTCTATTTAAAATTGAAAATAAGATGAACACAGTGCTTATGAAAAGTGCTGGATTAGTAGCCCTCAGACTTTGGGATAACACTAAATACTTCAGGATGCTTTACCTAGATTGACCTGCCATTAAACTTGCAGCTTCCTCTGAAACAACTGCATTTAGAAATGAGAGAATAACATGATTTTTCATAAAGTCCTTTGCTTGAACATAATTATCAAACATGACACCATTTTTTAGTAATGGGGACACTTGTCCACTAGTCACAGACACTTTTCTGTATTTTTAATTAGAAAACACATTCTCTGAAGTTAATGGGATTTACGTTGAGGAGAAAAATTACTTTAATTGCATCTGTATAAATTGATCAGATTCAACAGAAGAGGTGTGAACTTGGCCATTTTGAGACAGACTTAAAGGCAAGACATAGCGTGACAGGGTCCACTCTAGCAAAAAATATCCTTCTTTTGGTACTGCAGATATTTGTCTATACTGTGGTTGAAATATTTATAGGCCCACAGCAATAATGACCTTCAAATATTAACTGGAGGGAACTGTAAGGAGAGAGATGTTGAAAACAATTTTATATTTTTATTTTCCTTTTTCACATTCTGTCTTGCAAGGTTTCCTAATGTAGCACCTCTGCTGGGACAATCCATTTCTTGCCTCCCAGTTCTTGTCTATGCCTCTTAATTTACGAGTAGAAAGGAGGCAACATGAGAAGGATGGAGCAACACTCCCTCCCTCAGATGACTGAGTAGCTTCTTCCATAACACTCCTATATTCAAGAAGTAAAAAGTTCAAGGCTGGGAAATAAACTAAGACTTTTCATTTTCCTCCCTCTATATCCCGTTTAGCCCCCTGACAGCATAGCACTGCCATATAAGATGTTGTGATCTGAATCTCCTTGAAGTTTTGCAGAAGGGAACAAACATTCATATTGATGAGACTTCATTTGGACTAGTTGTTGCTAGTCTGTGAGATCCTGTTTTCTAGAAAGCATTTTTGGATACTTTTATATAAAAGCTGTGTAAACTACCCAGCAGTGTCTCCTTAGGAACTATAAGTCAGTGTTCAAGTGAAATATTAACAAAATCTTCCAGTTCTGTGAATGAGTTACAGTATTAGTGTCTTCCTGAGTTTTTAAATATATGAATTCTGCTACTTATGAGTATTTGCATCAAGTAGTGTATCAAGATTTCGATCAAGTAGTGTTATACAGACTGTGATCTCTGACCTCTGTGTGCAAAATGGTGCTTTAGTCTCCCTAACGCCTGTTGAGCATCCATTAAATAATCACACACAAAAAGTAATGCACGGTGTCTAATTTTTGTTTTGCTGTTGTAAAAGATGTGAACTAGCAAGCTGTCATCTGGCTATTGGTTTTCCATTAGTGGATACCATTTTCCTTTTCTGATATTAGAAAATATTTCTGAGATTCTAGTCTTAGCTGTCCGCTGCTGTCCTTAAAATTTAGTGGTATCTTCTTCCCATGTAGGTTACATTTTGAATCCAGACTGAAAAAAAAGAACAAAAGACTCCGTCTATCACACTGCATTCAAATTGAAGACATATCTTGCAACAGAACTCCTGCATCTGTGTGCATATATACATTATACATATATACATGTATGATATTCAAAAACAATTCCACCACACTGTGTTCTGTATTCTAAATATACCCTTTCTAAATAGTGAGCAGAGTTCTCACAACGTCTGAGATACTCCAAACAGTCCAGAAATACAAATCTTATTTACAGCTTTCCCTACATAAGCTGCTGTTTCAGTTTGTGGCACACACCATAGTGCACTTTGATAAAGCTGATCCTGCTTCATCTCCAAGTCCCTGCAGGTTTTCATGTGCTGTGTGATTACTTAGTAGTTTTTTTGGACTCGCACTTTCTGCTTAAAAAATCCAAACCAAAACACCTCACCCCAGTCCAAAACCAAAGAGCTAGTACAACAAGTTTTCCCCTGACAAGCAGAAACAACCAAGTCTAATGAGCTTGAGTTAATGTGCTACATCACCTGATTCAACCGCCCTGCTAGCTTGGGTCTATGGTAGGGCATGTGGTGTGAATGGCCCAATGTATGGGCTGGGGTGAGTGTGTGGACCAGCCTGCTCATCTCCCTTGTCTTTCAAACATCCATTTCCACAGAAGAAAAATTAGACCAAGATTTGAGACCTGTAGGATAGGAGACCTGAATCCTTTCAAACAGATTTAAAATGTGCTGGTACATGTAGAAGTTGTTTGAGTACCAGGCAGATCATGGAAGTGTATAAAGCCTCATTTCCTTAAGACAGCAGGGGAAAAACAGCAAATGTGGCAAAAATGATCATAAAAAACTACAATGAAAATCACTTTCCTTTCCATACCTTTGTGTCTAACCACCTAAGTTTCATCAGTTAGAAGATTTATATGAATCACAAATGTTTACAAGATGAAGACAAGTCCTGAGAATGTCTGCTGAGGTACTAAATCAGGACTTAAAAGACGTGTAGTCAAACTGAATTAGTTGAATAAGTTTTTGCATACAGATAACACGTGTTTACTTGTCTAGTAGTGTTTTATTATTTTTAACAATAGGCGCTCAAAGTGACTGTGGTTTATAAATTAGAATTTTCAAATATCAGTACCACAACTCAGGAACATTTTTTATAATCATTTTGTAAGCCAATGCCCAAAATATCTATTATTGCAGTTTTGTGACAAATCATGTGATAGATTTCAGCCAACAGCTTGTCATACGTTAATCACAAGAAAATGTAAAATATGGCTATCATAATGTATGAAAAAAAAGGGAGAGGCAACTATAGAGTAACCTTCCTGATCCACCTGTCCTGCTCCCCCTCGCCTTCCTGATTTTGCTCTGTCCGCCCAGTGTCCACTGGATCCAGTTTTTAATGGAATGTCTTACTGTGCTAAAGAGTTTAGTGGGATGTTATTTACCAGGAATGCAAGCAACAATACAAGGTAGAACAGAAGAGAGGAAAATAACACTGACACTATGAATAAAGTGCTATTTAATATAGGAAATTCATGAGACCGAGACATGAAGGCATATGGTTCGTCCTTTACTTGAAGAGCTATGGCAGAAGTCACTCAAGAGTATGGTCCCAGATAGGTATTCAGACAAATTCAGGAAAGCCGACCCATTTCAATTCCTCCCTTGCTACATCTTTTGAGTTTTAAACCTGCATTCACATCCTGCGCTTCTGATCAGACTTGCACTGCTGGTCCGTAGCCTCCACGAGGACTCTGAAAGTGGCTGTGTGAGCAGGAAGAACAGGATTTAAACAGTTAATTTTGAATGATGACAGAAAGATGCATAATTTGATAAAACCTTAGAGGGAATACATGATACTTACTTTCAAATAAAACAATCTTCTTCCTTTCACCTCTGGAAAAAAAAATAAATTAATGGAACATTCCTATACTCCAAACCTACTTTAAGTACTATCTTAGAGATACTCCAGTGTTTTTTCAGGAAACATTTCAAAGTTAATAAAATGTGTAAACATATTTCCAATTCAATGCTGTACTAACTTTAGAGTAATGTACTGTTGCAATCTTGGCAAAAAGAGAACACCAGTGTAGAATGCCGTGTTTGAATTTTTAATGTAGTTTGGGGAAAAAAATCCACCTTAATTAAGTAGTTTGTAACAAATGAATTAGGTTTCTTGCTGTGTTATCTCCTCTTAACAGGGAAGGAATATTAACAAACCACATATATACATTTATGTATGTATATATATACACTACTATCTCAAATACAAAATTTATGCTACTGATACCAAATGGTGATATGCAGTATAATGACTGTAAGTATACAGTGTTTTAATGCTACTTCATGAATTTAGGTTATTTGTTTATTTTTTTTTTCTTTAGCATCACTGCAAAACTTGGAAATCTGGTTTTAATACTTTAACAGAAAGAAATGCATTTGTTTCTAATGTGATGCATTTCTTCCTAATGTGTTCTGTGAGACTAACTGAACAGACAGAATAGCTGCTTACAAACGTAAAATAAAGGAAAGCTAAATGTAGTCCCCAAAACACATCCATGTTGTGATACCACACGAAAATATAAAATACATGGGTTTATTGCTCAATTCTTCAATGTTATGTCAGGATCATAGCATGAAGAACACTAAAACAGCTAAGTATACTGATAAGAACTGATATACTGATATTTTCTTAGTATACTTACACTAAAGATACTTTCTTTAGTATAGTGATAAGCTACCTTATCATAAAAAATAATTATTTTACAAAGTTACTTGTATTTTGAAACATACTTTTTGGAAAGGACTAGTGATCTTTTAAGTGTAAGATTACTCAGGGGACCAGTTTTAATGATGTCACTGGCAACATCAAAAGAAGACAGCAATATATAGGAGTTGGGGAGAACAGAGTTTATCTTCACTTCTATCAGCCTTCATGTTGGCAGCACTATCTTCCACAGGATGATACAGCACGATTAATATGATAGAAAACACCCAAATCACTCTCCTCTGCAGAAAGTATCATTGATCTGCAATGAATTTTGCAGACACCAACATGGCTGATTTCAGAATCAGGGACTACACAGCTTGATCAGATTGCAGCCTGCCAGCACAGAACTCAGGACTAGAAGCACCAGTCTGGTCAATGGTGCGCCCGCAGCTTCATTCTGATGAAGCCAGGAAGCCCACTTTTCCAGCACCAATAATAATGGGCTCCCATCACCATAAGGATGGACTAGCACTTACTGTGTTTATCCTAACACTCTACCCCCATTTCAGAATCAACTAGGTTGGAATAGACCTTGGAGATCCTTGAATTCAACCTTTGACCACCTTGTCAACTAGTCCATGGCAGGAAGTGCTACATCCAGTCTCTATTTTACACAGGACGAACTGTGTCACAGAGGACATATGTTCCAGGATTCTGAAGACACCTTAAAGTTAACACTGAGGTTTTCCAAAGCACTTTTCACTTAAATCCTACGTCCTATGCGCTGTTCCTTCTCTGCTGAGGACTGGGCAGGACAGGGTAAGAAGAGCCCGGACAGACCCTATTTTAGCCCAACGTTACACCACCGATTGCGCCAAGCAACATGTGCTGTCACTTGGCGTGGTACCTGACCGTTCTTCAGGCAGAAAATCTGAGACTAGCCATACTGAAGGATGACTGACAAGAAAATATCGCTCTGCAACACTCTGTCACACCCCTCGTGGGCCGGGAGGTCCGGTACAACCCCCAGCGGTTTAACCGTCTGACGGCGCACCCGCACAAGAAGTCGAGCATCTAAACTCCAGTGAATTTCTCTCACTCACGGAGGTTTTTTGGGGGGTGAGAAGAGAAAAGGAGCACCACCGACTCCGCAGCCCCCCCGCCCCGCCACCGTGTCCCCCGGCCCGGCCCAGAGTGACGTCAGCGCGCCCGCCCCCAACCGCGCGCGGGTGTGCGTGCGCGCGGTGACCGCGCGACGCCGCTCCCGGCCGGCCCGCGGCCCGGGATGGGGCGGCCGCTCCTGGATCGCTTCCACATGCACCCGCCCCCCCCGCATCCTCGCGCACGCATAGGCACGGGCATCGGCAGCATGCTTTCCCCAACACTTGGGGCCGTACGGATCCTGTGGTCGACACAGCGTTAAGAGGATTAAAAAAGAAAAATCACGAAAAAAAACAAAAAACCAACTCAACAAAAACCCCAAAACAACAACAATAAACCACGCCGCCAGAAAAACCCCAAAAGCACAACACCCCCCGCGCCCCCCAACAAAGACCGCTCAAAGAGTCATCCAACCCAAACCGCACAACAAACCCACGAAACGGGAGAGCGCCGTCCCCACCGTACCCACGGCGTCCCCCTTCTCTCCCCTAGGGGCGAGGAGGAGCGGAAGGAGGGTTGCTCCTGTTTCGGCTCTCGGGGACGGTTTCTGGGGATTTTTCCCGTGCCTCTGCCCTCCCACTCCGCCCACCCCGTGCCCTCTTTCTTCGCTTTTGTTTGCACTGCACTTTTTGTGGGAAGGGGGGCGGGAGGCTGGAACACCTCGCTTTTATTTGTAGCGAAGGAATGTGCTAAAAAAAAAAAAAGGGAAAGGAAAGGAGGAAGGGGGGGAAAAAGAGCGAAGAGGGAAGGAAGAAGGAGAGGGAGAGAGAGGGAGAAAGAGAGAGAGAGTGAGAGGGAGGAGGAGGAGGAGGAGGAGGGGAAACGGAGCAGCAGCTCGGGAACAGAGAGCGCGCCCGGGAGCAGCAGCAGCAGCCGTCGCCGCCGCAGGAAGGAGAAGAAGAGGAGAAGAGCAGAGCGGAGCAGAGCAGCGCGGAGGAGAGGCGGCGCTGGCAGGAGGAGGCAGGCGCGGACCTGGCTCTTTTGGATGCTGGATTTTCGGACTCTCGTTGACTCTCTTTCGCTCCCCGGTGCCGGACTGTGAGAGACACGCACGAGCGCCAGGCAGCAGCGACGGGGCTCCGCTGGTGGCTCCTGCTGCTGCCGCTGCTGCTGCGGGGCTTGGATTAAATTGGCCGCCCCGGAGCCGACCGGGAGCAGTAGCGGGAGGAGGTGGCGGCGGCGGGAAGCGGCGGCAGGCGGGCAGGCGGCGGCGGCGGCGGCGGCTGCTGCTGGGACCGGGGGAGCCAGCATGACCAGGTAACTGCCCCGCTCCTGACCCATTTTTCCTCCGCCGCCGCTCCCTTTTTGCCGCCTCTTTCGGCGCGTTTGTGGGTGTGAACACAAAAGTGTGTGTGTGTGTGTGTGTGCGTGTGTGCGTGTGTGTGTGCGCGCAGCCCGCACACATGTGCCTCACAGACAACTCTCCCCGCGGGTGCCCCGGGGTTCCCCCCCGGCCGCTGCCATCCCGCTCCCCGCGCCTCCCCGCCGGTGTCAGCCTGGCGGTGAGGCCTGTTCGGCAAGCGAGGGGAGCTGCGGTGCGGGGACGGGGGATGGGGCAGGGAGAGGGCGATTGATGGATCGGAGTCGACGTTTCCACTGAGTGCCGCTGTACGCGGGCGGGGAGGGGGGAGTACGGTAATTACACACTGGCTGTTTGCTTTGGCGAGAGAATTATTAATATTAATTATTTTGCTTATTTTTACGGGTGGAGAGAAGGGGGCAGGTAGGAAGGGTGAGAGGCCAGGCGCCTGCCGCTGGGAGACGGGGTGTGGGGGTGAGCGGCAGGCAGGGACCTCCGGCGCCGGTCCGAGCAGGGCTCCCTTCTTCTCCTCCTCCTCCTCCTCCTCCACCACCACCTCTTCTTCCTCCTCCTCCTCCTCCTCCTTCTACTCCTCCTCCTCCTCCTCCTCCTCCTCCTCCTCCTCCTGCTGTCTCTCGGCGGAGCAGGGAGGCACGGAGATGCGAAGCTTTTCTCAGGTTAGGCTTTTAATTTCTTGTTTACTCTCGCGAAACCACTTGAAAGGAGGCACATCGGGCTGAAAACTCAGTTTTCCGAGCGCTTACAGAGGGGTTCTTGAATTTGTTCAGCAAACTTAGCAGCTCCCTCTGCGCCGTCTGCCCGTGCAAGCAGGCACTCCTCACTGCTGCAACTGGGCTCTCCCAGACTTGCAAATAAAACAGTTGTTTTCTTCCACCGAATCCCCTGTTTTGCCAGTTTACTGTCCCCTCGGTTCCCCAACAGAACCGTATTCTTCCGTTTTTAAGACATTACCACTCAGCCTTGCATGTATGGCTTTTGAATGTCTGCTCCTCCGTATTACTTCTTCAGAACTGCTGTCATGCGTATTTTAGTCTTTTGCCTGGCCTTTGTACAGTTACTGCCTCGTGGAAGGATGGCAGCTTCTTTACCATGATTTCGATGTCCATATTCCCAGTTTTGACGTATATAGATAGCTCAGTTTATTTACACAGAATAGTTAGGTTTTTATGTGTTCCTTCACTTGCCGCCTGAGACAGCGTTACATTGGGGATGAATCTATAGATGCTGATTTGCTTTGGAGTTTCCCAGTTGCAGACCTAAGTATTTTTGGTGACACTTGTATTCTCTTAAACTTAGGGTTAATGTGGGAAGCTATGATTGTCTTCTCAGTCTTTCAGAGATCGCTTCCAACATACCTTTTGTTCAGGCACAAGCAACTTCTGTATATTGGGACATTTATTGGGAATTTTGATACAGAGATGGAAAAGTGTATATATTATATTTTTCATTCCTCTGGTATCTGCTAGTGGCTTATAATGATATAATGGTCAGTACTTTCTTTTCTTGTAAAAGTGTGTAGTAAATGACATCATTTTCTCCTGGTCTGGAAGCAACAAAGCTCCTACAATTCTTGTTATGAATGGAGCAACTCTGAAGAGAAAAAAAAAAAAAAGATTATCCCCTGTCCGAAATACAATCATATGTACTTGTACCTTACTTTAGATGGCAATTTTTTGATAGCTTCCTTACATTCCTTCTCATGAGATGTGCTATTACTGCTTTTTTAATGTGTGAAATTGACAAACTGGTCAGTTTAATAAATTCAGCTGTCAAATTTCACTCAATCAAAATTGCTAGAAGCAGTAAATATACTGGCTTGGGATTTTCAAGGTACGGAGTATTACACAGAAAGGAAGGATTTAATGAGAGACTTTTTACACGAGTAGCTTTCCAATTTTAGTTTTGTCACTTGTGGTAATATGGTGGAGTATATTTAGATTTCTTTCAATGCATAAATGGTGTATAGCTTTTCTGTATCCACTTAAAGCACGAAAGCTTTCTCTAAGTAGTAGTCCTCTACTCTAAGAAGACACTAAGAAATTCATTATGGTTTGTGTATGTTGTGGAAAGCTGTCAGGAATGGTGCATGGTAAGGAAAACGGTATCTTGGTATTTCTAGATTTCACGAATGGGTCTTAGGACCTGCTTTTAGACCCATCAGTCATACTACTCTTAAAATGAGCATTAAAAAATAATGTGAATTTTGTGTTCTGCTGTGATGGTTATGTAACTCAAACACCAGCACTGTCAGTGAACTCAACGGGTGATAGCAAATCAGAGCTTAATCTTAGGAGAGGGTTTGCAAGAATGGCATGGGGGTGCGTGAAAGAACTAAATACCAATTTAAGTCTAGTCAGTGAATGACCTTTCATTTTTAACATTGTCTTTCATTCCTGCCTTTGAGTAATGCAGGGACCAAAACTACACAAGCTGAAGAGTAGGAATTCCCCTTCATCTGCTCCTGTGTATGCTGAGCCACTAGGGGCCTGTATAAACTGCTCTCATACAGCAGATACCAGTGCATGGCATATGCTCACTTTCACCAGACATTTTTTACCCAGGTGCCTAATGTCAAAAGCAAAGTTGCTAGTTATTTGTTGCTCACTAGTAAATGAGACTGCAGTTTCTTAGGAGATGCATACAAATTGTATATTATTTAGTTTTTATTTTTACCCTACTTCATCCATTTCCTCCAGTCCTGTATGGTGTCCAGCATAGTTCTTTCCTCCCTACTTTCCTGATTGCTATGGGAATTGGGGGTGAACATTGACTCAGGAGGTGCAAATTTTGGGCAAAGTTAGATTTGAGTGTCTCTCTGCGTTTTCATATTTTCTGTAAGCTGAGAAAATCGGTTTGTTGCCCGTGTGTTTTTTCTATTAGGTTAGTAATGGTACAGTTCCATGCAAGTGTAGGGTTAAAAGATAAACTAAACAGGATTACTTCAAGGCAGCAACAGACATAGATTGATGGTGTATTTAAACTAGCTTTGTAAGTGTTATGTAAGTTTGAGAGTGTGTTGGCTCCAAGGCTTTGGCTGGAGTGTAGTCAGCATTTATGGGATGTGTACTATACATTTTTGAGTGTCAGTTTCAAAATTTAAAATCCACCAGACATGGCATTCTTGATAGACATTATGCAATAAGGTCAGGTATACTTACACTGTTCCATTGTTGGTTTTCAGTTTTTCAAACTGACAAGGCAGACAATTTGTAAAAGAGCACAGCTGAAATATTTGCATATTGGATTTCCTTCGAAATGAACTTCCGTTACTAAGCTCTTTGAGAATTCTCATTTGAAAGGATTTTCAGGCTGAATCACAGTAAGGTCATGGAATCAAAATGCAGTTTCCCTATGGTATGTTAATTTTTTAATAAGCTGTCTTTAAAACATCAGAGTTTTATATATCATTCGGTGTTGGGCCAGCAAGAGGTTTTTTTGTCTTATTACCAACAACAGTTTTGCAAATATTGACTGAGATTAATTTTCTGAAATGTGTGTGTGCGCCTTAGGTAAAGTTTTGATGAAATGTAATGAAATCTCATTTAAAGGTGTTCTCAAATGATAAATGTCTGTTCAAAACTGCAAATTTTACTGACTGTCAGTAAACCAAGGCGGTGGCTCCGACATACAGAGGACAGGCACTTCATATATGCTTTGGATATCAAGAGGAGTAATATAGTACAGGTCTACTAATCATTGTATTTCATTTTTGTGTAAGACTGGTGATTTTTAAGCTTTTGTCCTCTTAAGTGGAGAAAAAGGTGTAAGTTCAGTATCAGTCGTAGAATCCCATCTATTGTAACAGGAGCTTGCTTTTGTTGTAATTCTGTTTAAAAACAGTTGGCATAACACAGTCAACATACAATATTTTTATGAAAACTCTCAATTTCACATACTCTGTGAGTTGTTTGTTTGCTTAATCCTTGTTTTCTTTGGAAAAGGCCTTAAATGAAGCCAATTAATGAATGTACGCTGTCAACTTGGCAGCCTAAAGCAAGAATCTGTGCTTAAAAATACTTGTTTTTATATTATCAGGGATTTACCAAGTAGGAGAAGAGCGAAAGCTTACTTCTCTTAGTGATGTGCTGCGGTGAAAGCTGCGGTACAATTGGAGAAATCTGATGATGTAGAAAAAGGTAGCATGAGAGCGCTTTGCTTGTAAATTCCTTTCCAGCAAGCTTCACTGTTATTCAAGCTGCTGTGCATTGATAGAACTATGTTTACTACTTCACAATTTTAACATATATTTCAGATGGCTTTTGTTTGGTTATTGATAATATTTATAAAAATATTGCATGTTTGTGTCTTCCCATAGGAAGCAGATAGCTAGGATGCAGGGAAAATAGATACAAAATAATAAAAATGGTTTGTTTGTAAAAAAGTAGGTTAAATTGAATAAATTACTGAGTAAATTCTGAAAGCATTGCTTTTTAAAAGCTTAATTGTTATTAATGTTCTTTCAATTCATTCATAAAAATGACAAGTCAAACTGAATACTGTCAGCTTATTTTTAAGTACACCAGCAGGTATACATAGTCTGTAATTCCCTAAAATATTCCCTAGGATTTATCTCTTTCAGTGTCTTCTGCTTACATGCTGTGACAGCCTTCTCCATAACCTTAGTAGCACAGAAACAGAAAGGAAAATAGAAAATAAAAAGAGAAGGTGATTGATCTCAGTAGAGTTTCAAAAGAGAGATTTTTTCAAAAATCAACTTCCCTATTTATACTTGATATCTGATGGAGATTCTGTGTGTTCTTTCAAATACAAAGAATGTGCAGAAAACGTCCTTCTCAGCCAACTGAGAATGATGGAATTTTAGACACTTTGATTTATTATACCGGAGGACATGCTCTAATAGTATACTATCACGTCCTATGCTTCTTCATAGTTAAGCACAGTGGAGTTATTTTGGTTTTTTAGTAATCTTCCAGTTATTGGAGTCACTCCACTGGTATACAAATTAATTTGTTGTTTGCAGACAATCAAAATGGATGTCCTGGTTAGTGCCAGCCGACCTGCTCACATATTGTTGTAGTCAGATAATGCATGCTTTTTCCTAAGCGGTATATCAAACATGGTGTATTGAGTAATACAAGCAAGTGCATTGCTCTTTCTTTTACAGTTTTTAGTCTTCTGGACATTACCTATCTGTAAGTCTGAGTTCAGTAAGTGGTGTGTAAAATCTGGCTTTTTAGATGTCAGAATTGGATGATTTTTATGAAGAATCGTATGAAGTCAGCACCAACCTGACTGAAACAAAGGTAGCTTAGGTCCGAAATTTGCAACTAAATATACATTTTTGTTACAAATTTGCCCAATCCTGTTTTGATTTCAGTGTCTCACCTTGGCTTATTCGTTGCTTTTACCCAAAAGTCTGGGTTTTTTGTTACTTGCTTTGACTCAGCAAGAGAAAATTCATGTACATGTAAGTAGCAATGTCATAGTCTTTCTGATCTGCAGAAAATAATTGTTTGCTAAGTTTGAACTCAGTGATTCCTCTTGCTTTAGTATGATGATTGAATTAAAAAAAATTCTTAACCGCTTTTTGAACTCTCCTTCCCTCCCTTCCCCTCGTGTCTCCTCCCCTCCCCTCTCCGAACGTTGTCTGCATATGTGCAGGTAAAATTCATTCATTTGGTGTGAAGAACAAGCAATGAGAGATTTCTAAAACACTGATCAGAAAGTAGGACAGGAAGTTTTATTTATTTATTTTTGTTTGTTTAGGATGATAGTGTATCTTAGAAAGCTGCTTAACTGCTGCCCAGTGCAGCTGTCCTTCCCTGAAAGATTAGGTTTCAGGAGCAATGATGGATGTTGAATGCCTGTAGCCAGTTGTGGGGTTTGCTCTGAGGTCAGTGCTGCTGATGGAGGATAGGAATTTACAGCCTTAAATCTCTTTGCCAAAGTAACCAGTAGCATTTCTCAAGAAAAAAAAAGCCCACATCAACTAGTTGTGTTCAATGCTGAGCTTGTATTGCTGCCTTGTTCAGAACGCTATTCATACTAGTGAGAAAGAATAAGTAGATTTGTGAATAATAAGGATAAATTTAGTCATGAGTGTACCCTTTCGTTTCACAGGAACACACAGAAATAGCTAGAAAAGTAAATAGGATGATGTGACTTCATTTAGAACTTCTTACATATTATTTTAACGTATGTCAACAAATTTGGAATCGACACTGTTCGCTTTTTGTTTCAGTTGTTTCAGATATGCTTAAAGTTTCTAACAGCTTTCTGAGCATGAATATACTCTCATTTTTTACCTAAAAATAGGATCTTTTTTTTTTTGTGGAAACAATATATGTTAATAGTTTTCATCAAGCTTAACCAAGGCAGAATTGATATTAATCAGTGATGAAATGGTAGATATTCATCAGGTAGAAAGACTAAATGACATTTAGTGTTACCTTGTTTAGTTCAGGTCTGACAATATGTATTGCCCATACAGATGGATAGCTTGGATGGCTTTAACCTGTGTTTTCAGAAGTATTTGTTAAGATCAGATTTTCAGATTTTATTTTTGAACTATCTACCCTCTCTAAGCTGTTGAAGTTTGTTCTGATATGCAGTGGTGTGATTAATTTTTAAACAGTGAATTTTGTTTGAGAAAGATGCACAGAAAACCAGACTGCTTTATTGTTAAGCTTACAAACTTTTTTTGAGTTGTTTATATTAATTTGTACCTTAATGGTATAGGTGGATTTTTCTGTCAAGCCTTAGAAGAGCAGTCCTAATAGGCTCAAAGCCCCCAGTGATGGGTGAGAAAGATTTTATTTGACAGCAGCATTATTTGGATCAGATCCATAGTTCTTTTCTGTCTTTGCTTAAGTGATAGCACTTTTACCCTGGGTAATCCTAGCAGTGGTTAAATTCAAATTCAGAGAAGAAAGCTTAATAAAACATCTGATGAGTTGATTTATAGTATCTCATAAATTAGAGAGTAAGAAGCATTTTGGTAAAGAGAAATACTTATCCAGCAAGAATCACTTTAGAACAGTTTTGGATCAAGGAACTGGCATTTTGCCAAATGCCTATGTATTCTACTTACTGGCAGCATGCCATCAACTTTATTTGGAAAACTGTCTTTGCTTAAGTAATAAATATTCACTATTTACCAATTCACTTTACTATAAATAAAATATGGATTCTATTATTAGATTTTTTTTTTCCTTTTTAACCTATTTCACAAAGAATGGAGTTTTTGCTCATTACCATTAAGTGCATCAATGATCTGCTCTTGATTAACAGAATTTTCCAAGCAGTGAAACTGTTTTTCTTACCTTTTTTTTGATGATTTGGGTATTTTGGGATATTATTTTTGCTTGACATGAAAAGCCTTGAATTATTCTATAGTACATGGCACGTGAATGAAAAAGTGTAATATTGAAGAAGTATTTGCCTTAGTTGATACTAATGATACTCTAGGGCATTTTTTTTTATTGAAGAGAAATGGATAATCAGTGTACATTTTTGTTGTCACTAAGTTAAATATGTAGAATTTACACCTGTTTCCCATTTAACATTTTCAAAAGTTGTCTTAAATGATCATATGAATTATCAACATATTGACCAGTTGAATATTTTAAATCTATCAAGGCAGTAGATAATGAAGAGAGCATTGTACTTTCTAATGCTAGCAGGTGGCAGTGAATGCCTGCAAGAGCAATCATACCCCTGTAACAATCCTAGCATTCCTTGGGTTTAATTTTGCATGATTACAGGGACTCTGGAAAAAACCCCAGAGTGTTAGGATTTTAGCAATAGTATTTCAGTTAGCTTAGTTATAGACAGTTTGGGGCTGAATGGAGTAAATACTGCATATATGTAAAAAGGAATTGTGTATTCTTCATCTGTTCAGTGGTAGCTGATGGAACAGATACATGTCCTTCTGGGCAATTTATTCATAGGATTGCTTTATTAATCTAGTGCACAAGAGTAATCTTATTCCAAAGGTACTAGAAAGCATGAAGATAACTACTGGACTTCTTAGAGATGTGGATTTCTATGTCTTCAAGCAATTTGAATTTATAATCTCAATCAGTCTTTGTACTTTTTATTGGGGAGTACATAAACTATGGAAGGTGCAGTGGCCTTAAAACTTTTTTCATCTTTAGTGATCTCTGTCTGGAGTACTCCAGGTTAGAGAGACAGAGATTAATAAAAAAAAATCAAAATTAATTGTTTGTCATGTGTAGAAGAAAAGTGTGATAAGATTTTTCTACCGTGATGACAATTGAGTAGAAATGTTAATATAGTGAGCAGTCCTTAACAGATGTAAACTCTTATTAGACAGACAAGTGGCTTTTTCAGCCTTTTTTGTTATCATTCTTGTAAGGAGGTGAAGAATTTGCTATTTTAATGGGAAATTTTTGTTTTCCTGGGTTAACTTCATATTGCAGATGCCAGTGAGAAAATTAGGCAGAGATTTTTTCTGCAGCTTTTACATGTTGCTCAGATAATGGTGTTAAAATGTATTTCATATTTAATGAGAGGGAATTCTTGAGAACACTGGAGAACTTGGGGATGGGAGGAAACCTGAATTCACGCACTTGAAAGAGTAAAGAGTGAAATTTTACAACCTCAGAATTTTCCTACTAACAAAAAACTGCCATAGTATCAATGCTGATTTCACTACTGTGACTGGGGATGTCCCTTTCCCACCTCTTTCTCCAAGTTGTTCTTTGTCCTGCATTGCACGTCTGGACATCTGTCCTCAGTTTTATAAACAGCAGTTTGTAAATCAAGGAGAAATGTGTCTTTCTGAAAAAATGCTGTTGTCTGCTTCATACCAGCTCTTCCGTACTGTACTTTACTCTCTCTGGAATGAGTCTTTATGTGTCCTTTAAATGTAACTCTCCATAGCAGTTTTTGCTTCTCATTGTTAGAACATATCTGATATTGTGAACTCTCATAACCTGTGAGAGGCTCCCTAAACAGTCCTTGTTTTCAGAATGTCACTTGAATTATGAATGTTGGGTACTCTATTTGTTATGTTGCATAAATCTCCTCTGAAACCTACTGTCATTAGGATCTCAAAGGCTTAACTGATACTTTTTTACTTCTGCAAAGTGTTATGGACATGCCCTTTTTTCAATGATCTCCAATTTCTTTGACTATGTATCAATATCTAGAAAGCAGTCTTTCAGTACAGACATTGGTGTACTCATGACACCACGTGTATACTTGTGCACATGCTGCCTTTGTTGAGGTATTTGAATAACTCTAGGTTACCTGCTTTTTAAAAAGTTTTGTGCTTTCTTTTATGTCTTGGATAGGAACTTCTTTTTCTCGGTAAATTCTTTGTTTTCTCAACCACTTCCCATTTTTCACAGCAAGAGGTTTTCCACATGAAAAGAAGGAACACAGTAAGAGAAAGAGACCTGTTTGACAGCTTCTCTCGGCTCCTTGTGTCTAGAGAACTGCATGAGTATAACAGCAAATAAATGTATCTCTGGTGCTATTTTGGTGTTTTTGTCTCTAGGTGCAGTGGTAGGAGATTTAGATTTAACTGTGAATGCTGGCTCTCTTCTTTCCAGGTATAGCCTTCCATTTAAGTCTTTGTGTTATTCAACTGAATTCAGTTTTTTAAATCCTATCTCTGTCACAGTGAGTCAGTTTTTATTGAGACAGAGTCCTGATCATTTATTCTCACCAAATAAATTGGTGAAAGTGTTGCAGGTTCATACTTCTGAGTTCAGAAATTTCAGCAGTGTAGGTTCCAGAGTTTTCAAGCTCACTTCAATGCGGGGTCCTCCAAGTAGAATCAGAGACAGGTATTTTTTAGAAGAACACAAAACTGCTGTGTTAATGGTTTGAAGCATTAAATTTTGTCAATAGACATCATTTGTCAGACATTGTCATGCTCACTGTATTTTTCTTAGTATGCTGTATTTCTTCATCATGTTTAATGTATTTGAGAATTTTAAGACAGGTTCTTGCTGTGCTTTTCTCACCAATGCAGTTATTATTCCACCTACTGAGTTTCTGAGGTATTATTAGCGGGTAACAATTGCTGCTTTTCTTGGCTTACACGTATACTTACCCGTATACAATAATTACGCAGGATTTCCTCCTGCTCTTGCATTTGTAAGTTTTTTTCCTGTTAGAGTAGGGTAGATGACTGCTCCAGTTAGAGGTACAGTTGTGTTACTAGATTTTTGGTATTGCCTGGAGTTGCTTGTGTTTCATAATTTAGTAGCTGCTGAGGGGAGCTTGGTGTGTATGGTTCCACTATTGGGAATGAAGCTGTAGCAGCTGAGAGTTTATGTTTTGCTGAGAGTGCAGGTAACCACACACCCTTGTCATAGATGTTTAATTGTGATTTTGGCTGCCCTTTGTAGTGGTTTGAAGCTAGTACTGAACTTTTGTGGCTTGTCTGAATCTATACAGATTCTGAAGCTTCTTTCAAAATTAGGGGTTTGGCTATTTGGACGTGGCTTTTGGTAATTTCAGAGTCCTGTTCTTATAAAGACCAGTTTTCAGAAGTTTCTCTCACTGAGTCCTTGTGCATCAGGATGTGTTGCAGAACTTGTCAATGTTTTGTGCCTGCTTTCTGTTTGCAAATAGCTCAGATATTTGGTGGATAAACATTATATTTGTAAGTTCTTTGTTTCCTGATGAACCAATCCCTTTTACCTTCAAACTTGCTGAAAGGAAAAACATATTCAGATTTCCCATCTGTAATCTTTCTTTATGTTTCCTATAATGCTGAGGATTTTTCTGGTTTTTTTTAATGGTGTGTAGACTGAAAGACAGACAGACAGTCCATCTCAAATACTTCTTCCTTACTTCTTCCTTGAAGATACCAGAGTACTCCTTAAAAAAATGCAGAGCCTTCTTTTGGAGGACTATGAAAAATATCTTTTATGTTGAGCAAATCACTTTCAGATTTTGACTGTTGAAACAATAAGGCAATTTTTTTTTGTTTCTTAACCCAAAGTATTGGTGAAGCTTATCCTTCAAAAATCTTGTGGCTTCCTTTTAATTGGACTATAGATTTCTTGGGTATTTTACCAGTTGTAAGACATGCCTATATTACAAGTTACAGCTATGTGAGAAGGCTTGGTGTGTGACTAGTAATCAAATAACTGATAACTGAATGAGCATTAGTGGAGTGAGTTGATGTTTGATTGCTTAGATGGCAATCAGGAATTACGTAATGCTCTCAGATGCCCAGACTCTTAGACCTCAGGTTGAATAAAAATAATAAATCAGACGTAATTTTATATAGCTCTATGGTCCTTTATTGGGTGTTTCAATGTATTTGAGACTGATGGTTGTATCATATATATTCTTTTGCGTTGTTAGTTTTTATTTGAACTATTAATAGTTTTAGAGCTGCATTCTTAGGATGACCCAGAGGTATGAAGGAATTGTACACCTGTGCATCCCAAATACACTGCCCAGATAGAGAGATTACAAAGTTCCACAGAACAATAAAAACTAGTCCAGTCAGCTGTACTTTGCAAAAATCCCCTTAGTGTTTGCAGCATTATACATAAGAGAATCCTTGTACGCATCTTCTGTGGTTTACAGCCTAGAATTGTCCCTTGTTTGTGTCATTGCTTAATAGAATATGAATAATACAGAAAAAAATATTCACTGTAAACCACTCTTATTTTCACTTTTCTCTCACATCTTTTACAATTATCTGGAATTCTAAGGATAACTTTGAAGAAAAAAGCTGTTTATAGACATATAGCTAAAAATAAATATAGATGCTGAGAGTAATGTAACCAGATTCCCTGAAATGACTTCGAAGATACAGAACATTCACAGCTCCTGCTAATATTAAACAACAAATGAGAGA
This sequence comes from Neopelma chrysocephalum, assembly GCF_003984885.1. Taxonomy (NCBI): domain Eukaryota; kingdom Metazoa; phylum Chordata; class Aves; order Passeriformes; family Pipridae; genus Neopelma; species Neopelma chrysocephalum. The sequence continues at coordinate 2,862,144 of NW_020925564.1, forward strand.
AGATTTATAAGTATTTTTTATAAGAGTTAGAAAGAAAATTTTCTGTTGTAGATTAATGAAGGATTATTTTTAAATGAGCTTCCTTGTGGAAGAAAAATGCTTGTGTGTAAGCAGTCCTTGGCAATAAGAACTGTATGCTGTATATGGCTCACTTTATTAATGCACATACTTCCATAGTATTAAATGGATTTAATCACACATCAGGTTAGCAGGAGCTGGTTCTTTGTCCTGTCGTTCTGTGCACTAAAAGTGTATAGTAAAAATATGAGAACATATATGTGAAAACGTACGCAAGGACAGAAAGGATAAAGAAAAAAGCTTCATTTAAGATAGCATTCAGCAGAGAACTAAGACTCGCCCATACCCGTAACCATATATCTGGGTAACTTCACTGCTATCTAACATCACTGAAATCCATGAGCGTATATGTGGGTTTAAAAATAAATGTGTGTGGTTTAAAAACAAGTATACACACTAAATTGATTTATGTTTAATTTGGACACTTAAGTCTGTGGAGGGGAAGGAAGTAAAAAAAGCTAATTTCTGCTTTACACTATTTTTGCCTCTTCTTCGTAATGATCAAATCAATATTATTAACACAGCTGACAAGAGATGAAGTGGTTTACTGCTTTCCTTCGTTTATGGAAAGAATAAAAGTAATATACTAGTACTTCATACTATTTTTCTTTTCAGTTTTCATATGGAGCAAGCAAAGCTTCTCCAGACTATTGAAATGTGAAGTAGACACAGACTGTGTTTCCGTTTGTGTGCATTATGGAACACTGTCATTTGACAACAGGAAAAAAATATTAACAAGTAAGAGGTCTATAACAAGTCACAATCTGTTCTAGAAGTATGAATGCTTCAGTTCATGAACATTTTTTAATTTTACATGATACAGGAACACTACTATAGGCATCGCTCTGTCAGGAATTTCTGTCTTTCACCAAACCACAGTGCAGGGCTGAAACACTGTACCCAGTCAAGCCAAGAAATTTTTCCAATGAATTCATATTCGCTAATATTTTAGTGAAGATCTGTTCAGTATTTATCTGAATATAGGCTGAGATCTGTGCAAAGATTCAAAGGTACAATGCACGCTAAACAGTTTTTTATTGCATCTTCTCTAATCTGTTTTTTCTTTTGCATTTCATTTTCATACCTACTTGTTTTTAAGCTAAGTATAGCAAAATACAGCACTGGTTAAAGGCGAAACTCTTAAAAATTTATAAGGAAAATAAGGAAGTTTTAAAGAGAATGTATTTTTACTACAGGTAATGATTTGTCTTGTGGAGTAACTACAGAAAAAAAAATTCTAACATGTTGTGTAGAGGATGAAGGGATTGGTAAAAAACAGTTCCTAATCTGATAACTGAAGAAGTTAGCAGAAGTAACTTACATATTACAAGATAAATTAGTCTTTTTTTTCCACTGGGCTTGTGCTGTTTTACATAATTTTATAGTTCTGAACTATATTCACGGTTATGTTGAATTAGTGATGGAGAAATAATTTAGGTAAAATACTTCAACAACTTTTGTTTGCACTTCAAAAAAATTTTGCTAATATTGAAAACAGTGAACAAGTTGATCGTTTGATGCAAGTCTGTGGAATGAAATGCAGATATTAGATGACATTTAATTGTAGATTATGCTATATAAGTAATATATTTACTGTGAATTTCTATGTGACATCTTATGTGTAAGTGCCATAGTCTTTGTTTAAGAAAGGGCTTTATGGACATTTTGTCCAGCTTTCATGTTACTTCTCTTTGAGAGTCCACCCTTTCTTCTCAAAAAGCTTTTATTCCTCTTAAAATGCTGCTCTTCTGTGTTCTTTTCCTATAAGTTAAGTGCCTTTTTTACATTTTTGTTATGATAAATGAGCTGAAGGCCAAAAGGATGTGGAAGTTGTATCTAAGAGTATGAAGGTGTATTTTTCTCTGGATAGTTAGAAGAGTAATTTTAAATTGGTATCATTTTATCAGCTAGATTTGCTGACAGAGATGATGTGTATAGCATAGGCTTGCTTTGGTTTTGAAGTAGAATTTTATTAAATTACATGATTCACTTAGGGGTGTTAAGCCTTCCAGTTTCCTCTTTACCCCTTTACTTCACTGAAGTCTTAGATTGCTTACGTAGTTTTACATAATTCAGTGCACAGGAATTTATCAGTAGAGGAATAAACATTCTAATACAGAGCAGTCAGATGACTTTGTGATAAAAACAAATATTAATGAGTCTCAGATGGGGTGATAAGAATCATACAAGTCAAATAAAAATAAAGCGAGGAAAGTATTCATTGAAATTGTAAGAGTCTCAGATTTCTCCTACTGTGTGGAATAAAAGCTGTCTTCAAATTAATGTTTTTGCCTTCTTTTGTAGGACAGACGACACGATATGTATAGAATCTATTATTTGTTTGTTGTGGTTTGGTTTTTTCACATATTAGATTTTTTGAAGCAATGGTTTTGTGGCTAGTCTGTATCAATATTTTCTACCACTAGTAAGCTTCAGTTGCTGTTTTGATATCCTTCTGATATGTGCAGTTATTATTTGACAATAAACTTCATCAAGGACAGCCTTCTAGTGAAATATACGTATGTGGGAGGCAAAAGTTTGTGTTAATTTTACATTTTATACACATTTTAGCCTTTAGTTTGTCAGGCTGCTGTTACTAAAAATATTTTACTATAACTCACAATCAACTTTCTCTTCATCTCATACTTCATAGCCTGTTTTACCAGTAATTTTCACACTGTTGATTGTTATTTCTGTAAAAAACGTGATAGCTTTAGCTGCCATTGGCCTTGTGTTTTACATCTTTGTTGTTGTTCTGCTTTTATGACTATAAAAATATGCTGTTCCCTGCAGTCAGATTTTGGCAAGGTCTAGAAGGATTTTTCTTAAAGTAGTTCTGTGCTCAGGTAGATTAAAGTCACTCTAAGAGCTTTGAGGATTACTGGATCAATGCACATCATTTTTAATTTCTGGATACTAAAATATATTTAGGAGTTGTCTTACAACCACCTACCAGCAGGACTTTGTTAAGTATGTGTATGCTTGTTGTTTAATTTTTATTCCTTAACTGCTGTTCGTATTCAGTGCACATTATAGCTCTCTGAAGACCAAAAATGCTTTTTATTACCGCCTTTTATCTGTCATGCTGTTTGAATGATTTTACTGGACACTTGTAAAGTAGGAAATTGATACAAGTAAATTACAACTTGAATCTATTTCTGTTGTCAGAAAGCACTAAAAGAAAAACAGAATATGGCTTCTATAAAATGTAGTTATTTAGGAAGCAATATTTGGCAAATTAGTATATGGAAGTTCTCCTTTCTGTATAACTTTCTCTGTAGGATCGAAATGGTTACAACCACAGTTGTCTCATAAAAATAACGTGGGACTGAGCTACGTAGATTCATTTTTTTAAATTGATAAATATTTTTCTTTAGGAAGTGAAAAACATGATGATTACTACTTTTTAGTCCTGAGGTCTCTTGAGTGCTTACTCAGACAAATGTGTATACACAGAAATGAGAGTTTCATGGTGGCTAAGAAGATTGCATGCATTAGATTTTGTTGATTAGATTTCTGGACACCAGAAATGTGTGATATTTACATTTCTGTAGGTACTTTTCAGATGCATCCTCATCTAGATTTGGAAGGTTCTGCTGTGCATTACTGATTGTTCTACCTTTATTGCCATTAGGTAATGAACAATGCTTTTTGTTTTTATTCTTATCCCTTACCTCCTTCCTTCCCTTCTTTCTTTACAGGTATTAATACCAGTGATGTAGCTAGTCTTTTTTTCTGGTACCATTAGGTCTGATCGGCACAACACCTTGATTATGTATGTGTGATGCTGTATAAAAGAGGCAAGATGGTGAGGGAAGCATTTTGCTGGTGCTGCTGTAACCATTTGAGAGCATATAGGCTCACTGATGAGCCACCCATTGTACTGTACATGAGATAGATGGTAGGTTTTTGTTTGGGTATCTAGGTTTGAGTAATTTTGAGTAATTTAAAGAACGCAGTTTCTGTATTTAGATAGACTAACGATATGAATTTTTGGCACTCCCATCTGCAGGTAAGAAGCCTGCTTTCCTGCGGGAAGAGGCATTTGACCCTCAGTCTCAACATTTCTTCATGGTTGCCATACACATGAATTAGTTTGCGGAAAGTTTGCTGGAAAAAACATACTTTTTTAGATTTAGTTTCTTTAGTGATCCAGTGTTACTGCATGGGTAGTAATTTCTGACTGCAACTCCTAAAGCTTTTTTTTTACAAATGTGGACTGAACATTTTTGATGTTTAAATTGCTTGTTTGAAGTTACAGGAATTAGAACTAGAATTCACAATGAAGCACTAGTAGGTTTAAACAGAAATGTTCCCTGAATGATGTGACAGTTAAGATTCCTTGATAAAGATCTTCCCATCTCTGAATTACATTGCTGGTGAAATAGAAATTTGGCAGCTTTGTGTTATCTTTTTTCTTTCTTTTTCTTTCACTTTCTACCTTTCTATATATGGATTTTAAACTAATAGTAAAAAAAAGGAAGCATTTGAGGGTTTCCATCAGAAATGATAAGTCCTTATGCTACTTTTTATTTAGTTATATATCAGCTTTGTCTCAAGTGACACTGCTTTGTATTTATAATGAGGTAAAGTGTAAATTTCCTTGTATTTTGCATGTAATCATGCAAAACTTTGAAATACTTTTGGAGCAAGCTGCTTCTGACCAGTTTCTTCTTTCACCATTTTTTTTTATTCTTCTTTTCTAAAGCAAAATCTTGTCTTTCAGAATACACGATGAATAGATAAAATACTATGGTACCAATTCAAGCTCAGACTTTTTATGGCCCTCCTAATTCCATTTGGTTGAGGAATGAACATAGAATGTGGAAAACCACCCTGAAATGATGATACTTTTAAGATTCTTTGGAAAGGGCATGTGACAAATCTAAAACTTAGTTTCTCCCCTCTGCTCCTATTAAAGTGGATACTAAACAGTATGAGGATATGTTGCTCTACTGTTACAGTCAGCTTTCAGTCGTTTGTATGAGTGTTAAAAACTGGATCCATTTGGATACGTGAAGTCTGTGTTAGTGGCTGATAGATCTCACGTGAGCCAGTTATTCCACAGGTGTAGATCGTGTTTTGTAGAATTCTGAGTACTTTGCCTTGTAAGCCTTGTAAAGTCTCCTGGGAGACTTCCAGTAATGTATCGAATTGAACATAGAGTGACTAATACAGAAACATTTTCAATTGGAGTTTTTGAAAGATCAAAGAGAAAATATTGACTATTATTGGGTAATAATAGTCAAGTTTGAAGTCATGTTTACCAAAATCAAATTCTTCTATCTGTGATGAGCGTTATTTTTTTTTGCAATTTATAAACTTGTTCCTTTTTTTTTTTTTTAATGGACAATAGGGCTATTTTTGTGAGGAATATATTTGTACCTGAACTGTTAACAACCTGATTATGTGGCATTATTTGAATATATTAGATCACAACTCATTTGATATTTTGGACTTGAAATATTTGAATAAATGTTGTTTTCACCTACCAAGTAGCATTAAGTAGTATTTGGAAATTGGATATTACCACATAATTTATTTTCAGTGTCTGACTTGTTCTTCTTCCGTCCCTGATCCCAGACAATAGGTCCGTATATTTCAAATCATGCATATTCATTAATCTTTTGACTTTTTCTGAGTTTTTTAGCAGAAGAATAAATGTAACCTCTCATTCAAGGGGTGTAGTGACAGTCCCAAACCATGTTTAATTAGAGCTCAGCATGCAGTTTCAGATGGCATCTGTTTACATGAAGTATGATTATTGCTGTTAGTGCTCTTTTTTTCTCTGTTCCTTTAATGAGCATTAAATTTATTAAAATAAGTGAATAAGATTGCCCTAAATAAACAAAAAAATAAATACAGCAAGGATGGGTAACCTTTTAAACATCATAATCAAATACATATTGCTTTTTTAGCATGCTGTCTTTCACATGCAATTTGATAAAATACAAGAATATTCAGTGGTTTTTAATCTAAAATCTCTGTATTGATTAATGCAACACAACTGTGTAAAATGTAAGATGTATTGCAGATTCTGTAGATGACCAGTGCTCTTACACATTGATGGGCTGAGGTAGTTTTATTATCATCTGAGAGAGTAATTTGAGACTTTGGAAGCTTTATTTCCCATATCTCTCTGCTGCCAATGCCAAACAGGTGTCATGCTGTTATATATAATTTATATAAATATATTATTAGTAGTATCAATATATTAATATTAAAGTAGTTTATATAAATATATATTATTATACAGTGTTATGGTATATATGACTTGAAGTCTGATGGAGGCTTATCAGTGTGTCTTCCACAGTTCAGTAAAAACACCACCAAATCTGCAGCGGCCTGTGCTGCTTACAGCTGACTTTGATCTAGAGACCTACATGTTAAAGCCCCCATATCTCATTAACATTCCTAAAACGTCTTGTTCTCATACAAAATTGGCTATAAATTAGGGAGAAAATTACAGTTTAAATGTGATTTAAAGAAAGTTAAGTGGGTGACAAAGGAGAGCCATAGACGCAGAAAGGCTGTATGTCAGCCACAAATCTCAGCCTTGGGAAAAAGAAACCTAAAATTGTAAAAAGGGTGAGAAAAATTAAATGAAAGGATTACCTAAGAAGGCTATTTCAGTGGGGAAGGAGGAGCTGGTCCATGCTGTTGTTTCACATAGACACCAGCAATACAGCCAGGAGCAATCTGAGAAGTATCAAGAAGGATTACAGAACTATGGGAGTATTGGTAAGGTTCTCTGGAGCTCAGGTAGTATTTTCATCAGTCCTCCCAGTCAAGGGGAAGGGGTTTGAAAGGACCAGTTGAATGTAACAAATCAATAAATGGTTGCAGGATTGGTGCCACAGCCACGTACTACTGAGACCATGGGACTTGCTTTGAGAAGCCTGGCCTGCTGAGGACTGATGGGTAGAAGAAAAGCATCTTTGGTTATAGGCTTGCCAAGATGATTAAAAGGGCTTCAGACTAAAGTTGCGGGGTGAGGAGAATCTCAATCCATCCCTCTTCTACCAGTTTGATGCCAGTGCCAGCAAGAGATGCCCAGGGCCTGGAGACAGATCACGTCAGCAGTAGAGCATCTGAAGAAGCACAAAGGAATTCCAGTTCAGCCAGTAAGTCAGCTTCAGCAGGGTGTTACACTCTGGTCCAGAAGCTCCATGCTCTTATCAGGTGGACATTTAATTTCAGACTTGAAGAGATTTTTCCCACACAAACACTTGCAAAATCTTTGATTCTTAAATACCTTGAGTTCACGTCTGGAGAAAAACTGCATGTTTTTCTCTAAGAGATTTCTTTTAATTTGGTGAGAATATAGGTGTTTTGGCAGAAGGGGTTTTACAGAAGTAACGTGCAAACCTTTGGAAAAGCATTTCACTACAGATTAATAAGCATTGCTAATGAGTAGGAAACCTTTGTTTTACACCCAGCAAACACAAACTCCATACAACTGAAGTGAAATACAGAACAATACGTGTATAACTTGCCCACAGAGAAGAAAGAATGAAGACAGAATGAGGGGAGAGAGACATATTTACCACTCTGGAGGTCACACACTGACAGATCAGGAGGGCAGAAGGGGATCCAGCCCTTGGGCGTGTCTATTTATGGACTTTGGCTATTGTGGCCACTGCCCTTAGGTCGGACTTTTGGTTCACTGCCACTCACTGTCCACCTAGCCAAAGTATGGGGTGCCACAGACATTCAGAGGCTCCAGGGGGCATGGTGTGGGCAGGCCACCAGGCAGACCTTACTGATAGCCCAACTACATGGCTTTCCCTACCATGTGCTCTGCATGGGCACAGCCGTGTTGGCTGCAGGCCTTACATGTACCCTCGTGCCATGGGCCAGCAGATGATGTTTCTGCATGCCTAGCCCTTCCAACCCCCCCCATACCCCCACAAGGTGGTTCTGACCCAGTAATAACTGATCTGGTGTCTGACACAGGGGCTCAACTTTAATGCGTTTATGCTAATGCACATAGCATGGAGAATGAACAAGAGGAGTTAAGAGACATAGGGTTGCGATCTCATTTGCATGATAGAAATGCAGTGGCATGGCTTTTATCACTGGAGTGTTGGATTGGAAGGATACAGGCTCTCTAGGGAGGACAGGCCAGGGAGACGATGAGGTGGTGTTGTCAATGACCAGCTGGAATGCATGGAGCACCACCTGGATGAATAGCTGACCAAGAGTTTATGGATCGAGATTAAAGGGAGGGCAGGGACAGGTGACGTTATAGTGCTACAGGCCACCCAGCCAGGAAGACTGAGTAGACTCCTCTGTAACAGGAGTGGCTTCACATTCACAAACCCTGATCCTTATGGGGGACTTCAACTACCCTGATATCTGTTGGAGGGACAACACAGCAGGGCACAAGCAATCCAGGAGGTTTCTGGAATGCGTTCTTGGCAACTTCTTCTCCAAGTGACAGAGGAACCAGTGAGGGGAGGTGCTATGCTGGATCTTGTTCTCACCAGCAAGGAGAGGCTGGTGGAGAATGTGAAGCTCAAGAGCAGACTGAGCTGCAGTGACTATGAAATGGTGGAGTTGAAGATCCTTAGGGCAGTTAGGAGGGCACACAGAAAACTCACTACCCTGGACTTCAGAAGAGAAGACTATGGCTTCTTCAGAGATCTGCTTGGTAGAGTACTGGGGGATAAAGCCCTGGACGGAGGAAGGGCCCAAGAAAGCTGGTAAATATTCAAGTATCATCTCCTCCACGCTCAGGAGCAATGCATCCCAATAAAGAGGAAGTCAGGCAAAAATTCCAGGAGGCCTGCATGGATAAACAAGGAGCTTCTAGACAAACACAAACAGGAAGCATACAGAGGGTGGGAGCAAGAACAGGTGGCTTGGGGGCAATACAGAGAAGTTTTGTGAGCAGTCAAGGATCAGTCTAGGAAAGCTAAAACCCTGATAAGTAAATCTGTCCAGGCACATCAAGAGCAACAATAAAAGTTTCTGAAGGTATACTGATGATAGAAGGAAGATTAGGGAAAATGTAAGCCCTTTCTGGGAGAAAACCCCCCAGAAAACAGGAGACCTGGTTACCTAGGATATGGGGAAGGCTGCGGTACTCAACACATGTTTTTTGGCAAGTGCTCCAGCTACACAACCCAAGTCACAGAAGGCAAAGGCAGGGACTGTGAGAATGAAGAACTGTCTGCTGTAGGAGAAGATCAGGTTTGAGACCATGGGGCCAGATGACATCCATCTGCTTTGAGGAAATTAGCAGATGCAATGGCTAAACCACTGTGCATTGTGTTTGAGAAGTCATGGTAGTCTGGTGAAGTTCCCACTGACTGTAAAAATGGAAAACATCCCCCATGTTTAAAAGGGAAAAAACGAAGACTTGGGGAACTACATGCTGCTCAGTCTCACCTCTGTGCCCAGCGAGATCATGCAGCATATGCTCCTGGAAACTATACTAAGGCACATGGAAAATGAGGAGATAATTTGTGACAGCCAACATGACTTCACTATGGGCAAATTGTGCCTGTCAAATTTGAAGGCCTACTATGACAGGATTACAGCATTGGTGGATAAGGGAAGAGCAACTGATGTCGTCTACCTGGAATTGTGCATTGGACGCTGTGCTTTAAGACATACTTGTCTCTAAATTAGACAGTTATAGCATAATGGCTTAGTGGCATAATGGCTTGAATGGATTCCAGTGGTGACTGGGTTTCCTCAGAGGTCAAAATTGGAACTGGTACTGTGTAACATGTTGGTGATATGAACAGTGGGACTGAGTGGATCCTGAGCAAATTTACTGAATACATGCTGGTGGGCAGGGATGGCATTCAGAAGGGCTTTAACAGGCTCAAGATGTGGGCCCATGGAAACCTCAGGAAGTTCAGTAGGGCCGAGTGCAGCGTTGTGCACCTTGGGGCAATGCCAAGCACAAAGACAGGCTGGATGGAGAACAGATTCAGAGCACACCTGAGGAGAAGGATTTGGGGGTGTTGGTTGACAAGAAGTTCAGTGTGAAGGGGCAATGTGGACTTGCATCCCAGAAACAAAACCATATCCTGGGCTGCATCAAAAGAAGTGTTGCCACCAACATGAGTGTGGTGGGTCTACCCCTCTACTCTTGTGCCCCATCTCTGAAGTATTGATGGAATTTTGAACAATCTGGTCTAGTGGAAGGTGTCCCTGACATGGCTGGGAGGTTGGGACTTGATGATCTCTGAGGTCCCTACATTCTATGATTCAATGATTCTACGAGTAGCTTGAAAAGAAAGAGAACTTTTAAAATTAACTCTGAACTAATGTTGAAGGGATATTTTGAGTGTTTATGTGCTCATATATCTTATATGCTTGAGATAAAAATCTGCTGTATACTATATTAGTATATTGTCGAATAGAGGCTGAGAAGTTAAGATCTTGCAGCAGGCCACGCAATCTCATTTCTGTCTTTTTGTACATGTATTTACAGACTAACTGAGTCCTCTGGAAAAAATATGTGATCCTGCATTTAATGACTGTATCACAATTCTTTTCTTACTTAACTTTTTTTAATTTTCAGTTGCTTGATGCTGAAACAGAATATAGCTTAAATACTGTTTTATCTAAGATATATGATTGGATTTGTTCAGGAAAAATGGCATCGCTGGATAGTTGTCTGGGTTCAGAACTGCTGTGGACCATGTTGCAACACCCTCCATATAGGCTTCTGCTGCTATAATTGTTGTACCATAATTAGTAGCTAGCAGTGGTGAGTACTTGCCATCCAACAGTGATGTTGGGTTTGTATGTTCCATAAGTGAGATCCAAAAGTGTTGCAGAGGAGCTTCTCCTGTTTTATTGTCATCCAAGGCATGAAGAATGTTCTCGCCTGTGTAAGACTTCAAGAAAAAAAAAAACAACTGCCCTCAAAAATCAGCAAGTAGTTTTTAGTACTATTCTTCAAGGAAATTTTGAAGGAAATGACTTTTTTCTTCCTTTTATTTCTCTTGCCAAAGAATTCATGTTTTATGTTGCTTCTGCTATTGCTGAGTAGACCTAAAGTATAGACCATATAGGCTTTTTTGGGTCCTAAGCATTGTATGAGAGTTATGGCAGTTGAAATCTTTAAACAGTCCACCAAAGAGAAACCTCATGAAGCAAATATGAGCTGGTCTCTCATGGCAGTTTCAGTGGAGCTTGCTGCTTTTGTGCAGACAAGTTGGATGTGTCTTCCACGGTGGAGAGTTTTAGATATTTTGCAGTTGGTGCCATTTGGTAGTAAATGCAAGCATTTTTTTTTTCCTTAGTTATCATACTGAATTGACTCGATTTTAAAAAAAAGTAACGTTGAAGTATTATTGTAGGGGTTAATGTTGTGTATTTTAATTTTGTCTTACTTCTTTAACTATGTTGACCTTTCTCAATCAAATTAATTTCAGAAATTAAATTTACATAACAAAGTTTCCCCACAAGTTTCTGACATGGACCAGAGTCTGTAAAGATCGTAAATCTTTATATAACTTTCATCTAATGAAAAAATGCCGCCTTTGCCTCATGATGATCTTTCTACTACACTATCCCTAGGTTCATTTAGGAGTAGTATACACACAATTACACAATTACATTGTGGCAAATATTTGCAATATTGCATATTTGAAATTGATTATAATAATTTTTCTACCGTATACAAAAGTACTGTGCTTTTTCTCTTTTGGACTTAGAATTTAAAATAACAGTGACAGCCAGACCTTTTAAAATTTGCTCTAGCCACAGGTTTTAATTAAAAAATAAAAAAGTTTTGTCCTGGGAATAAATAAGACTGTATTAAAAAGTAAATTCTCTGTGGGCTATATTAGGTCTGTGTAGGTTAGTGGGTAGGGACTGGGCAACATGAGCCTGTTCTGCTTCGAGAAGGACTTAGGGACATAGCCAGTAAAATGAATTGTTACAGAAGTGCTGTGAAGCACACTCTAGTGGAATTTGAAATCAGACACTCAGTGCACAATAGCATTTTTATATTGTTTCTTTTTCTCTGGGGTAGAGATACCTGTACCTGTACTGTTGTCACTGTACCTCACAGGCATAAGAAATGGGTGTTTCATAGAGCTACTGCATTGTGGAGATGGTCATGTTTTCTGCTATGCAGGCTAAAAAGCTGAGAATTCACTCTGGCTTTTTGAACTGTCTAGATTGGTGCTCTGGAAAACATGCTATCTTTTTTAGTTTTAAAGAAAAAACCTTCTAATTTCAACACTTTGTGACTCTTCTGAAAATTCCTTTGCTAAACTGTATAAGTATTACATATGATATTTAAGAATTTTTTGGACACATTCGGAATCCTAATGAATTTTTTCCTGCTTTTTTTACTGGAATGTAAAAGAGAGAGCTAAAAATCTTTGTAATTTTCATTCCAGTAGCACTCTTTGAGAGGTTTTGCTAATCTATTTTCATATTAGTTTTGTTTGATGTCATTTTGCTCTTGTCCTGCTGATTTTCAACTCAACTGTAATTTAAAATGAGGCATATTCTTGGTCGTGGTGATCACTCTATGCAACAGAAAACTTTCCATTTCCTTTAGGGGAATTGATACCTTTGCAGTGCACCATGTCTCTATCACAGGGCGGATCCATAATTGAACAATCAATCATTTTGCTTTGCTCTTTTGATGAAATGTGACTGCTGTCTAAACCTACCAAAAGCCCAGAATGCATTTAATGTTCTATTATTATTGCTGTTATTATTAACATTGTAAGTGCTGATTAAACATGCCTAAGGATATTGTACTAGACATTACAGGAATGTATAAATTGGCAAAAAGCTTCTATTCTGTGCAATTTTAGACCTATTATTTTAAGTGGATCTCATTCAGATTCAGTTCACTGTGCCCTAATTGGACTAGTTTAACACGGTGTTCTCAATAAAATATATTGAGTGGATATTTCTGAAAATGAATATAGTGATAAAAAATGTATCATGGATACCTAAATATATTACACTACATGTTAATTGTTTGGGCTGTTGAAATTTAAATCATAATAGTTCCTTTGGTATTACTTTTGAAGAGAACCTGTAGGTGAAGATGCTTTAAATCTTAAAAGCTACAGTAATAAATATTCTTAACCTTTAGGTTGTAATACTTCATATTTCTAAAGCTTATGTAGGAAAACAAGCTAAGTAACTCTAATTTCTTTTGTGCTGTGTGCAGACACCCCACAGCGCTTTTGTTGCTGGTTCTTTTCAATGGGTCTTAAGTTCTCCTTAGTGGAAGTGACCTCAAACTACTTGCTGAGGTGGGAATCCAACTATTCAGAAATTCCTAGAAATCCCAATACCTGTGAGAGTATACAGTGCTCTACACAGAATAAAAGTAGTAATGAAAATATCTAGTTGTAGTATAATATTTGTTGCGAAATGGTATCTGTATCTGTTTCTTTTTCACGCTACTTCTGCACATGATGTGGCAGCTTTTTACCAATATACCCAATACAATTACTGTGCATGGGTAAAAATCCCAAATATGGTAAAAGACAGGTTATTAAATCACTGGGGTAGCTTTGAGCTCTGTACCAGTTCTTTCAGTATTTTGTTTATTACATAAATAAAGGAATTATGAAGAATCACAGTTGATTTGTCTTATTTGCAGAGAAGATGCTTACTAAACCAAAAACTGAGCTGAAAAGTTGCATTGATTTTCACAGTTGCTGAAGCAGCAACATTGTGGCCTGTGAGGCTTTTCTGAGGATTCTTGTGTTTTACACCTCTTGATTTTTGCTGGAGGGTTAAATTTTACTTCAGAAATCACAATCCTGCAAAGCATAGTTGCTGTACTTTTAATCTTTCTGCTTGAAGTTACTTAAGTATGCAAACATTCTTAGATTTTGCCTCTTACTTTGTCTAAAACTCTTTCCGATTCTCATATAATTTCATCTATGTAATTACCTATGAGGGTAGACTAGTATGATTTTCTTTGACTTGCTCCCCATTTTAAAAAGGTTTATCAATAATCAGGCCTGGTGTTTGAGAATAATGATTCTGGTTTTTTCCTTAATACAACCACAGACATTTTAAAAATAGTTAATATATTTCTATGTTAGCCTGTATAACATGACACTGCAATGCTTGAAGCATTGCTGTTGAAAGAAAAAGGTGTTAAATTAACATCCATATATGTATGAGAGAGGTTATCTTCTGTGTTTCAGAGATTGACTGGCTATGTTTGGATAAACCAGTGTTTTTATGGGACATTATTGGTATTTTCTGATAGTCGCAGATATGGGAAACAAAGCTATTGAAAAATTCTGGAATATTCTTTTTTAAGTGCTTCGGTTTTCTCATCTGTAAAGTGGAGATACAATTCAAATAGAGGTGCTTTTGAAGGAGGTGGGACCTGCAGATATAAGTTGTTACTTGAGAATAGTACAATGTGTAATGAATTCTTTTAACAGTAGTTGCAGGAGTTCTGGCAAGTATCTGCTCTTGCTCATGTTCTAGATCTGCCAGGTCTCCTCAGTGTGGTCCACACCATGCTTAGAGTTGCAGATCAGTAAAGGAAGTCACAATTGAGCAACAGATAAGTTCCTACCATTGACAGGCTTAGTACATGAGTTGAAACCAGTGGACATTGTCTGCCTTGACAGAAGGAAGGCCATTGACACTGTCTCCCAAAAGATCCTCATAGAGATGCTGAAGAAATATGGGCTGGATGAGCAGACAGTGAGGTGGGTTGAAAACTGGCAGTATGAGTGGTAGAAGAGAGTAATAAGTGGTGGCATAAAGTCTAACTGGAGGCCAGTGACTAATGGTGTACCCCAGGCTCAATACAGAGTCCAGTCCCATTTAACATTTTCAGTAATGATTAGGATGTTAGGGTGCAGTGTGCCCTCAGGAAGTTTGCTGATAGTACAGAAAAACTGTACGGAGTGGCTGGTAGGCCAGAGGGTTGTGCTGCCATTCAGAGACAATTCAGCAGGTGGCAGAAAAGGGCCAAAAAGAATCTCAAGTAGTTAAAAGAATGGAATTCTAGAGTCTGGTACTTGGGTAAGAATAACCCCATGTACCATAACATGCTGGAGGCTAGCTGGCTGGAAAACAGCTTTGCTGAGTCCCTGGCTCAGTGGACACCAAGTTGAACAAAAGCCAGCAGTTTGCTCTTTGCTGAAAAAGTGGTCAGCGGTATTCTGAGCTGCATTAGGAGGAATGCTGTCAGCGGGTCTACGGAGGTGATCCTTGCCATCTATTCAGCACTGATGAGACCACACCTGAAATATTCTATCCAGTTCTGGGCTCCCCAGTACCAGATGGATATACTGGAGAGAATCTAGCACAGGGACACTAAATTGAGCATCTCTTGTGTGAGAAAAGGCTGTGAGAGCTGGGACAGTTTAGCCTGGAGAAGGCTCAGGGGGATCATACCAATGCATATAAATACGTGCAGGGAGAGTGTAATAGAGGACAAAACCAGGCTCTCTCTTCTGTGCTGCCCAGTGACAGGACCAGAAACTGAAACACATTTGTTAGCCATTAGTTGGTGACAAATTTCTTTCCGTTTTTGGAATTACAGATGAATAAGGGACTGATGTTTTTCATTTTACATAATGAAATAATGTATTTCATAGTTTCTTTGGAAATCCGATTGCATTCGGTTGCATTAATTCTGGAGGACCAGCTTTACACTGTGTTCTTTTCCATTAAAAAAGCAACTGTTCAATCTCTATCAGCTGTTTAAAGACTTTTCATTTTTACAAGGAGCTTTAGAAATCGCATTAAAGTATTTTGTTGTTTTATAGTAATTTGATTAGTTTCTTGTGTTCTTTTTCAATGCTACTTATCGCATATTTTCTGGTGATTCATTAAAATATTCACACTTCTACACGGTTCATGACAAGCATGCATTTGGCATTTTCTGTCAGCTCTCCACAATCAGCCTGAATTGTTAACTGTTTTTCAACATATTTGAAATACATTTCCCTGTTGTTTGTTCTTTGGCCCAACACCTAAGAAATTGGGAGAGACTATCTCTGGTTGGAATTTTTTTTTCAAATACTTAAAAGTCTTCTTTCAGGTGTTTCAGTTACTTACAAGTCTGGTTTCTAGTTTGCAACCAACTGCATCTATGGGTTTGGATTAGCTTGAGAACCAAAATATTTGTCATCTAGCTGGGCTTTGAAAGTAATTTGTAACCTCTGCATCTTGTCATACTTGTCATTCCATAGTATACACAGCATTGCTTTCAAGCACTTTGGTTGGTAAAATGTCTTGGGTCATGGAAATGCGCAAGTAAAGCATTATGTACCCAAATCGTCTAGCTGTTAATATGGAGCTTTCACTCAGCAAAGACAGAAATGAGTTACATTTATTATTTGGTTTGAAAAATAATATAACTCTTCCCGGAAGCTGATTTGTGATATGAACAAATGATAATAGCTTTGGCAATAGGAATAAGACATATTATAATCAAGATAGTTTCTTTATTTCTTAGCTCTTCTTTTCCAATAGAAAACTCACAGAAGGCGTTTAATGGTTCCACATCACATATAACGTCACTTGCAATTTTGATTAAATCTTTGTTTTCATTTGCTTTTCGTAGACACACTATGTATATACAAAGACCTCATGTACAGGATCTTCTTTTTGTTCTATTGAAACAGCAGTGCTTTTGCTGAAGTGTCCATTGTCCCAATTCACTCAGACACTCTCATGGTCCATAACAAGTCCAATTGTGTTCATGAAATGCATCATTATAGATAATTTAGCTGCGGATTTTTTATTTTTCTCTCATCGAAGAAAGGAGAAAATATGAGCAGTATTTGTATTATGATGCAGTTGTATACTTTTATTGATGTGATTTTGTGTGATACTAGAAAACAGATTCAATAAGGATCTTCATTTCAAGCAAAGTTAACTTACTGCAACACTGATTATACACGACCTGGTGTCTGCCTTGTCATATTCAGCTAAGATGGATCTAGAGTGTATCATGTCCAGAATGTTAGGTTTACTTAATTTTCTGTTTTTGTATAAAAGAATGTTCGCTTCTACCTTGAGCTCTTTCTTTGAGCTTTCGTGGAAAAACTCTTGGCTTCAGTAAACATGGATACCAAAATTACATTCTAGGTGGTAGCTTTTTTTAATTTCTGGAGAATGCACAATTTTGTTTTGTTTGTTTCATTTTGTTTTGTTGTGTCCCGCATCCCCCTCCCCCCCAAATTTTATTGGACTTTGTAATGGAAGGAGCTTGATGAAGAAAAAAGTGATGGAGAGACAATCACTCACCACCTTCGACAAGTAGTATACTGATGCCCAGACAGTCTTTGAGCAATGATTACACCCTAAAAACCCTTCCCTTAATTTTTATTAATGAGCACGATGTTACAGGTCACGGAGTATCCCTTTAGTCATTTGGGATCAGCTGTTCTTGCTGAGTTTCCTCCCAGCTTCTAGGCCATCCTGGCCTACTTCCTGTAGGGCAGAGCAGGGAAAGAGAGGAAGTTCACCTTTTGGCTGTGCAAGTGTGGCTTGGCAACAGCCAAACCACAATGGTGTTCCCAGCGCTGTTTTAGTCACGGCAGGTCCAAATCACAGCAATACGTGGTCTGCTGTGAAGAAAACTTACTCTATCTTTCCATCCTATTTGGACCCAACCTTGAATTGAGGCATTATTTTTGTAGAGCAGGAGATTTCATATTTAGAACAATGGTCCAAGAGGAGGTGACAAAGGTTTTACTGTGATTCAGACACATATACTTAATTGTAGTAGGACTTCTGTCTTGCTTTGGTGTATCTGAGCGTGTTTGACTTAAATGCTGAATTTTCATCTTTCCTGCTGCTTGTCAATGTCCTTCAGAAACAGAAACAGGAAATGCTGTCTTAATTCTTCTCTAACTGCACAACAGATTTTAACAGATACGTCATTATTCTCGAAATTCTACCTGCATTCAGCAGTTCAAGGGAATGAAGACATTCTTGTTGTAGAGAGAGACACAAAATGGGACAACTTGACCATTCAAGCAACATCCAAATTGACATATTTAGGAGTTAAATTTAATGGTACGAAACATACCGTGGTTTTTCTACATTGTTAATAATTAAAAAAAAAAAGAAAGGAAAAGGTAACTTCCCAGCAAAGAGAGCACAGTTAAATGAAAGAAACGTATATTCTGACATGGCTTAGTAAAAGAAACATTGCCTCTGAGATTCAGGACACTCAGTAAACTTTGATTAGTTGATAACTTTAAGAATACCTAGAGGCAAAGGGTCTGAAAGCAGACAATTTGTATACGTGACAATATTTTATCAATGTACTGTTTTACAAATGTTTTCTGCTGGTGCCTGATGCATTTAGGCTTGTGTGGATGCTTACGGAGGTCATAGTTCTGAAGTTGAGGAAGTCTCTAAGAGGAAGAGAATTTATCCCTACATGTCATTTTTTCAGTCCAGCTTTACCTGCCAGATAATCGAATTTTAGCATGGCACTTCCAGTTGGATTTTTACCAGAAAAGGAGAAATAGCAAATGTGGTGAGTGAAATTTACTGCTCATATTAACAACAAAGAAATGACTGAGCAAACTTTTAGCGAAATGCTACTTTATCCATGTAAGTATCATCTGTAGTTAGATAAATTAGAAGAGACTATGAAATCTCTAGGCTAAACAGGTGTCTGAAATAATAGCTACTGTATTCAGACCTGTTACAGAAGTCTTTATTTAACAGAAGACTTGAGGTTTTGGAAGAATTTTGCGTTTAAAAAAAAAAAAGATTCTGGCAGTCAGCTAGCAGGTTTTGTCTTTTCTAACAAAAATTATCTAATCCAATCCATGAAGAAGAAGGCCTCAAAAGAAAAGCTTCTCTGACTTTGTGTCAGAAGACATAAAAACTCTGAAAAACTTTCACTTACAATATCTGACAGCATGTTTTATCTCAGTACTGTAAATAGTAAAATACTCTATTATATGGAGGCTTTCAGAAGTATAACAGGTTATTCCAGAGTTGTTGCTTTTTTACATCATCATTAGTGGTAATTTTTGCAAAAATATAATAGGACTCAGTCAGTTTAGATTTTAGGCATTATTGTCTGAGAAAATGGAAATGAAATATATGAGTGAAATATTTCTACTGTATCAAAATAAATTTGGCTTAATTATTACAGGTTGGACATAAGATTTGGACAAGCATGTTTCTGAAGTATATAATTTTAAAAAGGAACAAAATGAAACCTAGGTTAGAGAAACAGCATTTAATCTCCTTTTGTTGTGCATAAAAAACCCCAAACAAGTGCCGTGTTATGTAACTGATTAATTCTGGGTCTGTGGGTTGGAGAGGGACTGGGACCAGTCCTCAGATTTCCTGGAGGAATTTACTACAATCGATTAAGGAACATAGAAGTAAACCTCTAGGGAGAGCATGGTGCTCTGGGGTTTTAGATTAATTAAGCTCATTAAAACAGTTTGGATGGTGTTTTCCAATAAAGTGTAGCTGCTTGCCTGGCTGCTGAAGCAGATGACCATTAAGAAGACAATTTAAAAGGCTGTTCTGCTGACAAATCAAATCCTGTGCAATCTGAAAAGAATTAAAGTTCCAAACCATAAATAATTGCTATCTACACAGACTTGAAAGCAAAAAGAGCTGATGCTCTTCCTGCCTGCCGCTCATGTATACAAAGTCACCAGATGAGATTTCAGTTTCACGAAAATGTTCCTTGCACTAGAAGGTCTTTCTTTTTGCATAGTTATGCTTATTTAAAATATTTAAATGTAATAGATTTTGAAAGTTATTCTCAGTATTTTTTTTAAATATTGTGTGATAATATGAGAATACTCTTACCCTTTTAGACTAAACAGGAACCGAATTATTCCTGCATCTGAGAGACCATTGGATGTTCTCCTGTTCTGTTCAGAAATTGTGACCTGCAGGTGTGCTTCTTTCCTCTCTCCAGTCTCATACATGTATTTCATGTTGTCTTCAGAATATTTTTATATGTATCTTTGATTCTGTGTGATACTTAAATCCGTCTTCTGAAAATCAAATGTCTTCAGGATATTTATTTATAAATTTTAATCTCAAACTATTCTTATGAAACAGTATCCAGGTTTTGATGGAAAAAGCTTTTCTGCGCTTTCTTCTATTTGTGTCGAGGCAGAAAACTGGTAGAAAGGCATGAAGGAAAAGCCAGGTATTTATAGTATCACTGAGTGTAGTCCAGGGCTAGGTGAAATATTTTAATTAATTTTATAAAATTCTGTTTCATCTAAAGCACAAACTTTTTCAATATCAGCACATATTTTTGCATATTTCTTTCCAACAGAATGATTGACCAAATTTCAAATAGCAAAGGAAAAGCTTCTGAGTGCTGGCCAGTTGTCAGTTCATTGGTAGGTCTCAGACCACCATAAGGCAAGGAAAATCAGAATGGAAAAGGAAATAATTTCAAGAAAACCTGTGTTTATGTAAAGGCACGTAGTATGATTCCCGGGGTTGTCCTGTGCAGGGCCAGGAGTTGTGGGTTCCTTCCAAGACTGGATATACTATGATTCTGTGAAAGACGCCTGCTTGTTTTCCAGAAGAAACCTAGTCCCCACAGTGGCAGTTACAGAAAAAAAAGTTATGGGGACATTGACTAGAGCATTGAGGAGTGCACTAAGTAATTTAACTATTGATAGACTTAACATGAGGATCACAGTTGTCTTTAGTGTATGAAGTTAGATAATGTTTTCTTTTCTAAAGTATGTAATAGTAAAATAAATCATTGTATGAGCTCTAGTTTACCCACTGTTTTGTAAACTTTTTGGCAGGGGATTCTACTTTTATTCATTTTACACCATTTGTAAATTTACTTGTTACTCCATCATCATGGCTAGGCTTTGCGAACGAAGATTTGGGAAGGGCTCTACCCACATTTCTTGCAAGCGCGTTATTGGCTAAAAAGGCCAATAAGAGAAAGGCATGTCCGGTTGCAAAAGGCACAGCAGAAAGACTCCTTAGATGGTATATTCTGCAAGGCTCGATTCTTTCAGCGTTGTCTTTTCTCCTCGAGAGTGATCCTGCGTGCTTTCTCAACATCATCATCAGCGTTATAGATGGTCTGTTGTAAAAATGTAGTTGAATTCAGAGCCTCATCTTTTAACTTCTAAACTGCCATGGCATGGGTAAGCAACATATTTTGAACTGTGTGGATCACTGAGACTCAAGCTGTCAGTTTCTGATGAAAACCAAGGCTTTAGTATAAACTGCAAAATCTGAGCTCTGTTCTGCCAACAGGAAAAAGATACATGACCCCACAATTATTTTGTTTGAGTTGGGGGAATTCTGGAGCTGTAATTGTATAAAACACGTTTGGAATTCTAGATGTTCTGCACAGCACCCTTAGCAGTAGATTGGGTAGATTCATCATCCTTACAGTTTAAACAGCACATTTGAAAACCTCTTTCAAAGTCAGGAACTTCAAACCATAATTTAGAAATTTCATGTGTAAACATGGAAATCCCTGCAAACTACCTACAGATTACGAGGTCTGATGAGTTTTGCTTGAATTGAGTCTTTGTGGAGAACAACAGATTGCCAAACCTACTAAAATGAAAAAAAGTAACCCCAATAGTTTTATAAAATTTAAATTATCAAGGCCATTCCTTATGCTTATAAATACAGAAATGAAGTAAAAAGAGTAAATCAGTAATTTTGGAAGTGTTTCATAAAACATCCCAGTGTGAAGATCCTTAGCCTGCTGGGACCAGGGTATACAGCTTGTGTGTGCCTGAATCCACTTCAGGTTCAGGCATCGTTTGAAAGAGACCACTAGCATTATATCTCAAAAGAAATGAAATTAAGTTCATTTCCAAAACTCAATTAAATCTTTTGTTGTTAAAAACCAACAAAGAATTGAGGATGGGCCTAAAATATCACTGGTTTGGTATGCAACTCTTGGCAGTAATTGCTAAAACTTTTTGTATTGGGTGAAGGGAATGGAAAGGGAAATCCTAGAGTGTATTTGTGTAGTGGAAAAGTAGTTAATTATTTAAGAGATTTGAACTGTGATAGGTTCATAGTATGTTTTGAGTCAAACTAGGAATAGGCCAACTAGGTGGGATTAGCAGTTTAAAGGCAACAGAGATTCTTGTCTGTTTATAACACACCCTCTTCTTTAATGTACAGTAGTCTATATAGCACCTTAAAATCTGCTACTTCGTATTAGTCCTGCATGGGTTTTAATATTGGTCCAAGAATGCCACAGACACAAAACTCATCCCTGATGGTAGATACCAAGATCCAGATTCTGCTGCCCATAGTATCTTGTTTACACTAGGTGAGGAGTTACAGGAAATTTGCCATATTTTAATTTGGAAATCCATTTTCATTAAGCACTCTTTTAATATATTTAGCAGTAGTATCTGCTGTGAGCTTTATGCATCAATTCTTTAAAGATATCATGGGGTAGAAGCCAGCTACCTCAGTAAATGTATTGTTTTAGCTGAAGTCTTGTGATGAAAGATGTATTCTGAAGGAATGAAGTTTACAAAGATAATGGGATATGGTACAACCTTGCTTTAATGGTTGGGAGGAGGAAAAGGAGAAAAAATTTATAGTTTGGGACCCAGTGAATTTGAAGACATCATTCTATATAAATTACTTCCTCTCAGATTGCATGGAAATATAAAACAGAGAACGGTAGCAGTGTTCAGCTGACGTACACCTTAAAAGCTTTGCATTTAAGGGGCAAGATGGGGCTCATTTGTTTGTAAATGATTTCCTTCTTTTACCTATCTTAATAGCTTAATGACTGTGTTGTTAATTTAGTTTAAGTTCTACTTTTTTATGAGTTTTCTAACAGAAGTTGACATAAAAGCCTTTGTGGACAGGCTTGATTGGTTCTGTTTCTATAGCAACGTGGGTGAATAGGAGAATGATTTCCTTCAGGAACCTTTCCTAAAAGCTGTTTTGTACCCTATAACGATATCTCTAGATTGCTATCTCTTGTCAGAGGTGAACGGAGATCACATCAAGGGTCAGCTTTGTTCCTTGTGTTTGTAGATTATCCTCTGCAATCAAAAGACCTCATTGCTCTTCTTTTTCTTTGTGGTGCTGAACCAATTCCATTTTCCACTATACACTGATGATAGGAAACTCAGCAAGATCTTTATTTTTTTGAAACATAACAAATAAACTAGGAATAGACCAACTATTGTACTGTATTAAAAGTGTCCTGGCAGCTGCTTTGCGTTCCTGATTTTTCTCTTCAGTTATATATCTATCTGTAAATAATTTACTTTATGCATCTTAGTCTGGGAAAGACTGAAATATTAAATAGTGAGTTGAACAGCTCAGTTCATTTCCGTGCTCTGATTAAGAGAGAGATAGACCTAGTTTAGTATTCTTGATCTTGGGAAGTCCTGAGGCTCAGTATACCTGAGGCTTAGCATATGTATTATATATGTTTTGGTAAAGTGTGAATGTCAGCTACATTAATAGTGTGGTTTTGAACAGAAGACGTACATCACGTTATCTAAGTATCATGTTGGAGAAGTTGATAGCCAAAGACAGTCAAGCAGTTCTTTACGTTGTATTATTTAAAATCACAGTAGTAAAGCTTGCTGATTGTAGTTAATAATGATGAATATGTATCTAATGTCATGTGTTTCCTATCCATAAAGATAATGAAAGATACACTTTTTTTTTACTCTGACCTATGTGAAGGATAATACCTGTTAATAAATAGTGTGTGTTTGTGAATCAAAGTACCTTTCTATCTTTCTCAAACCCTAATTTAAATAAATGTTTTCTAAGAGAGAATTTTATTCTCATAATAAAAGTGGTTTGAAAGTTTCCTTCTTCTGTATAATGATAGGAATGTTTTGTCATTTTTGGTCAGGTTTCTTAAGGTAACAAAATTCCTCTTTGTGTCCTTCTCTACTCCACCTTGGTAATTTTTGATTTTGTTGGCCATATTTGTTCTCAGTGATGCAAGTCTTAAAGACACTTATATTTGCTGTCAGTAGAGGAGAGAGACCAATGTCTGTTCCCTGAAGAGGAAAGGCGGGGTGCTGTTACACATCAGACAATCTCCAAGGAAGGAAAGTTTCTACTAATGAAAGGCGTGGGGATTTTGACTTAAAAATTTCTCTTCCTTTCAAAACTACTGGTTTATTTGCTTGAGGAGAATATATAGCTTTATTTTGGGTGTGTCTATTTTTATTGTTGAAGTAACTTTGATTTGAAAACTGATAGAGATTTTTAATTGTTTAATTGAGAAGATTGAGAAAATTAATATTTTCAAAAGAGGTTAAGAGGTTATTTTTTGGAGTGTCTTTTAAGGATATTGTTAAATAATCATAGTGGTAAACAATGAGAAGTCTTGATAGGAACAGAAGACCTAAAATATATTTTATGCTAGCTGCGCTTTGAGCTTTTCATGGGGAAATTAATTTGTTCCAGAATAGGGCCTAGGGCAAGCTGTTAAGTGCATTAAAAAGACTAATAAATGACAACTGTGGTCCTTGTGGTGGTATCACTGTTTCAGTAGACATAATTGGAAGAAAATCTAGATGCAAAAAATACTAATTTTAGTGAAACTGATTGTTAGTAAGATACTCAAGGAGATCTAGAACCTGTCAAAAAGAACTACAGGCAAGAGGTAGTGGTCAGCATATACAAAAGAAAGATCTGATTAAACGGAGAGTCCGAACAAACTAAATGTTTCTGTATTATCTTAAATATAATTAGTGCTTCCTCCCTGCTATCTTCCCTCCCTTCCTTCTGACTTCACAGAACTTTTTACATTTGGTACGAAATCATTTTAGGCTTTTGTCTGCCTGCACCTACGTTTGTTTTTTTTCCTTTGTATTTTGTCAGGATTTTTTTCCTTTTGCATGTTACCCTTACACCTGTTATCTTAAGCAGCGTGAATGTACTTTATTGTCGTTAAAATATGTGATTTTTAATAGTGTGATACCCTACCAGATAGAGGAAAGATAGGAATAGGTGACTTTGCAATGCCTGTTTATTTAAAAAAACCAGTTATCATATAAAGACAAACATGTGTTGTAGACATCCTGAAACCATGGAAAATATGTGTTACTAGATATCTCCATCTTACCATGGGGCAGGTGAACTTTTTTTCATTGCAGTGCATTACCGTCTTCTTTTCTCCTGGTACATCTCTGGTATGAATTAAAAACATACGTTTTCAGGGTAAAATTTTATGGTGCCATGCTTAAGTGGAATATGGATATACCTACACAGAAAGAAAAGAATCTGCACACCCATTATACAGATAACATTACAGAAATAAACACCCACTGCTTGGTAGGAAGACATGTGTTTATCATATTCAATTGAGCAATGTTTGGAATGCTGAGCATGATGAAATTCATTGACATTCTCACCATAAAGCTGTCATTGCAGCACTGATAGCAGGTGATAGTTCTACAAGCACATGTCAAATCTGTGCTTATCTGTTTTGACATCTGTTGATGGAAGCTCTCTTTTTCTATTTGAGCTGGACAATAACCTTGATATTCCTTGTGAACAGTAAAGGCCCACAACTGTTGTTTTTAGAAGGGTATCTTAGCTTGTGGCTTATACCTGTCATAACAAATTAGCAGATTACAACTGATAATAAGACAAACATTGGCACATTTGAAATAGATCCTCTTACAACATTAATTCTTCAGTTGTTCTGCTCACAGACTATACCTATGAATACAAGAGGAATTTATTAGAACTTTTGATAATTATGTTTTTCCCTTCTCGTCCACCTGCGTTCCTGTTCTGCCCTCTTCCTCCCCATAGTAATCCTTCAGTAGCATCACTTTTCCATTAAATAGAAGTGAGGTTATGGAGTAGTTATGGGAAAAGAATGTTTAGAAACATAACAAGCTTCATTTCTTTTTTTTTAGAACAGGCAGACAGACTCCTTTAGGAGCAAAATGTGGCACCAGCCTGAGGTACACACCAGAAATACTTTCTTTTCCTCCAGTATCCAATGTTGACAATATTACAACATTTTTCAATAACAAAAATACAATTAGAAGTAAATTATTATACCATTTTCAATTGACTCAGCTAAAAGTTTCTTAGCCCAAACTATGCCCCTGCAGTAAGTTACTTTGTTGTTGGTTTTTTTTGCCAGTATTACTTTATACATCTACTGTAATATTACAATGAAAAGTCAGTATAATTGAATGCATTTTTATAATAATTCTATGATGATGGGGGCTAAGTGGCTATTGCTTTCTTTTTTTTTCTTTTTTTCCTTGGCATCAGTTGGCAAGCTATTCCTTTGAAATAAATTAGTGTATAGAAAAAATAGGACTGGAGCATTAGTTAAAAAGATTCTCCCATTACCTTTTAGCAATGAGATGGACGTAGTTGGTGAATTGAATACAACTGATAAAATTAAGGCCTGTGGCAAATAAAAAACTATTTCTGTAGCATCACTAAGATCAAGCAGTGATTTTACAGGCACCATAATCCAAAAAAATCATCTGTTCAGGGCCACCTCAAGTAATTATATCTCCAGATATAATTACTCATTTAGAACATAGTAGTACTTTCTAAATGGTAGTGTAATTCTTTCCTAATTTGTGGTTGCTTTGTTTGTTTGATTATAGTGATTATGATGTTCATTAGTAGCAACTAGTTAGGTGCTGCTGTTTATATCATCAAAAAAACTACAGTGTAAATGTGGTAAAAATTTTAATCTTGAAAAATCTCTTTAGTGTTAGCAGATATTCTTTTAACAAAAGTGTTTCATCATTTTAGCTGCAACTTGATTTTGTGACAGAATTATGGCTGTATTTCCATTTGATTGAGAGTTTCTATTAAAGTACACATACTCAGAAGTTGCAGAGAAATGTAGAGCTTTTTAATTGTAGCACTTTTTAATTGAGTTATGCCATGTTCTTCAGTAGTATTCAAAATGCCCATTTACAAGACTCCTGTTATCAAAGGGCTTATTACTCTGAAAAAGAAATGTGACATTAATGATTGCAGAAGAATAGTTTTGCTATCTGTTCAATAATTTATAATCTCTAAAACTGTGTATGTCGTCCTAAAAAATTAAAATGTTAAGAGCTCTTTCTCCCCAAATTTTGTGTTCTTTCGCCATGAAATTCAAGATTTTTAGATGTGCAAGTCAAAATAATGAATTTAAAGTACTCAGTGTTAGGATGGTGACTACCTCTAATTTTTTTACTGCTTTTTTATTATTAGTTTACTGCTGGTAATTTCCTGATGCCAGCTAGCTATGCTATATAACTTTGTTTTAATTCTTTTTCTTGATTTAACCCCATTCCTTTGGTGTTATTTTTAAATTTTAACCATTAAATGAGCTGTATTTCATACTAAAAATTATTGTTAGTGGTGCTTTCCAACTAACATGTGACAGCACTAAATGATCCTAACAAAAGACAAATAGATCGGAATGTATCTACAAATAGCTAAACTTGATCTAGGTTACTGGGGGAGGGGAAAAAGAAGTTTCTTTTATGACTCTTCAGAAACTGTAAAAAGCCAAGGATTTCTTGTGCTTCTGTAATCCAATTTTACACAACTCTTACTCCTCTTAGATTCTCTACTGTATTGGCCTCTTGCAAGGCTTTCCTTATGCTGAGAACCTGTATTTGAAACCAATTCCCACTGAGGTAGAAGAAACAGCTTCTTGTCTGTATTCACATTTGGTGTTGTCAGTGGAAAACTTCCTGTTAATTCAAGTGGGCTTGATTGGTCCAAATGAAAGAACTGCTTTCAACAGTGTCTGAAACAGTAGGTGTGCTGGAGTAGAAAGCTGGAAAATCATGAGTAATTGTTTACAACAACTCTGAAGAGACGTGTGAATACAGAGAAGTCTGTCTTTAAAAACTTAGAATTTAATTTGACCAAACAGCACAATTAGTTCTTTATGGTGGTCTTATTGCAAAGAATAACAGCTAAATGGCTTTAAAGTGTTATATTTAGATTTTTAGTTATGTCAGAAAATGTAAATGAAATTGTAAATGGAAACCCAAAACCTGCAAATAAAAGGGAAAAAAAATACTGAAAGGGTAACTAAATGATGAACCTTTGGTTCTGTGTAGACCTTGCTGAGAAAATGAGAGGAAGAGATTCTCTTCTAACCCTTGCCCTTGTCTCCAGGCTATAAGTTTTTGCAGGATCAGCCACCAGACTTAATTGTTCCAATACCAACTTTAACTTAATCATATTAACAGGAATCTGCTTGTCATCAAGATTGCCACAGCTACCCTTTCTTGTCTCCACCTCTATCCTTCTTGTCTGCATTTCCACATCCTCTGTGGTTCTTACATTCCAGTAAGAAAATCTATTATTGAGACTTTTTCAATATACAGCTTTAGTGGTAAATAGCTATTATTATCTTGGAGACACCTACCCAGATTATTGCAAAATACAAGCAGTTTTCATGTCTCCCAGGTAGTCCTTGTCCTGGGTGTGTTAGACTTTACTTCACCCAGCAGTGAACATAACGTTAGCACGAAGAGAAAGTCATAACTGAGCCAGAATAAATGATAAACTGTTTTTCCTTTCCTGCATAATTTTTATTCCTAAACAAGCAAGTTTTGTTGGATTCAGCAACAAACTTTCTCCGTGCCTGTAACCTGACTCCAGGCTAAGCTTCTAAGTCCTGTCAAAGTTCTGAAGGTGAATGTTTGACCTCTGCTGACTTTTTCATTTTGTTTTACTCATTCACAAATAGACCTTTTCAGGCCTTGATGTTTCAGAACTTGATCCAGACGCAGCTGGTTTTCTCGGTTCCTGTTGTGTAAAATAAGAATAATAGGATTGCCTGTGACATAGGTGTATAACGTACAATATGTTATTGTTTCTGAATTGCTACCACATGGCAGTATTGAGTATTGATCAGGAAATTAGTAATTCAGGTACTCAGGAAAGAGTTTGAGTGATGTGTAATAAATAAAGCATGAATTCTTGACAATAAAGAGCAGAACACAAATTTGAGCTGATTCCTTTTAAAACATGAGCATAAGTTTGTAATTAATAGGTTGATCTGCTGAGGAGGTACCACTGCTGATCCCTTTAGTTTTGTAAAAACAAGGGCAAATACTTGGCAATTATTAAAGCTGAAAGATGAACAAAGTCTGTATTTGTAAGGAAGACAGGAGTAAAGACAGAAGACTGCTTGTGCAATTCTCCACACAACACACTGAACTTACAGCTGAAATCATATGATAGTATCATCTAAGCACAGTCAAAATATTGTTGCTTGCTTTGTATTTTTCTAGTCCCTTTCAATTCTTGTGTCAGGTATCATAAATATGGACAACTTGTTTCAGTGCCTCACCACCTTCTGAGTAAAGAATTTCTTCCTAACATCTAATCTAAACCTGCCTTCCTTCTGTTTAAAATCATTTCACTATTGCAAGTCCCACAGACTTGTGGCTATTCAGCTGCACCAAGTGATCCCCAACCTCCTCTTCACTTGTACTGGGAGGGACTTCACTCCCCCCACACCTGCCCAGAGGATCAGGAACTTGAGAGCAGTGGGAAGCCTGACTGCCAATGAAGGCAGAGGCAAAGAAGTCATTGAGTACCTCAGCCTTCTCCATATCAGTCACCACCAGCTCAGCCTGCTTGCTTATTGGGAGGGTACGCTCTCCTTGGACTTTCTTTTCTGACTTATAAACTTACAGAATCCCTCCTTCTTGTTATTCATGTCCCTTGACAAGTTCTGTTCCAGATTTTTCTTGTCTTTCCTGACCTCATCCCTGCACGTTTGAACCATATCCCTGTACTCTCCCCACGTCATCTGTCCCTGCTTCCACTGGCTGAGTATTTCTTCCTTACTCCTCAGTTTGAGGAGCAAATCCTTACTTAGCCATGGTGGTTTCCAGCCTGCCTTGCTCAATTTCCTGCACACCAGACTTTTAAGAAAAGTGGCCTTAAAGAGATGACTTAGTTGTATTTGACATATAGTAACATAGAGTGCTTTGGTTTGCGTGGCATGGGAGTACATTGCACATCCTTAGTGATGAATGTATACTTGAAATGCCTGTACATTTTGGTGAATTGTATTTTCTGATTTTTGCTTTTGATTGTCATATTAAGAAAGTGGGAAAAAAAATCAGTAGTTTCGCTGTTTTATCTGAGTTGTATGTTAGGAGAGTACAATCACATTTTTCCAAGAGCAGCCTTAAGTAAATTTTGTGTGATGGTTTCGTTCTCTTCATGGAAACCTCTCATACGGAATGAAAAGGGGAGAGGTTAGAGTCCACCATATAGGACAGGAAAGCAGTTAGGGATTTGGACACTTAGCAGTTAGTTACTTTGCATGTAAAGGTATGCTGCTTGATCTTATATTGGCTCAATGAACCATCCTTAACTCAGACTGGTAGTAGTAGCAATTCATCTGTTGTAGGAAAAATGCCTGATGCTGATATTTGTGGTAATGATTACTGTCACATCAAGGTCGTCATGTTTTTGTCAACAGAATATTTCCATCTCTCTCCACTTCTAAAATGTATTTAATTTTGTCTGTGTTGTCCACTTTTCTAGTATCTTAGATGGTGGTTGGTAAAACACAGAAGAAATATAATGCAGTTGATCCCTGGAACTACTTGTGTGCTTAAGCTTGATCAGATGCATGAGAATCTATTGGGTGTCATTTTTTTTGTCTCTTGCACTGCAGTCTCACCACTGTTTTGGCATGGCATTTGTTGACCCTTCAGTCAATTTCCCCCCCTTCCAAGCAAAAGAGGTCTCTTGAGATTTGCTTTAATCTCCATTTCCTTACTTCTAAACATAAGAGGCCATAGCCGTATTCATGAGTCATGTGAATCTCTTCCTGTGCTTTCCACTGGACTCTTGAACTTTTATGAATATACAAGATGGAGATTTTTTTGTTATTGTCATTCACTTCCTCAGCTCTTTTGGAAAAAAGGTTTAGAGCCAGTGATACATACTATTAAAACAGTGCAGAGTTGAAATTGAGTTGTAGTTTTAAAGACATAAAATGTATTTTGCTTTAAAAAGGGTAAAATGTGAAAAACCAGCACTGTAAGGCTGATATGCTATTTCAAAGGAGGAGGTAACCCTAACAATGGCAACTTGCATTATAGTCTGCTTTATATCTGGAGGGTGGGGGGAAGGAAAAAAAAAGTATGCTGGTCTTCATCCTCATTGTTTTGTAAATATTTCCCATGCTAGCTCTCTCTGTTTTTCTAGAATATTTTTCAAATACTCAAATTTGAGGTGTTTCCTGTATGTTGTTTAGAATGCCTCTTTCCTTGATGATATCTTTTATTTCCAGAATATTCTCCTGATAATCAATTTCCTCTCCTTTTTTTCTTGCATCTCAATTTCCATATGCCCTTCAAATATTTGCAGACTGTAACATCTTCTTTCAATTGTCACTTAGCCAGCTTATAAGCAGCATGCCAATATTTAGCTCTGTGATCTTCTTCCATAAATTTGTCCTTACAGAGCTGCTTATGGTGCTTCTGCCTTTATTTTACTGACTGCTAATTCACCTGCTTATTTTTGTTACTGAACCTAAAGGTGTACTTCTTGTGAAGTGTATGCATCTTTTCGCATATTGTTTTATGCTACTTTTTTCTTTGCCCATACAAAGCAAAACTGTATGGTTTAAATTCATTGCCATAATCCCTGTTAAACTGTATGTTCGCTCTAAATGGATGTGATCTCTCTCCATGCATCTAGCAGCAACATTATTAGGGTATTCTGACTTGGCTTGATTTCATCTAATTTTTTCTTTATTCATTTGGTTTTAATTGTGTGAATAAATCTATATGTTGCTTTTGTTATGTTGGTTTGGGGTTTATAAAAAAAACAATTTCTTACGTTATTTTTTTTCTGCTATTCTGGTGAACTGATGTGAATTTTCACACAGATATATAACCTTATCTTTTGAAATCTCTGAATATAAGACATGCAGAAAGACTGGTTAGCCATCTCTGCATTTCAATTTTCTAGTATTTTCTAAACAATATGCTTTATTAGTAGCAATTTATAGTAAAGTATATGACCATAAAGAGATTTTACAGGTAAGTAGACCTGAATGACTCAGTATCCGGTTTATTTTTAATATGTCTAACTAGCAATTACACACCAGATACCTTCTATTAATTTAATTTTATTAAAGGAATCATGACTATGAGTTAAATAAAGAGTATCTGGGGAAAAGTATAATAGTTATTGGAATCACTTGCCATTAAATAAAAAGTCTTGGTATTTTTGCATAATTCAAATACTTTTGCATTAAGTATAACCTGATTCAAAATCTGATGCAAGATAGTCAATGTGATTTGTTAGATACCAGCCAATAAGAGGGGATGACATATGAAAAAAACTCCAGCAGTATGTTGCTAATTTCCTAGTCTCATTTGGGGAAACTGTCCTCGGTTTCGGGTCATCTATTCCATTTCAGTAAAATATCAACAGTTTTCATAGCTATCCGGTTAAAATTTTGTAAAGAATAACCAGTTTGTTATGTTTCTTTGAAATGGCATTTGATTAGTACATTTTGTTGACACTGAAAACAGGCTGTGTGCCCTCTTTTCCGGTTTTGTCTTGCAAGCAAGTGAATGCAAGTGAGTACTAAAATATAAAAATAATACCGTACAAAGACATTTAAAGCAATAGTGCTTGCAGAACAAAACAAACCTTAGTAGTTTGTTTTCTGCTAGAGAAATATCTTTCAGTAGGGAAATAAACACAATGCAAATAAGTCTCAGTTAATCTCAGTTATTAAAAAATGGAGATTAGTTGAACAAAAATAAAGGTTCTGCCAACCTTTTGCTTTTAAACACCTGTGAGAAAGCTCTTGAGGGTATACTGTATAAATATGGGTTCTGTCACAAGCATGACTTTAAATTTTTCATGAGTTCTGCTTCAAATACTTCTACACTGCAAGCATCTTCAGTGTCTATAATAAGCATATCTCAAAAATAATTTTTATAAACTTGTTACTGCTCATCAATTGACATGTATTTAAGAAAGCAAAATTATTCTCAAAATGCAGAAAATTTTAAAACAGAGATATCCTAGTGAATCATTTGTGAATCATACTTGTTATTATTTCTGATGAACTTTACAGAGCTTTGAACTGTATTGTTTCTCATCATGACCTTAAAATGATGCCTCTTTTTGTTTAAAACTTGATAGCATGGAAAGGTGTCTCTGAACCATGCATACTAGACGTAACAGTCTTATGAACTTTGTAAGACAACTTTTCAGACTATAAGGCTGAAAAGTCTAGTTCTTGTGAGTGTTCTGCTACTGAAGCATTGTTCTGCTGTATACACACCTGTGACTAGCAGGACTTGTGAGACCAGACTTGGAGTACTGCGTTCATTTCTGAGTTCCCCGGTACAGGAAAGACATGGGCAAACTGGAAAGAGTCCAGAAAACAGCCAACTCCCTTACAAAGGAAAGGTTGAGAGCTGGACTGGTTATACTGATGAAAAAAAGGGTTGAGGGATCTTCTTCATGTATACAAATATCTAATAGGAGGGTGTGGAGAAAATGGGGCCAAGCTCTTTTCAATGATATCCAGTGACAGAACAATATCAGTGGTAATTGTCACCACTGATCCTCTTACATTCGTTGTCCACCATCCTGTCATTGGACATCAACTGAAACAATAGGTTCCATCAGAACATCAGGAAACACTTTTTTTACTATGACGATGACTAAGCACTGAGACATGCTGGCCATGTCCTGGGCAGCCTACTGTAGGTGGCCCTGCTGGATCAGGAGTTTGGACCAAATGATTTCCAGAGGTCCCTTCCAATTTAAACCATTTTGTGATTCTGTGGTTAATAAGACAGTAAAAATGTATTGTTTATAACATCAAACATGATTTGACTGCCTTTTCTCAGTCTCCTACAACCAACAAAAATGATAGTGGTAGACACAGATGATTAATAAAATCAGGCTTTTTGTTGAAAGTCTGGGTGAGTTAATGAATCAAGTAGTAAATAATGTGCTCTTGTCCCTCTTGTAATCATCTTGTGATAGATCAGTTGAGCTAAGTAAGTGCACTCAGATCTACTTCAAATCAGCATCAATAAAGACTGTGGCAGTTTATGCTGCAGGATAACAAACTAGGAGATAGTTTCATAGCAATATCGTGTTTTCATTGAACTTTAGTGGGGTGACTGTTTTGCAAATTGATGATAAAATTATACGTGTTCTGCTTTGTTTGGGACTGGCTATTAAAATTTTCTATTTTTATTTGTCACACACACAAAAAGGACATATTTAAAATGAGAAATAAAGCTTGCCCACTTGACTCCAAGACCTGGATATTCTGAAGAGAAACTGAACATTGCAAAATTTAAAGATAAATATTTAAGTTAACGTGATGCTGCAAACAAGTATTCCTAAAGTCTTAGGACACACAGTCTGATATGTGAGAAGTACAGTATTTCCTAGAAAAAAAAAAAAGAGGCATATGAATTAATTTCTGTCTTTCACTTTCAGATGACAGACAGGTATAAAGTCTATAGCTGAGATAATGGGAAGAATCACAACCTCATTACCTGGCAGTATTCTTCCTAATGCAGCCCAGGGTAGTGCTGCCTTGCTTTATGGCAAGGGTAAAAAAATCAGAATTGTTAGTATCGAAATTAACTCTTGGATTGATAGATTTGAGACTTCATCACTCTGTTGAGAAACTTCATGGTTGTTCTAGGCTTTGAATGATAATGCATTTGTGAAAAAAAAAAGAAATACTTTAAGAAAGAAGTAAAATAATTTACCTGATAAATATAGCTATTTGCATTTTGCTTGCTTAATGTTATGTGATTTCAGGCACTGTCTCAAAATTCTAAATCTTTTCCTACTATTGTTGATAAATTACAGACCATACCCAGAATGATAGGCTTCCTTCTTTCACTCTTATGGTTTCCTGCTTGGATTTTCTGTTTCCTTTTTTTTCCTTTTATTCTCTGAAACTCATAATTTTGGTGAGTGATCATTATTCTGCTCCTTTCTTTCACACTTCTTTAGCGAATTGCTTCGCAAGGAGTCCGGCTGTTTGCAGTCAAGGATTGTCTCCTTTATTAGCACTCAGAAGGGGGACCTGGCAGGGTGCAGCATATTTGTACAAGATTCTAGTTTTAGAAAGGTTCTCTCTTGGTCTCCCAGTAATTTGAACCTTGATACGGATCTGGCCTGAAACTGATAGTTAATCTGCGCATGGAAGCTGCAGAAAGCACATAGTACTAGTGAAATAATACAGGTAGCTTGGAAAAGGCGTTTAATGAATACTATTGAACTAACATTCACTCTGTGATTGACCATTATGAAAAACTTGTAATATGTGTAGAAGACATAGTCTTTCTGCAAGGCCAAATTCTTGGCCAGTTCTTCATTCTCCAAGTCTCTAATGGCAGTGTTATCAAAATTAGTGTAAAAATTAAGGAGGGAGAGAGAAGTACTTCTCAAAGCAATTCTTCTCAAATTTATTAGATGTTAGGGCAATTTTAATGTAACTTTGTCAAATAAATAGACAAAAAAAATGTTAAAATGGCAAGGGGAAAGAGAACATATGGGGACACAGCATTCTAGGACGAGTTTTGCAGCTTGCTAGGTCACTCCGCGAGGCATTGTTTAACAAGTTTACTGAACTATCGAATAAGAAAATCAAACAGCACAGACCTGAAAATACTTGCCGTAGTCATGTACGAGTGCAATAGGGAAAAGAACTGGTAATAGGACATATTTACATTTAAGAAATTTGTCACAACAGTATTCAGAATCTAGTGAAAGAGGCTTGGTTTGTATTGAGTCATTACCCAGTTAAAAATAACCTTTCCAGGTCATGTCATTTTGTTTGCCGCAGTGAAATAAGTTTATTTCAGCAGAATGAGGCCATTATTAGCTTGGCAGAGTCCACTTGTCAGAATTTTATGGAGCAGAACACCGTTTGGCTTGGAAATTCAATAAATACTGTAATGTGAGAGGAGTTAAACTCCAAGGGCTGAAGGGGCACGGTGTTGGGAATTTGTCACTAGTGCATTGTTTGACACTTCTGTTGAGAAAATATCAGGATATATGACGAGTGATTATTAAAAATCAGTCAGACATGTCTGTTATGAAACTAGGTGACGTTAACTATATGGACAATATAATTTTTCGATACTGAAGCAGAACAGCAGTATTTTAAAAAGTAAAAGTAAATGCTTTGCACTTCTATTTTTACCTACTTTATCTCTCCTGTATGCCGTTCTTGTAACACTGGGATTAGTGGAGGGATGGTTTAGCATGGTTGGAGAATATCTACAATTAAATGTAATCCAACTATTATTGTTTAAATCAGCATGGGAAAATTTGCTCTGTGCTGTGTATTTGTCTGAAGTGTGGGAGGCTGATTTTCTGTCTCCAGTGGGAGAGGAGTAGGCAAACTAATTGCTCTCCCTGCAAGGTGAAACTATGCAATTCAGTCATGTGATAATTTTAGAGGCAGAGATGAGGTAGTCAGCAAAAATGGTTGGGGTGCCCTCAAGCAATCCAGACTTTCTGCTTGCACTTGGAACACTATCATTTGAAACAACTCTTTTAAAGTATTGCCTGTTCAAACAAAAAGATTACTTCTGGGAAAAAGTGATGGAGTCATTTTAGGTTTCCAGTCCTATACTGTAACATTTATAAACAATGACCTAATTAAGCATTGAAGATATGGTGGAATATTGATTATGCAAAGTCATTCTGTCAAGACTGGATGTTTTTATTAAAGAAATATACATCTGACCTAAGGGAGTCTTGATACTGAAATACTGGTTGAAACGCCATGCTTTGTACTATGCACAAATCAGGTGAAACTGTTTTAAAAATTCTGCCAAGTATTAATATCAGGTAATTTCTAGAAAGTGAAGGAATCCCATGAGGAAGTCAAATGTTGCACCACGGCAAGAAACAGCTATTAACGTATTCTAAATTATATTACCTATCTTTTCTTGAATTTATTAAGTCTCAGCTGTTCAGACTGCTTTCCTTTGTCATCTACCGGTATACTTTCAGAGAGAGTTAAAATTGATGTTACCTATATCATCAATTCATAATAGTTTCTCCCTGGGTAATATGACTGAATCCAAAGAATATACTGTTGTTCGTTTGATCAGAGCACTACCTTCAGTGGGTGTGTTGCAGTTGATACATCTGTATTTACTATTCAGGCATGTGCTTTTCAGACAACTATCCTGAAGATGGTAGTAACTTGTAAATCTAGTTTCAGACGGGCACTGGAACATAGTCTCTGAACTTTATCTTGCTTAGGGTAGGATACATCTCTCTCCTTTGAAAGTTAAGTGTTCTCACATTTACCTTGGAAATAAGAGCATGCCTTGAAGTTACTTATTCTTTTAATTGTACCAGAGAGTTTTGGTAGTCTTAAAATGTGTGTCTAAATGTTGAGACTGGTTAATCATATGTTTTAATTGCAACTTTTTATGTGAATAAAATAGTTTTACAGATGGGTTTCCATATACTCAAACCCCTTCAAATTAGTATGAAATGATTTTATAAAATAAAAAGCAAACACTTTAATGTCCAGATTAATTGCATTTGGTTAGTAGTTAAAACTGTAGTTGGACACAGAACAGGTCATTCACAAATTAGTAATTCCCGGAAGGATTTTTAGCTGGCTAAGATGCGTACACTCATGGTATATGGACAGAGCTTACCAAAAGGATCTGTTCAGTGATATCTGGAAGCAGCAATAAACAAGCATACCAGAATAATTGACACAGTTTACTGACATTTCACAGTTTATATATTGTCATGTCTATATTCGCTTCTGACAGCTGTGCATACTGGTGACTAAAGATACTTTTTTTTTCTGTTCATTCAGTTAGTGCTCTTAGTGTTATTATGACCTTTTGGTTTTTGATTATTACTAAAATTAGAACTTTTAAGTCATAATTTTTAAAGTCATATTACTGCAGAAATTTTAACTAAGTTAACTAGACAAAGGTTTTATAAAGAAAGAATGAATTATGTACACCACGGTATTAAGAAATTATGACTTTATGTGGTGCTGGGTTTTACTGATATTTACAGAATACTTTCTCTTGGATTTAGAATGAAATTTTCTTTGACTGCGTTACTCTTTCCAGCTTCTTCAGCACTAGCAGATATTGTACTTTGATCCAAAGGAAAATCAAGAGTTTAGATTTTTATTTACTTGATCTGTTGGCTTCACATACTACAGTTTTGTGGTTTTTTGGGTTGGTTTGTTGTTTGGTTTTGGGTTTTTTTAAAGGACATTTCATGTCTCAAGGGGAAAAAAAAATCTTGATGTCCTAAGCACGTGGACTGGTTAGGTACTGAAATTATCTGAATATTTTATCCAACCAGTATTGAATTTTTACTCTTTATCAGTAGTATAATAGATCTAGGCTTTTAGAAAAAAAAAAAAAAAACAGCACTAAAACTTGATTAAATACAGGTGTTTCCAGTTGTGGTTTGCAGTGTTCTTCCTAAGCATTCTATTTTGAGATTTTTGGCTACACTAGGTGAGGGTCCTTCTTACATTTATGTCTTCAAGAGCCACCTGCTCGATTTATTTGTTACTGAAAGAGAACTTTGGCAGGTGATCATCTGGGACACTGCTGTTTTGTCTAGAACTGGTAGGAGGGGTGTCGTTTGAAGAGTGGTGCATGTTGCTCAAATAACAGTATTTCTACTATTACTGAGAAGATGAGACCTTACAGTTTCATTATTTCAGCCCTCAGTAGCATTTCTTTTTCTCAGATTGTCAGCAAGTGTTGATGTGGATCCCACTGTAGCAGTAGTTAAAAGAAGTACGGAGAATATGGATGTTAACATTTAATTTCATTTGTAGGTAACACGCCAACAAATGCGGTGCTCTGAATGTGCACTGCTGACTGTGAAGGATGCTGTGAAACGTTT
The DNA here is from genome assembly GCF_003984885.1 of Neopelma chrysocephalum. NCBI lineage: Eukaryota > Metazoa > Chordata > Aves > Passeriformes > Pipridae > Neopelma > Neopelma chrysocephalum. The sequence goes on from NW_020925564.1 coordinate 2,901,075, forward strand.
GCATATGGTTCATTGTTTGTGGCAGCCTTCTTTGTATGGGCTGAAGTAGAGGTATGCTTGACAAAATAGCTTCTCTTGGTGGGGCCGTGGGATATTAAAGGAACAATTGCAGTTATGGTAGAGAGTCTTGATGCACTCTGGAGTGACTTATGGTGACCCATGCCTACATTGTATCAGGTATAAGCAACCAGGAATTTAGGTGTTATTATGCTTTAAACATTCATTATCACCCATATATAACAGTAAAAACTCTACCAATAATTATAATGAAATATTTAATGTATTTTAACAATTGCTCTTTGACTTTATATTCCTTGCATTTTTACTGTTCTATTGTGTGAACTGACACAGCTATTGTTTCATGCATTCATCACTGTGCACTAAATTATTGTCTTGCTCTAAGTAGATGCCTAATTGAAAAAAGCACAGTTCACATTCTTCAACCCAGTAACTTACCCAAATGATTAGGATAAACAACTGTGCCTCTGGATAAGTTGATTTGTTGTTTGACTTTTTTTTCCAATAATTAATTATTTTGATTTCTGTTTCTTGGTATATCTTTTCCTACAGCTTTTCAGACATAATTGAACAGGAACTCTTACTTCCATTGTGCAAATTTAATCATCTAGAGTCACTTAAGTTTCAGATAGTTAATCATTTAAGCATAATATAATATGAAGAAGCAAACCTTTAGGTATCTGTTTATATACTTTTATTTTACAAGGCGTGTGCTATGTGTTGTGTGTCCGTATGTATATCTAGAAGTGTAGATGTATTTATGAGTGCCAGCTGTTTGAATCTGAGAGTCATAACATAACTGATTGTCCATGGTAATGCATTTTTTCCAAACTGCTTTCAAAAGATTTAGCTAAAGAATTTGTAGATTCTCATGGGTCTTAGGACCACCAGGCATTGCTATAGTGGTTTGAAATGCTCTCCCTAGCCAGAAGAATCAGTTGTTTGAAATCAGCGTAAAGAGAGTGAGAGGGAATCCATCTATTTAGACAGAAGTTGGTCTTTTTCACTGAAAATAAATAAAAAGTCATTCTCACCGTTCCTGTAAATCTCACCTTAATCATCCTTTTAATTCATTCCTGGAGCTAGAAGCAGTTATCCACCATTCTGTCACCTGCTTACTACTAGTCTCTGCAAACCTAGTATGTTGCTTTACATCTCTGAAAAGACCATAATTTTCTGTGTTCTTCTTATTTAGCCACTGCTGGATTTAATGAAAGTTTATGGAAGGCATATTCTGAATTTGGAATTAAAGAATTTTACATGGATTGTGAAGACTAATGACATAATTGCATTGATTGACACTGGTACAAGCACCTTTGAGCTTTGTACTGTGTTAGTGCATACTTAGATATAGATGTCTGAAAAGATGTCTAAACACAATCACAACAGAAATGGGGATGAGAAGTGCAAACTTCAGATGTGAAACATGCAGACTGAAAGCACACATGAGAAGCACACGTGATAGTATGCAGAAAAAAAAGTGATTTTAGAACCCTGTCAGGTAGTACTGGCATTAAACCACATTAAAATAAATAATATCAATAAATAATAAATATAATAATTTAGAATTAAAAATATTTTACTTTGGAAAGGAAGACTAAGTTTCATGTTTCGAAATCTACTAGAAAGCTTTTCTTGTATTTTGTCCTCAGAAAGATTTTTTTTAGGTGCTGCAAAAAGCAATACTGTATTGAAGAACCAGGCCTAATATTTGTAATATATATGCATATTTGTATATGTTGGTAGGTTGTCCTTTTAAACTATTCATTCATATACAAAAGATTCCCTTGGTTAGGCTGTTAAAACACTGCTAAAGGAATAAAAAATTTTGACACGCATTCAACCTTGTGGCACACAAACTTTTGCTCACATTAATGGAAATACTCTTGCTTTTGAGTTTAAGTATGTGATGTGTTAGATTGTATCTGAAATAGTTTAGCTGTTTCACAATCAAAGGGAAGCTTTCATTAACTTAAGATATTCGGTTTGTGTCTCCAAATCCAGACTGTGTATATGTTCTCAGAAATTCACAAAGAGAGGGACAAAGAACACTTAAAAACACTTAAAATTGTCTGGTAGATAAAATACTGGAATGGTATATGAAGGTTGACTGAAGTTATGATTAGCAGTAGGACCATCAGTGAAGCGTCCTGATTTTGGTCTTTCACCATTAGGTCATGATGATTTGCAGCATTTCATGTATTGTGATTCTTGGACTTGTACATGAAATCTAACAGACTTAATACTGGAATGTCACTGATCTTAGATATTATCAGAGTCTGTAGATCATTATTCTTCTTCCTACATCAGTTTTGTAAAGTACATCATAGAAGATTAAGAAAATACTGTTTTGGAAATAACAGGATTGGTATTACTGTGCGAAGTTTTGGAATTCATCTAAAAAAGGAGAATTGCCAGCCACCTGGAGTAGTAACTTTTAGAAGTCTGGGTAACTCATGCCTTTCTGAGGACACCCAAATTTTATTGCCGAAATAAGAATTGAATAATACAGGTGTTTTTATATGTGTGTGGTGTTTGCTTGCTGGTGGTAGGTTTTTATTCCCTCCCTGCTGCCCCGGAAAATAATACTGTCATTACTATGATTATTTTTGTAAGGGATCCTGGAACTGCTTGGCTGCCCTTGTATAGCCTCATGATTTGGAACTAGTAAGGTGGTTCAGAACCTGCTTTGGACTCAACCTTCCATTTGCTATAGTTTTGAGAAACTTTCAGTATTCAGAGGAGAAATTCTCTTGACCTGTGTATAGTTTCCTGTTGAAAAGTCAAGACCTTACCCTATTTTCTAGTTCGTGGCATTGTACTAGCAGGGAAAAAACCCCACTTTTTTCGAGTCTTACTGGCTTTGTTGTTGTTGTTGTTTGTTTTGCTTTGTGTGTGTGTGTGTGTGTGTGTGTGTAAAATGAGCTTAGAAACAAGTATAGTGCAGTTTTACTGGGTGAACTTGCTTCTGAAGCAGTTTATTTCCTCCAAGCTGTGTAGTTGAGGCCATCTACACTTCAGATGAGAAGAAACATCATTTGACACCAGACAGACTATTTCAGTTTGATTTTGATTGTTACTCTATCTTTCTAATATTAAATAAATTTTTGGACTTGTTAAATAAAACCTGAAAAAACTTAAGAAAATGTCGAGACAAAACTTTTTAATTTTTGAAAACAGTATTGATACTGCTTTCTCCCAATTTAAGACCAACAGTGACATTAAATTATTAACTGTTATGACTTATGGAGTCTATTGGAGGGTATTTTTTTGTGTGTGGGAAAGTGGATCAGTCTTGCTATAAACTAAATAAATAGCCTTTTAATTTTGCAAGGATAGTACTATTCCATTCTGTTTTACAGAGGGAGGAGAGCATCAGAGAAACTAGCAATTTATCAGGCTAAAATATTGACTTAAAACTAAATTAAGCAAAGCTAATTTTCAACTTTTAAGTATTTATAAATAATTTTGTAGTATGATGAAATATATATATATATATGAAAGGCCTCACTGTTTCCTCTGAAACAGCTACATGAACCATCTCAAAAGACTGCATTGTGGTTATGTGGCAAAATACCAGAATACTTAGCACATTTTACTCACAGCCTTGTTTTTTTCTAATTGATTGATACATTGACAGGTGGTGTTTCAGACCACTTTCTTAGTTTTCTGACAAAATTAGACTTGCTTTTGATTTTTAATTCTGTCCGAGTAGACTACAGATGAGATTGTTCTGTTGATGAGATGTTTGATCTCAGATTTTTTAAGGAAGCATGTAGTGTTTACCAGGAAGTTAGCAGTACTTCAATGCAGACACTGTTAAAATCATTTGGAGCAGACCATTTTACTCCTGTGATTCATCTTTTGTCAATTTTAGTGCGGTCAGATTTCTACTTTTATGGAAGAGTTTCATGTTTGTAGTTAGTGTGTGCTGCTATGAGCAAAACCTGCTAATCCGGGTTTTGACACAAGTGCATATGTTGACTGTTTCTTTCCCGAGATCAGGAAATAGAAAATAGAGCCTATAAGAATCTGCTTTTTACTTGTGATAGAAGCTGGCAACAGTAGATAGAGAATCAAATCTGCAATGGGTGCAAGCAAGTGGCGTGAAATGAAAATTCAGTTCTGTAACTATAGATGAAATTTTTAGACTTTTCCATCAAGTTACTATGAAAACATAATTTAAAAATGGTTTATATTGATATTTAATCTGTTTCTGTTCTAAAAATTGTGTGACTTTTACAGTATCAAAGAGTAGTGGAAGTATATATGATTTAATATGGACTAAAAGACTGCATTTTATTGGGGGCTTGAGGGAGCATGTTTTTTCATTAGTTGCAAACAAATAATTGAAGTTGGCCAGCCAACTGAATTTCATGCTTTCATTTTAGAGCGTAGCCTATTCATTGGATTTTGCATTCAGAATTTTCTTATCTATGTTCTTCAGAGTATAGACAGGATTTTGAATTTTAGAGAGCATGGATGATATTTTAGTCTTTTGCCTTCAATGCTAGTATAATCAAAGCAAGATTAAAAGTAACTTAAATCAAGAGATCATTTTTCTTTTGATTCTGTGATTTATCATTCTAAGAGTAAATCTATATTCTTCACAGTCTAGTTTATTTCAAAGGCATTGAAATTTACTCCAGATAATTCTTGCTGCAGTGTTATGGTTTTAGCAAATAACAAAATCAGGGAAATGCCCAAATGTATTAAAATATATCTCTGTGTTGTAATAAAGGTATGCTGAGATATGTTAAAAATATTTTAAGATTTTCAGTATAAATATTATAATTATTAATAATGTATTAATTTGATATAAATATTTTAGAAGATATCAATAAAACATAATTTTAAAAGGTTGAATGAGCAGCCTTTGGAATTTTACAGGTAATGGTATTGCTTCATGCTCTCTATATTCAGTGTGTCCTTTTTAAAATTTAGAAATACTTTGCACTTTTAGGTTGCTCTATTTTTGCACCAGTTTAGAACTAGGAATGAATTTCTACTTCTTACAGACCTGCAATGGCCAAGATTTATTATCTGAATAATGACTTCTAGAGAATGAGAGCTGTAAAATTTTGCTATCATTCCAGACATTTCAAATGAGACTTATCTCTCATTTTTTTACAAGGAGTAGTAATACCTATTTCTCACAATAGCTCTAATTGATAAAGTTAGACTTAAGCAACTTCAACTCCTCTTTTCAATCAGAAAGAGAATGTTTGCGTGACCTTAGGTCACCTGCATGGTTTTGGAGTATTTTCCTTTTTTAGTTTCACAGAGATTAAGAAAGGGAACATGTTTAAACATTTTTCTTCACTGACTGGGGAACTTATGTGTTTTTACACTGACCTGTAGGAAGAAGCATGCAAAACAAGGAAGGATCATAAGCATTAAGTGAACTGGGAGTTCACCCTTATCGAACAGGGTTCCCTCAGGGATCCTAAGCAACATATTTAGTCGTTATAATAAAAATACTTTATTTAGTTCTTTTTTTAATAATAAATATGTAATCGAAGCAATAAATTTATTTAGTCATTTGTGTTATATGTATAGTATATGTAATAGGTATGTATTTTTTTAAAACTTATATGTCTGTTACATAAACAAAAGTAATTACATATCCATGTAATTAATAGTTTTACAATAGCATTTTTTGAATAATCATTACATATAAAGTAAATAACATGTAGATTTATATACACATTACTTCCATTTCTTGTGTATCCCATCTGCTGTCATGTCGCTCTCTGCTGATAAAAATTCAACAGACCATTTAGGTTCTTTGAAATGAGAACATAGTGGAAGCACTCTGGAGACTCCTTCAGAAAGAACTGCTAACAAAAGCCAGTGCTATGGGTAAGAGGTAGTATTTACCGGATTCAGTCCACTGCAGTTTTCCTTGTTTGAAAGACATGTAATATATCTTTTAAATTTAGCTTTATATCTGCTTTTTTCATCATGTCAAGCTTGGGAAGTGAATATTGTGAACTGAGAATAATTTCTCTGAGACAAGAGTGAGCTCTCTCAGCAGAGCAAACTGCATTATGGTCTGTCATTCACACTTCAAGTAAGTTGAATAATAAACCAGTGATTTTACTGTGACTGAGATGTAGAAGGTTTTGACCCTGAAACAAATGTCTTTTCTGTAGTTGTTTTTTTAAAATTCTATTCTGATGATTTAAGGATGTATAAGTAAATATATCTGCATGTCTGTATAAACATATCTTTATACATAAATATATCTATGTGCAAAGATACAGATTTATCACAGACATATTCTAGGCATCACAAAAATTTTGATTTAATATCTGACTCAAAAGAGAGATGCTGAAATCGCCTTAAGGGAAGGATAAAGTTGCTTTTTCAGTTCCCAGTTCATTAGAAGAGTGATTGAATTGGTGTGCCTGCACTATGACAGGAGAAGGTCTTGCTAATAGATGGGATTTTTTTCCTATTAAAAGGTCTGCAAGAATGTCAGGGGAATAAAAAAGCATGAGTCATTTAAATAGGTTCTGTTGTCAAAAGTCTGATAATTAGTCAGTCTGATAATTCCTGTTTCTTGAAGTACAGATGTGTTGTGTATAGATAACTGTGACGAAGACTGACATCCCCTTTTAGAGTGGATGTCATGTGTTTTCAGGTTGTGGAAATAAGAATTCTCTTACAGATCCATTTTCAAAGGAAGTGACTAGTATTGTAGTACTTAGTTGGATGTCCTCATGGCCTTGCTTAAAGATGGGCTTTTTTTTTCATACAAAGAGCTGCAAACATCACCTAGAAATGAGAGAACTCACCTCCTTTGAGGCAGTGGAGGGATCAATCCATTTACCTCAGAGACTTAAACATGAAAATTTGTTTTAATGTTTACTGACCTTGCTGTGACTAAGTGGAATATTGTGTGTCTTAGATTCATTCGCTTAGGATTAGGATCTGGTATATCTATGATACTGAGTCAGGAAAGAACCCTTTTTGGGAGTATTTATGTGTTTTCTGTTTGCTCATGATTGCAGATCCGTTCATTAGTAAGCCATAACTCACTTTACTTCCACGGGTTAGCTGCAAAGTGATGGCATAGGAGTAGACACAGCTGTATGTATGCAGTTGAATATTCCTACAGAAAAGTAGCATACTTGTTCTGTGTGCTGGTATTTTGCTCTCTAACATAGACATTGCTTCCAACGTAAATTCACAGTTCTCCATCTCCGCTTTTCTAAAATACATTTTTAAATGTGCCTAATTTCTGAGGGATTTCAGTGTCTAAGGCCTCTTGGGTATCGCTGTGAAGCAAGATAGGAACCACTGAGGATGATAGCCATGACTATCTAGTTAAAGGTCTACTTAAGAGAAAACAAAATGTGAAGCAGAAGAGTTCTCAGCATATTATTTTTTTATTATACCTCTGTAATAACACAGCTGCAGAACATTGAAAATATAATAGAATTGTTCAAGTAATTTAAATAATATTTAAAAAAATGGAAAAGTGAGTAATAATGCAAAATACCAATACATTCTATGTGAGAGTCAGGATTGCAGGAATTATTGTAGTGAATTTGTTCATGATACATTGCTTCTCTTTGCCTATTGGAAGAGGTTTAATAAAAAACAGCAGAACATTTATTTGAACTAATTTCAGAAAGAGTTGCATTTCAGTTAGCATTTATCTGTTGCTAGATATTAAATGAAATTCTAAATCAAATGGCTGTTTGGACTATTGTGTAGATGTGCTTATTCGAGATCTCAACTACAGAAATAAAGGCAACTTCATAGAAAAAATGAACAAATTGATTACACAAAATATGAACAAGTTGATTACACCAACACATTCTAATACATTGCTGAATCCACTGACAAGGTGTAAAGTGAACTCTTTGTAGATAAATTGAAGCCGTTCTCCAAAATTTATTGTAACTTTTGGTATGTTAATAAATAAGTATAGATCTGTATTCTAGATCCCAAGAGGTCTCTGACACAAATACTGGTGGATGTTTGGACTGGAAATTTGGGGCTTCCATTACACCGTTTAAAATAAAATCGTTTGATGTGGAAGCATCTATCTAGTAGTACAGTAGTTGTGACATGATTAAATTAATTTATCTACGGTGCTTATGTCCTGGGCTAAAGATTATACTAAAAAAAGAAAAAAAAAGAAGAGGTGCATTAGTTAAAAGGTAAAAATAGTGATTCATATTTATTTGATGCTTAAAGGAACTGACTTGCAAAAAATAAAAGTAATGCTTGAATCAAAATCTTTTGGTTTTGATTCCAGAGTCTTTAAAAAAGGAAGATGCAGCAGTGACACGATTTGTGGAGTAGTCCTGGGTTCTGCAGGACTAATAACTAGGAAATTACTGTGATGTCAAATTTCTAACATAGGGTACGGTAATAGGCTGCACATTGTGGAGTTCAAAAAAAGCATGATAGACTCATCTATAGGTACCTAAGCAAGACCGCCTTTTTGGATTTTATATTCTGTTTAATTTAAGGTACAAAAAATATCTACTTTCTTCCTCTCCTGTATCTGTCTAAACAAGCATCTTTAACCTTGTGCTGGCAGCAGTGGTCAATCTCTTGAATAAAGAGATTAGGGCTGAGGAGTTGTGGTTCTGGTAATCGAGGTTAGAGATTGCTTGGAATATATCCCTGTACTTTTTCATTTAATCCCATTGTTTCTGTTATTCCAATTTATAAATAAATAAATTCGTAATTCTCCTGTCAATTTTCCTGCACTCCTAGCACCTGAGGTGAATAAGCCATACAAACTAACATATCAACTCAACAGCTGAATAAGTTTCTTCAGCAGAAAACCTCTTTTAAAATTGATGGCTTGCTGCAGTATGCAGAGCACTAAGGAAAGGAAATATTTATAGTTTTTTCTCCTGACTTCTGACCATTGAAATTAAAAGCACTTCCCCCAACCCCTCAGTTGCAGTTAAATCTCAGGAAAAAATGAGTTGCTTTTCTTGGCAGAAATTGGTTTTAATGACATTAAGATGATGTTATACTTAAGACAGAGTCTGAAGCATTAGCCCAAACTTAGACATGCTGCTAAAATTTTTTTGGCCTTTTTACATATGCTACTAAACTTATGCAACAATATCCATATTGTTCGCAGGGGTTTGTTTGTTTTGTTTTGATTTGTTTTGTTTTTACAACTAAGAAGTATGGTTGGGAAGTGTTTTGAAAAAGGTTTCTGTTGACTAACGACAAGGTCCCAAAGTCATTCACATCTGTATATTTCAAATGAGGCTTTTCAAAATATTGAAAAATTGGTTACAGCTGGCTGCACACCCTGATGGCTGAAAATAAAACTCCCATACCAGTCATAACTAGCAATTCAATTTAACTTATGCACAGTGAGAGCAACAAAACACAGTTTCTTTCCAAAGAGGTGGCAGTGCAGTCAGAACTTCTACATCTGCCTTTCATGCACTGATAATTAAAAAATATCAAAACAAAATCCCTAACTGGAAAATACACCCTCCCTTTATAATTATCTATTTCAAAGCTGTAATCGAGCATTTCATTATAGAGATGCTAATCAATCCAGAACAATACTCCTGGGAGAGCACACACACCCCAAGATGTAACGGGTATAATAGAAATGCTGCAGAAACTTTATTGGGTTACAATAGTTGCTCAAGCATTTCTATTGTGAAAGATGAAACTCCCACAAGTGCCTTGCAGTGTTCCATGTGGAACGTCAGACTCATCTTCTAGACTTCAGATGTATTGAAAAAATAGATACTTTGTTATCAGTATAAATAAGCAGAATGCATTCATTAACAAACAAACAAAAAACAAACAAAAAAGAGAAACATTTTTATTCATCTAGGCAGATTCTTAGGTAAAACTAATGACTGGTGGTAAAGGAAACCAAAACAGATATTGTCTTTCTTGATTATGTTTTAGGTTTTGATTTTAAATTAATTAATGTATCATAATTTGAAGCATCCTCTAAAATTTATTGTAGAGGTTTTATCTCTGTGGGATAATGAAAACACTCCAGCAGAAATATCTGAGCCCTGAATAACCACTGCCATTTACAGCCCTCTTTCGTGGTGTAATGTGCACAGCTTTGTGATTTCTGCAAAAGACTGATAGCCCCAACGTTGTGCTTCATGTGGAGTTTGAGTATCTCTGCTACATGGGTGACATCTTTCTGTAGAAGGGAGAACAGAAACTTTTTTCTGCCTGTGTTTGGAAAATGATGTTGTGGTAACATGGATGCTAATGATGCTAATGCATACAAGTCAATAAAGTTATATGGCACATTTTCTCCAAGTATTATAAATAATTTTATTTCATGTTCTAAAAGAGAATTAATGTAAGCTGAGTCTTTAAAAGTCTTGAAATACTTTAGTGCAACTGTCTGAAGGCTTAAAGTTACTGTGTGCTTCTGTGGTGTTAGCATATGGTATTTTGTACTTTGTTATCTGGTACAGAGCATGAGGGTAAAATTCTAAAATGTGTTTTGATAGACACCTGTATGAACTCTTTAATATTTCATTAGACTAAATATTTCCTGAGTTTCATTAGTAATAAACTATTTCTCTAGTTTCATTGTTCCTTAGTTTCATTTCATCATGACTAAATAAAAATACTGTGTAGTTGAAGATTAGGGTCTTTATTTAGTTTGAGTCTCATTGGAGTATGTTTAGAAGCTACTACTTTCCACCTGTAAATTCTACAACTGAAAAAGCAGAAGGCAGAGGGGAAAAGTAGAAGTTCTGGAAGTCTTTGCACATGAGGCACATGTCTAAAAGGCAGATAGGTTGTCTCTTCTACCTTTTGATACATATTTGAACTCTGCAAATCAGTCCTTTTTGTAATTGTGTGTGTGTGCCTGTGTGTATGTTCTTAAACATGTTGGGCTTTGCTGGTTGTTAAATGCATTGCTTTGTCTTATATGTATATGTATTTTTTTTATTCCTTCTAATGCTCAGATCATAAAAGATACTCAAAATTTGAATGACAGAGAGCCATAATCCAAACCACCATCTTTTGTGTTTTCTCAACTAGGTATTTTTTTATCAAAGGTGACAAACATAATTAGGATAATAATGTTCCTTTTGTGTCATATCCTCAATCCGTTTCTTTTTTAGACTGTTCATGTAGGAGACAAACTATCAGTAGTGGCTGCAGTGTAGTTATTTCACCAGTTTAATCTTGAGCAACATTTTTTCTCTGATTTGTCTTGCTAATTTGAGAAGGAAGATATAACAGATTGCCTGTTTCAGAAATTGTGTCACGTTGATAAGTAGTGAGAGAGGTAATTGAGTATATATATAAGCCAATAGTGTGTAGGAAGTTTTTTAGCAGGATGAAACTGCTCCACTGTATGGTTAGGAAAACAATTTTTGCTAAATATGGCATCACCGCTATAATATTGTGGAGGACATACATGCCCTGTCCATGCCACAGTGTACTATAAATATGTATGGTATATGTGTTGCAAAGATATTTCCATACCTGTATACCGTAGAGATCAGATTTAATTTTTCTCATACCCTTTATGGAAATAGTGTTTAATTTGGTGGGTAGTGCATATTCTCACTTTCTTACTGAAAACTGGCAAAAAAGATGCTGCAAAATAAGCTGAAGGTTACACAATGTCAGTATGCAATTAAAAATTGGGTTAGAAATTATCAGCTTGTTGCTAAGACCAGCATGCTTGTGAGTAAGGTCACAGCTAGTTTTTCTTTAATATCATCAGCCCATAAAAGATGAGTGCTTGGGAAGGTGTTGCAGGACTTAAATTTGAAAAATTCTTGCTGAAATGTTTCCTGAGAAGGATGTGAAACCAGTGAACTATGGACTATACATAATATATTTGAATCTATTCTGGTACTCTATAATAGAGCTGTAAGAGGATGAACCACAGGTCTAACAGGGATTTCTTTTTAGTAGCACATTATTTTGACTAAGACATTTGAGTACCAAGTTGCCTGGGCAAAACAATGTGAGTGAAAGCTCTTGGTATAGAAGTTCCACAATTTGCAAGCACAGAGAATACATTAAAATCAAAATAAGAAAAGAGTGTATGTGTACTAACAAATGTTTTGTATAATCTCAGATTGTTAGGTTGTTTAATGTTTAGTAATAGATTTCCCAATGGAAATCTTTTGTCAATCTCAGTTTGCTTTCACCAGATCAAATACAAGAAGTCTGTGGAGATACGGCCTTTCTGCTTCTCACCTTACATTTGAAGGGGTTTGTGGTATAGGTTCTGTGAAGCACCTGAAGTGCCACTTTAAGTGGCCATACTAAGTCACTCATTTCTACTAATTGCAGATAAATCTGTAGTAGGTAATGAAGTCTGCAAAGGAAAATATGTTTTGAACTGTGCTGTCTGCCCCTGCTGATAATTTTATGATTTTATTTGGTAACAAAACTGGCTTGTCAACATTATGACATTGGTTTGGTGTCTAAAACTGTACTAAGTGGCACTTTCCTTAATAAGAAAACTTCCATCAGTAAAATATATGTAGGTTTTTGTTGACTTTTAACTCTTTTTTTCAGAGTTTATAACATTACATTTACTTTTTCTTAGAGTGTAGTAAAAAGTGGTGTATGTTACAAAGATAATTTGTAGTTCTCATCTCTTTTGCAAAAGACCTGTGGACAACCACGCATAGTTATGCCATATCTTAGTGTGGGAAATGCATCGTGCTGCTATTGCTTCAGGGAGTTTTTGTACTTTATTATCAAATAATTTTATAATGCCAACTACTTTTGAAAAATAACCATTTCAGCTCTCCATCTCTTCCTCTAATACAATTGTATTGCCATCAGCAACATTATAATAAAGTGCAGTCAGGCTAAACTAGCTGCAGCTGGATTACTGTCCTGTGTGTACTGCAAATTCACTGTCTCAGTCAGTCATGCTTCAATCTGATTAGCCAACAAGTATATTGGATAGTATTGAAACAAAACTATAAAGTGAAAAGGAAAAAGAAAAGCCATAAAAGAAGAAATTACAGAAAAGAGAGAAAAGATGCATGGCAATATTGAAGTCAGATTTGACCTGTTAGCTTCAAACTTGCAAATATATTTCTACCTTTATTTTAGTATCTGCAATAGCCAGTATGCTTCAACCATGCCTGATCCTAAAGGAGAAGCATAATCTGAATTTTTCATATTTTCCCTGCTGAAAAAGACACAGAAAAGACAAAATTTTTCTGAAAATAAGTCAACTCTTTAGATACAGTCTATGTCATGTGTATAGCAGTGGAGCTCCAGAATCGTTCTCGTTGGTAGGTCATCCAGGTACCTAGCTGTGGGAGGAAGCAAGCTCACTAAAAGATGCTACCTCTGACAGTAACTGTGGTCCCGGAATTTGGCTGCTCATGGTACAATCTAGCTGCTCTAACCAGTCACGCTTTGGGACTGCTGGGATCATCTACTTGAAAGCTGGTTTTGGAGCCCCTTTTCCTGGGAGTGTCTGAGGAGTGTGTGGCATACGGCACATTGGCTCCGTGAATGTTTTAGTATGTGGCTCACATGCTCATAGGTTTAGCCTTTCCTTAGAGGTGATAGCTGCACAGCTCTACTGTTGTTCAAGTAATGTAACAGACAGCCGAAGGAGACTTTAACAAACTGTCTATGACAGATACCCATTTTTTGTTACTTTGAAACAAACAAATAAGACAAAAATCTGTCTGTAAATGTTTTTACATAAACCATAGTCATTGTATTGTTCTTAAGTCAGACTTTGGAGGCAAACAATTCACAGAATCATAGGATCTAAAAGAATTTGTGTTGGAAAAGAACTTTGAGTGCAACCATTAATGTAGAACTAGGTCCACCACTGAACTGTGTCCGTAAGCACATTGTCTACATATCCTTTAAATATCTCCAGGAGTGGTGAATCAACCACTTCCCAGGGCAGACTGTTCAAATACTTAGCTACTCTTTCAGTGAAGAAATTTTTCCTACTATACTAAGCCTCCCCTGGCATAGCTCAAGAGAGTTTCCTCTTGTTGTATCACTTTTCACTTGAGAGAAGAGACCAATCCCCACCTGGATACAGTCTTCTCTCAGGTAGATGCAGAGAATGATAAGGTCACCTTAGAGTTTCCTTTTCTCTAGGCTGAACAACCTCAGCTGCTCCTCACAGGATGTGTGCTCCAGACCCTTCATCAGCTTCATTGCCCTTCTCTGGACTCACTCCGGCACCTCAAGGTCTTTCTTTGAGTTGAGGGACCCAAAACTGAACGCAGGATTTGAGGTGCGGCCTCAGCAGTGTTGACCACAGGGGAACAATCACTTCCCTAGTTTTGCTGGCCACACTGTTGCTGATACGGGCCAGGAAGCCATTCGCATTCTTGGCCACTTGGCCATGCTGCTGATCATGTTCAGCTGCTGTCAACCAGCACCTCTAGGTCCTTTTTCACTGGGCAGCTTTCCAACTACTCTGCCCCCGGCCTGTAGTGCTGCCTGGGGTTATTGTGGCTAAAGTATGGTACCTGGCACTTGGCTTTGTTGAACGTCGTGCCATTGTTCTTGGCCCATCAATGCAGTCTGTCCAGATCCCTCTGCAGAGCCTTCCTACCCTCCAGTAGATCAACAATTGCACCTAAACTTGGTGTTGTCTGCGAATTCACTAAGGGCAGACTCAACCCCCTCATCCAGATCATCATGAAAGATATTGAATAGGACTGACCCAGTACTGATCCCTGGGGGGTACCACTAATGACCTGATAATTCTACACACCTTTTTATGGATTTAACCCTCTTTCTCTTCTGTGGTTGAAGAGAGTATAATAACACAGATTAACCTGCTCTTCTTTTTTCCCCTTTCTGTCTTTTTGTCTGCCTTTCTGTCTTCCTGTCTTTTTTTAACAAGTTTCAGAATAGAGTTTACTTTCTGTAATTTCTCATATGTGCAAAGTTGGAGATGGACTATTGCAGGCTAACCATAGTTAGGTAATTTACAGGAGTCAAGACTAGGGTATTGGCAGAGTTTGTGTTTCAAACAAGAAGTCAGTCTTAGTAGAAGATATTTCATTTGTCCATGCAGCCTGTTATCTGCAGCTTTGTATCATGATTTAAATTATTATGATAGATTCTTAACAACATATTGCTGTAATATCTATTGACAGATAACATTGTGTGCTTTTCTCACATAGCAAGGCTTATTTCCAGCTCAGGACTTCAACCATTGCCAGCACAATGCTTTTTTCTTGAGCCATTATTTGGGAGGAACAAAGTTAAGAAGTTATACAGTGTTCTAATGAGTTGTTTCTGCACCATGAATAAGAAAAGTTCTTAGGACTTGCAGAAGTGATTAAGATGGCAGAAGTGACTAAGCATTGAGATACCTGACAACTTACAAATGAGTATTTTAATTCATGATTTGGAATGTGACTGAGGCTGTTTAAAGATCAGGCTAGGCAAGGTTTTCTGTATATGGTTTAAGATTACATATAAACATGATTATTTTTGTAAATAAATGTGAACTTTAAAACAACTTCCTACATGAGAAAAACATCCCAGTGGTGTGCTTTTAAGGTACTTTGCTGTCATTGAGTTGATTTATTCACTAAACAGTTTCATTTATTTCTCTGGTTATTGAAAATCCATTTTCTATTTTGCATGTAACAGAAGAATCCTTGTTGAAGTCCAAAATAGAATTACAGTGTAGAATCAGATATATTAAGTTGTTCAATGTAAGCAAAATTCTACCTATCACTGCAACTCATTTGTGCTTTTATAGTGATGTAGTTCAAAGGCCTGCATGACGTCAGAAACTTACTGTTCTAGGATGGGTGTTAACTCCTGTTGGAATAACTGTAACAGGGAAATTCAGGAATGATAGAAGAGCATTAAGGGTGTATTATTATCCAAAGATTTATAAGATTAAACTTTGGAACAC
The DNA here is from genome assembly GCF_003984885.1 of Neopelma chrysocephalum. Lineage (NCBI taxonomy): Eukaryota > Metazoa > Chordata > Aves > Passeriformes > Pipridae > Neopelma > Neopelma chrysocephalum. The sequence continues at coordinate 2,916,973 of NW_020925564.1, forward strand.
TCAGCATAGCTTTCTTTAAAGTTTCCTTAATCGTGTGTTTGCATTTTGGCTTTTTAAAGAATAAAAACGTAATGAAACATGGCATATTTCCAGAAGGTCAACTATGAAAACTTTTATCTGTTTTAATCAATAAAAGAGCAAGCAAAATGTTGAACATCTGACAGTTGCCCTCATTGCTTTGGAAAATACATTTAATTCTCTTTAAAAGATATTGTTTTACCCAGAGGTATTTCTGAATTGATTTTGATTATAGAGCTTATAAGCATTAATTTTATGCATTATTTCCTATTCTTTCTAGTAATGATTCAGCTATCAATCAGGTTTTTGCAGCCAAGATTTGTCCGTAAAGTCTGTTTATTTTCTTCTTTAAGGAGGGATCTTTGTTGATATGCGAATATATGAAGTATTTACACTTCTTCCATGACTAGTTCCAGTAATATTTTTAATTTGTTTTTCATATCTCTTCTCTTGCATTTTTCTGGTATTAGAAATCTGTAGCTTGGACATGGATGTAATTTAGGGTTGTGGGTGTGATGAATGAAATGTAGAAACAGATTTCAATGCAGTCTCCTGTTATAATCTTTGTTGCCAGGTATTCTTAGAGAAACATTGGTTTTTGGTTTGTTTTTTTTTTAATATAAGGGAAAATATAGAGGCTTTCTATGGGAAGAACTTGGGGCTAAACAGAGATGACCATTAATTAAAATCCAAACAATTCAAAACTTCAGAAAAGTTGATCAAGAAATCTTGTTTGTGTAATAGCACAAGTGAGCTCTCATACCTTCACAATCTTTTTTTTCCAAAATATCAAAAAAAAAAGTCACTGTTTGTGTTTTTTTCCCGTGTGCATCCCTACCTCTGCTATGAGTTCTTTTTCATTTGTGTCTTTTCTGAGACCTCTTGTTTGTTGTGCTGAATTTCTGCATTATCAAGCATTTACATGCACATGCAGGCATGGTAAAACAAGCAGAAAAATAAAATTAGTATTTACTTTTTTTTTACTTTTGGTTCTAAGATTTGCCTCTAGGTGTGCATTTCCTGTAACTGTCTTGAAGCAAGGACCATCTCCTGAGTACTGGGGTAGCACCTAAAAGATTATTTTTACTACTAAAATAAACAGACAGCAAGGAAGCGTTCTGGTGTTCAAATGTTTCATTCACCCAGTTGATCCCTTTGAGGATAATTGTTGCAGGTGCCCATGCCCAGGTACTATCATCTGCTGTGCTCATACTGAGGAGAATTCTTTTTTGTGTCTGCATTGAACACTGGGAAGCTGCACATCTGCACTTTTACTGATCCTATTAATAGATAATACTAATCAGGAAAAATCTATCCTCTTACTTACTTGCATGTTATTGTTAGATATACTACCTAGTTTCATAGATAACTCTTTTAGACAGATTGGAAGAGTCATTTTTGATTATTTAACAGCAGTTATGCAGTACTTATCCTAAAATTAGACTAGCTTTTATTAAAGCTTCACAAAGAGAGTTTTGTTTTTTTTTTAAATAGCTGTTGATCTCTCTGTAGTCATTGTGATCTCCAAGGAGAAACCCCATCTTTCTGTACCTGGGTACAGTGTGAATGTTTTAACAGGGTCTGCTAAGAGAGGACCTCACTCTGGATTAATTCTGCAAGGGAATTATTGGTCGTCTGATGACAAGGCTAGTATAACCCGGTGCTGCAAATGCCATTTGTGTTTTCACTGTCTTTGGTACCCCACACTGAATGTCACAAACCACTGGGGTCAGGAGGAAAGAGAAAAGAGAAGGAATTACATCATTTAATAATTAATAAGGCCTTAGATGAGCATTTCGCTTTGGAACTATAAAGGTGGCTTCATTTAAAATTTGATAGTTGTCCTGATAATTACATTTAGTCCTTGTAAGGAATTGCATCTCCAAGTCAGTTTGCACAAATAAGCCAAGTACAGACATACATACAACATGATTATTAATGTCAGTGTTTATACAGTTGTCAGTAGTAGGATCCCTGTCTGAAGGTTGGGTGTTTTTGTAGGTAAAGCTGAGGCAGACTTGTATGGAGAACCTTGATAGCACCTGAATGTCTCTTGGCTTACTTCTTTCTAGTGTTATCAGCTCATCATCTGCATACCTCCATTAACAGTGTATCTTCAACTCACTTAAAAGAAAAATTACTCACCTGCTGTCTTTATTCAGGTGCTTCTGTTTGTTTGACCTAAAATACTAGAAGTTTGCTGTGGAGGCCTAAGCAGGCGAAGAGGGAAGACAACCGGCAAAGGGTCTCCTAGAAACTTTAGTGTGTTTATCAGGTTAGCTAAAGCCATGACAATCAGAAGCATCAAAGAAACGAAGTACTGAGGGCTTTCATTTTTATGATCTGACTGATAATGGATATTACCTTCAAAGCAGAGACAATGAGCGCAGTATTCCCAAGTGGTTGTATGTGCATTTAGAATGAGAGAATGGAATGGGTTTTTTATTAAAAAAACCCACCTTTTTCTTCTCAACCTTTTAGTTGCCAGGTTTTGTGATACATCCCCTCCTTTGCTGCTCTTAGAGGATAAATGCATATTCACATATCAAGATCATGAGATTTTTAAAATTCTTCCTTTTTCCCCAAGCAGGCAATATTTTTTCTGTTAGACACCACATTTAATATTTTGGCAGTAGACTTGAAATGTATGAAAATAATCTCCAGTGACCCATTAAAAGACTGTTGTGTAAAACAAGTACCTTTGCGGTCACCATTTTTGTCCCCTTCTCTGCTCCTCTTATTAATTATCAGTGTTATTTCCTCTGCTCTTTCTCCCCTAAAAGTACTTAGTTCCATTCACCTTCACACATCAGCTAGTGTGTTTGTGTGCTAATGAAAAGATAGTTTGGTTCATAAGTGAGCTGCCTCGGGGCTCAGGGCTCCCCTGTAACTCCTGCAGTCCAGAAGAAGCAAAATCTAAATCACCTCTTCCTTGAAAGTACATTTCATACGACTGCATCTTTGTGATAGCATTGGAATCATTACATAGCAGTTGGCTCTGATACAGAGCACAGACACAAATTGAGTCCGACAGGACTGGTGTCTCATGGACTTTGCTGTCATTTGAAATGCTGGCATGAAGATGGTAGCGATGAAAGGGGGGAGCTGGTGCCTTTAGCATTTTGCTATGAAGATTTCTTAGGCTGGTATTTTTTGATGGCAGTAGCTGATACAAATGATAGTTTTACAAAAGAGATTCATAACGGGTAGATTTCTACCAGCTGCTCATGTCTTTTCTTCCTTGAGTAAATTCTTTTGAGCATTGCACTGTACTGAAGATGGGCTTTTTATGCCACCCACAAATCTGTAAGATCTATTTAGTGGAATGATAATTACTATACTTTTTTCTCTACCTTCTTAGTTTTTGTCTTTACTGCATGGAAAACACTTGTGTAGTAATGAAGAAGGTAGTATTAAACTGACAAAGCTTATATGTTGCAGATCCTTCAGAAGGTATGATTGCATTTCATGTTATTTTAGTGACAATGTCAGGCTGTTTAGGGATATGTCTAGTATTACCTGTCTGAGGGGAAAATATTTTTATATTCCTTAATTTCTGTTAGTGTGGCAAATTCGGACAGGAATGAGACATTGTTTTTCAAGTCAGATGCTTGAGCTGTAGTGCTCCCAGTATATCATATTCAATTGTGCATCATAATAAACGAAATGAATTGAATTGGAATATCAGCTCTTTATTCAGTGCTGGATTTCTGATTTTCTTTTAGGCATAATTCAGAAAATCATGACAGGAATTTTAACCTTTGAAAGTTGTTGAACTATGCAATATGCTAGTAACACCTCATGAAGCAGATTTTTCTGTGTTATTCTTACCAAATGCCAGGGCATCAACTCCTAGTATTGTCTTTGCATGTGGATTTATTATGGATCTTTAATCCACTTTGATTCCCTTCTTGCAACATGAGTGTTCCAGTGATGTATTATATCTAAACTTCATCAACATGATCAGTTCCTGTGGTTCAGAAGGTGCTGTTGAATACAACTAAAGAATCAGGATGTGACAGATGCTTGATTATGGTGGTAAAGGTGCACTGAGAAATACTTTGGAACAGTGCTAACATATACTGTACGTTGTATAAAAGTACTGTACTGACATATATCAGTAGCCTGAAATGGATTGTGTTTCTTTTTCCTTTTGCCTTACCGTTCTGTCTTTTAAAATTTTATTGCCTCAAATTGTGAATGCTTAGGAAAAAAAAACCCAAAACCTCTGTCCTATTCTTTCTAATTCTATTTTTATCTTTTCACAGGCTCTGAAAATACTTCATCTGAAATTTCAGACCGGACAGACTCGCAGTGGCTTCTAAGCCAGTGAGAACAAGGCTGCTAAAGCATGCTGGTGCCAAGTTGTCGGATGATGCACGTAGTCAGGCCAATGGTGGTGCTCCTGTGCTTGCTACTGTATGCTGATGCTGAAAGTAAGCTTATTATTCATTTCGGCTTAGGTTCTGGCCACGATGAATAGTTTTGTTTTCAGCTGGTGGTTACTAAGAGTCTAGGAATGAGTTTCCTTTTGAGTAATTCTTAAAAAACTGTGAGGTCCTCTCTAGATCACAACCAGTGTTTGAAAAGGATTGCTTATGCGACTTCCGTACAATTTCTCTTCTTAATTCTCCTTTTCTTAAGCATCTAATGGTTCATGCTAAGATGGTGGAGGCCATTGCCACAAAGTTACATAGTCAAAACAGAGACCAAACTTGATTACCAGACATTAGTCAAATACCTTAAAGACATCTGTCATTCTTTGAATAACTGTTTCTTTACTTTGGTTAAAAAAAATCCCACTCCCAATTAATATCCAATCCAATTAAAATTCCAGTTCCTTTGTAACTGCCACAACAGCTGTTCTAATGTATTATTTCCGACAGCTGTCACAGAGTACAGTATCCAAACAAATCAAGCAGAACTGACAACTTAGTGGCTGGCCTAAACCTGTGACAGTTTAGTGAGGAAAGGCATCTATGTTTACTTGTATTTAGGGGAAACTGTTGGATTTTGATCAATTAGTTCATCTATTAATGGGAAGATAATATCTTCTTTTTAATTAGGAAATCATTAGGTCTGCCTTGTTTACATGTGTTCCTTCTCTCAGCTGTCCTATGGCTTCTTGCAGAAGTAATGTGCAAATGTGAAAAGCCATTTGCTTTCCACCTGTTGATCTGCAGGTTTACTGCAAGCTAACTGTTATGTTTGCTACAAGCTGACTTAATATTCACTTGATTGAGGGATATTTTTTCTATTGAATCTTCCAGACTATATGCAGATACATGATCAATCGATAACTTTGTTCTAGCTCTATATTTAGAGGACTTCTGTGTTTTATCACACCCACGTTAGGAAGGAACATAGAATAAAAGAAATAGTGTTAGTAACGTTGAATGAATCAGTTCTCAGTAAATGTGTATTGAAGAGTTCCTAATCACTCCACTTATTGCCTGTGCTCTAGGTATACTGAGTTACAGCAATAAAATAGATACAAAACCTTTTTCGTTTCATGCATAATAAGACTTCCATCTTTTTAAGTGTAGCTATATGAAAGTGAAGTAAATGGGGGAAAAAAAGGACAAAACATACATGTTTTTTCAGTACTGGCAGCTGAGATTCTTTGGCCCCTTTCCAGATAGATAATGACCAGCTGGGATGATTGTGTCTAAGGTGAAGCCAAGGACATTTTAACACTTTAGCCAGCAAATGATTAATTGGGAAGTGGGCCCATATGTTGGATGGTTTTGCAGTTGTTGTGTTCCACTTATTTTAAAAGTTGTAAGATGCGCAAAAATCACCTTTTGTGAGCGTTACTCTCAGAATGAGACTATGATTCTGAAGTATTTAATATGCACAGGCTTTTAAATTGCTTAGATAATTATATACGTACATACAAATGGTATACATTATATGGCACAAATTAAATTGTGTATCATGTATGTGTTTATGGGACTCCACTTAATATTGCATTTTTATTGTGAGTTGTAAATTAATGTTATTGTATTTTACCATTTTCTTTGAGAGTCACAGTAGAGTCACACACCATACTTTATTTGGAAGATATGCTGAATCTCCACAGACATATTTATTTTATGGCCTGAGTGAGAGGTAGGACAGCATTCATGAGCCTTCTATTTGTAGAAATACAGAAAGATGTGTCTTCTTCCATGATTAGCCCTTCTCACTTGAAGAAAAATTCCTGCTGTGCTGGAGTTGGTCTGCCCTCTGCTCTTGCAGATACTTTTGCTTCTCTTTGTATAGCTCTTTCTAAAAGGGTCCCAGACCCTACTTTTGTCTAGTGCTCTTCTTGAACTTCTTCACAAAGAGTGGCAGGACCATGTTACTTCCTTTTAGTGGGGAGAGGACACAGAAGGTGAGACAAAGGAAAGAAAATAGTTGTCAATTTTTTTCCTCTATCACCATGTAAAGGCAGGCCATACCATCCTTTTTTTTTTCTAATAATTTTTCTTTTGCTAACATCAAGGTACTGCAGAAGAAAAGGTATATCCTGACATTGAAACTGCATTGTACACTTTCTAGAGTAATTCCAAATGGGTAAGGAACTCCTACTCTTCCAGTCTCACTGTGAAATCACTGTGAGTGGGATCCAAGTAGCAATCTGGCTTAATGCTGTTGAAGAGGTAGCCCTTAGAACTTTTCTGTTTACATGCGACCTTCACAAGCTGAGGGAGGGAATGAGGTATCTTTGTTTTGTGAAACACCCCAACCTCTGAAATGTGGTGGCATGGGCTGATAAACTCTCCTGTAGTCACTTCTTCAAGGGATACAGGATGGAAGTCCAGCTTCCCTGGTGGACTAGATGATTGCGGTGTGCCATTTAATGTGTGCAAACAATATTTGATTCTTACTGTTTATATGGAAACTAAACTTATGCTTGACTGAGCAAAGTAAGCTAAACTGAAAGGTGCTAGAATTACCTTAGCTCTTTTACCTTTTGTTGTTAGTAATATGAAGTGTTACTTGTAAGGATTAGAAGTGAAAAATCTCAAGAATCGTGAGGTTTTAGAGCCCTCTTTTATGTTTGGTATTTGTAGCTTCTGTGCACACTGAGAAGGAGGAAAACACGCTTTAGCTGAGGAAAGAAAATGTTTGTCTTCTTTTTTTGGAACTGCAATCTGCTAGTTTACAGTATTTTTCTTTGGGTGCCTTCTTCTCAGTGGTGTAGATGGCAACCATGTTAAGGCAATGCTTCACCACATCTACTGAGATATTAGTAATATAGCTTTGTTTATCACAAGAAAAGTATGTTTTTCATATTTTTTAAGAGAACTAGCAGAAGAGTAACTTTCTAGAAGCTTTCTGCAGGTATGTCTGTTTGATAACAAGAAACATGTATGTTTCAGAGACTCATACTGACTATTTCTTTACAAACTGTCTAACATGGTATACTATTACCTCCTTATGACCTTGCCAAATGTCAAGTTAATCACTGAGCTCGAAGAAATATATGAAATTCAAAATGCTTCTAAAAGGGATACTCCTGGTCTTTCCTAGTATCCTAGTTTTGAAAATTAGGAGTCTCATTTGTATTAATAGAATAAAATATTTTTCTGCAGATAGACCTTCTGCATTTTAGTAATTAAGTTCATTTCTTGTGCATCCTGTTCCTTTTCCACCCTGAGAAAGACCTGATCACTAGCATTTCAAAATTCTCTGCTGCATTCCGGTTGTTTTCTCTATTTAATGCTTTTCCTTCATTCTTGGTTACATAGTTTCTGCTCTGATAATTTTCTTTTGATACTTCTTTTGAGATGCTGTTTTAGAAGAGAAGCGACAATTCTTTCTTCCTTCAGCAGAAGTGTTTGCAGTTGACTATACAAGGGCAAACAGAAATACTAACCGCAGACAATACGTTTGTTGTATATTGCTTCCATTCCCAGTTGTTTAAAATGTTAATAATGCTTAGTTTTCTCTCTAGCTGCTAATGCATAGCTGTTTTCTCTACGCCGGGATCATGAAGGGCTAAAATAGTTCTGACAGGACAGTGATTACAGATAACAGATGTTGGGGTGATCGAGACAAATTCTTATTGAAATAGGATCTAAAGACAGTAGTTTAGTATTGGTGAAACCAATTTTTCCTCTATAGTTTTTCGTTTTCTACTTGATTTTTTTTCATTTTGCTTTTTAAGGAACACCTGTGCTTTTCCCTGCCTCTCTTTCCCTTTAAAAAAATTTTATGTTCTTCAACAAACTGAAACACATTCATGCAGTCCACATTGAAATTTTGTTTCTAAGCAGTTGTCTACAACACTAAACTACCCTAGACAGATCTTTCAAAGTAATTAACTTATAGAAAGCAATTATAGTAAGTCTTGCAAGTGGACATACATGGTTTATACAAAAAAACCCCAAACAACCTATTCTAAAATAGGTTGCACATGTGCCCTTGGTAACTAGGATTAAATTTGTTTCATATTAGATTTATATTTAAACTCCAACATCTTTGAACAGATAATTTAAATTATTGCATTTAATTAGTAGCAAGAAAAATCCAAAGATCAAATATTTCTGTTCTTTGTCAGTATTTTTTTGTATTTTGTTTAAGATGCATCCCTTTGTTTACATTGCTCTTTCTTTCAATAATGGCGATGTATGCAGGAGAGTTGAAATATGGAGCTTTTTTGGGGGGAAAAAAAAAGCTTCCAATTTTATGTTCTTTTTTTAAGGATTTTTTATATGCTCTCTTCAGTTCAACCTTAGGACATTTTTCAGTTGATTTGATGAAAATTCGTATATTCTACTGTGAGAGTAATTTTATATTGCACTTGTTAAATATAATATTAACATATGTCAAGTAGATTATCCATCAGTTCTCAAAAGTTTTAGTTTTAGGGAAAAATGGGACAGCTAGTTATAACAAACCAGTCCATATGTATTCATTTTGCTCTGCAGCAAAGTGAAGCATTTGGAATAAATATGATAGTTGAGATGAAGTTGAGATGAAGAATCAGGAAAAGCGAAAACATTGTGTGATAATTCCAAACCTACCAACCTAGCTGTAGAAACTACAGGTAATACAGCATAAACCAGGGTTTATCCAACCCTTATTTTTCAAGTTTTTACACTGAAGAAAATTTTATTAATTAACTACCACCATATCTGTTTTACTGCTGCAGATTATTAAAAGCAAAATTGTGAGCTGCTTCAGGAATAAAATTGTTCTGTTCACATAATTGTTAAAAACGTGTATCTGTACATAACCAAATATTTTGAATGTAATATGAACAAAAGATTTGTGTGTTATTTTGTAAAGTGTAGAGTAAGAATTAACAGGGTTTTGAAGAACAACTGGAGAATGGTTCTTTGTTCATCTCTGCAGCTTTGAAGATTAATGCTGTGTCTCTTTCACAACTGTTGTTAATTTAGGTAGTTGGTGGCCCCTGCCTCCCAAAACCAGAGCAGTGAACAGAGATGAGTTCTGGGCTCTGGAGTTCTGAGAAGCCTTAAAGCTTTGGCAGTTCTGCCTGTAGGTGACTGTAGAGGCAATGAAGTTCCCCCAAGTGTGAAAGCCTTACATCTTTTGAATTTTCTGGAGCGTAAAACAGAGTCAGAAAATCCAGGCTCTCCAATCTTTCCAGACACCAAGAAATTTAGATAAGGGAACTGTATTTTAATGGCCTTATAGAGTTGGAAAAACCCACATTATTTAGATTAATGTTGTCTTTTAACAGAAAGTGTTTCTGGAAAAACTACAGTATGGGTAGTTATCTCACTGTGTATAAATTCCTGCAGCATCAGTAATGACCACTGGCAGATAAAGGAATGTGGGTCATTAATATTCCTGTGTCAGAACTGGCGCTGAACTCCAGTGTGTCTGTCTGCTAGATTGCTTAAGAACATGTCTATATACTTTAAAAGTTTACTAGAAGTACATATCATAGTCTTGATATAGGGAAATTCTTAGGGAAAAAGAGAGAAGAAACAGCAATATAAAAATTTTAGATTGTTTTAGGTTATATTCGCGCAGTAGAACAACTGCTGTGGTTCAAAGTATTTTTACCCCCTGTCTGAGGTTTAACCGTCACTGGCTGAAATGGAGATAGAATCTTGAGTAACAGCGTCTGCTTCAGTAGTGAATTTCTGACAACATCTTTAGCAAATTATAAATATCTGAACATGTGTAGGAAGATCAGCATTTGTTGTTGTCCACCCTGTCTTTCAGTAAACTCCCTCCCCCCAAAGTAACTGATGTATAGGGTCTTTCTGTCTTAAGTAGTGTCTGCTCGAAGCACTATTTGTTCAAAATAGTTAAGTAAATATTTTTTAATTTAATCCTTTCAAATTTTTGTGAATATGCACAGTTTTTTAAATTAATTTTTGTTGGTGCAAACTAAATTAATTTGACTGCTTCCTTCTAAAGGTAGCAATGTGAAGCATAAAGTTACATTTTGACTTTAAATTGCTATAAAATAGGTTTAAACGTAAAGTTGTGTGCAAATTGCTACTGTGGCTTTCACTGAATCAAACAAAACTGTAGGGTACGTGTTACAAGAGAAATGACTGTAGAATTGATGATTACAGAGTTCATGTTGTAGAACTGAATATATTCATAAAAGACAAAATTTGAAATTACTCATACAAGGAGAAATAAATGTGTGGCATATGGTCATTTCAGTTTACAAGAAATTCTGGGACATGACTGTAAACAACACTTTGGACATGGTCTTGCTGTGCAAAATAGTAGCAAATAACAGAATTTCACAATGCATACCACATTCTCAAGTTCCTTACAAAAACTAAATTTTGAGAGCCTTTTGAGGCTTTTTTCAGGAAGAGAATTCAAGAGAAGTTTAAAATGTGTTATATTGGGATAGAAATTCTTCCCCTAAATATGTCTGTGAAACTTAAGGGGATAGAGTTTTTGTTCCAGTTTCTACTTAAGAGCTGATTTTTAAATTAGTTTGTAAAGCTCTCTGTGCTTTCTATTTCAGTAGCAGCATATGGATGGAAGAGAGCTTCCACTGCTGTTGATTTTATTTTGGCACATGTTTATTTTGGCAGAAACAACAAGGGAAAGCAACAAGAAATTTATTCTGGCGGTGAGGGTTAATGAGGTATGGGCATTCCAGGACAGTTCCACCTGGGTCATCTTTTTCCTCAAATGATTTCACATACACTTCAGAAAAATCTATAAAATAATTGTTGAGAACATTGGGAGGTAATGTCTGGATTAGAAAGAGAAATAGTCAATTGGTCTCCTGTTCTAGTAAAACAGCACACATTTTAACAACAAGAAGGAGAGTAGTATCTTTAAATGTAATTATTCTGAAAACTGGATTTTTTTGATGTAAAAAAGTTCCTTGTGTTTAGATGAGGCTGTAGGGTCTGACATCTTTTGAGTGAAAAGCAAGGGTAGGATGAATGGGATTAGAAAGACAACCCTACATATATGGTCTTAGTGAGGATAATAATGCAGTGTGAATCTAGTCCTGGTTTCTCATTCTAAAATGTTTGGTGTCAAACTGGAGAAAATACAAGGAAAAGAAAAACATAGATTCAGGATTAGGAAAATGCTTTATCATCTTTGGTAATAAGTTTGTTTATAAAACTGAAGGCTTATTTCAGCTGATAGATACATATTTTCTTCTGAGAAAATGGAGATTGTAATAGATGATTTTGCTCAAAAAATTTGAAAAGAATTTAATCGTAATCTCGTAGCTCGTTTGGGACAATTACATTGTAACTACTGTAGCAGAGTCCTTAAATGTCAGTTTGCTACTATATATCTGAATATTCTCAGATTCAGATTTGATGCATTTTATAGACAGTAAACAAGGTTCTAGACTCATTACAGAACTGACAAGGAGAATTCAGGGGTTTATGTTGTTGTTGAGGTTTTTTTCTTTTTTAATGTAAAAGAACAAGTATTAAATCTATGGGTAATTCTATCTGAGGAAATAAGGGAGAGGAGGAGATTACTGGAAATTGTATAAACTTTAGTACATCCACGTCTTTCGTACTAGAATACAGTCTGATATACCTATCTCAAGAAAATACAACTGGATGAGATAAGATGCCTACAGTGACAACTGAAATGGTCCAGGGGACGGAACAACTGCCACATGAGAAGGGACTGAGAAGGCTGAGGCTCTACCATGTTCAAGAAGAGATTATGTAGGTGGGTTGTGGGGATTGCAACTGAGTTCTGCAAAATTCTGAGGGTAGAGAATAGAGTGAAAACAGAATGGATATCCACCTACCCATAATAATAGAACTGTGGTGTTTAGGGAATTTAGTAGAAGACTGAATAAAAGCAGTAAAAGATGGAATTTACTCTTGGATTTTGTGGAGGCAGACAGTATCTATAGTTTTAAAGAACTTTAAAAGTCTGTGTACAGTAGGTCTGCAAATTAGTACTAAAAGAACAAACAGGAATTCCAGCTTTAATATGCTGAGGCATATGAAGAGAATGGACCTCACAAAAATTGCTCAGGCTAATGTGCCCTGATAGCACCTTCTCTTGACAGTGCTGGAGAGTGGTGGCAGACTACAAAGACTTAGTGTGTCCTAATAAGGCATTTGCTTTGTGGTCTTAGACTCAGAAATACATAATGAACAGGCATTGTTCACTACTGTTTAGCCATGCCATAATTTTTCCAGAAAAGCTGATATGGAGATTTGTGTATCTCACTATATCACAAATATATCACAATTTGATATAATTGAAAACTAGGAAGTGAAGTGAAAGGCAATGGCAAGCATTTAAGCAAATGCATTTTATAATATTGGAAAATGACAACTTGACTGTTACAGTTGGCAGAGAACACATGTATGCCAGCTCTGTGTGTGTGTGTGTGTTGCTGTGGGGCAGGAGGCACAAGGATTACAATTATTTTACAGGATGTGTTCTGATGCTTTACAGTTCACAGGTGAAGTACATTAGTGGAAAATCCTAGTTACTGTTTTTTTCCTTTTTTATAAACCTTCAGCTCCAGACATACTGTTCATATTAAGAAGTGTAACATGTTCACTGACCTTTTCCAATATCTGTGGTCTGATGAAAGTGACTTAAAGGTTGTAACATCTTAAAGATGTATGCATCCTAAAAAATTAGAGGTAAACTGCAACTCAGAAAGATCCTACAACATCTCAGGAAGATGACATTTTATCTACTCATAAGTCCAGCTTTTAAGATGAAATGGATAAGATTTTTCTTTAAAATATGAACAGTATACAGTTGCTTTTAAAATCAAATATCTCATAAAGAATTAATTTAAATTACTTTAAAATAATTTGCAATTTGCAGTGCACTAATTAAAGATAAATTTATTATTAAAGACATTTATTAAAATTTTAAGTTAATTGAACATGATTCTTTTAGATTGATTATTTGCATTTTACTTAGCGGTTCAGTGTTGGTTTTTACTCATGAATTATTGACTTATAAAAACAGTACAATAAAATGAAGTACTTTGGAGACTCATAAGTATAATGGTGTGGATAACATGAATATGTTAAAAATAGCTTTTAGTTTTAGGTGAAAAATCTGAGGGATTTTCCCATGGCAGAAAGTCTCTAGAAAACTTTTCTCAGTTATATACTATTTGACAGTAGCTCAGTACCTACACAGAGTAGGAGCTCATTTGGTGTCTTGAAAACCTTGTGACATTTCATGATTGATCTCAATTTAGATAACTGGTAGGTTATGTATAGACAGTTGAACAGCAGCTAAAGCCTTGATAAACCTGATTCTTAATCTTTCTGGATTTTTCATGCATCAAGTGTAGGATACAAAATAAAAAAAAAGGAACATTTCTTCTCAAAGCGATATAACTTACATTTACTGCTAAATACTAATAAATACATTTCGAATGCTCTTTCAATTTTCTGCTTCATTTTTTCCTTCTGAATAAATGTAAATATGTGACAAGATTTTTAACTAAACTTGCCCATGAATTTGTGTATTTGATTTTGAATTACAGAAGTTGGAATATGTGAATAAAATTTGTAGATTTTATTTATATGAAAATATTAGAACTTCCAGCCAAATTATTCTCATTTCCCCACGTGCAGCAGGATGGCTTGATTTGTCTACCCTTTTAAAAGCCAGAAAAGTCCATCTTTTGTCTGGAATGCATCAAACCTTCCTTTCAGTATGGCATAGACCAGTATTTTTGCATGGGTTCCTTTCTAATATGTGCACTTGTTTAATTGAGAGTTTATAAATGCCTGTGTTAAAATATATTCATTTCTGCCACTGAGCAGATCTGCCAAGTCTTAGGCTCTGATTTTTTTGTGTGTGCATTTTTTCTTATCTTTGAGTACATAGTTCAGTGTCTTATTGCAAAATACACTTTAACCTTGGGGGAAAACATGCACTACTCTCAGACTATGAAGATCAAGAGTTTGGATTTCTTTGATGTTAATAGATCTGTCATGTCTTTCCATTTTACAAAGAAAGCATTTGAAGGATCAGTGAGAGTAAAAAAAAGGGTCTCTAATTTAAGAGGATCAGATCTACACCTCTCAGTTTTTAGTGTGTCAAATGTGTGGCCCTTAAAATCTTTCTCATATCAGCAAGCCAAAATTTTTCTAATTACATATTAGTATTTTCTTAATTGTATTGCTGTTTACTTCTTAGGTGGTGAACAGAACGTAAAACTGCAACTGCAAGTTTTATGTAGAAACACTTCTGCTAGAGCTATCAATATCTTGAAACAGAAAGGGCTACTATCTCTTGTGCGTAGGTCAATCTCAAAAATAATATTTCTTCGACATCTGACGATAGGCAAGAGGAGGATCTATATGGAGACTGTCTTCAAAGGAGTATTGTTTCTTATGTTTTTTTCTTCAGAGTCACCCTGGTACCTGATCCGAAGCTAACTTTTAGGACATAGATTAATAATCCTGATTTGTATTTCTTTACCTTACTTAAGTATATTCAGACAGTACAGATAAATTTTAATAGCTTTCATATTTTCTTTTTGAGGAAAAAAGTTATTAAGGTAGTCAAGCACTTCTTGCTCTTTGGGAGAATACTTCTAGGAAAGTGCAGGGCAGGTGGTGCACAGTTTGAAGGAAAGCTGATGCCTTTCACCATACAGTAATACTACAGCCACCAGGATGTCATAAATAAAGACCAATTATTTTAGAAGGCTACTGTAATTTGTTTCCAAGAACTGATTCAGAAAAAAAAAGGTAATATTTCATACCATATGTTGATTTCATGTATACTCAAATGCTTTGAAATTGGTTTTAGAAAAGATCTTCAGCTCCGAGAAAAATATTTCAGTGATACTAATTTCTGATTGCAACAGTAAATAATTCTTTCAGGGGAAGTTATACTCTAATATTTTTTCCCCTTTAGAATGCAGACATGGTCCAAAAAGACATTTAACATAGAAATGATTTAAAGGTGAATAAAAAATGAAATCACAAATGGCATTTAACTGTAGATTTTATTTTAGGGTACTTTAAATATCACCACTCTAGTATTTATCTCTTAATGCTCCTATGTAAAAACTTTTAAAGGTATGTGGAGAATTTCTCTGATAGTTAATGCATTTTCCTTTTTCTGACAAAATACCCTAAGTTGCACAAAGTCAGCAGAATTTATGGTCTTAAAATAGTGTTGATTCTCTGGTAACCTTTTTTTTGTCACAATCTGAGTACTCAGCCCCAAGTTCTGCATGACCTTTAGGGCAACAGGTGTACTGTCCCTACATCCGCAGTACTGGGTGATTTTTCGCTTACAATCTGTGGCCCAGTTTCCTTCAGGCAGAGCTGGAGTGTATTTTGACTGGAGAAAAGGGAGATATTTTCTGCTTTCAGAAGACATTCTTTTTGCTCTGACGACGTACTCTTCTGCTGGCCTGGGTGGAATGCAGAAGGATTGCTGTGTACCTGCAGAGCCCAGCAACATGCCATGCCTCAACTTCACCACAGTTATGTTTTGTACCAGAGGGTAATACCAATCTTTCAGCTGTGCTGTGCTGTTAGTGAAACAATTCAGATTTCCTATATCCTTCTTTTACCCTTTCTACCTCTTCCTGTGCTTTTCTTTTCCACTTCAGCTGGTTTTATTCTTTCTCCTGCTAGCTTCCTCAGTCCTCTCCTAATGTCAAAAATAAGCATCAGTTTTCATAAATGTCCATGAAATCTGGTACAGAAATGTTGTCAATCTTGCATCACTAGGTAGAAACAAAGCTGGAGCAGCCATGTGGGAATAATAGACTGAAAAATTCACCAAAGAAATTTCATTTAAGTTGCAGAACCTCATTAGAGGTCAGTAAAGTAGCATTGCAACAAAAGGCTTAAGCAGTAGGCTCTTTGCTTTCCTCACATGCAAATGGGAATGCTTTCTCACATTTTTTTCTGATTTTTGATATTTTACTTGACCAGAATGTTACCAGAAATCAAAAAGATCCTTTTGGTGGTAACTGTGTTGTACGATCGGACAGGCAGTCAAACAGACAAGACTTTTTTTCTTCCGATCTTTCAGTACTTTCAATGAAAAAAGGGTGATCTCTAATTAATGGCACAAAAAGAAGCCAAACTCTAATTTTTCATCTGTCTAGACTAGATAGACCTTTTCAAAAGGAAATGTAATTGTGCACAGGTATTCTATTTCTTTCCTTATGTTAAAAAAAAAGAAATTATTCTGCAAAGAATTTTAAGAATTGTCATTTTGCTAAACTGTAACATATTTTCCCAGTTTACTAAACTATGGGATCTGTAGAATTGTTATTATGGCAACGTTTTGTTTTGTTTGTTTTTTTTTTCTTCTCTGCATTCTTTTTTTTTAATTTTAATGCAACCTCTATGTTTCATTGATTCTGTTGCAATTTTTCTCATACTTAAGTATCATGTCCTTCACAAACTCTCTGTAAGAAGAATGTAGTTCTCAGGGTCCTATCCTAAAAATAGGAAGTTTGGATAAACCTAATTGATCGTAGACTTGCTGTTGTTCATTATCTTAATTAGGCTATTAAATGATTGGCACTTATCCCTTACTAACAAACAATAAAGCTTAGTGCTTTCCTGCTTGATCCCCTAAGACCTGCATGCAGTTCTTCATGCACTTCTTCATTTATGGCAGTTGTGCTGTCAAGAGGCATGAAGTCAGTGCACAGCAGTCCAACATGAACAGCAGTCGGAAGGGGTTAATCGAGCCCATTATTATGCTTTCAGACAAACTACATCTTATGTGTGTCTCCTCACTGAAAAATGAGAGACAATACCAAGCTAACTGTAGCTAATTAATGCTGGATAGTGAACCATGTAACTGAGTTCATTGTAGAGATCTGACTGGATTTTTTAACAATTAATTTTCATTGCTCATGGGTTTGTGTAGGTCTTTTTTTTGTGGACGCATATTTCAATAAAAGTATTTTGGGTGCATAATGGTTAATATTTTGCTTTGATAATACCAGATTGGACATTGACCTGTCCATATTCTGAATAATAATTTTGAATCTGTGTGCCAAATTCAGTGATTGAAAATTTGTTTCTAGTACTTTTGGTCAGATAGCACTGTATCAGTTAATACTATATCAGCTAATATTGTATGAGCTAGTACTGCTTAAACAACTCTTCAGCTCATACTGAACACCTAGAAATGAATCAAAATAGTGATCTGTTGAAAACTATATCATTGGCAGTGGCTGATTTCTCAGGCTTACATGACAGAGTTGGCAATTTTATTTCAAGCAATATATCTAAGATATTAGGAAAAATTTCTTCACCAAAAGGGTTATCAAGCACTGTAACAGGCTGTCCAGGGAAGTGATTGGGTCATCATCCTTGGGAGTATTTAACTGATGTGTAGATGTGGCACTTAGGAATATAATTTGTGGTGTACTTGTCAGTGTTGGGTTAAGTTTTAGACTCATTGTTCTTAGTGTCTTTTCCAACCTAAATGATTCTGTGATTCTATCCTGGAAGCTTCTTGGAAATAAAGCAGTTCATGAGTTTTGGAGACTTCTTGCTAAAATTCTAACAACTGTTCCATTAGTCTATGTCTGAATATTCACAGTAACCTTTCTTTGCATTTCCTCGGGGATTCATTTGTATATACTTCAGATTGACATTCACCCTTAGGTTCATTAGGGAAGTAAAATGAAAATGGAGAATTTCTTATATATGTTTCTTTAAGTAATATACTTTATCAAAGCTGTGCACAAAGTACTGTTTCAAGGGACCTGGGCAGATTAGAGAAATGGACTGACAGGAACCTCCTGAGGTTCAAGAAAGGAAAGTGGCAAGCCCTGCACCTGGGGAGGTGCAACCCCTTGCACACTGGAGTCTGACCAGCTGGAAAAACAGCCTGACGGAAAAGGTCCTAGGGGTTCTGGTTGACAAAAAGTTGACATAAATCAGTGATGTGACCTTGTGGGAAAGAAGGCCAATATCTTCCAGGAACAAGATGATGCCTCTCTACTACTCAGCACTGGTAAGGTGCATCTGGGCTGCTGGGTCCACTGTTAGGCTTCTCAATACAAGAGAGACATGGACATGCTGGAGTGAGTCTATTGAAGGCCCCCAAAGGCAGTGACGGGTTTGAAACATTGTTCATACAAAGAGAAGTCGAGAGCAGGAACTGTTTAGCCTGGTAAGAGAAGGCTGAGTCAGATCTTGTCCATGAATATATAAATACATGGTAGTAGGCTGTGAAAATGTGGAGCCATACTTCTTCTGGGTGAAATCCTGCACAACTTAAATCAATTGGAAAAATCCTATTAAAATTATAGAGTCTGGGACTTACACCTTCCTCTAAATTCACGCTGTGTGGAACACTTCATCAGAGTTCCAAAGGCACAAAAGCTATAAAAGCTAAATAGGTATCAGTTAAAAAGTAAGACATAGTGCATGCTCAGTACATACCAGTACTAAGTTTTAACCAGGCTATTGAAACTCCATTTAATCAAAATCCATACTATTTGAACAGTGCTTTTAGTGTTTTATTTTCTCAAGTATCTGTGTTGTAAACCAATAGATTAAAAAGTTGGTATAATTCACTACTTTACTGAAGTAAATATGCCGTGATTTCAATGAATAGAAATTGTATAATGCACAGAGTACATTCTGGTTTTAGTTGCCTGGACTTGTTCTAATAGTGGAAAAAAAAATGTGTATATTTTTATATTTGAGTATATATTTTCCTACTGAATGTCAGGCAAAACAAACTTTTCATTTCAAACCAGATTTATTTTAAATCGTGAATTGATTTTTGTTAATATATCTGCGTTTATTTTTTACTTCACTGATTTGCTAATGAAGTTTCTGACATAAGAAAGAATAATATTTAAAGGTGGGTGACTGTACCTAATTATTTTAGTTGTACAGCATTCTGTTGTAAAAATTGCTTAAAATGAATTGAAGGAAAGCTCTAAGGTTCTATTGTTTATGGGTTTTATGTATGAAGAAGCATAATCAGCAGGTCAAGGGAGGTGATTTTCACCTTTCACTGTGTTCTTGTGAGACCTCACCTGGAGTACTGTGTCCAACGCAGTGTCCCCCAGCATACAAATAACACAGACCTGTTGGAGCAAGTCCAGAGGAGGGCCACGAAGATGGTCAGAGGGCTGGGGCAGCTCTCTTACAAAGACAAACTGAAAGTGTTGGGGCCATTCAGCCTGGAAAAGGGAAGGTTCCAGGCAGACCTCGGACCTGCCTTCCAGGACCTAAAGCAGGGGGGCTACAAGAAGGCTGGAGAGGGAGTTTTTACAACAGCATGTAGTGACAGGACAACGGAGAATGGCTTTCAACTGAAAGAGGGTAGATTTAGATTAGATCTTAGGAAGAAACTCTGTACTATAAGGGTGGTGAGGCACTGGAACAAGTCGCCCAGAGAAGTTCTGGATGTTGCATCCTTGTAGGTGTTCAAGGCCAGGTTAGACAGGGCTTTGCGCAACCTGGTCTGGTGGAAGGTGTCCCTGCCCATGGCAGGAGGGTTGGAAGTAGGTGATGTTTGAGGTCCCTTCCAACCCAAACCGAGCTGTGATTTTATGTTGACAAATTTATATAATTATTAGTCATAAAATGTTTAGATTTTTCATCTGTTTGCTCTTAGATTGAATTTCTAGTTTGTTTTCAAAACTGAATGAGAAGACCAGTGGTGACTGAAACTTTGTAATACAAGACATTATCTCTCTCACTGGTTAGAAATAATAAAAGCACATCACAATACATCTTGGCCATTAACGGCTGACCTCTAGTGAGCAGTGAAGCCATGCAATTTAATAATTCCATTTGTGAAGAAACTAAGTAATTATAAGAAATGGAATTTAAGTACATCAAAATGATAGGAAACTGCTTAATGATGGTGAAAACAGTTATAAAATGGAAAAACCCTTCTATTGATCCCTCTGGGCTGGCTATTTTACTGTGCCATAAGGAATTTGAGTGCCGATCACAAAGAAATGTTAATATTTGTGCCTTCTTTTTGAGTGGCAGAATTCCACAGGTAAAAATAATAGTGTGCCACAAGAATGAAATTGTTCTCTTGCATTTAGTTATTCATCAATGAAATGTCACACACACAAATGGAAAAAAAAAAGCTAAATGTAGATAGTTCAGAGTAACTGAAATGACAGATTGGATAACAAAAGATTTGAAGGCCTCAACTATTCCTTCTGCTGAAAATAGTATTCCTGTGGTGTTCACTAGAATACAAAACCATCTTTGTATAGGAACTTAGGTTTAATGGTGTGATGTTTCCTAAATAATGATTAATCAACTACTGCTGCTACCTCAAGCTTTTACTTAAAAATAAATGAAGGAAAAAAAAAAAGGACAGATGCATTTTTCTGTTCATCTGATATAGAAATTGATGGATATCCAGAGTACAAAAGAAAGTGTTTCTATAAAATTTTTGTAATTACAAAAGAGAAAGAATCATCTGCACTGGAATTCTGGATTTGAGCAAAAAATACGTCTGGTAAATAAATCAATTTCAAGGCTTAAGCTCAAATGCTGAGAAAAAGTCTCAGAAATGCATAATGATAAGCAAATTGTCAAATTAAGTTAGAAATCCAAATTTTATGGATGCATGTAAGATTAATATGATCAAATCAATATCTTTGATATCTGTTGCAACCTTTTTTTGAGATGTAATGTACTTATTCTGAGGTATATATGCAAGGGTTGTGCACGTTAATTACTGTTGGCTATTAAGAACAGAGCTCAAATGCAGAGCAGATACAATATTTAACACCCATTTGTATACTAAAGGAATGCTAAAATCATATTTATTAGGTTAATATCTATGCAATAGGTTAATAATTTGGGAACTTTTTTCCTTAGGAATGGCAAGGCTTGTGACAAGTGGAAAGACAGTTTACTATTATAGTGGATATGTGTTTAATACAGTTTTTATTTCTATGAAAGCATGTAAATTATAAAAATTGTACGTTTTGTAGTTATAGCAATCTAACAAATATATGTGGCATCAATTAGTCTCCTGCTATGCAATAGTGAAACTGTCTTAATACAGCCAAATTTGTGTATGTGTAGTAGAAACCAAAAAATTTCATGCAGTTTTATTTTCCAGTTTACCTCATGGAGTGGCACTCTCAGTGTAGATGGTGTTCTAGAATAACTGTCTTCAAAGAGCATTTGAGTTATTTAATATTTAAAGTGTGTGAAATCTGTTTCTTTTAAAAAGTGTTTCTCTTACTCTTGTATAGAGACATCTTATTACAGTAGTAGTTAGAAATCACTAAGTAAAATATATTTTCTGATCCAATATATATATACTTTTATTCAAAAGTGTCATCCTCCTGACATCTGTTTCAGCTACTTTTTCTATATACAGAATAGGATTAAATGAATTATAGATGAAGCATTGTGATTGAAATCTAATCTGAATGTTGAAATTATTTAAAAGAAGTATCCAGCAAATAAATACAGTGATAAAACTTGAGACATATTGTAATATTGTAGCAATATTACAATATTGCTTTTAGTCAGTCAAAGTATATACACTTCATATTGTTTTCGAGTTTATTCAGAAGTTTCATACAACTTCTGCCATCTCTCTTTATCCCTTGTTTTTCTTTTGTTGGGATTCGGACAAAATGTCTTAGAAATAGCTTCTTCTCCCTGCAAATATGTTTTAGCAACCTCCCAATGCAGCTGTTCAGCATCTGTCTTTCAGGCACAGAGTGTAACTGGTAGATTTCATAAAGAAATTGAGGGATCCATTTACAGTTTGCGTTAATTTCATTTTAATTGTTAGACATACATTGATTGAACTGTTGATTGGACATGAAATTACTGTTCCAGCTTAATAAACAAATAAATTAGTTCATAGATATTCTGGAAGGCCCAAATAATGCAAGAATGTGACAGAAGAATATGTATAAATACTATTGTAGGTGAAAATTTAGTAAGTGTGAAATAAGACATATTACTTCTGTGCTGTTTATCAGTAACCTATTTTATATTTTAGGTATACAGTAATAAAATCATAAATAATAATGCAACTGGTAATATAAAATATTAAATTTACATAATAAACCAGCTGTAATTATAAAAAAAATCTTGGTAGGTACTGTCTTTTATAGAATAGATACATTTTAATTTCATTAAATCAGTTAATCTATCATCAGATCATGCAAACACTTCTAATAGTGGCATTAGTATGACTTCTCTTGATAGCATTTCACTTACTGCAGCCTGAAGCATAATTTTTTGTGCATTCAGTCATTCTTTCTCTTTTGCCTCTGTGCCAGTTCCCCCCTGCCTTTAACACACTGTCTCCTTGTCTGAATGCTCACATAAGTGATTTTTCTCCTTTTGCCATATTGTGGAGTAGGTATGTCAGTGCTACAAGACATCACAGAATGAAAAGGAGGTCAACCAGTAATACCAGATGATACAAGCAGCATTTTCTTTGTTCTCCATCATCTGTTTTACTTCCTTGCATTTGAGATATGACAACTGTAACTGTCTTCAGTTAATTTATTTATATTTGTGTTTCTGCCCTACAACATGCTTTTGGACTAGTGGCAGCTGGAGGAACAACCTTTATGGTTGGAACTTGGATGTCTTCCCTACACTGATAGTGGCATGCATTCCTTAGTTCTGTGGTTTTGGAGACCATATGTTGCCATGTATTAAGAACATTTTGCAGCCTGCAGAACAAGCTACTCTTTCTGTTCCTTTATTTTCAGCTGGGTTACCAATCTGCTAAAATCCTATTGGTCAAGATCCCCTGAGAGACAGAGTAAGGACCAGAACAATACCTATTGATAAAAGCACTTAGCAGAGACATAATGCTTATGTAGATCACCTGACCAATTTTTGCTCCTTTCTCACATCCTTTTTCAAGGCTGCCCTTATCAATAGAAAATCAATACAAGCAAGCAAAATTTTTACTATCTAGAGACATCCATATAATAGCACTTTGAACAGAACTACACTAAGTACCTATATCTTGAGAAAAAATAATGGCACAGAGAGAATTCAGGATTTATTCTGAGTTTTATTTATTAAATTGATGCATGATTTTTAGATAAAGACAGTTAATTTACTTGCCTGAAATATGTATTAGTTTAATTCTTCTACAAGGATTTTTCTTTTTTTTTCTGTTATTTATATCTTTTTCTCACAAATTTTTTTATTTTGAGGTGACATGAGTATCTACCCCATTAGGTCTATATTTTCATAAAAGAATAACCCTAACCCTTACTCTTATATTTAGGAAATTTTATGAGGGGTTTTGTAATATGGAATTTCCATAACTTTGTTAATGTGCAGTTTCAGCTGTTCTTTGGGATGATTTATTTCGTTTGAAATATCAGTATGTTTTATCTGAAGGAAATAGGAGGAAAAGCATCCCGATGTCAACCTAGCTTTTGTGGTATTCCAGTATAAAATTTTGTTGTACATTTTCATAGCATTTTCCAAGAAGCAATAGTCAGAAGCAGCATTAGGCTATGCTTATCACTATGTCTACTATGTATACAATCCAGGTAGCTGGAAATGGTTGATTATATTTTGAACAAACTAATTTGTTCTTAGATGAATATTCAATTTTGCACACAAGCCAGCCTTCTGTTCCATTGTACAATACAAATTATATCGTGATGAGTTAGTTCCAAGCACCATAGCACATCAGCTGGGCAAAATGGTATCATGCATAATTACTAACCATGGTTCTTGTTTTTCACTTTACTATTCCAAGCAAATGGTTCTAGGGCCAAAGCTGCAAACCATGAAGATGTCAGTAAGAATTGTCAGTGTCCATACAAAAGAAGAATTAAGACTTTCATTTAAAAAGTTTGTAAAGGTAGTGTTAGAGTATGTGTTTATAATTTTCTTTATTTTAATTATTCTTTCACTTTTCATTCATAGACTCTTAGTTAAGGGCTTTTATTGTTTTTTTTGGTTTTTTTTGTTTGGTTTTGGTTTTTTGGTTGGTTGGTTGGTTTGGTTTTGGATTTGTAGTTGGTTGGTTGGGTTTTTTTGCATTTAAATTTTTTTTTTCTTTTTCAGCCAGTTGTAAATATTTTTAAATATTCAGTGTAGACTGGTCAAAGTATGTAGAATATATTTTGCCTCATGTACTGTTCCTGAAAGAGAACACACATTAAAAAAAGCACTTTGTTGTTTTTTTCTTCCCAAAATGAATATTTTGCTTTTGACACACAGAAAATTAGTGGTGTTTTAGTAATTTTAAAATTTTAATACAGTCCATGACATTGGAATTTTTCAAAGTGTATTATTAGTGTGTTCCTCTCTCATGTTTGCTGTGTTTTTCTCTGTTTTTCTGTAGTAAAACGTTTTGGGCATAGAATTGTATGTTTTACTACAATTTTGCTTTAAGCCACTGTTAAAAATAAAATTGTCATACTTACTCTAAAATACTGGATTTTAATTTTGTAGACCTGAAATGAACTTTAAATCTTGGTAAGTTGTATTGTTATGCTTAGGCGTGGTGTGACAACCTTGACTGACTAATGGCTGCCCACCCAGCTGCTCTGTCGTTCTCCCTTCTCAGGGACAAAAAAATCAGTTCAGTCAGGCCTTGGAAGAAAAGTATCTGAGATATTTACTCAATTTGAAGCACTGAGTATTTTTCTAAGATTTTAGAATCAGTGGGTGTTATCTGTCAATATCAAATCTTGACCTTAAATTTAGTTTTAGTATTGCAGTATCATGTCTGCACCTGAAGCTCCCATGCTGCTCTGGAGAGTGAAAGGAAGATGTTTCAGAAAAGTAGGTGACTATTTGGATCACATAAAAGATAGCTTTTACAAAGCAGTCACCATTAAAGGGCCACGACCTAATAATTTTATGTGAAAGGTCTAATTTTCCTCTGTGCTGCATGTCAAAAAATGTTTCCATAAGTGTTCTTCACATTTTTAAGAAAATTTTCTGAGATTAATTTTATGATTGTTACTTTTGTAATTTTGTAATGGCACAGTCATCCTGAGAAGCCAGAAAATGTCAGTACTCAACACTTAAAGCTTTTGTCAAAACATAAGTAGACCTACTGATCATAGTTTTGGGTCTGAAACATTCTTTGGGTGATCTGTTGAGGGTTTGAAATGGCAAAAAAAATTAGGGAAATTCAAAGGAGGTAAAAAAACTTGAACTGACATTTTAAAAGCTAACTGATGATATAAGAGACATAACATTATTAAAGTAGTAGATAATATTTACACAAACACCATATAAAACCTTAACTCCAGAATAATTGAGATTTATTTCACTGCCATAGTGCAGTGTTAGGAATAGTTCAGTTCATGGGTGCAGTCACCTGGCCTTGGTGATGGATAGTCAGGTTTGCAATTATGCAAGTGCAGTAGTGAAATTGGTCTTTTGAAAATTAGATTAATTTTTTTGGGGGGGAGGGGAGAGAATTGAAACTTGCTGTAAGGCTTGTACTGATATGGAGCCAGGATTAGTGTCTGCTGTGTCAGGAGAGATTTAGGTTTGTTATTAGGGAAAGGTTCATCCCCCAGAGGGTGGCTGGGGACTGGATTAGTCCCACCAGAGCAGTAGTCATGGCCCCAAGCCTGCCAGTGCTCAAGGAATGTTTGAACAATGCTCTTGGGAACATGGTGAGATTGTTGGGTTGTCCTGTAAAGGGCCAGAAGTTGAATTCAATGATCTTCGTGGGTCCCTTCCAGCTCAGGATATTCTGTAATTTAGTGATATCACTATAAAATTTGAGTTTACAGGCACTTTGTAGATGCTTTGTCTAGGCACTGAAAATCTCTTGGGTTATAATAAAGTGCTAAGCACATCTACTCCTCCTAATTTCTTATAATTTTCAAGGAATTGTGGAAACATAGAATGATTTGGTTATAATGAACCTTTAAAGATTATCTAGTCCAGCCTCCTCTATGAAGGGAAGGGACTTCTTCCACTAGACGAAGGTCCTCAGAGCCCCATCCAACTTGGCATTGAACACTTCCAGGGATGGGGTATCCACAGCTTCTCTGGGCAACCTTGGCAGTGTCTGACCACCCTCACAGTGGCTTCCACTTGATGCCATTGACTATAACTCTTCCGATGTGGACATCTAGCCAGTTTCTTATTCTCCTAATAGCCCATCTGTCAAACCCATATCTTGACAATTTTATGGTAAGAATGTTGTAGGGGACTCTGTCAAAGGCCTTACCGAAGTCTAGGTACATGACAAGTTGCTCTTCCCTTGTCCACTGACACAGTTACTCCATTGTAGAAGGTCATCAAATGGGTCTGGCAGTGCTTGCCCTTGATGTAGCCATGTTGTCTGTCTCTAATTATCTCCCTCCCTCCCTATATTTCAATATGTCTTCCAGGAAGATCTTTTCCGTGATCTCACTGGGCATGGAGGTGAGACTGGCCAGTAGTGCCCAGGGTGCTCCTTTTTACTATTTTGAAAAATGGGTATGATGGTTTCCTTTTTCTATTGGAATTCCTGTGGAATTCACCTTACTGCCAAAATTTTTCAAATATGATGTTGAGTGGCTTGACATCTGTATCTGCTATTCTTTCCCTCAGGATCCTTGCATGTGAACTTGTTCTTAAATAGTTTTCTTTATGCTAGCTTCTAGCATTCAGGCCTGTTGCAATTCCTGGGAATAAAAAAAATCAACTTTTTACAACCATCCTTCATTTATTTTCCTTGTGAAAGAATTCACATTATTAGTTTTCTTCAATGAAAGATAAAAAAATTTCACTAAGAAATTCTGTATTCTTTCAAAGTATTCACAATGCAATGTTCAGTCACAGCTTCTTTGACTGTTCTTCATTCTGTTGCATTTTTTTTAATTTCAGACAACAATATTAAAACTCATCTGTACTGTGAATTCTGTTTTTTGTGATTTACAATTTATTTCAGTCTAGACTGAGATTAAAATGTGCAATAATGCTTTGCTATTTATCTGTGTATTTTGTTATTTCAATCTGCACTGAAGTGCATGTTTCCATTTAAAAAGTATAGTTGTTATTTAAAGTTTTACAATCAGAAAAACCATTTGAGAAAAAAAATGGCAAGTCTATTAGGAATTTTTGCAGGACAGTGGGTCTGTCTTTCTTAAATTTTTAAGAAAAAGAGGCCTTTAACAGTATTTTGTTTCAGGTGAAAGCTGGAGCTATCTGTAGTGTAAATAGAGTCAAGTATTGCATCTCTGTCTTTTCCTCTCTCTATTCTTCTATGTAGGTTGGTGGGCTTTTTTGAACTTCTCTTACTTCCTGGTAACTGCATAAGCCTAATCTTAATAGTAAAAGATGTTTTTGAGATCTAGTCAGATTGGTATTTGCAAAAAGCATGTTTGTGTTTTACTGAATGTTTTGTGTTCTTACTTAAGGAGATGTAATTGCAAAAAAATACTTCATTCAGCGTTGAAATGTATTTTCACAATTAATAGGCATTTCTCTATATGAAAAATAATCAGAAAATAATTTGCATCGGTTAACTGAATATTACATGATATCCCTGAGCCATTAGTGTGCCCTTGTGGCACAGTGAGGTGTGTTAGTAAGAGCGTTGCCAGCAGGTTGAGGGAGGTGATCCTGCCCCTCTGTGCTGCCCTGGTGAGACCACATCTGGAGTGCTGTGTCCAGTTCTGGACTCCTCAGTACCAGAGAGACGTGGAGCTCCTGGAGCAAGTCCACTGGCAGTTGCAGAGATGATTAAGGGACTGAGCAGCTCTCTTACAAGGAAAGGCTGAGGGAGCTGTGTCTGTTTAGCCTGAAGAAGAGATGAGTGAGATATCATCCTGTCAATGTAAGTACCTGAAGGGAGGGTGTCAAGAGGATGGAGCCGGGCTCTTCTCGGTGAGGCCGAGCCATAGGACAAGAGGCAAGGAGCAGAAATTGATGCACAAGAAGTTCCACTTGGATATGAAAAAGAACTTCTTTACTATGAAGGTGACTGAGCACTGGAACAGGTTTACCCAGAGAGGTTGTGGAGTCTCTCTCATGGGACGTAATTGGGAACGATCTGGACTTAATCCCGTGCAATGTGCTGTAGGATGATCTTGCTTGAGCAGGGAGATTGGACCAGATTACCCCAACAGTGATCCCTTCTAACCTTACCCATTTTCTGACTCTGTGATTAGTTTTACTTATTGGTATTTTGGTTTTCAAATTCAAGAATGGTAAGCTTTTACCCCATATGTATCATAGGAAGTTTGAACTACAGTTCAAACAGTAGTCTTAATTTAATGTCTCCTTATGACTTCCTCTTCTGTTTTCTTCTTTGTAAGAAGACAATTAAAGTTGACCTTCAAAAAATGTATGATTTTAAGGATTTTTTTGTGTATATTCTCCAGAGTTTCTGTAATAAATAAAGGGGATTTAATTATTTTGGGGAATGGATTCTGAAAGCTACTTTATACAGTTTTTTTAACAAGGTATGTCAAATATTTTTAAAAAGTAAGGATCTGGGAAGCAGTTCATGTTATATTATTTGAAATATTTAATTATAATAATTCTCATTGCTTTATTTAAATATATTTTAAAATTCTTTAAAAATAAAAATATTTTCCATTCTTCTCTAAAAATTTAAACCAAAGGTAAAGCTATTATTTTTGTAAATGTCATGGAATATTGTGGTAAACTGATTTTATTTTTTTTCTCCAAAAGAGATTTTGGAAATCTGCGTTTTATGTGTGTGTGTATTTGTGTGTCTGTGTATCAGTAAAAATGTTCACCTCCTGGAAAAAAACAGAAATGCATTTAGCATTTACAAAAATATGCAGAGCTTAAACCAGTCTCTGATGAGCAGAAATGATTCTTAATGTCAGCTTCTGGTCTTTCTGTCTTGCTTCGAGTTCATTGCTACTATGTATTCAGAGAAAGACTCCTGCATTAGAAGGCTAAATATTGCTTAACATCTGGCTTCTGATTCTTGATAAGAAATTAAAAAAAATGTTAATCCAAATATCCCAAGAATCAACTCCATCCTTACATTGTCCAAGTAAAATTCCCAGTTTCCTTAGTTTGGAATTTCACCTGTTGTAGTGCATTTTGGTTACCTCTGAGTCTTTTAATCTAAAGTCCATCATGCAGCCTCTGTTATCCTTTCTTTATACCTATGTAATCCCTCCTTTGTACGTAATTAAAAAAACCCAAACCAAACCAACAATCATGAATACTTTGTGTTTGTAAGGGTCCTTCACACAAATGATGAAGTTTTTGACCTGATGATTCTGTGGAGAGCTTCTTTGTGTTCATTAAGCTTCAAAGCCTTTTCTGTTCTTCCAAGGAATGTGTAAGAGGATGCAGGTTATCAGGCTTATTAAAGAATTTTTAATATGTGCACTCTCTGTTTCTATATCATGAAAAGAATCTTTTCCAGCTTCTGCTCATCCATGTATTTTCACATCTTTGTTTTATCATATCAGCTGTAGAAATTTTTTGCCTTGTAAATTTCAGTTATAGGTATAACCTTTAAGAGCTCAGGCTGGTATCTTACAAAGTGCTACAGAGGTTGTTTTGAAGTATTTGAAATAAAGGTAACTAAGTAATTGAGGTCTTGAGTAGTAACTACTAGAGTTTACTTACAGTATACAAAATTCTTTTTTTCTGATTCAGGAACATGTACTTCTGGTGTTGAAAAGTTGGTATTTATGGCAGTCTTAACACGTGCACATTAATTGTCCACAGAGTACAGAAAAATTCTCTGCATGAAAATCCTCTTGTAAATGGTTTGAATAAAGTTACCATTCATAAGGGCTCTTCACTCTCACTGCAGTTCCTAAGCCTTGGATCAAAACACAGTGTAAAAATAAAGTATGGTTTAAAATGTAAACTGTTCTTCTGAAGATCTTTTTTTATGCAAACCAGTGAAAAAATTCCTAAAACAAATATGAAAATTCTAGTCAAAGTCCTAGTTTGGGACTAAGTATTGGGAATGTTGTAAATTTTATTTGCAATAAAATTGGTGGGCGGTCTGACAACGGTAGTATTTCCATGAAGAAAGGGAAACATTTTATAATGGATAAAATTGTATCAATCTTTTAAGGTCTCAGCCTCATTGTAAAAAAACTGCAGCTGAAATCAGTCGCTCATGTGGTTGTGTGGTTTTATTAGATCCAACAAGGAGAGGAGCAACAGACTTGATATCACAAGTGTAGTATTCTTTGCACAATTCTCATGTTTCTAATCACGTCTGCCCAAGTATACGTTATTTTCTTCCCAAAGTGATGTCTCACATACCTGAGGAAAGATCATGGCATTAAACAAAAATGGATCTGTATATGGAGTCAGGGAAGGAGCATCTGTCTCCGTGCATCCATCACCATCCAATTCCAACTTATGAGAAGGATCTTGAAGTGACTACAAGTCAGCTAGTACCCAGTACCTTCAGTACTGCCCAGATGCTGGAGTTCCTAAATGACTTTTGACCAGGCTCGTATCTTCCAAAGCACCTGCTTATGAAGTTTCATAGTCTTTCTAAACTAGTATTATAGTTATTTTTTTTTGGACAGAAGAGCTTTGTAGCTAGTTGTGTTTTCTCCTCAAGGCATCACACATTCTTATTGAAGTCACTTATATTTTAACACTGACTGCTCAACTCCGGTAGTGTTGCTGGTGCAATGGGTAGTGTCTTTTGGTGAGATGTAAGAAAAGCCTATGCTTCTAGAGAGCAGTTATTGTTTGCTAGGAAATGCCATGTAAAGCTTTGGGCAATATAAGAGGAGCAGTGAGGTCAGGTACTTCTCTCATGAGAACTCATGTGACTGTATATGATCAACTGCAGAGCAGCTGCAAATTTCTGCCTTCCTTTCAAAATGCCACACACATGAGAAAATCACTGTAGTTCTAGCAGAATGGTAACTAGTAACACAGTATTATCTGTGCCCAAACACTGGGTGTCATTAATGGAACTTCTCATCCGGAAATCTTTGTCATAAGTAATCAAGGATTAAATGAATTCTTCATTTTTCATACTGAATTGGGACCTAGGAGGAACCATCAGGAAAAGCTGTTGCATCGTTCTTTTTATTTGCACTGCAGTCTGTATTAGGTAGTGAGTTCTTTCAGAGAGAGTCTTTCTAATCTGTATTTTAAAAATGGTGAAGTTGTTGAACACAAACTATTGGAGAAGGGCTTATGCATATCTTTTTGGTGTGAAGGAGACAACTTCAAATATTTCCTGTTTTTAGGATCTGGATAAGCTGCTTGATAGCTTTTTGATGCATTTCAGAGAGTCAGTTGGATTCCATCTGCACATATACAAAGATGAAATAACTGAGCATCCAACTCAATAAAAAGTAAGGGGAGACTTAACTGCCTACTTTTTGTATGATGTATATGAAGTGGCAACACAAATTTGACAGATTGAGAGATAGGTTAATGTATTCTGGACGCCGAGAACAGTTTTCCTCTCTCTGTTAGTATATTTTTTATAAACTATCTACCTCCCACTTTTTTTTTCCTCTAAGACACTAATTTTGCTATTTATTTTTTTATTGTTTGAATGATTTGCATACGTGAGATTTCTCAGTGGTAAGATAAATGATGATTACAACTGCTTGTGTATCTGTACTCTATAAGTTGTGGGATGGAGGAGGCTAATGAACCTTGGGCATCAGTGTGAGGTGTTGAGTTGTTAGATATTTGAATTTCAGTGGTGGTAGAGACTATCAGGTTATCCCTATGGTGACCAACAGTGCCCAAAAATGGATTACAGGACTGACCCACAGTGTGTCTGGGCCAACAATCTCTGTATTACTGAGACTGACTGTGCCTTAAAAATAAATTAATGTGTGTAACTCTATAGGAAGTAGAGTGTGACACTTTATTGGATGATGTACCGAAAGGGCACAAAGATAATACTTCTTCTGGGTCTCATCATGAGAGTGTATATTGTTTGAATTACATTAAAAAACCCAAAATCCCTAAAACAGCTGTTGAGCTACTTAAGAAGTAATGGCTGCGTAGACTATATTTTTGAAGGGGAACATGAAGCTTGATTATTCTTCTGATGAAAGTGACAGTGAGTAAACATAAGAATTAAACTTTTTTTATCACTGTATTGATTACATTATGTGTTCGTTGAAATTTGATGTGAGAATGTAGATAGTTAAAAGTCTGTTTCCTGTTGCTAGGAAAAAAGGGATCAATTTTTTCCTTGAGAAATCTTGTCTATTTGCATTAACTTCCATTTTTACTGGTTCTGGTGTTATATTTGCAGGTGATAATGAAGGCAGAGTCATATAAAACAAAAATTCTGACCAGAATGTTAACATCTTGCTGTAAGCATTGTAGCACTTTACTGATGAAACGCTCTTCACATATGTATATGAAAAGAATTTTCTTAATTTTTGGAACACAAGGTTCAACCTTCTTAAATGAGTAGCCCTGTTAGCTCCATAGCAAAAAAAACTTGTAGCACTCTAAGAGTAAGGAAAAATTGATTCATTAATAATTAAATTCCTTTTTTTAAAATCATGTACCTACATATATATTTCTCTTAGATCAGAATTATTTTGTGCCTTCTCTAAATGGGTGGGGTTTTTGAGTTGTGTTATTTGGAAGAGCTCTAGTGAAATTTTTGACTTGTGTGTGTTTCTGTCAATGTGTATGACTAAGAAAATAGGGGACAGAGATCTTGTAGACAGTTTCAGTTGCATGTCGGTTTGCATATAAAGGTTGAGGGATTTGTGAGGAGAGGCTTATGTATTTTTGTAGGCTTCACTTGCAAATTTCTTAGCTTTTTTTTAATATAATTTAATAAGCAGCTTGGCAAAGACATATGGAAGCTAAGGAAATAAAACATCCTTTGACTTTTTACCACAGAAATGAATGGCTTTTATATCAGAGATTGCATCAGAAGTTAACGAGGCTCATTTAGTCATATGTGGTAATAGTGAACTTTAATTAGAAAATAAAGGTAGGATTGTTGGTAAAATAATAAAATACCATTTTTAGCTAAGTGTGAAAAGTTTCACTGATGACCACTATAAGTTCAAGAGTGCAATTATTTTTAAAGGGTATCTTTCAAAAAATTGACATATATAGTGTGTGGAATTATGTAATATTTTTGTATATTGGAATTTGAGCCTAAGACTTTGCAAAGATTTGTACTGTGTTATTAAACTCTAGCTGACTCATAAACACTGTTTTATTTCTTGAATTTTGAACAGTCTGTGATATTCTTAACAGAACCACAGCTAGATCATACCAGCTGTGGACAGTGATTAATGCAATGAGCAAGGAAAGCATACCATGCATGAAAGGAGAGCATAGCAAGGACAAAGGCAGACACAATGATGGTTGTAATGAAGCTGGATTCCCATGAGGGGTAGTATCATAATGTTACTTTTCTGTCTTCTTTTTTTTGGTTTTCTTTTGATTTAAACTTGGTATTGACCATGACTGTTTATTTTCCAGATTATGTTTATTTATTCTCAAGTGAGTCAACTTACTTGAGAGGTTGTGGAGAAAGGTTTAAAAGTAACAGTAGGTTCCCACGTTTTAAAGTGATGTTCATCTTTCATTAACTGGCATGTACTATTACATACTTCTGTTACATTGATTCTACTGGGCTCAGGTGCTCTTCATTAAAATCATATTTTTAGTCATATCTTTTTATTGTTTTTAATTCTGATGGAATGCTGAATTTGCTCCACCCTTACTTCATCCTGAATGTTTTAAAGTAACATGCAAATCAAGTGTTGCATCCAATAAAATATTAGGGCTTGATTACAGAACTGGTGAAAGCTAATTTCTATTATCAGGCAGTAATAAAGTAATGTTATCATGAATCAGTATGAATTAACATTTTCACAGAAATCGTGTTATTCTGTATAGCACAATGATTGTGTTTTTTTAATAGAAATTACAGCTGTGAATACTCAGAGCAGAAATGTACAGTAGCAAGAAGTTGCTGAATGTTTCTATTTGAATAGTCATTCTCACTCTGTCTTTGTTTTGAGGAAATTTATTATAATTGCTGTCTCCTCTATCCACTGATGGAAAATGTGAAAATAAACAAACAAACAAACAAACAAACAAAAACAAGAAAAAAACCAACAAAACCCATTAGTGGTAGGAATGGGTTAAATCCAGACATTCTACAGAAAATAAATGGTTAAGATGCTGCATTAAAATGGTACACGAAAACTAAGGTAGTCAATGTGGTTTTGCTTGAACTACAGTTAATTTAATTGTATCGGAGTTGAAGAAATCTAAAAATACATTTGGCATAGTAAGCATAATTCTTCTTCTGAATCTAAATCAAGCTTGACTTTCATACTACATTTTATCATAAATCAAATTTACTTGCTAAATAAGATGTTTGGACTGAGAGATCAACAGTTGGACTGGATGATCTTAAGCATGTCTTCCAACTTTGATGATTCTGTTGAACACTTTGCTGAAGCCTTTAGAAATCCTATCTGAACTTTCACATTGTACAAAACTTACTATAAGAGAACCTGTGCAACTGCAAACAGTGGTTAGGAGGTGTGAGTTTTGGCTAAAAATGTGATGACACACAGAGATACAGCTTTATTCCCATAGTACCCAAATCAAATCTTACCTTTTGGAGGGAAATTATTTCTTTTTTCGTTTCACCTCTTTTAAGCTCACATCAAACTTCCGAAAGTAATTTTTTTTTAAGACCATTAAGCCCTAATGTTTTCTTCCTGAAGTCTACCAGCATAGAAAATTAATTTTGCCTGTATGTTCTTTAATACATCATGACAGCTGCTACTGTCACTTCGTTATGGTGAGGTTAATAACCCTTCTCACTGAAATGCAGTGTTTCAAACTTAGGTTACTTCAGTGCCTCAAGAAGGTGTTCTGCAAAAATCAGTTCCAGTTGCATTTTAGTTCACCTCTGGTTGCATAGGTGTCAGAAATGGCTAATGAAGATAGTTGATTTCTTCACAGAAATAAATTATGTTAAGTGACACACTAGAATGATCCACTGATTTTATACAGGTAACTGTCAGCAACTATGAGACATTTGTAATGTTCAATTCCTGCTTATGTAGCTGGATTTGAATTGATCATTTAGAGAAAGGACACACTGTCATTTTCTGTGCATGCCAATGGTTGTCTAGCTCAGCAAGTCTCAGATTAATTATTCTCTCTATTTATTTTATAATGCAGATATATGTATATTGGAGTGTCTAATGATACATTGTAAATAGAAAATAATATTTCCAAATGTGGTAAATGAACTCTGTTGCGCTTGCAAAGTTGCTCCCGTATGGTGTTTTATTTGTCTTTTTTTTTTCTTGGTTCGTTGGGTTTTTTGTATTAGCTTCTAATAATTTTCCAAAGTGCAAAAGTGTGCATAATGACCATCAATTGGAAAAAAATGAAATTGTCTTTTATCTATTTCATCTAGGCATTTGCATATCTTCAGTGAAAATTTTTTTTGTTTATTAATAGGTGGTAACAGCAGTAGGATTTTATGTCCAGGGATAACGGTGAATTTAAAATACAGCCAAAGTTGAACAGCATTCCATCCCTCTGTAATAGAAACATTTCACTGTTTAAAGTGGGGTTTGTCGTGCATCTGAACTGTAGAAATAAATGGGAAATGAAATAGGGAACAACATGGTGGTGTATATTTTGAGCTAGGTTTTGTTCTTTTTCGAGTGGGTATTGTTTTCTTATCTCTAAATGTATGACCCATAAAAGTGGCCCAAGGGAGCAAAACCTTTTATGTGTTTTAATAAGCTAAGTACTATTATAAAAGAACTATTAATGGTTTTATTCTAATTCTAATTGGATATTAAGAAATACTGACTCTAAATCATACATATCTTACAGGCTTACTACAGGTTTGGTTTCACAAGTAGAGGAGTGGAATAGAGTTTTAGGTTTACAACGATAGTTGTAGGATCTACATTTTTACTAATTTCTGCATAACATTTCATCACATTTTGAAACCACAAAGGCTTAACTCTGAAGCATAGAGCAGACTGTCATTCTCCCAGGAAACAATAAGCTCTGCAGCTTTAAGTAAAGGCAGGTGAGGAGTAACACAACACAGGTCATAACTGGAGCCAGAGTATGGCTTCGCATCTTAAGATCATGTAATTTTCATCTTCCTTGATAATCGTGGTGATTTTGGTCAGAATTACGTAAGTCGATGAAGTGGTGTTACTAATGTTGAATTGCAGCGTGCATAGAGAGACACACTACAATTAATGGACCTACATAAAGAAAAAGGTACTGATTTGATGGACGTCAGTGGTTCAGAGTCTAGCCCCTTATGCACATTTGCATTGCTAATGATTTCTGTCAAAAACATGTATTTCGCATTATGCTTACATTTATTTATTTTTGCAATAGCTACTGGAAAATATATTAAAAGTTCTGTATAGAGCCATGTATATTAAAAATTCTGGATAGAGCCACCTCTATTACGATGTCTGTGAGCTTCTGCTGATCTTCGGTTAAAAATAAGTGCTTACATATCAATGCTTTTTTTGTTTATGCATATTGGTCAGAGGAACAGTTTTTCAATCCAGTATTCCTTTTATGACACAGCCAAACAGGTACTGACAGAAAAGGAAACAGTTATTGTGCCAGCTTTATTAAATAGGGGTAGAACTTTTATAATTCATTGCTACTACTCATAAGGGTCTCTACATTTGGTGGGAGGGGATGTGAAAAACAGAGGCATTTGGCTTCTCTGTGTGTTATTTTAGAAGTTGTTATGTTAAAGAAAAAAAAGTTTATTATTGCTATTTCCCATTTTTTAAAAACTAAAAATTATTAAAGTCATGGAAAGGAAGACTGGTACACATAAGGATTTCAGTACAATTTTTCAGGTTCCGTGAAAATCACTGAAGTTTCTAAAAAAACGTAAGTCAAATGCAGGCCTTC
This sequence comes from Neopelma chrysocephalum, assembly GCF_003984885.1. NCBI lineage: Eukaryota > Metazoa > Chordata > Aves > Passeriformes > Pipridae > Neopelma > Neopelma chrysocephalum. The sequence continues at coordinate 2,954,253 of NW_020925564.1, forward strand.
TTTTGAATTAAGTGTTTTGGAACAGAGGGATTATGCATACTTGCAAGTTCTTTTTTTGAAAAAGACTCCTAATATATCAATTTCTACATAGCAAATTCAGGTACTGTAAATCATGATCTCTTAAATTTACTTGGTAGTCATGGAGGTTGCATTTGAATTCCTAATTTAAGAATCTAGAAGCTCTTTGCACTTGGATAAGCTTTGAAATAAATAAATCAATAAATATTTTCTACCAATACGAGAGCCCCTAGTATAACACTATACTGCAGCTGAGGAACAATGTTTTAATCAGGATTGTTGTTTAATTATTCTTTTTTTTTATGGGATGTATAAATTCATTGAAGTTTAAGGGGTCTTTTGTCTCTTAAATACATTTTTTCTTCAGTCTGTAATAATATACACTTCAGTTAGGACCTTTTGGACAGTATTATGATGAATATTAGTTTAAATAACTGAACTGAAAACAGAAGATCATGTTACAAAACTGGATGTCAGGGGAAAAAAAGAAAAAAATTAAAGCATATATCTCTGAAATTTTGATTTTTGGAATTGAAATATGCTGAAGACCCATATGTAATGCTAAATCCTTTTTTGGGAATTAGTGTGCAACTCAGATTAGTTTTTGCTGTAATTATGGCTTTGGTGACAGATGATGAAAAGTTTAATGAAAAGTCAATTACATAAACTACTTGAATCTCATGGAGCTTAATTATAGGGTCCACATTCTAATAAAATTATTTTTCAAGCTTCATTGAGAGGACCTCACTAAAATCATAAAACCTACAAGTAACTTCATAATGAAAGACTTACTTCAAAGGTTTATGTAATGATACATTTACTGGCTGTGTGAAATTACAAGAACTGAAATGAGAGAGACAGAAGGATGATGTGCTACAAATTTGTTTCCTTCAGAAACTGTAACAAGGAAGTGATTCTGTTGAAAGCAGTTGAAAGCACAGCTAAAAATATGAAACATATTACTTATGCATAGGCAAAAATTTTTTGGTCTTCTCTAAAGATTAATATCTTGCTGTAAAGAGGATAATTTCAAATAGTGTTTGTCTGCACTTTTTAATTATTATTATTATTATTATTATTATTTTATTATTGCATTGGGATGAGATAATTTCTAGTGTCTGTAGCTGATTGTGCTTAGTAGAAATTATGCTATGTTTAGCTTTTTGGAAATCAATTCTTTCCATATGGAAAAAAAAAAATATGTCTGAAAATGTTAACTGATAATTTGTAAATGGTCTGCTCTTTCATCAATGGAAAAATACAAAGGCTACAAATTGCTATGTTTTGCAAGCTACATCCTTAGCTTCATTTTAAGGAGAACCAGTAGAAGAGAGTAGAAATGTGCTTTCTAATTGCCCATACTCTCACTTAAAAAATGTACATGTGTAATGCCTTGATGGAGATTATTTTACATATATCCAGCTTAGCATTTGCTTTGGTTTTATACTGAAGTAATGACCAAGAGATTTCTGAAAACATGTCTTTTAACTTCTTATGAAGCTGCAAAATGGGTGATTGTTGCCTTCCCCTATTGAGGAAGTGTCAGCCCGATCCTTCTTCATTCTTTCCGATCTTGTTAAGTATCCTTGTGTGGCAGAAGAAAGATCATATTACTGAGAGGCCAACTGATACAGGGCATCCTGGGCAAGACTTCTGTGGCAAGACCCCCTACTTGAAATTATGAATAGATATCCATTCTGCTCATTATATTTTATAGCTTGAAGTTTGTGCTTAGGCTCTTGCTGGAGCCGAACAGGAAAATGCTGCATGCTATGCAGGTAGCAAAGGCATGCAGGCTGTTGGCCATACAGCAGTTGAATCTTATAATAATACAATAAATAATTCAGTATAGTATTTTATTTAAGAGATGGAACTTTTTGACTCAGACTTATTTAAAAGAGGAAAGTCATCAGGCTTTCATTGTCCACTCTGAATGTGAATGAGAAAGATGTCCAGTGGTGTTATCTTGCACCAATTTTCAAATGTGCAGCAGTAAACTGTAGTAGCTGTTGAAATAGTCTCTGTTAAACACCATGCTACTGTTGTATTAATAGTAAATGGAAAAAAGGAAACTTGTCACCTGTAGCTTTGTCTGGGTATTCTCACCGTTATAGCCTAAATTTAGTGGAATATGGGTGGATAATTAAAAGCAAAATATGTGATGGAGGCAATTTTCCTGGCTTGGATACCTAGTTACATAGCTGGCATCTCTGTTGCTTACAGTGTCTGGAAATTTTCCTTTATGCATTTTTATTTATGTCATAGTGTTAAGTAGAGATCATTATTCCTTTGAAAAAAAAGAAGGAAAAAGATGACACTTTAAAAAAAAAAAGAGGTGTATATGTATATGTATATGTTTATAGGAAATGATTAATCCAGAAAGCATATATTTGAATACTACATTGAGTAAAACTACTAACAGTGGAATGAAGTTGAAGCTACATGGTTGATCAAATAGCTTCAAAATGAAAACAGTTTTTAATTACTGTTTCATATTAAAAAATATGACCCTAAAGAAATACACTAGAATTGTAGAAAAGAGGAATAGTTAATGGCAAGAATGTCAGCAGAATATATATGATTTAGACGTAAGACAAAATGAGAAGCAAGATCTTAGGACTGTTAAAGAGACACAGCCTTGGTAGACATAGTAAGGTAATAACAGAAGCTCTGGAAGGAGAAACCAAAGGGAAGAAAAGTGGTGAAAACTTTGTTCTGCATAGCCTGAGAATAAATCCAGGCTTCATAGGCTTCATTTCCTTTACAATAAGTAGGACATGAGACAATGGTTGACTGTCTTCTGTTTCCAGGAAGACATACCAACTTTAGTGACTATGAATTGCATTATGCTGCTGCTGGTTCTACACATCAGCAAAAATGTATGGATGACTTGGAATTAGTAGAAATATATATGATACCATAGAATTCCTTTTTCTAATATAAAAAAAACCCAACCAACCAGCAAAACAAAAAGAAACCCCACAACTTTGTGAAGATTTAAGATTTCTGTGTCTGCACTTAGAGGGAAATGCTGGAATCAAAGGGGTATTATTGTAACTATCTCTTTTCCCTGTATGGGTGCAAGATAATATAATTACACTGACTTTCTTTCCCTGTCTGTCTGCCAGGCTTCAGGCCAAGGCTCTTTTCTGTAAGCCCTTGCACCTTTCATTCTTTATTGAAGCTATACAATGAATGAATCAAGGAATTGTGGAAAGTAAAAGCTTAGGAAGCTCTTGAAAGATGGCAGTGCTATAGAGTATGGAGACACCAGGCAGAATGTATAGCAGAAAAGTAGAAAGTAGTCACTATTAGGTTTGGATGCAAAGTTTTTGATAGTGGTGGCCCACAGAAGTGACTTCTGTGAGAAGTTGTTAGAAGTTTCCCCCATGTCCAACTGAGCAAATACCAGATGGCACCAAGATGGACCTGCCGATGGCCAAGGCCGAGTCCATCAGTGATGGTGGTAGTGCCTCTGGGATAACAGATTTAAAAAGGGAAAGAAGTTGCTGCGCTGGGGTAATTGCAGCCAGAGAAGTGAGGAGTGAGAATATGTGAGAGAAACAGCTCTGCAGTGCAACAGCAGCTAGAAGTGAAGAGTGAGTGAGAAAAAAGCCTGCAGAAACCAAGGTCAGTGGGAAAAGAGGGGGAGAAGGTGCTCCATACGCTGGAGCAGATTCCCCTGCAACCTGTGGTGAGCACCACGGTGAGGCAGGCTGTGCCTCTGCAGCCCATGGTGAAGCAGATATCCATCTGCAGCCTATGGAGGACCCCATACTGGAGAGGTGGATGTGCCCAAAGAAGGCAGTGATCCTGTGAGAATCCCCTGCTGGAGTGGGTTTGCTGACAGGACTTGACCCTGTGGGGGACACATGTTGGAGTAGCCTATCCTGAAGGACTGCACCCAATGGGAAGAAGTTCATGGAGGACTGTCTTCTGTGGGAGGGACCCCACACTGGAGCAAGGGAAGAGTGTAAGGAGGAAGGAGTCAGAGAGACAAGATGTGATAAACTGACTACATGTCCTGGTTAGAACGGCTGGGACCAATTCATCACTGGATGGGTGTAACCCAAAACTGTGTATTCTATAGCCTCCATGCCATTTCCCAAAAACTGTTGTCAGTAGAGGCCTGCAAGGTGGGAAGATGTTCCTGTACCCTTCTATGGAATTCCCTGCTCTGATACCCTTATATGGAATTCCCTGCTCTGATACCCTTTTATGGAGGAGGGACTGAGCATCCGCATGCCCTTTTATGGAATTCCCTACTCTGAGGAAGGGACTGAGCACTCCCGCCTGAACTGGAGAGTACATAACTGGGAATTTCAGAACCTTGCCACCTCTCGTGGGATCCAGAGGAATACTGCAGTCCACCGCGTTCAACCAGACTGAGACCACCACCCTCGACTGGACTGCAATCACCATTTTTTGACCAGACTGCAGCAGCTCTCCCACCAGCAGGTTTATCCCCTCTCCCTTTGCTTTGGACTCGGGGGTGGGCCAAGGTACACCACTCTTGTTCATACCCTAGGGTGCTGGGTTGTACATTTGGGTTTTGTGGGTTAAAACCAATTGTCTGTCTGTATAATTGTACTTATTGCATTATTTTAATAAATTGTTATTCTGACTTATAAATCTCTCTTTTGAATTGAGTTCATTTTCCCTTGCTGGTTAACTTTTAAACCAGCACACTACAATCTCCATTCCCCATCCCTCTGCAATGGGGTAGGGGGTAGAGAAAAACTGGAGTGAAGTTGAACCCAGGAAGAAGGGAGGGGTGGGTGAAAGGTGTTTCTAAGATTTAGATTTATTTCTCATTACCCTACTCTGATTTCATTGGTAATAAATTAAATTATTTCCCCAAACTGAATCTGTTTTGCCTGTGACAATAACTGGTGAATGATCTCCCTTCCTTATCTTGACCCATGTGTCTTTTGTTGCATTTTCTTTCCCCTGTACAGGCTGAGGAGGGGAGTGACAGAGCAGTTTTGATCTGCTCCTGGTGCCCAACCAGAGACAACCCACAACACTGTTTGATCAAATATTTGTCACATAACTGGATCTTTTTGGAATATGTAATATCTTCATGAACAAGATTAATTTTTGCCACTACAATTTAGCTGCAGCTTAAATAAATATTTGACATCAGCCATATGATATGTTGTAGGCCTTTTAGGAGTGAAGGAGGTGAATGACAGTCTTATTTAAACTTCAAATAACTGCTTGTTGGATCTTTCAAATGTTACAAATTGAGTAAAAAAAACCTGTAGTTCATAATCATGCCAATATGTCTGGATGCAATGCTACCCTGACCCTAGTACAAAAATGCAACCTCGTGAAACCAATCACATTTATTATTAGGTAGCTTAGCTTACTTGTACCTCTTTTCTAGCTCCGGAAAGTAAATGGTTTATTACATATTAATATAGTTTGATACTGTATAGCAAAAAGAAAACTGAAATCTCAGTTCTTGTAAGATATCAACAGCAGTTTTAATTTAGTGGCTATGCTGGGATGTTTATTCCACTGGAGAACAGAATCTGGAATGATCTGAATGATGAGTATGTAAGAGAAACTTTCTGGCAGATAAGAACCATAGAATGGTTAAGGTTTGAAGGGACTTTGAAGGACATGTAGTTCAGACCCCTTTGCAATGGACAGGGACACCTTCCAGTAGACCACATCGCTGAAAGCCCCATCCAGCTTGGCCTTGAACTTCCTGGGATGGGTCCAGTGCCTGACCACCCTTATAGAAAGAATTGTTTCCTTATGTCCAGTTTAAATTTACCCTCTTTCAGTACAAAATCTTTGTCCCTTGTCCTGTCACTACAAGCCCTTATGAAAAGCCCCTCTCCACCTTTCTTTTAAGTACCTTGCTTTAGGTACTGGAAGGCTGCTGTAAGAGCTCCACAGAACCTTCTCTAGGCTGAAAAAGCCAGTCTCTGGTTCTAATATGATGCTGATCATTTTGGGTATCAGCTGGCTGTGATGCCATATTTCCAGAAGTGAAACAAGACACTAAATCCCTATTACACTCAGTGGGCAAAATGGAAAATAAAGAGTAATTCTACCTTAAAATGTGAGATTGTAGTTAGTTTCCCGATTCAGGGAGTATTTTGCGTAGGTGGTTACAACTCAGAGACATTTAGTGTGAGCTCTTAATTTCTCACTCAGCTGAAATGTGCTCTTTTCTTAATAAATGAGATCACTGATTACCTTTCAGTATGTTTCCTGTAATTTTAATACCTGTGAGTCAGCAGCACAGAGTTTCTTGTGAGATGAGCTCCTCTGACTGCCCTGATAATTCCACACCCGGAATGCAGAGATAGTGACTTCTTACATGTTTCCATTTTGGAAGCTGTTTTACAGGTTTTCATAAACCTGCATTGCAGGCTATTGAGAAAGATAAGCAAAGAATTCAGTTTTCCATACTTATCCAGAAAGAGACTTCCTAATCTTCCCTTCAGTTGTCTTTTACTCTGCTAGAAACTCAACAGTTGTTAGAAAGTTAGCAGAGCTGATTTTAATGCCATTCCTACTGACTAAAACTCTCTCATATTTTAAATGTATTGTGTTAAGTCTGGCCATAATCAGCTGTTGTACCTAATCTTAGACTATAAACATTTAAGGGAGGAAGATTAAGATTGTAAATATTCTTGGTGGAAGATTATCTTATGTGGTTTTGTTGGATATAGCAAAGTCAGATCCTATTTATGAGAGAGCTAAATGTTCTACAAATACTAAATAATGCTGATAAAGGGTATATGACAATTAAAAAATGTGGTATCTTAAGTATAGTGGAACTATAGTGAAACAATGAAGGAAAGTGTATGTAATATTTCCTTCCTAGTTTTTTTTCGGAGGGGGGTGAACTCCATTATTACTATTTTCTGATTAATTATTATATTCTTAACCATTGTCTGGTAAATCAGGGTCCAAAGAGCTATTCCTACCCTGAGAAGTTTTATTTCAACATTTGTGAGTACGTAATTATAGTTGGAACTTCAAATAAGTTTGCTTTGGAAAAGTACCTTAGTTTGTAGTAAAACTTCCCTTCATTATTGTTTACTCATTCATTAGACTTATTTCACTGGAATTTTTGATTTCTACGAAGATTACAGGGAGGAAAAACAGACCCTCAGACCTTAAAGAAATCGATAAGATCAGTCAATAAATGGAGAAACTTAAGTTCCACTACCACCGTAGCCTGGATATTTATGAGAATCTTTGAAACACAGAGACTTGATGAAGTGTTATGAAGAATTGCACTCAATACATATGGAGATTTCTTACATAAGGACGCATGCTATGTACTTGGCATCACTTCACAGCGAATACTTTCACTACAGACTGTGAGAATTTCCACTTAGGTGTAAATTTTTTATGCTGTAGGATCAGACCTATGTTTACTGAATGTATAAAAACATGATATGTTTCCTTTCATTGCTGCAAACCAACTCTGCCCTCTCTCCTGTATCTAAACGTCCAAAAAGCTGAACTCAATATTAACAGTGCTGATATTTGAAATGCTTATATCTCTTTTTCTCCTGGTAGTTGTTTCCTTGTGAATATAGCTCTAAAAATTAATTATAAATAAGAGTAATTAAAACTACTTAGCAATTGAAACTAATTCAATAAGAAACAAGATTAGGATAAATAGATATCTGTTTTCTACTTGCTGAAATGCACATACTTCTGCAATAAAATTCAAGAATTCTTCTCTCTGGTGACCAGTGACAGGACCTGAGGGAACAACATGAAGCTGTGTCAGGGGAGATTTAGGCTGGATATTGAGAAAAGGTTCTTCACCCAGAGGGTGGCCAGACACTGGAACAGGCTCTCCAGGGAAGTAGTCACTGCACCAAGCCTGGCCGAGTTCAAGGAGCGTTTGGACAATGCTCTCAGGCATATGGAGTGATTATTGGGACTGTCCTGTGCAGGCCCACAATTGGACTTGATGATTTTTGTGAATTGCTTCCAACCCTAGTTCTGTGATTCTGTGAAAAGAATACTGGGCTCTTGCTTCCTGAGCAGAACCAATATTCAGTGTTGAATTTTAGTAAATTAGTTTTAAATCCTTTTGAAACAATTTTTATTAAAAATTTTAACTTTTTAAAATTTTTATCTGCGAAACTCAAATTAAGCACAGTATGAATCAGTTCATTTGAAAAAGGCTTGTTTCTGGTTCATAGGAAGCTGGGTAAAACCTTAAATGTAAGAACTTCTTTGACCCCCATTTATTTATCAACTTTCTGAACAGTGTATTATGAATGCCTTAGTTTATAACTATAATATATATAATATATAATATATATAACATATATAATATAATCTATATAATGATAATTATATATATATCCTATATTCTCTTTTTGTGTGTATGTGATGGTAACTGTTGGCTAACTAACAAGACTTGTTTGTGGTTACTTGGTATGGTAAGACTTTGCTAGAACAGAGGTATGAATAGTATCAGTTTATAGCTATCCATTCAGCTTCGATGCAGTCAGCAATGATCCAGCGCATAAGGAGCTAAGCTCACAAACTTCTGTTATTGTTGGAAGCTATGTAACTAATTACCTGGTCACAGTGGTGATCACATATATGCTAGTCAACCTGAATCTAAAAATAATGAACCAAATCTTAAATATCTATAAATTTAAACAGTGTCACTGTACTTGCTGGGTTTTAGCCAGCTTACAGTATTGAAGAAATTAGACCACTCATTCTTTTACATGATTAGAGACGTGTCATGGGTAAAACCTCTGGAATGAAACAGTATCCATTGATGATGTAGGTGATTTTCTAATTAAATGGAAAAAATTAATTTCAAAACAGTGAACCTTCAAAGTTTGCCTGATACTAATGATCTTTGTCAGAAATTTAGTTGTGTCATAAACCTCATCAATTTTGATAGCAATATGCCAGTTCAGAAAAAAAGATGTTCTTCCAAAATCTACATTTGTGAAGTGGTATAAATGTAAATGTGCGTTCACGTTCACTGTGCCGTATCTTGCACAACCTTCATTTTGTGAGAGTAACTGTAAAAACTTTTAGAAAGTTCTATAGTTTCCCCTGAAAAGCAGTACTAGTACTGGAGTCATTCACAATCGTAGAAAGTCTAGCAGTATGGTCAAAAGGTTGGTCCTATTTAGGAATACCAGGCAGCAGGATTTCTTTGGCACAGGGTTTCACCCGCTGTGATCTACAGCAAAATTTATTGTATTGCTTACATCATTTTGAGAATCCAATACCTTTGCTCTTAGAAAAGCGGTTAAAAACAGACAGGCAGATCCATAACGGGTTTAATCATCTGCATGAAATATCCAGGGTGGCATTTTTTTCACTACTCTGTGTTTCAAGTTTCTGTATTATTCACTTAAGCACTAGGCTCTATGGTGTTCTTTTTACACATTCATCTGATCTTGGGAGTAAGATAGCTGCTCCTAGAAGTAAATGTCTGAATATTGGAGGTAGCTATGAATCTTTTATCTGTTCTTCATTGTTCATTCACATGAAAGCGTGCACACCTGCATGATTTTCATTGCCTTTTTATTTCTTTTAGAAAAGAGGTTAATTTAGTCAGTCCTGAAAGCTCACAATGAATCAGAATGTAGGTAAAAGCATGAATACTTTCAAATAACAATGATGCAGACAGTTGGGTCTGGCTCCACAAAGCAAGATCCAATATTTGTTCTGTTTGCAAGTTTGGCAATTAAAATTGCTTGGTCATAGCAATGCCACCTTTTAACAATGTAATGCTTTAGTCATTGGAAAAATTTCATACTCCTTTGCTATGGTGCAGAAGAGTCACCTGTAAACAAGATAAGAAAAAAACTGAGGGCACAGTGGAAACATTCACTGTGAGGCGATCAGAAAGCTTAAGAAATAAAGTCCTGACTTCTATCAGAAAGGACTTAAATTCTCAGATCTGAGAGAACAGGGGAGACTCAAGATGTGAATCAGATAAAGAACTCAGTTCCACATAGTATGAAAAGAAAATGTGGGTTGTGAAAAAGATTTGACATTCAAGTGTTACAGGAGATTTGAACTTGGAAGTCACCAATATGGAAAGATTACAAACGTACACACAATATCTCATTTTAATGGTGACAAAACAAACGTCTTTGTAATGGATTGCAAAATCAAGGGAGCTCAGTGTGTGTAATGCAGTATGGATTGGTATGGGGTTTTTTTTGTGAGAAATTATAATGAAGTTGAAAAATTTTGTTGTTCAATACTTTTGTCATTTTTGAAGTGCTCTGGCTACTTTAACCATTAGGCAGGCAGTGTAGCCTGATTGCCTGAGTCCCAATCCCTCTTCAAGGTCCATGTGTAGTTACTTTGGTGCCTTCTTGAGGTAGCTGTGGCTAACGGTTAATTGTACTGTCTTACCTAAACTAAAACTGACTAGAACATGTGTATGTGACTGTACTTACAAGATTGACTGCCATATGGGTAAACTCAAAGATCGGGGATGCTTTTGACACTATTGAAAGTGTTGGAGTTTTTTTCTGGTGCTATATATATGCACATATGTAGGTTAAGTTTTGATTTTTTTTTTTTAAGACGGATAATTTGTAACCTTGTTCTCAAAGCAAGATTATTTCCTTGAAATAACAGTAGTTCTTAACTATGTAAGGTGAAGTATGTCCTTTTAAAATTAACCTATCACAGATATTGTTTTTCTTATATTTCTTTAAGTGAATTTATATTCGTAACATAAAATAATTTAATAAAAACTTGGTCTTGTACACACTATATTAATTCCTTCATTCTTAGTGTCAACATATACGGCGTATAGCTCTTTGTCTCTAAGAAGGGAGAGTTGCAAACATCCTATTACTCTTGTCTTAGTAACAGGGTACAACTACGGAGAAGCTACTACCTCCAATGAGCAAGAATCTTCAAAATAAACACAAAACACAGGCTTAGTTCATAATGTTTCTAGCTTCTGATATCAGGTAGAATGTTACAGGTTGGAGTTCCTTGACCAGTAGAGACTCCTGCTTTAGAAAGAGTGAGAACTATACTTATATTATATTATATTCCTGTAAACCCATGCAAAAGGAATTAAATAATCACAAAAAAAGACCTTTTATACATGGTGTTGTTATGCTATAGGCTGATAGAAAAGTTCAGTATGTTCGTATCAACACACCATACTGCTGTCTGTTGAGAAGGGAGAAAGCACACAAAGATTTAAACTTTTTATTCTTAATTGTTAGATGTGTTGCTGGGGTTAAGGCAAACACATAAAAACCTAAGTCTGGTACTTCAGTGGGCAGATTTCTGTCTCTGTCAATAATAATTTTATATTGATTATTGTCCCACCTCCCTTTTGGTACCCTATATTGCATTATATTGTACTCTTATTATTACAGTGAGAAGTTAAGAAAAATGAAAACAAAAAAATTGAAAGAGGTTTTTTTTCTTTTTTTCTGGAGTTTTTTGAACGCTATCTGCTTTAAAAAAAGTATTGTTTTAGAAGAGAAAGCATCAAAGTCCAACTTCTCAGCTCTAATTAGAATTTTTTCCAGTTGTGTGTTGCAGTTTTGACACAGTAATATGCCAAATTATTGAACAACCAGAAGCTGCTTTTCTGAAGGCATTCATTGAAGGAATAATACACATAGTAATTGATTTTTTTGATATATGAATACAGTAATTCATTCAAGAGGTTTTACTAATATTTTATTCAGGGCATTGCATGTTAAGAAACATAAAGATAAAATTGCAACTTTCCAGACAGCCCTTGAAAACAAGCAACTTTTATACATACTATAACCAAAACTATCAAACATTTTTAATTTTTAAGAAACATATGTGACTGACTGGTGATATAATAATATGTGATGATTGTATTTTTACTCAGGTTTTTACTTCAGTAGATCTGAGATTCATCTTGATTTGGGTTATCCCTCTGCCTTTTTTTTACTCTACTTTTGTAGTCTTTCTATAAGCAGATTGTAGCGTTGATGATGCACTGCAATGATCAATCGTTGGCATTTTCTACATTTTGAATATGCAGTTGAGATTCAGATATATAGAAATTTGAATTCAAAAACAGCAAACTCAAGTTCTCAATTTTCTTCAGGAGACATTGAGCCATTTTCAAGTATACTTCCAAGAGTTTGCTAAAGCCTGATATGGAAAATACAATTTTCCTAAATCTATAATTTCTGAACATGCATATCAGTTAGATCTAAACATGTCTATACATATTTACTGTTATCTTTTTTAAGTGAATATTATAATTAACATGGCTGCTTAATTAAAGCATTCAATTCTATGATTTAAATGGACACACACAATATTAATTATATACCTCTGAATTGTAATTATGATGCAGTGTGATTTATTTTTCAGAAATAATTTATTATCATTTCATAGAAGATAACCTTTGAGAACATACCTCTCAGTGTCAAAATGAGCAGTTCTTATTCAGTATGCTTGTGCAATGTAAGCTCAATTCCTTAGAGGAAAGAGTGTTAATTAAACCAACATTTTTCAATACTGATATGCAAAGGACTGCAATTTTCGAAGACTAATAAGTTTTCCAAATAGATACCAGTTTTCACTGACACTCTAAATTTAGATTTGAGTGTGGTTTGTTTGTTTGTTCATTTTTGTTTCCTTTGCCCTGATAAAAGTGTCACTCATGTTATAAGTAGATATGACTTAAACTGGAACATTTCATTCAATGCATGAGCACAAATCCCTACACAGATTTGTAAATATAGTGACAGTAACCACTGTAATACTCCTCCTATGTTTTGTGACATAATCTAAGTAGCGTAATCCTGGAAGTAAGTAAATTGAGACACGGAGCCTAAGTAATTTGCCTGAAGCTAAACAGCAACCAATTAACAGAGATGGGATTAGAATCACAAAGTTTTGGCTCTCAGCCCTCTCTTCCATCCGGGAGCTAACTGCCACTTTCAGTGTTTTTGGCTTCCAGTTTTATATCTTGAGACTAAACTTCAGTGAATTCTTTTTCTTGTTACTACTTAGATATGAACTGAAAAGGAAGCCATGACTAGGATTGATACTATTTTTTGGTTTTTGTCATAATTGGAAAGAACATGTTTGCCTGTGAAAGAAGATGGAGAGTGAAACCCATATTGGTGGTTATATTTTAGTAATCTTTTCTTGTAAAGATGGGCATGAATTGTGATTTCCAGGTATGATGGAGATTTCAGAGTGAAAATTTCTATGACAGGGCAAATGTGATTTTTTAAAAAATTATTTTAAGACAGAAATCTTTAATGTGTATTACAAAAATCTTATGTTCTTTGAATATCAGTCATATCTAGTGTTATGATTTCTTGGTATCTCTTTTTTAAAAAAGAAGAATAAATTTATGTTAAAACAGAAGAATGGAAGATATCATTAGTAAGATAGAAATGATATAAAGATATAAATGAGATAGGCATGGCACAGCACTGTGGGCCAAAATTATCTACTTAGGTATATTTTTAACCAATGAAATGTATATGAAAATCACTGAAGTAGCATGACTAATCAAGCAAGATCCTTGTAAAGCAAGTACAATGCTACACCAACATACAAGGCGTCAAATAATTGTACTCTTCAGTGATTTTAGGTAATAAATGGCAGAATGTTGTTGTATGAAGTGCTATTACAGATCAGAATTAAAACAGAAATAAACTTGTGGTAAGGAGAGGTTTACCTTTATGTGGTAATGTGTTTCTTTTGGTTGTGTTTCTCCTATTTAATAAAATTTCTGATCTGATAACATCTTTGTTTTGCATACCTTTATACGAGGTTTTAGTTTTCACATTCTTGCATGTATTATGTATAATATGCTTCAGATTTATGGTGGCATAACTTTATTGGAGAGAAGCTAGAGCAATTTAGCTCCTGTAGAAGTTCATAGAGGAGATGCAGTTTTAAGTACAAAATTGCACTTTATGAGTAGCATTTTTGCGTTGTATTGTCCTGTCTGACAACAAAACGTGACCGGTAATCACAGGAGGACTTATACACCATAGAACACTTGTATGTTATTGAAAATATACAGTATCAAAAATCATGGCTAGGCTTCGCCAACGAAGATTTGGGAAGGGCTCTACCCACGTTTGTTACAAACGTGCTGGTGGCTAAAAAGGCCAATACGAGATAGACATGTCTGATTGCAAAAGGCACAGCAGAAAGACTCCTTAGGTGGTATATTCTGCAAGACACGATTCTTTCTGCGTTGTCTTTTCTCCTCAAGGGTGATCCTGCGTGCTTTCTCAAAGGCATCAGCAGCGTTATAGATAGTGTGTCTCCAGACCTCCCGATTGGAGGCCAGAGTAGACCAGTTATGGTGATCAATCTGGCCAAGGCTGAGATGTTGTTTCAGGGAGTCCTTGTATCTTCTCTTCGGGGCTCCTCTCATGTGGCAGCCAGTAGCAAGTTTACCATAAAGTAAGATCTTAGGGAGGCAGTGGTCCTTCGTCCTTGAGACATGTCCTGCCCAACGCAGCTGTGTTCTCAGCAACATGGCCTCAATACTTGTGACTGCTGCTTGTTCTAGAACACATGTGTTAATCACATAATCTGACCAGTGGATGTTTAGGATTGTACGAAGGCAGCGTTAATGGAAGCGTTCTAGGAGCCGCAGGTGGTGGCAGTAGATGACCCATGATTCGGAACCATATAAGAGAGTAGACAGCACTATGGCTCTGTAAACACTGATCTTTGTACTTTTCTTCAGGTGTTTATTATGCCAAACTCTTTTATGAAGCTTTCTGAAAGCACTATATGCCTGTGCTAACCTGTTGTCTATCCTCTGTCAATCTTACCATCTGAGGAGATGAGGCTGCTAGGTAATTAAACTGCTGGACTGATTTGAGTTCTGATTCGCCAATGGTGATATGGGGATGATGAAAGACTTCCTGAGGTGCAGGTTGATGGAGAACTTCTGTCTTCTTTAAACTGACTTCCAGCCCAAAGAGCTCAGCAGCCTCTGCAAAGCAGGATGTTAAATGCTGCAGAGCTGCTTCTGTGTGGGCAACAAGGGCGGCATCATCAGCACAGAGCAGCTCCCGGACAAGATGGTTTAAGGTCTTGGTGTGGGCCTTCAGTTGCCTTAGGTTGAAAAGGCTTCCATCAGGTATCAGAAATACTGCCAGTGTAAATACATTCTAATCAGTGCTTTTATGTCTGCATAGCTGTATCCCAGAGCACGCTCCTTGTACTGTGTTAACCATACTGATGTATCGTAAGTGACTTGTAGGCAAAGAACTGGGACAATCCACTGGGGCTTTTAGTCACTGTATCTTTTTTAATATCTATAAACAGTTTTCTGACCTAGTTTATGAATGTCTCCTTGTGCATCAACAATGCATCATCTTATGGGGCATGTTAACCTGTCTCATAGAACGGCTGAAAGTGGGCTGCGCTGTGTAGCTCACAAAACATTGCTGGTAAAAGGAATATATATTCTGTCTACTTGGCTGGATATCTAATTTAGGTTTCATCTAATTGATTACTTGTAGGCAAATGGTAAATGTTGTTTTATAACTAATAGAGGGTAGTGTTTATCAAGTTTTGGGATGAAGTAGTTCTAACCTAGTGAGAAGGAAAGAAAAACTTAAGTCTCTACTAACTAGTAGAGGTTTTTTAATAATTATTTTATAGAAACCGTAATTATATAGTCTTTTTCTTTTTACCAGTTTAGGTCCAGAAATTATGCTTATGACAAAATCAGGCCATCTCTTAGTGCTGTTTTGCAAGTAGAAAGTTATCTTGAACTCCTTCACATGGACTGTAAGATTTGATTAGATGCATGCACACTTCTGCTTGAATAGGAGTTATGAGAATTTGATTATATGGATGCCACGTCAAGCATTAAGACTGAGTAATATTAGTATGTAGAGTCAGTATTATGACTAGATAGGTGATCTTGCCTTCATAGTTGCTAATCAGCAGCTTGCAGGTGTCTAAATGGCAAAGTATGCATTTTGTTCTGTTTAGATAAATAAAAAATGAGTGGAGGTTTCATTCAGTTGTTACAGTGCCCCAATTTTATGCTTACTCGTTTTGGTACCTTCATTTGAGGATTTTAGTAAGACTGAAATGCCTCTAAAGGTCATCTTTCTAGTCATAACCCAGATATTCTGAGTCCCTAATTGAAACCTGTAGTATCTTATTATTCCCACTTTTCTCTTAGAGCAAAAATCTTCTGTAAGGAGATCAGCTTGCCTGGCATTTTAAAATCCACTGCTTCTACTTTGCACGTTGAAAAGGAGTGTCAGCTCTCAGTTACCAAATAATTCATATGCAGTCTGCAGACATTAAAATTTGAAAAAGAAGCAGTAGAGAGCTTTGAAGCGGAATTTCCTTTCGTTAAATTAGTGAATATGACAAGGTTATGTAATATTCCTGGGGGATAAAGTGGTGCACGTCACTAACCTTTTAGATTCAAGAGGCTTCATGCTTTTCATTTGCTGCTGAAGGAAGGCTTAGTTCTGGATTAACTAGCAAGTTCCTCTTTCTAACTCAGGTAGATTAAGCCCCACCCAGCTTTGCATATGCTGTATGTGATAAATACTATGTATACACACAAATTTACGCCTATTCTTTTTTTTTTATTCTGCATTTGAAAATGTGCCAATTTATGACTTAAAGACATATGTGGATTTGGGTTAATAGTGATAAATAGTGGGTTAATAGTGTTGGAATTCCTATGGGCATGGGGCAAAAAAAAAAGAGGAATTCTTGCCCTTCTATGCATTTACCACTTAGGGAGTATTATTTTGTGCTATTCCTGCATCTTTCAGTGCTCAGGTTAGTCAAATACTAGAACCAAGCATCCTGATTGTCCTTTCTTAAATTAATGTAAACTAGAATTTTTGTGCAGAAACAACTGAAGAGACACTAAAGCAAAAAAGGAGAGATTTAGAAGGATATGTATAAAAATTTCATTTACTGTCACAATACGTAAAAGAAGGCTGAAGTTTGTGCTGAAGCTAATGTGTGTCAAGTACTAGCAGCTGAAGCCCCGTACCCAGCTTGGGAATTGAAGGCAGGAGGAGACGGGTGTGGGAGTGTGTCTGGTTTTGGGAGGCTTCTCCTTTGTTCTGATCATCCATGAGCCTGACTCTGATGGTATGAAAGCCCTGACTTCGCTTTAGGCTTAGTATGGTGTTGCTCTGATGAAGCAATGGCTGGTCTCAATTTTACACTAAATGTTCTAATAATTTGTCATGAAGCCAATTTAAATTCTTACCAGGTTGCCTGCAACAGTTTTAATAGAAAAAGCACAGCAATAAATAATTCTTCCACTTCGACCTACTTATAATATAAATGTACTGATATTAATAAAAGGCTTTTTCACAGGTTTTTCACAGAGGTTCTGTATATTTGTGAAAACCTTTTTTCTTTCTCTGAGTTATTATGAACTATAAATGAGTGTGTGCACATGTATGTGAATGATATTACTTGGCAAATGAATGTCTCCTGCTGTCTGCTTTGGTTCGTATACCTCACATGTCCCTAGGGCTTAGATAATTTCTGTCTCTAAAAAAGCATACATAATCCACAATGAAATGAGTCAGAGCTTAGAGGTACAAATTAAGAATCTGCTATTTTAACATTAGACCTTTTGGAAAATGTAACCTGCCTATTCTACTTGTGAGGCCTTACTTGTATAAGTCTATAATTTGATTTCATATTTCAGGGAAGAATGAACCTAATGGTCAGCCTATGAAACTGACATTGCATTGCAGGAAATTTGAAAACGTAAAAGATAGGCTTGACTTTTCATATTTTCTTCAAGAGATCTGCGAGTGATAATCTTTTATTTTTTTGAGCTGCTGACTAAATCTGTAGGGTGGATATGCTCTGGCAGATTGAATGCTTGGAACTGGAGATGACTGCTAAATTGCAGAAAAAAGCCCCAAACAACCAACCAGAAACCTCCCTCAAAAAACCAGTCCTGTATTCTGTGTGCTTTTGCTTTTAGAAGAATACAGAGAGAAGGTGGGGAGATAAGTGTTTTGATTATATTATGAAGATTTTATGAGTATTGTCAGGGCTGAGTTTTTATGAGGATGCTGTGATGCTTGTAAAGGGAAATACCTTGGTTTCCTTCACCCAGGATTTTGGGAAACCTGTCGTTGTACCTGCAAATAGTTTTTGTGAACCAAACGGCTCAAGTTTTTCAGCTGGACTTCATTGTCATGGCTGGTTTGCATTTAGTAGTTCAAAGATAGAAAACTGATAGTTTTCATTCACAGGATAATAAAATTGTTTATCTCCTCAGAGTATGGTGGGATTTGAAGAGTATGTTGTTGTTTTTCTTCTTGCTGAAGAATGTAAAGCAGGTGCAGTTTTAAGGGGTTCACAGTGAGAAACAGAAAAATTTCACCAGCTTGTGACTGACAGTCAAGAGCCTTTAGGAACATACCACTTGTTAATTTAGGAATTTCTTTATGCAGATTTCATGAATACAAATTATTGCTTGTCCTTATAGAAATAAAAACTAATTAACTTTCGCACATATCCAGTTTGCAGGTTGCCTGTAAGCATGGATTAGAATTAAGGTGAAACAATTGCTTATAAGTCTAACTGATGTCACAAATTATGACTAATGAGTAAATTAACACAAAATGTTGTGAAAGGCATGTGCTTTGAAAATTCCTTTTAAGAAATAAATGAGCACAAAAAGCTTTTCTATTAAGTACTACGTGTATATAAATATAATAATTTTTTAATATATTAACTCCTAGAGTAATTGTGAAAACAATAACTCATGTAATTTGTAATGTATCAATACAGTATCAGTCTGAGATTACATGCAACATTTGTCTTTTTTACAAGGATAGGAGGCATCGTCACCTTCACCATTATTGAATGTGAACCAGTTTATGGCCTGTTTATTTAGAATATATAACATTTCCTGATAAATCTGTGGGATGCAATGAATGCTGCAAAATAGGATTAAATAGGGTGATTAAAGAGTTTGGGTTTTTGGTTTGCTTTGGATTTGGTTTTGGTGGGGTTTTTTTTGTTTTGTTTTGGTTTTGGTTTTGTGGGTTTTTTGTTTGTTTTTGGTTTTTTGGTTTTGTTTGTTTTTGTTTGGTTGGTTTTGGTTTTTGTTTGTTTGGTTTGGGGTTTTTTTGTTTTTTTTTTCCACTTTTTATTCTGTTTGTTTGGACTTTTACTCTGTGTCAGAATTTTCTGAGTATGTAATTTGGCACGGGAAGAATTTTTTACTCAGAACTAGTCCGGTCCCATACCCCACTGAAACTTGATGTCACTAGACCAGTAATATATAAGGGCTCTACAGTAAGTGAAAATTATTCTTTTAATGATATGTGTGCAGTATTTTAAAGTGCATGGGCACCTACCAGACCAGATGGTTTACTCTGCCCTTAACCTGCATTGCTGAATATCAGCTGAAAATCTTTCATGGGAACAGTTGTGATTATCATTTTCCAACTTCTATTGCTACAAAACAAGTCTTTACAACCAAAACAGTTACTTTAATTTTTAAAGAGTCTCCTAAAATGTCAGCATGTGTTAATTTACAAATGAGGCATTTGAAAGAAAGTCTTAGCAGTTTTAATTTTTTCTGATATCTTTGTTACTTTATTCAGCTCTGCTATGAATGTTTACAAAGGATACAATAGAATATATTTTTGGCAATTTTTATTCTGATTTAGGAAACCTTTTCATGTATCAAGCATATGATGAAGTTGAATTATAATATACCGGGAACTCCATTCACTCAAGTATAGAGTCTAGAAACAAATGCTTTAAGGTCTGCATTCTCTATATATCTTGTCCATAGTAAGTCCACATGCTGAGCTTGCTGTACTGGCACTGCAGACATCCCATTAGCTCTCACATTATCTTTAAAGAAGGTGAAGTCTTATCCTCATATTCATCTTTTCCTGAGAGGAGTATGTCCATAAAAATGTCTCTACACAAGAGTAGTTCTCAGAAGCTGTGAAAAGAAGGGGGCTGAACTGGGAATTTCAAAAGTATTTTGTCAGACATTTTATTTGAGTGTGGCGAAAAAGTAGTACATGTCCTTAAAACAGAGAACAGAACAGCAAATTTAAACAGATAATTCCATAACATGATGAAATGTGAGTTAGTTAATTCCATTCACTACTTCGGAATTCTACTTAAACTTTAAACAGGAAATGTGGAGGTGCAAAAGAGAAGAAAGAGATGTCTTATGTTTGTGCCAAGCTATTCAAATGTTCCAATCCAAATCAGTTATTTTAGTGTCTTGTTATAAATATATTTTATGGAGTCTAGATGTGCAAAAAACCTCCACTTCTTTCTGGATAGTGTTAAACTATGTCTATTTGAGAAGCTCCTGTGCCCCCTGGGGGGACAGCTTGACTGTTGAAACAGTAGCCTAACTCCTGTGGGTTTAAACTCCTTAAAACAAATAAATGAAAGCTCAATGTATTTAAGATGAGCTAGCAATAAGTTCAATTTTCCTCCATATATTAGAGTGTAATTTGCAGTAGTTCAATAGCTGTCACTTGAGCTTCTCGGGAATCCCAGCAAGAAGTGCCCACTAAATAGCAGAGAGTGGGAGCCCTCAGATCTTGATTGACAAAGCTTATGGTACTCTTCCTAAGTCCAAACTGTGGGTATCTTCCACTGTAATTTTTTTTCCTTGACAAAGGAATGTATCTAAATTCAGTATTGAATGTATCTACATTCAGTATTGGCATGAATATCTGAGTAGGCACTGGTATATAAACAAGCAGAAACAGACAAAACTTGGGTGTTTTGCATTGAATAGCCAATAATGCTACAATTTTGATGATGCCCACAAGAGAAGAGGTGCCGATTTTAAATTAATTCCACTGCTTTATTTTAGTTATAATTCTTTTATTTTAACTGCAGCTTTATTGAGATGTTACCAAGTAGAGTTTCAAAAGTGCTGGAAGACTATGTACCATATTGGTAACATATTACATCTTATTTTTTTGGCAGATTTAATTGCACTGGAAGGTTCCCATATAGATTGTTGCTGTGCTTAATGAAGTGTGCTGTGGAGAGTTTTTCTTGGACTATGTACTGCTGTTGTTAAGGGAGATTGAAAATAGTTGTCAGTTCTCAATCAAAATTGCCCTCATGTTAATAAACACAACTGTGTGTGCAGTTTAATTGTGTTTGCTATCAGAGTGCCTAGCAGCTTAGGTCAGAATCAATGTCAAGAAACTGACAACATTAATTGTGGAGATAATTTGTGTCAAACCTTAATTAACAACCTTTATAAAGATAAAGGCAACAAATACTACTTTTCATTTTTGGTTCTGCTGGGTTATGATTTCACATACCCTTAGAGTGATGGTGGTCGCTTTGTGTGTAATAAGGTGAACATGTTGATTGACTAATGAAAAGATGGATTGCATACCTGTCGTTCTCCACGGCTGGCTGGCCACTATCAGACCATAGTCTGACCATCTCTTAACCATGAATTAACTTATCCTCACAGTTTAAACATTTTAGACGTTTTTATCCTTCTGGTGGAGCTGCAGAGCCTGAAGTGGAGAATTTAGCTGATTTTTCAAATTATATTAGAATTTGAGAATTTAAAGATGAACTGCTGAAAATGGCCACTGTAAGGGACTACTATAAGCTTCCTGTTCAGATAAATTTATTTATGCTCTAATAATAATTTATGTTTTCTGATATCATATAACCTCAAAGATAACTGTCTTACTTTCATGATTAGGTACTGGAGAAGAGCTGTGGCAATGTTTTTTACAGGAATTACTTACGTAAAAAGTTTTGACCAGCTGCATACCTAATTTTTTTCAGCTACGTCGTGGTCTTAAGTGAAACACAAACTTCGCCACAGTTCCCTTCCATACTGGATTTTGAAGCTTTTTTATTGATGTAGACAGTATTAGTCTCCACATACAATAATGTGGTCTTTATATACAACCATAAAACCTTCTTTATCTTGAAAAATGTCTACAAATTAGAAATTGCATCATGTACAACTGCACTTGTCTTTTGCCTGTAATGCTTCGTAGCAAGTGTTGTTAGTTAAGAAACAACAGCTTTACTAATTGTTGATTCAGCAAAAGTTAATGTAGGACTGAAAAAATATTGTTGCTCAGATAGCTTGAGCCATGTTAGGTTATCAGCCATATTTCTGCAACTCCACTATGTAGATATATCTCTGCAGAAACTAGTAAACCATTTTTGTAAGGAGTCATGGCAGTTATAGTCCTTTACCAAGGTTGACCCAATTCTACATGAAAAAAATGTCAGAAAACTGTTTGTACCTCTAACACGAATTGTTTGGTGGAAAATTTTTAGTTTCACTTATTGCTGTTTGCACTGTTTGCTGCCTGTGAGCTACTGTACATTGTTACTGTGTGCTGTTGGACTTGAAGTGTTTCTCTTTCACTGGTTTGAGTTCTAACACTGAATTCAAAAAATGTCAAAAAAGAAGAAAATAAAAAGAAAATGGCAGCACATCATTTTTCACTTGGTGGCACACAGTCACAACTTGTGCCTCACAATATCAGGATATCAGATTCAGTCATGTCTCTTTACATATCAGTGTTGATTTAATACATACATAAAGAGGGATTCAAAGATAGCAGTTTTGGTGAAACCCAGATGCTCTTCATCTGAACACATTTTGTCTTTTCTGTGGTCCAAGCACAAAACCTGTTACTAGGGGAAGTATTTATAGTTTCTTTGCTCTAAGTGTGTTTTATTTGCTATGATTTTGGTAATTTTTGGCAACAGAGAAGTTCTTTCATAATTTTCCAATGGCAGTAGAGTCGCACTATTTTGCTGTGCTCAGATTTGCTCTTGCATTTGGATTTAGGTACATTTTCACTAGGAAAATTAGAAGACTAGACAGTTCAAGGACCTTTGAGCATTCTGAAAACTTGAGAAATAACCTATTTTCCTAACATTTCTCTGAAAAAAAAAAGCCTACAGATTTTCAGGAACATTATAGTTTTACTGCATTTTTAAAAAAATACCTTTTTTACATTAGAGGTAGGTTAAAAAAACTCATTTATTTTGTAAACCTATTAATGCAGCAACATAACATCAAGCTACTTATTTGTTTTATAGTAACAGCCACATCATATTTTCTTGGCATGTTAAATTATTTCAGGATTTCTTACATGCATAATTGTAGTCTGCTGGATTTCTGTCATTAAAATAAACATGCTGGAAAATGTTGCCTGTGGAAAGACCTATTTAGCAGAGTAAGGGATTGGACATCAGAACTGAAGGGCAGCAACTTAGAAATGAAAACTAGCACAGTAGAGGTACATACCTATACCTAAGAGAGAAAAGTGAAGTAAAGGGAAGAGGCGGTAAACACCAAGGAGCTGACTGCTGATACTTGAAGATGAGAGCAAAAATGAATAGCAACAGCTGCTACAGAGCAACTGCTGCTGAGAAAGACTATATAGCAAAGACTTGGGGGTTTTATCATTTATTGTCCCTAAGTTCTCACTTCCTGTCAGCATCTGAAAGTGTATTGGATTTTGAAAAATTACTGAGCTAAGAAGAAGAATGGTTTAAATATTTACAGGAATTCTTCAACATTTTTGTTATCTAGTTATCTGTACTCTTACAGATTTTGATACTACATCTTTAGCAGTCATGTCTTCTTCTAAGTTTAAAATTTTGTCTCAACACAAGACTGATAAATTAATTTTAATTATATTGTAACAGCAATAAAAGGAAAGCGAATAATTAATTAAAACATATTTTCATACTTTTAGAATGATTCCTCTCTCCTCTGTTGTTGCAATAGTTAGATCTTTCTTTAGTTCTTCTTTCTGACAGAGTAGAATTCGGAAGTGAGCAGGAGCTATACGTGAAACTGTGCCCATGCATAAATCTCTCCTGTGTTACAGTCCTTTCTGCGTGGACTCTTAATCTATAGTAATTTACCTCCACTACTGAAAACTTACAAATGCTTTCTCCTAAATGTCACTGATTTTAATGTCTTAAAGGTGAGAATCCTGTTTTCATGACATCCTGGGATCATAATATCAAGTAAAGAATCATAATATTCCGGTTGATTGATGAGCTCATTTTGCAATAGAAGTCAAATTGGATTTTTTATTTATAATGGTGATAAAATATAATGTGTGATCTTGCTATTCTGATACCATCAGATTTCTGCTTTAATATAAATTTCACTGGTAAAATCTGTAAGCACTTTCCTGACCTTTTAGGGTATTTTTAATGCTTTCTCTTGTAGGTGAATGCTATCACTGGAGAAACAAAGCATTCCTTCTTTTTAAATTTTTAAATCTTGATATGGCTTATGGTTTTTTACGTTTATTGTTTAGATTAATTTGATTAATGTTTTTGGTTGTTTCAGCACCACCAAAGTTTACAAGAACTCCCGTTGACCAGACAGGGGTTTCAGGAGGAGTCGCCTCTTTCATCTGCCAAGCCACAGGAGATCCAAGACCTAAAATTGTCTGGAACAAAAAGGGAAAGAAAGTCAGCAATCAGAGATTTGAGGTATTAGGTCCATTGTTCTGTTCCTCTGAAAACCATTTTATTCCAACCTCAGTTCTAATCCTGCTATGTGTGCTTTATTGTCAGTGATTTAGCAAAATAAGAATGAATATCAGGGATAACTTACTGGGAGCAGTCTCATGAAATTTGTATTTTCCAAACTGGTTGTGCATAGCACCATTAAAGAGTAAACTTGCTTCTGCTGTTTTCCGAACTAACACAATCTCACTGATGAGCTTTGAGGTGCCTCTGTTCAGTTTGCTATCTCGTGAAGGAGATGGTGGGGAAATTACTTGAGCAGTGATTGCTGTCTCCAAAGAGCAAGTCACCTCCTTTTGTGACAGAGTGCATCGAGCAGGCCTAGGCTGGTGCCGCTTCTGCTGCCACCATTCCTTACCGCTGTTGCGGAGAGAGATGAAAGGGGCATTGTGGTTCCTGCTGCTGAAGAGGAAATGTAAAACTTGCTTCCTTTTGGTTCTTTTCTTTACAGTAAATTAGAAAAAAAGCCATAGAGAAAGCTATTTGTCTCCACAACATTCAATTAAAGGAAACAGTGAAAGTAATCTGTTCAAAGGATTCTGGTTTTTTGGGGGAAATAAAAAATAAATATTGTTCCCTCTTGTAGTGGCAGGAATAATTACTATCAAATGCAGATTAATCTTTAACATAAAGAAAAAACACAGAAAATGGGGGTAAGCTTTTAGAATAAAAGCACTAAGAGTGGCACCAAGAGTGTATAATTTTCACCGTGTCT
This sequence comes from Neopelma chrysocephalum, assembly GCF_003984885.1. Lineage (NCBI taxonomy): Eukaryota > Metazoa > Chordata > Aves > Passeriformes > Pipridae > Neopelma > Neopelma chrysocephalum. The sequence goes on from NW_020925564.1 coordinate 2,979,517, forward strand.
CTTCACTATTTTCAGTGTTAAATAAGAGACTTCTGTTGTCTTAAAAATGACTGTTTGGAAGATTAGTAATCGTATATAAAACAGATGTGATATGCATCTTATAAGCAAATGACTGAATATATTAGAAGCTGACTTAATATTGAAGTCCTCTGTGTTAATTTTTAGTAGTATTTGTGAAGATCACTTGTCCTGGCTTTCAGGTTAGATTTATTTAGAAGAATTGCATTTATTGTGTAAACTAAATTTATTTCATTAATTTTTTGATCAAAAAAATATCTAAAGGCATTTGAATTTGTTCATTAGCCAATACAATTATTTGCTTGTGTATTTACTACAACTTGAAAAATAAAATCATGCACTTAAATCTTACCTCCTAGTGCCAAGGACTGTTTACACTTTGCAGAGCATATGCAGAGCTGTAATTGGCTAGAGGGATTAACACAGAAATTTTATTATAAATTCTACACAATTTATCCTCTTCTGTTCACAGAACTTTCACTCAAAGTGCATTCTAAACAGAGAAAGCTTGGGCATGCATATGTTTATTGTGTTTTATTTTGCATTATGTCGTGGTTTATTCACTTAATATATTTTTTTCCTAGTATGTATATAACTGTTTTTAGGGAGAATAAGCAAAAATAAAGTAGTTTTATTTCCATAAAAAGTATTTGAATGTAACTATTAAAAAACCCTTAAGATTTTTTAAAAATGCCTGTAGTGGACTGCTGAATGAGCTGTGTAGCCAAGTATGATGAAATGTATTTCAAAGAAATAGATGATACTTGCCAAGTGTTTTATAATTTTTATTATGACCACTGAGTAAAGCAAGTGCAGAGCACATCAATATTTTAAGTAGCATTCGTTCCTGTTCAAATTAAGGCCATTATTTCATTACATAGAATCTCTAAATAAGAACAAAACAACAACAGTAGACATGAGATTCATAAAAGACATATGAAACATTTGGAAAACAAGAAAAGTCTGAGATTATCAGCTGCGTCAATAAGAGAATAATTAGTTTGTCTTATTTTCCTCTTCTTTCACATTAATATTTTGTATGTATCTCTGAGTGTGATTACTTAATAATACAAGACAGCAAATTGTTTTTCCTGGACACCTGTCTTTATAGAAGCCTAGTGAATGCCGCTGGGAAGGACTTCAGTGGGACATCTGATCCATGCTCTTTCCCACGGATGCTGGGGTTACTTTTTTTTCATCCTTCAATAAACTTGAGCAGTCTGCTACAGTTTTTCATGAACCTTTTCATGATTATTTTTCCCACATGTGGAACCTGTACTTTTTTGCTGGAACTTGATGTACGTAGCATTTGGGGAACAAATAGTTTATTTCCTTACTCTTGTCTGTGTATTTGAGGACTGTTATCATTGAATGTTGGTCACGGACTAATTCTCACAACTTAGAATAGGGGTGAGAGCTATAAGTTGCTTCTGAGATTAGAATCAACAGTAATACCTTGTGGGTCTTCTCTATTAATCTTTTGCCTCTTTTTTATGGTGCAGGTATATACTGTGAATTAACGTGATACAGGAGGAGTCTTTTTTTCTCCTCTTCCTCCAAATTAATTCAAATAATAGGAATTAGAAGAGTCTGCTTTAAGTTACTAAGAAGTCTTTCTCAGAGGAACTTAAAAAGGAAGAGAGAAAGTACAAAAAAAAGTTTAAAAAAAATTACATAATTTTCCCATCTGGGTGGAATTTGTCCTGGTATATGTATTTGAAAAGCAAACTTGCTTTGGTGACTTGTATACCGACAGGCTGCTGTCCATGAGTAGATTAACTGAGGGATAGGTATTTGTAACAACATCTGTGACAGCTTTTGTTTCCTTTTATAGGTAATAGAGTTTGATGATGGATCTGGATCAGTTCTCAGAATACAACCACTGCGCACGCCACGGGATGAAGCTATTTATGAATGTGTGGCTTCCAACAGTGTTGGTGAAATAAGTGTGTCCACGAGACTCACTGTTTTACGTGGTAAGCTCTTTCTAAGCATAACTAATTTACTTAATTGAGCTCAAAGTACTGTGTTGTTGTAAAAGAGAGGTTTCTCTCCAGCGAGGTTAAATACAGTTCTTTACAAATGGACCTTACTACAGTTCTGATGCTGTTGATTATAAACTTTTTCACATAATACTTGAATATCACATTTATAACTTTTGACCATAAAAAGGTAATTGGAGATTACAGCGTATGACAGATTAGAGTGAAGAAAATAAGTAAGAAATAAGTGAAACAGGAGTGCCACACACAACAGGTTATTATAACAATTACTGCTCAAAAGAAAGTACTTTATGAGTGCACTCGATTTACATTTTAGGGCTGCCCTGGGTAGCTTAGCTTTGTGTGATCAGCATTTACACAGAAATTTGCCCAGTTAACTAACAGTGGCCTTGAAAAGTTGCATGAACGGTTTTCAGATGATATTAAGTTGCTGCAAAATTTCTCCCACAAAATACAATCATAAAAAAGCTGAAGGCTTCTTCCACTTCAAATATATATCACCTGAGTTCCTGAGTTGCATTCTTACTTCAGTAAGAAATTTTTGAGAACAGTAAAGGAAAAAATGAATTTTTTCAACTATCATTCAGGGGTGAAGATATTAATGTACTGCCAAGTCTACTGTCTAGATAATACTCACGGGAGGAAATACTAGCAGTCAAATGACCTGAACAATTCATTTTGTCACCTGGAGATGAATGGACACTGGATTTGAAGACACTTCGTGAAATATCACACTCTTTAGTTTGCAGGGCTGCTTTTATGACTGAAGACTACTGTCTTGTATTTTGATATTATGTAGCATTACATGGTTTGAAAAATTAACTACTAGGTGTCTTTTTACAGGAATTGAAGATGATTAAACAGCTTTAAAGAATTTAGAAGAAAATCTGTGAAATGTGTAATTTCAGTAATTTTTTTCTTGATCCTCCCATCCCAAGCAATTTAGGGTAACAAGGAGATTTCTGCTGTTTTTCTCTGAAGGTGAATGTTTATTAAAAAATTTATATAATTTTATTAGCTATTTTAATCAGTACAGACAGTCCTGCATTACTCTTGAAGTCAACTAGCAACACTATGCATATATAGCAAATAATAACCCTAAATAATAACCCTAAGTATATATGTATTTTTTTCTTAGAGGTAGTCTGACATAAGCAAACTTTTTCAATATTTAAAGTTCTTATCTGTAATGCCATGATTGTTCCTTATGTTATCTTTTAAAAATTCTTCCCAGTCTAGCCAATGAAATGGGAAGATTGATAGATTGATATTTTTAACAGCACCATGGACTTGTTCTTAACTTCCCAAGATAAGATTTTCCCTTTATTAACTGATAGGAACACTTTTTATGTACAGCTTCCACATTGTTTAAAATGAACATAAAAAGACATTTTTTTATATTCTATTAGAAGTTTTGCAAATTAAAGAGAGATGGGGAAAGTGAGGGGGGGAAAGCAAAAAACAATGTGAAAACTCAGGTGGAAATAGTACTCTTTGTATTCATAGTTTCTTGAAATGCATTTATAAGACTCTCTGATCATGAAATGGGCATGTATCTTTTGAAAGATGCTGTTCTAAACCAAAATTATCATTTTGGGTTTTGTAGAGGAGCAACAGGCCTCATCTCTCTGCCTAGCACCATTGCAGTTGAAAAAGGCAGAGGAGGTGTCTGAGTGTCCAAACTGACTGACTGTAGAATGTGGTCCATTTCTTTTCTAGTCCCATTGATTATTTAATCAATTTCTTGTAAGGCATATGTAGCTTTGCTGCCTATTTTTTGCTCCATAGGAAGAGCAGCAATAGTAGCTCAGTGTTACTTCAGACAACACTAGCATCAGATGCTATTTTTAAAAGTGATACATATGCATATGCAAGAACAAAGCATATATACTATTAGTTGTGAAATTAAAATTTAAGTAAATTTCAATTTTAGGTAAAAACCAATGATATATAAAATTTGAGCATTGTCTCCAACCATATATATGGCTTTTGCAACATTTGGCCCCAGGAACAGATTTATGGATATAATCTGAAACTGGCAACGGATGAGAACTTGTGCATGTTTTGCAACTGTGAATTTATATAAAGGGGTAATATCAGAGAAAGCAAGAAGCATGCAGAGTAACAGGGCATTATAAGGAAAATTTGGCAGTGTTCAAATTTTGAATGTCTGTAAGTACAATGGCATGCTATATTGCTTTCTAAGAGACAGGATAGTTCAGTGCTAAGGGCATTAGCCTGGAAGATAATTCTATTATTGCAAAACTCCTATTTTGCAAACTTACTTTCACCTTGTACAGTCTGCAACAGTAGCATTGTGGAAAACACTCCATCTAGTTATGTCTTTACGGGAAAGAGTGCCTCTGTGCCTCATGTAGGGGCTGTAGGAATATATATCATAGATGTGAACAGGAATTAACAGATTTAATCAAATGCAAAACAGAGTAGAGTGAGTTAGATCAGTGGTTTGCTTAGGCCTACTCATCCCTGGGGCGTGTATGTGACTGGATTGCAAAAGATGCACATACAACTTTCATATGTTCTTTGAATCTTTCTGCAATGGTTCTATCACAGACCCAACTTAGCATTTTGGCCTCTTGCAACATGGCATCTAGAGAAGGAAGTCAGAGTTACTCACAGTTCAACACAAAGTATTGCAACTCTTAATATGGAAGGTCAGTGGAAGGTCCTGGTAATTCCAGGAGCAGAGGTGTCTGTCTATATTCATTTTGTGTGATTATTTCATAAAATCCAGCTTAACTGCCTCAAATCATTTCTTCAGCACAGAACAGCAACATTTTTGCAGATATGTCCATATCTTCACAGCCAAACTTGGCAGTTTTTCTATCCGTGGAATTGTTGAGTACACTACAGATACTACTGTGTTTTTTTAGGTTCCTACACTTTGACCAATTTTTAGTAATTGGGTCTCAAAGAACTATGAATATAAATAAATTTTTTAGCTTCTAGGTGTTAAAAGTTCACAGTGTGGGGAGGAAAAAGAGCAGGAAAGGCATCTACAACATGATAACATTTCAAGGCCTTACCAGAGACAAAATATTGGACCCTTTTTTCTGTTACTAGAGTAAGTCAAGAAACCTTCCAGGCTAAACTTTCACTTGTTAGAATGAATATTGTGAGAGTCTAGACCAAGAATGAATGTCTAACTGGAAACTGCTTTTGATTTTCTGTATATAAAGGACTGGCTGCTTTCCAGGACAGATTCACCCGTAAGAAAATGTTGAATTTGAAGGAAAACAAGGCTTGAAAGGAGAAGTCTGGAAGTTGCCTTCCAGACAAGAGGAATCCATGCTGTTTATTTTGGAGATCTTTGTTTTGAACATTTTTGCTGAGAACCGTATGAGTGAAACAGTGCTTTGATTCCTTTATTAATAATTTTTAGTGTTCAATACATATACCTTTGTGGCCAAGAAGGCCAGTGGTATCCTGAGATGCATTAGAAAGAGCATTGCCAGGAGGTTGAGGCGGGTGACCCTGCCCCTCTGTTCAGCACTGGTGAGGCCACATCTGGAGTGCTGTGACAAAGAACTGGACACAGCCTCAGTACAAGGGGGATATAGAGCTCTTGAAGCAAGTCCAACGAAGGACTACAAAGATGATTAGGAGACTGAAGCATCTTTTTTAGGAGGAAGAGGCTGAGGGAGGTGAGCATGTTCAACTTGGAGAGGAGGTGACTGTGAGGGGAACTTGTCAATGTCTGTAAGTATCTGAAGGGAGGTTGCCAAGAGGATGGGGCGAAGTTCTTCTTGGTGGTGCCAAGCAATACAACAAGAGGCAACAAGCAGAAACTCAGGCACAGGAAGTTCCACCTGAATATGAGGAAGAACTTCTTTACTGTGTGGGTGACTGAGCAGTGGAGCAAGTTGCCCAGAAAGGTTGTGGAGTCTCCCTCACTGGAGATACTCAAGAACAATCTGGACATGATCCTGTGCAATGTACTCTAGGATGGCCTTGCTTGGGCAGAGAGGTTGGATCAGATAACCCACTGGTGGTCCCTTCCAACCTGACCCATTCTGTGCTCTGTGAAAAGGCAATAAAAACCTATGAAGTGTAGGATCTTCCAATACTCTGTGGATATCAGAAATGGAATAGCTTTCGCTTTATTGTCCATTCATTTAATGGTAAAGGCACCTAACTGTTTTTAGATCTTGCAAGTGGTGGCTATAGAACTATTTGCAAACTAAGAGCCCAGTTGTAGTCTATAATAGGCAGTTACAGAATGGCGTGCAGATTTCTTGGAATGACTTGCAAAGTAGTATGGAATTACAAATATTTATCTGTAATGTTAAAAACTAGTTTGAAATATAGAACCACTATGTATCTTTCCTGGTTATAGAAAAGGATTCTGTTGTCATATACAAGTCTATAAATTGTTCAGGAAGGCAGAAATGAGGTGCTTCCTTCTAGTAGAGAAATCAGCAACAATATCATTCAGTTAATTTTAAGTAATCCCACTTTTCAGTTTTAAAAAGATTTTTTTATTATTATTCCTTTATAAAGTTCTGCCAAGACTGTGAGGACCTCAAGAAGCTTTAGCTTCAACTGCTGCTAAGGTATATGATTACAGTACAGAAGAGTATAGATATTAAGCAAGGAGGTAGAGCAGAAGACCTAAGCATATTTTAGTGTTGCTCCTGTTTGCTTTGTTTTCCTTGCCGTATGGGAGTAAAGAGAGAGACTACAACAGGGCACTTGAACAGAAGGCAGTTTGTTTTTCTCGACCCACAATTTTATGTTATTGTTGTTGATCATACTGTACATTAAAAAATATTGACATATAGCATTTATTATTTACCACAGGCATTATGTAAGCATGAAAGAAGTAAAGTAAAATTTCTGTAAGAAGTGCCTAGATTAGTTACTCCTTTTTCTGTTTTTAGAAATTGATCGATTCAATGTCAAACAGTCATTGCTGCATAAAATGAAATAAAAAACCGAAATATTTACTGAACAGTGTATCCCTGTTCATTGATACATACAGATATTGAGATAATTGTGAGAGATTATTTTTATTAGACTCTCAGAAGTGCAGAACATTTCCACACTGTTAAACAAAACAAAACAAAAAAACCCCTCAGAACAACTCAAAACCAGAGATGATAAATCTAAGGTGCTACAGTTTTTGTTTCTGCTGCTAGCAATACATTCAATGAAAGAAGAAGCTCATTTCTGTATTTTCACTGCACCCAGTAGTACTGAAATGAGAAGGAACTATTTTGAAGTAATCTGTCATCTGGGACAGCTATCTTTGAGGGCATAGAAATTAGACAAATGGAGTGGCATGGCTATAATGTTGGAAAATGTGCTGTGGGATGTCTCTCATTTCTAGACAAATGGGAGGAAGGACTGTACGTATTCTGGGTATTAGCTGCACAGTAGGAGAAATTTGCCACGTTCCAGCTGGAGCTGTATAAACGATGTACACCAGTGTTTATCTGAAACCGCTATATAGTCACAGTGATTATTGCCAGGGGGCTGCTAGTAGGACAGGCTTTCGAAGCAGAATGAAGAGAAATAACGAAATCAAGAAAATACCTGTTCATGACCTTAATACACTGGAAAGACATTTATCTCACTCATATATTGCATGATAAGGCTTTTTAAGAGCCAAAGGAGTATCATTCCCCAAAACTTCCTGAACGCTCAGTGATCATGCTATAGGTAGCACCTCGTGACCAGAATTAGCATGTTTATTACAGTCCTATTTTTATTAAGCCTCTTTTTGAAGAGGAATACTGTCATTCCTGCTGTGAAAATGGTACTTTACAGTTCATGTTGTAAAGCCTCTCCTGGGTAGCTGTGCAAGGAGGATTAAGGAGGGAAACACAGCTGCTTGACAGTCACATAAAAGGATTTTGTGAAATAGTGAAACAAAAGGAGAGGTAGCCAATACAACTCAAGATTAAAAAAAACCCTTACAGGCAGTTGTAGAATGGCATGCAGATTTCTTGGAATGGCTTACGAAGTAGTACGGAATTAGAAATATTTATCTGTAATGTTATAAACTATTTTGAAATATTTTCTTTGGGTATGTAAATGTTATTTTGGACAAATAAAACATTAACCTTCCATGCGGTATAGGTTGAAATACTTCATGAATTACTGATCTTTATAAAGATGATGTGGTAACATTTAACCAGAAGCCAGAAGAGGATACAAAAGAATAATGAAGTACATTGCTCATATTCCATGGCTAACTTCAAAGTTAACTGTGTGTTTTAAGTTCTTTTGTAGTGCAGGTGTATTCATGGTTTAGAAAATGCTGCACTCTATAAATTTCATAATAATCAGTAACAGGGTCTGTTACTGTAAATACATGATTTAGGGTATTTAGTTCAGCTTTTAGGTTATTCACTTGAGCATACTGATTTGACAGTTGTCTATTGTTGACTTTTGTGTAGCATTTTAAGACCGTGTAATAATTTAAAATAAATAAAAATGACTGAATAACTGCAGTAAGTATTATAAGACGTTTCTGGCAAGTACCTCAGCTATTGTGTTTTATGGTTAATACTTATTTAATATTTCCGCTTATGGCCGTGGGTGCAAAGTTTATCAAATACATTTTTCTCAATCAGTGAATGTTTTGGTTCCTTTTTTTTTCTTAGTTTGAAATGTACAAATTTTCCCTTCTCTTGCACACCACTGTATTATAAAGAACCTATTACAGTCATGAATTTAAAGCTATTCATTAGAAAGCTGCTTCCAAAAAGTAGAGCAATCACTTCAGAAAATGAATGGAACAGCAATCCCAGATTTCTTGATTGTCAGTGTAAATTCCGGTAGTCAAAAATTTCAGAGATTAGTTACTTTGGAAAATCCAGAGTAGGCTGCTCAACTTATAAGGCCTTTAAAGATGTCTTAAGACATCAAATTTTTTTGAGAAATCTCTCCTAACTTTATTCCCTGCAATTTTTTTTACTCATGAAATTTAATTCGACCCTTTGTCATCCCACATATTCTTTTAACATGATTGATTATTCTGTTGTATTTCCTCAATGAACATACATGGAGAAAGTTTTCCTGCTGCCAGCTACTAATACCACCTATATGTTTTTGTAAAAGTTTATTTTACTTCCTTCTAGTTCTCAAAGAATTTCACATCATTGAATTTTATCCAGCCAAATTTCTGTTTTACATAAAATGCTATAAAACTATCTAGTTCAATTTCACTTACTTGTGCATGGGATCAATTTTATTTTTTGAAATATTGGCAGCAGTAGAAAATTATTTGTGCTGCACATTTATAGGACAGTGCAGATAGTCCTAAGAGATAAACATTGGCATGAAATCAGTAAGCTGGCTAGACTATATCGTATTTGTGCTTATTATATATATCTGGGAAAGAAAGTAAACTTATGAATGCCAGCTAGTTCATAGATAGATGTCTGATGGTTGTGACCTAAGAAGAGGAATTGAAATAATGCTGGACAAAAGCAGAGCAGCTCTGTTTAGCTTGAAAGAATTCTTTACTGACAGTTTTGGCTAAGAATGTACACCTGTTAAATACTTTCAAACAACAGTTAAGTGACTAATTTTAGCATGACCCCTATTTGGGTGTTCCCCTTTACTATCTAATGACTGCATATAGAGTTATAGGCATTTTCTTAACAATAGTGAATATATGCTATCCACTTGGAAAATGCACTGAGCAGATCAATTTTAAAATGCATTTGTTTTATACTTTTTTCCCACTTGTTGATGCCTGTGGTGGTCCAATCCTTTTTCCCAAACCATCATCCCCAGATGTCAGAAATCTGTCAGAAACAGGTGATAATGAGACCAATGGAAAAGGTAATAGTAGGGTGATGAGGAATACTTCTCCTGCCAGTCTGTCCTTGCGGAATGACTATCAGGTGATGTAAGCACAGAACTAAAACATGAAATTTCCTAACGCTGAAGAAGCATGATCTGCTATATAAAATAAGCAACCATTTTGATATGGTTCTTCAAAGACCCAGAGAGAAGCAGCATATAGATGTGATATTACAAATTATGAGAAATGGTAGAGCGTTAACTATGTGTGAAATTGCAAGATGTTCTGAATAAGGATGGTGGGGGATTATACTTTTGTGCTGTCATTTTGATATTTTGCAGTGCTATGTGTATATACATATAAAAACTAACTACTTCCAGTTTCTGCCTGGATGTAATATAGTTCAATTTAAATAAAACTGTCATTCAAAGTTGCATTGTGGGTTTTTTTTATCGATTTGTAAAATGGCGGGCCATTTGCCTATTTTAATTGATTAAAAAAAAAGTGCAAAATATTTCTACTTACACCAAGAATTTTTAGAAGGCAATCACTTTTCCTGGGTTTAGTTGTTATTCGTGAATGTAAGTCCCTTGGCCTTGTATAGAGTCCTGTTTGTTCAGTATCAGGTTTTAAGATTGTGTAAGTTTTCAGTGTTAAATGGGTTAAACCCACTGTCTCAAGTGAAACCAATGAAATAGTGAAAGTGAAAGCCAGTGCAGTTAATCACGTGCTGTATTTCCTGTTGTTATTATAACATATGGGCCTTAATTTGGGATGCATTTTATATATCTGTATGTCCACTTACTTAACAAATTCTTATGATATTAAGTAGCAATGCAGTTGTCAGCATTGCAAAATATAAAAACAAAATTGACAGCAGAATTCTGGGGATTTTTTTTGTGTTGTTATTTCATATTGATTAAAAAAAATCATGCAATTCTAGACATTTTCTCTTTGAGGAGATTATATCATGATGAGTTGCTCAACCCCTGACAGTGTCAGCATATCTGTAAGGAACCCAGTGGTATTAGCAGTTTGATAGTTTCAATTTAATTGTTATCACAGCAGATCCTCATGTGAGGTGATCTAATATAAGCATAATAAAACCAAGGCATTTACTAGAAAATATATATATTCCTATAGTAGGTCTATCTTCAGCTTTCCAGGTTAGCAATTTCTGTGAATGCTCATGTCTTATCAGCTGTACCATTAGGATGACACAAATGTTTGCGGAAGTGTAGGATGTGTTAGACACTAGTTTACTGAGGTGACAGTAAAATTAAATCCATTTTAATGTAATAGCACTGATCTTCAAATACAGAAAAAACCTAGTAAGAATACTTTTTCATATACATCTGAAAAAGTAATTTAGAAATAGAGAAGGTGTATGTAGTACTTCAACTTGCTTAGCCTGGCAATAGATCATAAAATAGTATTTATTACTGTGATTGTTAAGTTTTCAAAGGTATGACATAGGAAACCAAGTAAGTTTACGAAAGTATTCAAAATATTTTTGACAAACATATGAACATTAATAGGAAGAAGAAGTTCAATGGATCTTTTCAAAGAAAAATATGGGTTTTTTTAGAACTAGTAATAAGCCAATTCTGAAGCAGTGACTTTCAACTGATGCCACAAAGCAAAGGAGGTTTCATTGCGTTAATGTGGTGGAAGGTTAAAAGAATTGTGATTTGAGTGGCTCTATGGGAGAGAGAAACTTATGAATGCTCTAAGGCTTAGACAGGATATAAAATTCTGTTTATGTATAAATTCAGGTATTTTCAGTGCTTGCTGTAAACTGATGTGAAGTTCTACAGCTGAATTACTACTGTTCTATTTATCTTCATAGCAAGATGTATTAAGGAGCATCTTGCTACTAGTTTAGTAGCAAATGACATTTCTTTGTCTTCAGTTAAAAATGGATAAATCGTGCAGAATTGTGATTGAAGTCCAACATGATTTAAATTATTCTATTAAAGTTATTTACTGTAAAATTATAACAAAGAATCTACTATGATGTAACTTGTTCCATATTAATAGTAGCATTTTAAGACTTTGTTTATATTGAATGTATCTTGTGACCTACATTGTCAGTGCATGCTTAATATGACAACAACAAAACAGAATAATGAGGTAATTCTTCAAGTGGAAACACTTCAATAAGCTTTTCAGTCAAATACAGTCAAAAAGCACTGATTAAAGCCAGGTGTTTCATTAGGACTATTAATGCACCTGATCTTGGCTTATGACACTCTGGTCCTTTATAAAATTAATGTATTTCAGGGCATATTAACTGAAAATGTGAATTATTGTTATTATCTGAATTATTTTTATTATCATTACTGCATGACCACTCTCCATTTTCTACCAAAGGTCTTGGGAATCTGGGGAAGTCCCCGATGACTGAAAACTAGCCACTGTTATTCTAATTTACATGAAGGGTGTGAGGGAAGACCCAGGAAACTACAGATTTGATAGTTCTAACCTCAGTTCCTGGAGAAGATTGTACTGGGTACTTCTGAAGGGCATTTAAAGAAAATGCAGTCAGCACTGGTTCACAAAGAGAAAGCCTTCTTTAACTAAATTGATATCCATCTATGATAAGGTCACCATCCTAGTGGATGAAATGAAGGCAGTGGGTAGGTTTTTTCTGGATTTCAGTAAGACTTTTGATACTGTGCCTCACAGCATCCTTCTGGAAAAGATGTTCAGTTGTGGGATGAGTGGCTTCACAGTGCATTTGGTGAAGAACTGGCAGAGGGGCAGAGCTTCAAAGGGGTGTAGTGAATGGGGCTGCATCTGGCTGGTGAGTGGTCCCCAATGGTGTTCCTCAGGATTCAGTTCCAGGGTCAGTTCTGTTCAATATATTTATCAATGATCTGTATACAGGAATGCACTATTTTGTATCAGGAAGTTTGCTGATGGTCCAAAACTGGGAGGTGAGGTTGACCCTTTTAAAGGGACCTTGCAGAGTGATCTAGATGGACTGGAGCATTGGAGAAGGATTAATAAGATGAGATTTAAGTCCAAATGCCAAATTCTGCACCTGTGGCACAAGGCTAAATTGGGAGAGGAGCGACTAGAAATCAGCCTTTCAGAAAGGGATCTTTGGGGCTGTTGGTTGACATTAGGCTCAATGTGAGTCAGCTCTGGCACCCAGGAGGGCAAACTGCATCCTGAGGTGCATCAGACACAGCATCATCAGGCAGTCCAAAAGGGTGATTATCCTGCTGTATGTAGCAGTGGTGTGGCCTCACCTTGAGTGTTGGATGCAGTGCTGGGCCCCACAATTTAAAAAGGATGTGAAGTCCTTGAATGCATCCAAAGCAGGAGACAAAGCTGGGGAAAGAACTTGAAGTTATGTCCTCTGAGGAGTGCCTAAGGATGTTGGGCTTGTCTAGTTTAGCAAAAAGGAGGTTAAGAGACCTTAGTGCTCTCTGCAGCTTCCCAAGGCAAGGAAGCAGAGAAGGAGATGCTGATATTTCTCTGGTAGGTAATGATAGAACACTTGGGAATGGTGGCATCAAGGGAGATTCAAACTGAGCCTGACCCTCAGGAAGTATTTCTTTACTGAGGCAGTGGTCAAACCCTGAACAGGCTTCTAGGCGTGTGGTTGATGACCCAAGCCTGTCAGTGTTTAAGAGCCATTTGGATAATACTGTTAATGGGAGCTTTAACTTTTTGACAGCCCTAAAGTGGTTGGGCAGTTGGATCATTGTAGCTCACTTTCAGATAAAAAACTCCATTCTATTCTATTCTAAATTATAACACTTCTATATTTTATAATATATAATGTATAATTACAACAAATATTCTATATTTGACATTAATTTTAAAATATTAATTAAGGGAGAATGCTGAACATGTTAGCTTCACAAATCCCTTATTTTCAATCAGTGCAAGGTCTTTTTCTGAACGTGAAATTGTCTTGTTCTTTCTGTGCTCATTCATATTCCCAACCTTTCAAAAAGAAATTTGTCTTGGAACAGTAAAGCCATATTTTTGCATCCTGTCTAACTTGGCTAAGAGCTGTTCTTCATTAAAGTGAATATCCTTGTAAAGAAATCCATTTTTTATGATCACTGCTATGAATGGCACTGATAAAGTACATTTTTTTATTTAATAATTTGAAAATCAGTGCATATAGCTTAGTACCAAGCTCAAAAGCTCATCTTACCTCCCCTATATTCCATTGTTTCAGTTGTTGCACTGCCATGTTTTCACTAGGCCTGTAATTTATTTTCATAAAATATATCATCTTGTCTTAAATGGCATTATCAGCCTAGCTCCCAAGATAAACAAATCTGTATAGACAACCTCTATCTTAATGTTCACACAGAGATTTATTTGGGTTTTGGCTGTATAGATAAGCAAGTAGGCTATCTGCAGAACCCTTTTCATTATACCTGCAGCAAAATGACTTTCAAGGAAAGAGAATTGAGAGGCTGAAAAGTTGCCAGGGTTTTTTTGGTATGTGTGTGTGTTCGTATTTTTTTTTGTTTGTTTTGGTTTTGTTTTTTGGGGGTTTGTTTGTTTGTTTAATTTTTTTTTATTATTTGTTTTGTTTGGCTTTTTTCTTTCAAAAAGCTACTGTCTTTTGGAACTTGATTTATAGCAAGAAGATGAAGCCAAGTGCAGAAAAACCATCAGTAAGCCCAAAAGCAATCATTTTTTGTTGTGTGTTTCATATAGCAGACAGAGGATTGAATTGAGAACATGTTGACTTCAGTGAGAAAAAGATCTTCTTAGCTGGACTTCAGATCAGTCAAATCTTCTAGTTTTTTCATTAGTTGCAAAATGTCAAAACCACAAAATGCAGCAGAAAAACAAACCCCTCATTTTATTCACATTTTTCAAAACTGAAAACCTAAATTTAGGCTTACTGATAGTTCCTGTGTTTGGTACTGAGCACTTCTTGTTTCTAAGGATGCTTAGATACCTCAAAAATCTGCCTTTTTTTTTTTTTTTTAAGTCCTGAAACAGAAGGCTATGGGTCTTAATAGGAGATATTCAGGGAAAGGGGAGTGGTGTTTTTTGTTTAGTGAGTTGCCTAAACTTAAGTGACAGTATAAGTAGGTATTCTAAATGGTGGCCTCACATATGTTCCAAATGTACCGCTTGGTCTCAGCAAGTTACTCCAGCAACACAGCTCTTTTGAGTTCAAGAATCTTTGTAATTTTGGCTGATAACTCATGAGACACAATTTTGAAAAATAGATTAATTTGTAAAATAAATGTTAGGTACATTTGAAAGTTCTGCCCTTTTGAAAAGGTAGGAAAGTATGCACGTGGTGTGTATCACAGTTTCTTTCTAATGAGCAATTCACATAAACAAAGGAATATTTCAGACGTTTATTATGAGTGTCATTTATTCATAGAATCATAGAGTTAGCTGAGTTGGAAGGGACCCATCAAGACCATCAAGCCCAACTCCTGGCCCTGCACAGGGCACCCCAAGAGTCACACCATATGCCTGAGAGCGTTGTCCAAATGTTTCTTGAACTCTGTCAGGCTTGGTGCTGTGACCACTTCCCTGGGGAGCCTGTTCCAGTGCCCAGCCACCCTCTGGGTGAAAATGCTTTTCCTGATATCTAACCTTAACCTCCCCTGACTCAGCTTCCTGCTGTCTCCTCAAGTCCTGTCACTGGTCACAAGAATGAAGAGATCAGTACCTCTCTCTCTACTTTCCCTCGTGAGGATGTTGAAGACCATGATGAGGTCTCCCCTCAGTCTCCTCTTCTCCAGGCTGAACAGACCAAGTGACCTCAGCTGCTCCTCATAAGACTTCCCCTCGAGGCCCTTCACCATCTTCTTTGCCCTCCTTTGGACCCTCTCTAAGAGCTTAATGTCTTTCTTACGTTGTGGTGCCCCAAACTGCACACAATATTCAAGGTGAGGCCGCCTCAGTGCAGAGCAGAGCAGGACAATCCCCTCCCTTGACCAGCTGGCCATGCTTTGCCTGACACCCCCCAGGACACGGTTGGCCCTCCTGGCTGCCAGGGCACTGCTGACTCAGATTCAACTTGCCATTGAGCTCCAGGTCCCTTTCCGCAGAGCTGTTCTCCAACCTCATTCCCCAGTCTGTACACACAACCAGCATTGCCCCATCCCAGGTGCGGAATCCAGCAAAGAAAGGGTTAAATACTTCTGCCTTATCTCTGTCCCTGTTTGTGAGATGACCATCCTCATCCTGTAATGGGCTGATGTTACTTCTGCACTGCCTTATGCTGTTAACATAACTGAAAAAAAATCTTTTTGTTGTCCCCCTCAGTTCTGGCCAGCTTCAATTCCAGTTGAGCTTTGGCTGCATGAATTTTCTCCCTACGGTGGCAAGCTGCATCTCTGTGTTCTTGCCATGTCAGCTGACTCTGCTTCCACTGGACATACGTCTTCCTTTTTGCCTTATTTCCAAGAGAACATAACATCCCTGTTCAGCCAAGCCAACCTTCTGTCTCGCCTGCTTGACTTCCAACATTTTGGAATTACCTCTTCCTGTGCCCTTAGGAGGTGATGTTTAAAAAGTGACCGGCACTGATGAACCCAGCACCTGCAAAAACATTTTCCTAGGTGACTTTATTCACTACTTCACTGAGCAGCCTGCAGTCTGCTCTCCTCATGTTGAGGGTTTGCTGGCACTTTTCCTTCTGTCAGCAGAAATTTTAAACTTGACCACCTCATGGTCGCTGTGGCCAAGACAGCCACCAGTCTCCACGTCACTCACGAGATTCACTCTTGTTGACAAGTAGAAAATCAAGGAAAGCATCTTAGCAAGTCAGCTCCCTTAGGACCTGTTCCAAAAAGTTGTCATCCATGTGTTTTAAGGATCTTCTGGCCCAGGTTGTACCAGCTGTGTAATGCTCCCAGTTGATTTCTGGCAAGCTGAAGTCCCCCATAAGGACAAGGGCAGTTGACTTGAAATTGTCCCTTAGTTCCTCAGAGAATAATTTGTTGGTGTCATTGTCCTGGCTTGGAGGTCTATAGTAGACTGTGATGATGACATCCACATTATTTGTTTGCCCCTTGATTCTCACCCAGAGGCTCTCAACTGTGCCATTTGCCACCTGTGAGCTCCATACATCCTAACTCTTGTATTACATACAGTGCCACCTCTCAACCTCTTCTGCCCAGTTTCTCTCTCCTGGAGAGCTTGTAACCATCTAATATGGCACTGCAATCCCAGGACTCATCCCACCAGCTTTCTCTTATGTCAACGATGTCAAATCTCTGGGACTGGGCCCAAGCTTCGAACTCTTCTGTTCACTCCTCATACTGCATATATTAGTGTAGAAACATTTCAGGCATGGTTCATTGTAGCCAACACCTCATGAATCAGATTGAGGGATCCCATTAGTGCTCTTTTCTTCAAGTTTTGGCACACCATCCTGTGGCTCACCACTTGTAAGCCTGATTTTGTCCCTTTCCCCCTTCCAAGATACTTTAAACATCTATCAACAATCCCCACTAGCCCTGTGCAAGAACTTTTTCCCCTCTGAGATAGGTGAATCCTGTCAGGTGTCAGTAGACCAAGTGTTGAGTAAATCATCCCATAGCAAATAAACCCAAATTTTTTCCAATTGCACCAACCTCAGAGCCACACAATGACCTGGTGCATCTGCCTATTCATATCAATATTATTCCTTGTTATCGGAAGGATCAAGGAAATTACTCCTTATGTTCCTGATCCTTCAACCAATTGTCCCAAGGCCCTGAAGCCTCTTTTAATTGCCCTTGGACTTCTCTTTGTTACTTTGTCGCTGCCAGTTTGAACAATCAATAGCGAATAGTAATCAGAGGGCCTTACTTAGACTCAAGACTTTTCCAGGAACATCCCTTACCCAAGGCCCTGGGGGACAGCAGACTTCCCTGTGAGTTGGGTCTGGTCTGCATATGGGGCCTCCATTCCCCTTAGAAGGGAGTCTACTATTACAGCTGCCCTTCTTTTCCTCTTGACAGAGGAGGTCTTGGTGCAGGGTACAAGTGGTGTCGCTTTAGAAGAGCCCACTACCCCAGAAGGACCTTCATCCACTTCATCAGTTGTCTGGCCTTCTAGTGCCAAAGCCTCATACGTGTTGTAGAAGATGCTGGTCCTATTTGTCAAATTTTCAGAAAGAGGGGGAACTTCTCAGAAGTGGTGGTGAACGGTGGTGCATCCAGTTGGTGTCTGGTCACTGTTGGTCACTATTGGTCCCCCAAGGATCAGTGTTTGACCCAGTCCTGTTTAATATCTTCGTTAATGATCTGGATGAGGGGATTGAGTTTATCATTAGCATATTTGAGGATGACACCAAGTTGGGTCACTACACAACCTGGAAGGGACCTCTTCCCCTGTGCCCAGAGGATGATGTGAGGTATAGAATAACCTCCATGTCCTAGTCATGCCTCCTCCTGGCTACTGCAAAAATTAACACTGTTGTGGCCAAAACCACAACAATGTGATAAGCCCGTCACCCATTCTAACTGTCATACAGGTTGCTTTGTAGTTCTGGATTTTGGGAGAACAGCTTTCTCACTGAGGAATCCCATAGACATACATGGGCTTGAAGACTTGGTGATCAGGTCTAAAGAATAAACAACTTCTTTGGTGAACAGGCTCCAGCAGAATCATAGAACACCATAGTTTTTCTTAGACCCTTAAAACTGACTATAAATAAAAATTGGCTATGAAGAAAATCAATAAAATTGTCTCAGCTACAGTAATGGCAATAGGTTCCTCATCTTGGACTTTTGGAATCTTAACAGGAGGATCGTAAGTCTTGTCAGAATTTGCCATGAGAAGACTGAGATATAAAGCTTTTTGAAATCTTTGCAATATTAAACACAGTTTTGAGTATTTTGATCTTCCTCAGCTACTAATTCAGATGATCTATTCTGTCCTACCTAGTCTAAAGAATGTGCTAAATAAATTTGCACATTGTTCTCCATCGTAAATCCCAAATATGAACTGGTCTTACAGTTGTCTTTGCTGTTCTAAGGTATTCAGTTATTCTGAAATTTTGACAGCTTGCAAACTTTTATCAGATCTGTTTTAAGTTATTATATCAGTTTAGTTCCATCTGGAAATCACAATGAAATGTGTGTGTAACTATTCGTTGCTTACGTGGATTTCCGGTATATGAGGAAAAAAGATTAGTAAACATTTCATATGTAAAAAGACAAAAATGTCTTACCTATCTCAGGGACACAGTCTCTTTTGTTGTATGTATTCTTTGTTTCTTCAAGACTGGTAAGGAAGCTAAGTCCGTCTGTAAAACTCTTCTGAAATTTCACAGACTTATGTCTGTGAAAGAGCAGCCACAGATAGACAAACTATTTATTGCTGTCTTCTAGGTGTCTGTTAAGAAACTTCCAGTATAACTACCTGGGTTTTGAGGGAATCTGTTGGAGGTTTTCTATTTACAGAATTTTATCGCAAAGTTCACTTGTATTTTTGCTTAGGTTTAATCTGCCCGAGAAATGTTTATGCAAACACTGACATATAATTTTGAAATAGGTTAAAACCTTGTCACTGGCAACGTGATGGGCAGTATGATTGGATTTGCCAATAATCATTGACTTTCCATCACAGGTAATGCCAGAGTGCCACTGTTTTAGCTGGAATGAGCATGCCTCTGTCTCATTGAAGTGCCACACAGAAATAACAGTTGCTTCTCATAAAGTCAACCACAAAATGAAAACATAGCCTGAGGTTATTGTTATTGCTGTTTTAAAATTACAGACCCTAGATTTACTTGTTAAGACTTGATATTTGCATTTCGCTGTAATAAAAAGGATGTTTATTTGATGTCTTTTAAATGGCTGTGTTGCTCATTTCCATGAAATTTGGCAATATAAGCATGCATTTGTAAAGCAAAATGGGAACTAGAAAACCATCCATTGGAAATGGCATCACAGACACATGATTTCTTTTTTCATTTATTTTATTGCCACTTATTTTGGCACTTTTTTTTTTAATTCTGCCCATTCTCATTTCATATACATTTATTTCTGTCAAGGCAAGCATGTCATCATCTGGGTGGGTCAGTAAGCACTTCTTTTTGAAAGTATTTTGATACCTTGTACGAGTTAGTAAATGTGAGATTAGGGAGAAGTGGTGCATGTTGAACACCTATGGGGGCTGACAGAATTTCTTTTGCAAAGTGTATTCCAGGTCATTAACACCTGAGTTTCCTCCTACTTTTAGCAATTCCATATATTTATGAATTTTTCAAATGTAGTATTATAGAGCTCTGATAGAAAATATTGAAAATAACAGAGCAGTAAATAGTTCCCCTTTTCTGTTCTAGGAATACACCCGAGTGTATTTTATAAGAGTACACAAACATAACAGGTCCCCGAGCTTCAAATCACTGAATGCTGGGATAGTACATAGAGGAAGGTTTGTGATACATTTGTCCTGTTACACTCTAACCTCTGCGTCTGATCTTGGCCATTGACAGAATATATGTATTAGACCTAAATGTTTTTTTGGTTCACATTGTTCACTGTTTTATGTTCTTAACAAGTATCTGTGCAAAAACAGTTTCATGAACTGTATAACATGATGGTAGAATAGTTTTAATAGCAAGCATCTGACATTTCTGCCTCTCTTTCTAGTAAAATATTTAAAAAAATAGTTAAGTAAATGGTTCTGAGGACAAAAAACACAACAAAACAAAACAAAACAAAATAATAAAAAAAAAAGGGCCCACCAAAAAAACCTGAAGAAGTACAAAACAGAATTCCATTGAAATGAAGACCACTAGTTTAGTCCAATTATTTATGGCATTTGTAGCCTACATATACACTAACCTGTCAGGTTATAAAACATGGTAACTAGATTTACATTAGTGGCCCATTGTCATTGTTTTAATATCTGTTGAGGCACATTATTTCTAATGAAGTGATTTCTTGAAGAAGTTTTTGACAGAATAGATTTCTTTAATGGTGCCCAGGAAAAAGAAGAATTTGACAGCGTAACAAGTTATTTCCAGATGTATTGCCAAAAGAAAACACACCTTCTTAGCAGTATTATTTTTAATGATTTTGTGTTGGAAGTCACAACTTGCTGAATGTAAATTTTATGCTAGAACAGAATGTTCCTAAGCAAACAATTTTAATTCACTGTATATGTAGGGAACAGGATATTTGTGCCAACATTTCAGTAGCTAATTCATAAGACACTTGGGTATACAGCAGTTTAAGGGAACTAGGTGATGCCTCATAACTGAATGATGGATAGGATTTCTGCAAAGATAGGCAGCAGTATTCTGGGCTGTGTGAACTGTGACAGTCAGAAGGTCAAGGCAGGAACTAGTCCTGCTGTGTGCAGGTCTGGTTAGACAACACCTGGCTTATAGGTTACAGTTTTGGTCACCCTAATACAGTAAAAATGCAGCCAAATGACAGGAGTTGAAGGAAGGCCACTGAGGCAGTGGGGCCGGATCCTTCTCCCTGTGAGGAGAGACTGTGGCCCTTGGCGCTGGTTCAGCTGAGAGAAGAGATGGCTTTGGGTGGCGCGCAGCAGCATCCTCAGCACCAAAGGGAGGGATGAAGGAGATAGAGCTAGGCTCTTCACAGCAGTGTGTGGTGGTAGTGTGAGAGACAGCAACACAAGCTGAAACATCAGAGCCTCAGGCTGGAGATAAGGAAAAACCTTTTCTCCAGCAGAACAACTGGGTAGGGCTGGGCCCAAGGATGGTCTCCATCCTTGTGGGTTTTGTAGTTCAGGTGAGTGAGGCCCTGAGCAGCCTGGTCTGAGCCCACAGCTGAGCCTGTTTGGGGCAGGGATCCTGAGAGTCCAGGACTGCCAGTATGAGTGAACCCCTGATTATGTAATTTAGACAGAAACACATGTCAAAGCTGAACTGCTTCTCCAACTATGTTTCTAGACAGGTGTTACTGACAGTGCTCCTCTGTATTTCTTGAATGTCATTAATTAAAATCGAAACCTCAATATAGAGATGCAGTTCTATTTTATGAGGGTACACAGTATACGTTCTGTTTTAGAAACAAATTCCTCAAAAAGAATTTTGAAAGGGAAGATATGATTTAAAAAAATTGTATTATTCCTTATGGGTAGGCTGGGTTCAGACTCGAGAGCTAGGGACTTCTTCATTAAGTAATTAGCAATACAGATAAAGATAAAATGAATTTAAAAAAAAAAAATCTGCCCCCCCCCCCGCTGCATTTGACAAAGAGGAAGCTTTTTATTTTTTGGGTTTTTTTGGTCCATGTATTATTTATAGTGATATGGAATAAAATAGAGTCCTCTAAAATCTATTTAACTTTTTGAAGTCATTATGATTAAGCATTCAAATATATTTGAATTACCTCTTAAACAAAGCAAATATAAAGAAGCTGGAATATGTTCACATGGCATACTAAATATACAGATGACTTAATTTTTTTATTAATTTGATAAAGTATCATTTTGGAGAAAGGCTGTAGCTGCAACTTGCTTGATTTCAATGTCTGATTTTTCAAGATTGTCAGATTATAACCTTACTTAGAATAAGAAAATCAAATGAAAGTATTAAAGACAAAAGTAGAAAAAATACTTAGACAATACAAATTTTCCCAAATATTTTCTTATCTGTCATAGTGTCTCAGTGATATTCCTTTGATGTCTTATACATCATCAAATTCTCATGTACAAACAAAACACCAGAAGTCAGCA
The DNA here is from genome assembly GCF_003984885.1 of Neopelma chrysocephalum. Lineage (NCBI taxonomy): Eukaryota > Metazoa > Chordata > Aves > Passeriformes > Pipridae > Neopelma > Neopelma chrysocephalum. The sequence goes on from NW_020925564.1 coordinate 3,001,969, forward strand.
GATAATGTTGCTTTCACGACAGTACTTCCTATGCACATCTGTCTTAAGGAAGGTTAGGGTTGATCAGCTAAATATAAGCACACATGATTGTTCTGGTAGATGGGTTCAGCACAAGCTGTAGACTTCGTTGTTTAGAGTAGTTCTCTGTACCACATTGAAGCTTAAATTGAAATTGTTTGTTCTCTGACAAACAAGATTCAGACCAACTACAATGTTTTTTTCCATCGTGCAAAACTATACCGCACTATCCTGAGAGGCAAAAGGCTTAAAGAGAAAGCTACAGAAATGTGCCAACATTATTCTTCTACATTAATGAAATTCCCCATGTGAAGTCCAAATATGCAGTGTTCTGAATACTGATATTTGCATTTTTATATGCAGATTTGCATTTATAGTCATACATTTCTTTAATTGTTGTCATCCAAAGAAACTTGTCAATTAAGAACTTTTATGAAGTCATTGTGTGGCAAGTATACAGAATTAAGTGGAGTAGTACCCAAATGGGTGAGAGAGTGAGTCAGGGAGTATTCATACTTTATAGATCTTTAACCCTATAAATTTCCTTTGTGAAAGAAGCCTCCTTTGAAAGAGGCTTCAAAATGATGTAACAGTGCTATAAGACTACTATAAGCTGCTATAAAACTACCTCACATTCTCATACTGCACAATTTATTTTCGCAGATCCTAGTACTGAGTTTTGTTTAACATTTTCTGTGAAATGCACTTTGCAGACCTCATGGTAATAGTTGCTTCTGGAAGATGCTGCCATTTTTTTAAATGTGTATCTGTTAGCTTGATAGTTTCCAACTAGGTAAATTTTTTAAATTAGTTTCCTCTTTCTGTATGTAAAAGTTGTGGGGGAAAGAAGGAAGAAAGGAAGGAACTCAGGTAAATTCTAATCCCACTTCAGAAAAGAAATTAAATATGGAGATTTCAAGAAATGAGTAATCACTAAGCACCTGGTCCAGGTTTTGCCTCTGTGATCAGAGAGTGAAGACTGCATCTTCAGTGGTATCAGGGCTTTTATTTGATTTTAAAGCATAACTTAAAATCAAAAAGAGAACAGTGTCTAGATTTTCCTCTTCTTACACGATCATTCCTGGTCTCTGTATTGAATGTACATATGTCAGTACATTCAAACATTTAATACATTTTTGAAAAAATTATGTTAAGTTGTATGCATCACCAGCATAGTTCTATATTTTATGTTATTTTGAAAGTATGGACAAATTCATGAGAAGGCACTAGTGTGTCGGGCAAGACAGAAGAGTTGCTGGCTGAAGTTCAGTATTTTGTAAAGTTCTGAAATTTGTCTATTTTATAATGATTTCCAAACCCTGTATGAATTTATCTAACTTGTTAAACATGCAGAGTAACAGAGAAAAAAAAAGTTTTTCACTTCTTTCAGCTGTTTCTTTATAATTGTAAGTATTTTCTTCATTTATTCAGTTTCTGTATGAAAAGTAGAATAACAGGTTGATATCAACAGACATATAGGAAATAACTACAGTGAAAGTCACCTTCAAATTTATAATTTTAAACAAAAACATAAATCATACTATCCTGTAGTTTCTTTGACTAGGTCTGCCATATTTTCTGAGTAATTAATAGATACCAGAAGTCTTGGTAGGCTATTCTGTTAAACAGCACAACCTTACAGGAACTTGGTAAATAAACTTCATAGAATTATTTAGCGAATGAACATTTCCCCAAGGCATTAAATGGTGAGTTTTAAAATCCTCATTAACATGACTGAAATTTCTAGTGGGAATTATTTTGATTTCTTACATTGGGTGGGCTCCTATATTTGTGCTTTATACAAAGAGAGTCTTTTCATACTAAGTAGAGTTAAATCTGGTCATTTGACAAAAACTCGGTATTCTACATTTTCTTTCCTTTTACTGTGCAGAATGCTTTGTACATCCTAATCTGTTTTAAACTTTGTTGATCAACACTTCAGTCTAGATTTTTTCACATTCCTCACACTCAAATTTAACTTATATTTTGGATTGCATTCAAGATTTATTTTTAGAAATTTGAAACATAGCATAAAGCCAGTATGCTTTATAGCATCTACACAGAATTTGGTAGCATTATCTATGACAGTTGATTTTGGGCTCAGCAGTGTGGGTTATGTCCACAGTGTTTTGTAGGAGATGATGATACCACCCATCACATGCTGTTAAGTCCACACACTAGGTGCAATCATAGAATCATAGAATGGTTTGGGTTGGAAGCTCCAACCCCCTACCATGGACAGGGAACCTTCCACTAGTCCAGGTTGCTCACCCAGCCTTGTCTTGGACACCTCCGGGGATGGCACAGCTATAGCTTCTCTAGGCAACCTGTGCCAGTGCTCACAAAAGAATTTCTTCCTAATATCTGATCTAAACCTGCTGCCTTTCAGCATCAGGCCTTGTGCTGTCACTGCATGCATTTTGAAAAATCCCTCTCTAGCCTTCTTGGAAGCTTGCTTTATGTACTCAAAGGTGCTATAAGGTCTCCTTGGAGCCTTCTCTTCTCCAGGCTGATAACACCCAAATCTCTCAGCCTGTATTCATAAAGCTGAGCAAGAGTTTCTGCATTTCTCGCAATATCCAAGTCTTGTTGATCCTTCCTGTTGTTCAGGAAGTGTTAGGACAACACTCTCATACATTGTGATTCTTGGAGTAGTCCTGTGCAGGGCCAGAAGCTGGACTCAGTGATCTATGTGGGTCCCTTCCAACTCAGGAAATTCTGTGGTCTCTAGAAGGAACCTTTTGCTGTGGAGATTAGTGAATTCTGAAGTGTGATCCATCAATCTGATAGTCTTAATATTCTTCCGTGAAATTACATACAATCAATAGATTTTGCAGAAGTTAAGTCCTTGGATTTGAACAGAACAGACTCTTTTGCAACACTTCAAGGAGGAGAACTCTGGTCTGATCTGAAAATAACTCAATTCAAAAAATAGGAAAAAAAAAGAAGTGTAGGTGATAAATTTATCATTGATAGATGTATATCTACCTACAGTTATAGGCTGATTCATCCTCCAAAGTACTCTGATAAGAAAAATGAGTGGAATATCACTGGACAATACAAAGATCACTCAAACTCAAACTCAGACAAGGACATTTTCCTTGTCTTCCACAATGGAATTACAATTCTTTGCTTCCAAAAAGACTTCATGTACTTCAGAATGAAGAAAAACATAGACACAGTTCTTAGATACAAAAATGACAGGCACCCAGAAACCCTTTTTTCCAGCCCATCTTCTGATTTATTAAAAAAGATGACATTATGTGACTAGTGACATGCATTTATTATTTAACTGTAATACTATGAGCCTCTGCCAGTCTTTATCTCTGTCTTTGTGTCCTTGCCCAATCTTTTCTTGGTATGTGTTCTCAGTATTATTTAAAATAACCATAAAGAAGTCTGCTCGGATTTCTGCCAGCTTTGTCTTTCTTCCATCTGTCCAGTTCGACATCTACCACCATTTTAAAAACTGTGTTATAGGTTTTGATTTTTTATTACTATACCTGGACCCTGTAATAACTATTCTCAAATGAAATAAGCACTTGGAAAGCTGTCCATAAGTCCAAAAAACATCCTTCCTGCCTAAATAAATTTTATGATCTTGGTGTTCCCACAACACAGTCCAAATTGTTCATCTTGTCCAAGAGCTGGGAAATGGCAGTGTGCCGTAACTTCAAGGGCTGGTTAACCATCGCCAAGACCTTAGATGCCAAACGCTTAGCTGCCAAGGTTTTCAAGGCTCTTGGAAGTCACCCAAGCTTGATTTTTTTCTGGAGAATAAGTGTTTCTTCTGGTAAAGTGGTTGCTGTTGTGATAAAAACTTTCTTGTGACACTGAATCTCCCTTTTCTAAAGATGCATTGGATACTTTCAGAGTATTAGCAAAGACTTTATTTCACTATTTTTTGTCCCTTTTCTCCCATTCCCATCTTCTCTTAGACAAGCACTGCTGTCACATAACAAGAAAAATGAAACACATTAGTTTTTTGTTTTCTAGCAGGTAATGGGCCCCTGCCTGCCTGCTGAATTTTGTCCAGTTTCAGTTTTGCTATCTGTTGTCTCTGCTCTGATTTCAGTAACAAAAATATTAGATAAATACAGAGAATTTTTGCACTGGTACCTGTTTGTTCACTTTGCTCAGGTCTGTGCAGAGAAAACAATTGTTCTTGAAGGAATCTGCATTTTTTTTCCCATAAAGTTTCTAAGCCTGCAAAGGGAGCTTTCACAGTGATCTCTGAAGACAAATTTTATTTGAACTGCTGTGAACCAAAAGCATAATTTTGTGACATTTCAAAGGAGAAGTACTAAAATGATCTGGATTACCTAATCCTGGTCTTTCTATTTATTGTGGTTTTGTATTGATTGAAACTGAGAAAAAAATGAACTAAAATTGTAGTTAAAATGATAATCTGCTAGCCCAAAACTAAACTACATTATACCCCCTGGGTCAAGAAGATGTAGGTCGAACTACAGTAGCAGTTTCAGTGATGCTGATCTTTAAAATTACCTTTAATATCTTTATTATGCAACATCAGTTGCTGGCGCTGATTCAGAGGAATATGCTAAATTAAAGTGTTAGCCTTTGAGTCCTAAAATTATACTAATATTTTGGTACATAACCAGTACTGTTTCATTTTGTATTTCTGACTCTTCTAGCTGACCATTGAAAGCCAACATAAAACAAGGATTTATTCTACTGTCTGTATATTTTAATATACCTGTTCTGTGTAATTCTTTTGAAATGTTTTATACAGTGTGAATCTGTAAAGACTTAAATACCTGTTCTTGTCTCTCATAAAGGACAGGGAACTTGCTCTGAAGCATATGGAGAAAGAAGAAAAAAGTATACAGGGCAACAGCAGAACATGATTAAAAGAATTTGAGATAATGATGAGACTGAAGTACAGCCACATAGGACAGTTAGCCATGAGGGTTGTCAGTGAAAAATACAAAGTTTTAGATTTTTCTTGTTAGAAGCTAAGAGATGATGGGCTTTGTGTTTTGAAGTTTTTTTAGGAGGAACAAGCAAACATACAGAACGCAGTTAAGAATTGATAATTTTTGCAGATGAAATTACCAGTGAAAGAAATGCAGAATTTCCAAGGGTAGTTTCTGGCAATAAACATTGTGTTTGCTGATAATGTGTTTTTCTCAGTGTGGAATGTAGAGTTTGTAAAATATTAATTAAATTATGCTTTCATTTGCAATAGGAAAAATGGCCATTGCAAGCTACAAAAATGGTTTTATTTACATGGAGAAGATAATTTGTTTCAAACTAGTATGTGAAATAATTTCTGCCATTATATGTTGTTTGACTTTTTGCTTTATTTGATCACAAGTAGGAGGAGAAGTCCATTAAATATAATGCAGTTTTCTGAGGTTACAAATTCGTCAGTTTGGATGTTGCCTAGGTTTTGAACCTCTTTGTGAACAATTCTTGGGCAAAGTCAGTGTCCTGGGAGACACCTTGAAGAGGAGGAATGAATAAGTCTAAATTGAGAGGCAGAAAGAGTCAAGATGCAAAAGCTGTGAGGACAAAATACAGTAAATACAAAATACAAAATATCAGTAAAAATTAATACAAATATCTTAAGTGAAAAGAAGGTGAAAACAACATAGCAGTGCAGAGAATCAATGCAATGTTAGGTCCGATTAAATTTGGTATAGAACGTATCTGTGATCAGGTTTTCTAGTATCATGAATTTTCTGGAATGTGTATGTGGTTGATTAAAAAAAATACATATGTAATAAACACATATATTTGTAAAAAAAATAATAACTATTCTAAAAAAAAAAAAATCAATTACCTAAGGTTATTTCTAAAGAATTTCTAAGGAATACAAAGTATTGCTGAAAGAGAAAATTTAACCAGCCTAATACAGGTCTGACATGATTTAAAATTGAACAAGGACTCTTAGTACATCATCCTTATATGTGATGAGTGGCGTTACTTCTGTTAGGGAGTTGTGTAGTGCCATGAAACTATAGGAAATGTATTCTTTTCTTGGTGGCAGTAAGTTATGGATATCAAGTGTATGTGTATCATACGTATATCAAATATATGTTATAGGAATAAAATCTGGATGATTTGTCATTGTAATAAATGTGAGTTGTCAGACTTCTCAGCCCTTTGAGACTTCTAATACCAAGTGAATTGGTGATGTTCCATTCTTTTCCTAAAAATAAAGTTATTCCCATCATTTACAGAAAAAAAGAAAAAGCATCTCAGTCCTTCATAATGATCATCGTTAAATCATTGCTACATTATCACTGAATCGGTGAGTTCTGTTTCCAGGTCAGATAAACCCATTCTAGCTATTTCATATACATCAGTACTATCCTAAGTGCTAGTGTCTGTATTTCTTCGTGCCAGAGAGATGCCAGTATCCAGGAATGAAAGTGAAGTACCTTCACCAACCAACCAAGCAACCAAAATCAACAAAACCAGCAACAAAGGAGAATTATTTACTATATATTTTTACTTTTGCCATTAAAAATATAGCACAGTTTTAAGATAAGGTGTAATTATTGGAGCTTTTTGCCCTTACAGGATTTTCTTTGTTGCTCAGTAACAGCTGTTTTGCAACAACAGTTGCAAAAATTGTCAGCAGTTTACAAATTAAATGTCTTTTGACTGCTTTGCAAACAACCCCTTTCATATTATTCATGAATCTTCCCAACATGAAGCTTTGAGGTACAGATGACAGAATGAAGCAAACATCAAAAAATCAAAGTCTTCTTTACTGGCTTTGTGATTAATTTTAAGATATGATGACATGAAAGCCTCCATCTTACACAGAAAAAAAAAATTTGGAGTTTCTAGAAACCTGGAAATGTGCCAGTAAATGTTTGAGATACCAAAACCTAATAATGTCTGCTTCTTTCTAACTATATGGATAGCAGCTGTCATGTGGGGCAATAGGAACACCATGAAGTGCTCTTTTTGAGCATGACAACACAATTGAGGAAAGCAACTCATGGCATATGCACTGAGGATGCAGCTGATGATGCATGACATTTTATTTCAGCCTTTGCCATGATAAGTTTTTGACTAGTCTGTTGAGAAGGCAACCCTGCCCAACTTTCATTTTAATTCTGAACTTAATGAGTTGTCTTGGGATTGTATGTGAAAGCCAGGGGGACCTAGATGAGAAGTAAGATGAATAAAGTCACCATGAGTCTTTCCTCTGTTAACAGCTATTTTCTTAGTGCTATGTCTTTTGGTGTTTTGCACATCTTATACCATAGTACTTGCCCATGAAGTGAATAAACTTTACTTACCTATCCTCAGCTCCCAAGTCCAATATTGTTTTCTAAAATATGTGATTGACTTTAACCAGTTTAAAGGAAATGCAAAATACCTTCACAATGGTAGCCATCTAATTATACTGAAGTATAATGATTACATTTTAGAGTTATTCTGACTGTAAACTTTACCATTTAAATGTAAAGCTTGACAAGAAAATAATCCAGAATTAGCTTTGACTTTTATGTGTTCTCTTCCTGATGTCGTTGTGTTTTCTAAAGTAAAGGTTTCAGAGATTGGCAGATAGGCTCACAGGGATGTGTTCATAAATGGCATACTGTTCATACTGTTGGATTTTGTGAATTAAGAAAAAAATTAAAAGTTTAAAACATAAATGCTAAGTAGCTTGAACACAACATCTTTAGGATTATTAGAATGCATTTGAGAAGCAGAAATGCTAATGAAGACAGTTCTGTAATTATTGGATTAAGGTATTTCTAAGCTTCATCTGTTTATTTTTGTTCTTTGAAATATGGTGGTCCAGATATGTGCTGTATCATTTTTTTTCTTGCTGCACTGTGCTCTTTCCATTATTAGCAACCCTTTGTAGCTATCCAGATAAGGAAGGCTTCAATAAGGATATGAGCAATATAAAATACTTATACAATTAACTTATGCAGGTAAGAATGTGACTGGGAGGGTTGTAAATTACGCCAGATTCAGTGGAAGTACTGAAAAACACTCCTGTGAAATAAAATGTTGAGTTTAAAGACTTTGTTAGATTATTTTAGTGCTAGCTAAAATTTGAGAAAGTCCTCCTTGCTACAATCCAGCAAAATCTGTCAGTGATTCTTCCTCTGTAAAATGCAAGCTGGAGTTATGCATAACTTTACAGTTATGTCTTCACTTTATGTTCCATAATGCTTTTTCATTAAAAATATTCGTGTATATGTAACAAAGAAGAAGGTTCTGCAGTTTTGTGAATGCAGTTATAAAAGAGGCATGAGAGGTCACCACTGTTATTAATAGAAGTATCAGTATTGTTTATTAAAGTGGTGAATACTGTCATTTTGGAGGTTTTCTGTCAACCAAACCAAAAGAAACTAGAAAGTCTTAACTAGCAACACTGAAGTCAGTGATGCAATCATCAACAAACAGACTAATGTCAGTCTGTACTATATATAATTTTTTTAGCCCTAGTTTAATAGTAATCTTGACATGAGTACTCAGTAGAGCAGAACTAAAAGTTTGGAGAGTTTTTCCCATTTAATATATTTCAAAAAATATTTGAACTGTTCAGGAAGCCTAAGTCATATATTACTAGACTTATAAGTGACAGCCTTTTATGGAAGTGCTAGAGAGAGCATAATCCTCTGTTTTTAATCATATGCTGACAGTACAATGTTGCTAAGCATAATATCTGTTTTATAGCTAAACTTGTCATCCTTACTCTAAAAAGGACAAAAGAGGTACAAAGAAAAAGCCTGAAATATTCAAGAAATCTTTATATATGGTCTTATTCACAACAGTTTCTTAACACAGAAAGTCAGGCTAGTTAAAAATTATGACCTCTGCTTTATCACATAACAAATTAGAAATTTTATTGATAGGAGTAAAACCCATGTTGTTTAGTGCTATTTAAAACAAGGCTAATAACTGTTCCATGGTACCTGTAGGTACAGTATAATATATGCATGCATCATTCTGAGTACTCTCTGGCAGTGTGGTTCTTTTAGATTAAGAATTATCATTAAAATACAGATTTAATGGTCACAGAGAAATTAGAGCATTTCTGTAGACTTACCTAGAAATTTTGAGGTAAAAAGCTGCCCTGTAGAAGCAGGAGGAAGAAAGGAGATGAGAGGACATTTCTATGGCATTACTTACCTGTGAAAAAGGACAAGCATAATCAAATAGCTTGTAATCCTGAAGGGAAGAAGAGGGATGGAGTTGCTTAGACAAAACTTCTAAACGTAGAAACATCCTATATACTCCTGAGAGATGTGTGGTCATATGGGTTATGGTATGAAAAGGAAATAAACTCTAAATTTAAAAGCCATCCTAAGACTTCTGTACATGTAAAACAGAATATTGAATAGTGTTTCTTGCCTGTAGGTATCTTCGTAGTACTATTCATGCTAATGAAAAAAGTTTCTCTTAAAAAGCTGCTTACTGTAAGTGTATAAAAATAGTTCCCTGTTGTCACTTTTTTCCTATCATGGACATCTTCTTTCTTCCATTATATATGTTATCCTGGGAGCAGCTCTGCTGGTCAGAGGTGAGGTGATTGTCTGGTGTACTTCCAATATTTTTAAAATTAAATCCTGTCCTAATAGAGAAGAATTCTGAATGTAGCAGTGAAATGTGGTTTAAGTTCAAGATAGCTTTACAGGATCAATTCTTTGATATTCTGTACTTTGCGACAGTTACACCACAGGTGTCAAGTTACGTCTTGGCTAAGACAGTGGTACAGCATGTTTAGAAACAAGGTAAGTTTGCTCACAATGAAGTGTGTTTTTACAGACTGCAGAAGCAGCTGTAACCTGTGAGGAGCTCCTTTCTTGTTTTGAGTTCCTGCTGAGTTACCTATTATGGTATAGATTTCTCCTAGTTTGGTTTTGTTTGCTTTGCAACTTGATTTGGAAAATAACGGTGGTTGTTTCATTTCTGAATTGTACTTTGAACTCTTTCTGCCCAAGTGAAGAAATGTAACTTCTCATGTTCAGACACAAGTCGTCTTGTATCTGAACAGGCTACAGGAGTGGCAGAGATCACCTGGCTTGTTAAGCCTGGAGGAGGCTGAGGGGAGACCTCATAGCAGTCTACAACTTCCTCGTGAGGCGAAGTGGAGGGACAGGCACTGATCTTTCCGACTATTGGAAAAGGCATGAAGCTCTGTCAGGGGAGGTTTAGGCTGGATATCAGGGAAAAGTTCTTCACCCAGAAAGTGGTTGGGAACTGAAACAGGCTCCCCAGGGAAGTGGTCACAGCACCGAGCCTGACAGAGTACAAGAAGCGTTTGGACAATGCTCTCAGGCACATGGTATGACTTTTATGGCTGTCCTGTGCAGGGCCTGAAGTTGGACTTTGATGATCCTTATGGGTCCGTTCCGGCTTAGGATATTCAATGATTCTGTGTTTCTCCCTAGGGACTACATCATAATGAGATTTGTTTAGAGGCTACATTAAAGGAGCATTTTATTTATAGATATTATTAACTTTACTTACAAGTAAAAGAAAAAAAAAAAGAGTGGAGAACATGAAAGCCATGGAAAATGCCTCTCTCATGTTTCTATATTATTAATAGTGTTTCTGCATTTTTAATCTAAAAAAGCCTGTTAAGGTTAATAAAACATATGAACACTTATTAATGTCTTACCATGACCTTTGGCTCTCAGGCAATCCAGAAGCATGTTTGGGCCACTGTATATGTTCTTTTGCTGAACTTGCTTTTTCTCACCAAAGGCTACAAAGAATTGTTAAGTATTACTATTTTAGATTTGAAGATGTATTCTATTCAAATGTGTTCAGAACATATTCTGTCAGTGTTTTCCTAGGTCCTTTCTGCTTTATCTATGGACTTCTGTCCTTTCAAGAAAAGGTCAGGCTCCTGTATAGGAAAAGGATATTATATGTAAATAGAATTATTTACTATGAGTAAATTTAAATTATAAGTATAATTAAACAAATAGGATTACACCAAAATTGATTGTTACAGGACAGAATGGCAAAGAAACCACAAGACTTATACCAAAAATGTCTTAAACATAATTGTACAGTTAAATCTGTTACAAAACTGCTTCCTATTATTTCCCACTTTTTCTGATGTTGTACTCATGTTTTCAGTGCTCCTCTGGGGTCTTCGGGTTGGTGCCTTCAGTCTTACAATACAGACTGTATAGCAAGTTTTCATAACCACAAGTCTGAGAAATGCAGTGTTCGTGTTGAAACTTCTTCCTCCCTCTAGGATCCAGCTATGCTAGTTTTTATGTTTGCTGCACACTTTTACACTTTGCGGTTTCTTTACCAATCTGCAAGTTTATATTATATATGATTTTATTATATACTATACCTTTTGTGTATGCCAGATGCTATTTCCTTCTTCACTTTGTTGCCCAGCTCTTTAACTGAGCATCAGAGTGTTGTGGGTTCTGCAGTGCTAGGCTGGGCCACTTTTCTGGCAGTCCTGTGTCTGTGCTCATTTTCACCGTCTCCATTTCTTAAAACACCTACTGTTATACCAAGCCTTCATTTCTCTATATATACCATTACATTAGAATAATTAATACATCATTTTGTACAAAGTAACCTCTTGCTATGACTTGGTGTAAAAACTGCAGCTGTAACATCCAAAAGGTAAGCAAAAGTGACCCAAGTTAGTGATAGCCACCTGTCAGAAAAAAAGGTGCTGTTACAGCTAAACCAAGTGAAAACGAATCTGCAGGCATATTCAGGCTGATGAAGCCTTACAAGGCTTATTTGAGGCCTGTTACTGGCAGAACCATAACAACATCCCTGGGCTGCAACATTCATTCATTTCAGTTTTATTCTGCCTCTCAATTAATCTGTTTATTTCACATGCATTGTATGAATTTCAGTATAAGGACTACAAAAAAGTGTTTACTTATAGGTTTCTCTTCTATTAAATATGTTTAGCTAAAATCCCCTGTCACAAAATCCTGTTAGTCCTGACTGTTCTCTTGAAGGGATAGAAGTCTATAGATGAAGTAGAAAACAGTGACCTAAGAAAACATCACTAGGATCCATTTGAACCTAAAAGAAACATAAATTACCACGTTTTCTAACCCTTTGTGCTAGTAAAAGCATAGAAGAGACTGCATGTAATGTACTTGCCAGAGACCCTCAGGAAGAAAAAGTCCCTTTTATTATATCCCATTGCAGCAAAATAAACAAGGAATGGTGGACCAAAAAAATGTAGACAGACTTACAGTCACTTTTCTTCCCTCCCTAAAGCCATTGTTACAAGGGATAGTATGCTGGTTGTTTTTCACCATCAAACAAAGATGTAAAGTGAGTGTGTTGAAGAAGAAAACACACGATACAAATAGTGAGCACTTCTTGATCCCACCCTCAGACAGGACAGGTGAGCGTGGTGGCCATTTGATAAGGATAAGACAGTGCTCTGACACTACTGCTGCATGTACAATGGCTGCCAGCAGAAGAAACAATAGACTAGATGTTCCCCACGCCTAGCTCACCAGGTTTGTTTGCAACTACGTGTGGTTTGTGGTACTTAGCTATTTCCTTTCAAGTGCTTTGCAAAAACTCTGTTTCAGATGTTACATGGAGAGAAATTGATTTTTATCCCATTTTTTCTTACTGCATTTATTGCCATAATTCTTGTAAGTAGAGCCTTTTTCAACAAAACTGCCTCAGGTGGTTTGTCCCTTGCTCATTCATCTGAGTATGGACATATATATCTGAGCTGGGGAGGGATAGGATTACTCATATTTTTCAAGGAAAACTCATGTGTACATGGTTTGTAGATTCAAATGCTAAGCCAACAATGTTTCAATTCTTATTGCTATATCTCTTTCATCCCAGATTTTAAATCTCTATTGCCAGAAAGTTTATAAAAATAGCTTCTAGGCTGACATTAAGTTTTTATAGTTTTCATTTTAACATTACTTTTAATCATATTGATGAGCCATGACTGAATATTGCATACTGGATCGCTAGCTTACTTACTTATTTTTTAAATGGTGATAATCCAGCCAGTGTTCCTTATTAAAAATATTACTAACTTTTAGATAATTTAAAATGCACCATATAATGGCTATTTTTTTTGTCTTTGTGAATGCAGTTCAATAAAAAAGACGCGCCATCATATATTTGTAGAATTTCTTTTTCAAGATTCTTTCTTTTTTCATCTGTCAATATATCCAGCCTTTGGATTAGCTTGACGGAACCTTCAGTTAAACATACTTCGTGTTTCCTAAAAACATTTCTAAGATATTAAGTGAAATATTATTTATTAATGAGACAAAAGAAAAATACAATATTGGCGTGTGCACAATTCATATGTTATGAAAATGCAAATTTGAGACACAGTGCATAGATGTGATGGCTTGCGTACCAGAATATTTGTTTCACATAGTTCAAATGACAGAGCTGCAAAATATAGCTCTTGTTTAAACTGCGTGAAAATCTACAGTATCAGGGTGTGACTGTCAGCCATGTGCTTCTAAATTCATGTCATTTGAAAGATAACCCGAATGCTAAGATTTCTCATGACCACCTGCATAAAATGAAAACCATGTCACACACTATGGCACAAATATTGATAAAATAAAACTCTGTTTCACCATTTTCCACAATTTTCTAAATTTTAGATTTTGTAATTCAGATTAGTATTGTTAAATTAGAAATTAAATTACATTATAAATATAGAAGTGTTTTGGTTGTTGCTGGTGAGGTTTTGGCAGCAGGATGGCAAGAAAGGACCAGTGCCAGACACAGCTGGTTCCAGCAGGTTCCAGCAAGCTCTGCAACAAATCTGCTGCAGGACGCAGCTGAGCCCCTCAGTGAAGCTGGTGGAGGCTCTTGTGAAAGCATATTTGAGAAAAGACAAAAATACCAGACAGGCAGAGGAGGAGGGAACAAAGGCAGGGTGGGAAACAACACAGGGAACATCTAGGGTAATGGAGGAGCTCCCTAGCAGAACAGACATCCACACTGCTGCTTGTAGGGACAGGAGGAAAGACGGTGTTTTAATTTTTGTGTTTGACGCTCACTGTGCAGATTAGTTTTAATCGGTATTAAATGACATTAATGTTTCCCAAGTCTGTTTTGCCCACTAGAGATATTGTTAAGCAGTCTCCCTGCCTTTGCTTTGATCCAGCTCATTCAACCTGTTTTCTCCCCATTTCCTCAGTGCTGAGGGAGGGCTGTGAGGGAGCCAGCAGCTGAGTGGGAGTTCAGCTGTTGGCCAAGGCTAAAGTAGCACAAAAGAGAAAGAGTTGTATCAACTAGTGCATGTCTCATATAATATCCATGATAGTGTAAGCCTGGTTGTGTTGATAAATCGGGAGTAAGTTCTTCAAGATTAACAGAAGCACACCAGTTAAAACAAATGCTGAGAACAGAAGTCATGTCCAAGTGTGTGGTTATTTTTAGGGTAGCTAATAAATAGCATAATCAAAGCATTAGGCACTGTATATGCCTTACTGTGGTGTATATGAACAGAGTCCTCTGTGCTATAAGCACTGAACTTTTATACTGCCAAACAAAGATTTGCCTTCTGCCTCCTTTACTATACTATCTATCTTCAGTATGTCTTCTCAGTGCCATCTTCCCAAGCTGCTATTTCAGACTTAAATGAATTTTTTCATCAAGTGTATTAATAAGAAATGTTAAGAAACATACAGAGAAATACAATCACTTCAGGAGATTTTCTCAGCTACTCATAATGGAATAAATATACTACTTCTTTAGCAGTTGATATTCAGCAGTAGATGCCTAAAAATGGCTCATGCATCTCTTCAGATACATGAAAGACAAAAGGTTACCAGAGAATAAAGTAGAGTATTAAATGACTGGGACTACCTTTGCAGACTTCGCTGAAATTCATCCACTTTTTTTCAGCATAGTATTAAAGTTCCTGCAGTGAAGCAACTTTGTGTCCACTTCAGACCTCTTCCTCTGTGTGTGTGTCTGTCTGTCTGTTTGTCTGTCTGTCTATCTATCTATCTATCTATCTATCTATCTATATCTATCTGTCTATCTACCTATCTATCTATCTGCTTATCCGTTTATGACCCGTGTATCTAGATGTGTTTAAAATAAAATGTCAAGTTCTTTGGACTTTGAAACTTTTTACACCTTGATTTTCCCTACAACACAAAGTCAGTGTTGACTGTCTGATTCAATCAGGGACTCCCCAGAAAAGTTGAGCCTTTCTTAAAAATAGTGAACTTTTAAGACAAACATTTTAACTGGCAGATTTTATGGTTTTGTTACTTTATAAAAATTGTTTCACATTGTGGCTACATCTGCAAAGTTTTCTTTGTATCTTCAAAAGCTTTAAAGTAATTTTTCACAAGTGAAAATTAAATTTTGCAGGGATTCATGGAATTACAAAAGCTTGTGCTTGGGTTTACGTGTAAATTAAATTTTACATGTATTCACAGAATTCTGAAAGCTTTCACACCTGTGAAAGGGGAGGCCGGTCTCTCAGAAGTGTTACAACCTTGCAGTGGGAATTAAATTTCTCTTATTGCTCTTAGACTTAGGTGGTTGCACACATCATTAAAGAAATATATCTTCTTTTCCTAACTGAATCTCTGTCTGCCTTCTCCTTTAGTGATTTTATGTGTATTAGGTTTCTAGGTTAGTCTTTGTTGTTTGTCTGTGTTTTATTACAGTTTCCTACATCAAAAATGACAGAATTATCTTAGGAAACAGAGCTCAGAAATAATTGTACAGGATGTAAATATGTGACTAGTTTTTGCCGGTATTCCTGCACTCACTTCAGTGTTAGACGAGAATGAAAAATTGAGTTGCGCTTGTTTTAACTGATGTTCTATTGATAGGATTTATATCATTGCAATTATTTAGTATTTCTTTAAAGCTGCATGAGTCGAGGCTTTTTCTTTGGTGATAAGGCCACGGTTGACTACCTATTCCCATTTACTTTAGCAAACCAGTTTCAAGATTAATGCTCAGTTATTTGCTGCTCCTCCCTCTGAGGACTAGACTGGGTTTCAGCAGCTCAGGTCAGATGCAATAGTGAGAACAGATCTACAGAAACAAAAACACTAAGGAAGGGTTAAAAGGAGATAAGTAGTCAGGGTTTTCACCTTGAGCTGACATTATAGTGCAGAGAAGAAAGATGGTTGTGTTTGAGTAGAAGGTTGATAATGTTTATTATCCCTGTTGTTTATTATAGGGAGTTAACCTCTAGCAGGGTGACTGACACAGGCAACACCTCAGTAACTGTACAGTTGCTCTGTTTGCCATATGAACACAGTTATTTCCTTCACTTGATTACACACCCACTATAGAGACCTCCCGTAACATCTCTGGAAGCAATTTTATCAAAGTGATGCTAGTCAGAATGTTTATACTTTCGTGCTGTTATTTCTCTATTACTCTGTCTTTTCTACGTAAGAAAAAAATAATATTGGGTATTTAAAAATTAGAACGTATGGGTTTAGAAAATAGAAATCACTCTGCATATTAGTGGATCTGCCTGCATAAAAGAGTTTGGTATACTTATAGTCAATTATAGTAGCCTTTTGATGAACAAACCATAGGTCCTCAGAGGGAAGGGAAATACATCTTCTCTCTAGCATACATGAAAAGTGCCTAAAACAAGCCTACAGTACAGAAAGGTCATCTTGTATGAGTCAAGGTCTGAGATCTTTCTGTTTTGTTTGCCACCTGATGCAAAAGTAGTCAAGACGGTTCATGAATAACAAGCTAGCAGTGTGTCCTCACAGCCCAGGAAGCCAGCCATGCCCTGGGCTGCATCAAAAGAAGCGTGACCAGGATATCAAAGGAGTGATTCTCCCTCTTTACTCTGCACTTGTGAGACACCGCACCGGAGTTCCTGCACCCAGCTCTGGCGTCTCCAACATAAGAAAAACAGAGAAGTGTCAGAGCGAGTCGAGAGAAGGGCTATGAAATGAAGAAGACTGGAGCATCGTCCCAAAAAGACAGGTTGAGGAAGTTGGGGCTGTTAAACCTGGAGAACCTTGCATGGAGACCTTGTAGCAACCTTCCAGTTTCTGAAGGGGGCTTACTGGGAAGCCAGAGAGGGACTCTCCACTAGGAACTGTAGTGATAGGAAAGGGAGAAATAGGTACGAATTGAAAACAGGGAAACTTAGGTATGATATTAGGAAGATATTCTTTACTGTGAGAGTGGTTAGACAGTGGAAGAGGTTGCCCAGGGAAGCTGTGGATGCCCCAACCCTGGCAGTGTTCAAGGCTGGGTTGGATAAGGCTTGAGCAACCTAGTCTAGTGGGAGGTATCCCTGCTAATGGCAGGGGGGTCAGGACCAGATGATGTTTAAGGCCCCTTCCAACCCCTTATCGTTCTATGATTCTGTGATAATAAAAAGAGTTTAGAAATATTGTGAACTCATTTGACATTTAGTCAATTCAGACAAGAGACTTAAGTCGTGATTGGATAGATTGCTAAAATGTGTACAAATTTATTTATTTATTTGAATAAGACACTTCTTGCATCTGAAACACTGTGTAAACAATTTTTCCACTTCCAGATTGCCTCCCTCATTTACATTTACTACAGCAGAGAACTGCTGAAGTAAAATTGGTGCAGGAAGATCTGTGGAATTAATTAGCGTTAACAGCTGTTGGGAGGTGCTGTCAATCAAAGCCTGGAGTGGAAAAGATAATTGGGTTTGGTAGAGGAGAAAAAAGGAAGAGAGAATAACCTGATGAAATTTTGCCATGAGCCCTTACAGTAATAATGTAGTTAAAAAGTTCATATACAAGGACAATACCTTCTAATTGTGACATAAAAGAACAAGAAAATAGAATATAATGCTCATCTAAATAAATTTCTTGAAAATGTCAAGTTATACTGTCCTTGTTAATGACATTCTTTTATAAAATTAGTATGTATTGACTTTCTTTGGGTGCATTTAAATTCTGTCATCCTAAATTACAGTTTTCAGAAAGCATTTTGAACACAATTATTTCATCATGAGTCTGCAGAAGGAGTACCACTGAAGATCAAGGTCTTCCAGAGGTGCCTGCCTTTCTTGCCTACCCTAGAAAGTGGAATTCACATTATTTCTAACTTCTTGTATGAGATCTTTAGTTTCATTGTATATCCTAGAAATGGTTCCCTTATGACTGTTTTATAACCTAACTTTGGAGGTTGCATATCTCTCTGGTGAAAGTGAATTGACACATAAAAAACTGAACCAGAATAGATTTCCTGGGTTCTCCTAGCAGTAAGTGAAATCCACAAGATTAGGCAAAACCTTCTTGTTCTTGGAAAGTTAAATTTTTCCTAACATGCTGCTTCAAAGCTTTTGGTTCTGTTATAAATAAGAAGATCATCATTATACAATGAGCAGCACAGCACGATGCTATAACATTGTGAAGAACACCTCAACACTGTTACTACCATATTTATCAGGAAAAAAAATCCCGAGAAATTAAAGAATTAGAATGTTTAAAATTATTTTGAGTAATGTAAATACCAAAGGCAACTAATACAATATTTTGATTTTGCTCATTGGGATTTACTCAATAAACAATTAAATAAACAATTACCATTACATGCTTGGCATAAAGCAAAATAATAGCCTTATAACATAAAGAAGGCACAGCTAATTATGGTCTAGAAGCTAATGTCAATCCAATTGGTTTTCATTATTTAGAGGCCTTCTGAAAATGTTTTTTTTAAAAACAGTTACACACATATTACTTAGATGCACTGTGAAACCTTCACATCAGTGAGAAACATGAGTGCATCATCCTGTTCTGATCTTCAGATTTCTTATTCTTAAGAGATTCAGAAATAATCCAAAGTTCCAAGAGTAAGACTCAGCTACATCATTAACGTTTTTCTTTTTGCCCTGCAGTTTACTGTAGCAAGTAGTCAAAGCACAGACCAAAAACTGATAAAAAAGTGGCATATAAATACATTTGCCATAAAATAAAACCCTGTTTGTGAACATGTATGTCCAAATCTGGTAAACTTAAGCCTGTACTTTGGCAGAACAAAATCATTTCTGCCTAGGCACAAGAAAGATGTTTGGATATCCAGCAGCCCAACACCAAGTATATAAATGTATTAGTTGCATGTTTGATATGGGCAGTCCAATTTAACAGGAACGAAGTTATGTGAATGGGTTTTCAGCCCTCCCCAAGAAAGCAAGGCTCCATCATGTGTAATGATGCCCTGGTCCCCCCCTTCCTTTTTTTTCCACCGCCTTTATATACTGACCATGATGCCATATGATTTGAAACATCCCTGTGGTCAGTTGGGGTCAGCTGTCCTAGCTGTGTCACCTCCCAACTTCTTGTGCACCCCCAGTCTCCTCACTGGTGGGGCAGCACAAGGAGCAGACTTTGATGCTGTGCAAATTCTGCTCAGCAGTAACAAAAAGAATTCTGTATTATCGATCTTATTTTTGGTTGATAATCCAAAACACAGCCCCGTACTATCTACTGTGAAGAAAATTGTCTCTCCTACTGAAACCAGCACGCGAATATTGCTGAGTGTTTTTCCCTGTTTTTTTTCCTTTTTAAATAGGAGTCTGCAGACTTGGCCTGGGTCTTCAATAAGGGACTGTTTGGGGGTTCCTCCTCACCTTAGTTTTATTTCAGCAACATGGTGTGGGATTTTTTTTTTAAAGTAGATAGCAAGGCATAAAATTATATAGGTAATTTACAGCCTCATGTCCCTGTCTTTGCACTAGAGGCTAAGTTGCTTTCAGCAGCAACAGGACTACTGATACAGGCTGTGGGAAAGAAGGGTCGTGTTCTAATTCAACTTCTTTCCAAAGATCTTTCTTAGGTGATCTGGTACAGTGCTATATTTTTACCTTGATCTTTGTCCAGGAAATTATTAACAGATAAAAAGGATAATGTGGTCAGTAGTGATACTTTCACTGTAATGTATGCTCAGCTGCTCTTAGTTTTGTTTTCTGTTAACTTCTGTTAAGAAGGGCATGAACACTGAAACATGTTCAGATACAACTCCGGAAGAGTATTTTTAATAAATGCACATGGCATGACTGCATTATTTCTTAAACAAATACATCGTATTTTGCAGAACCTCTATCATGAGTCTGTACTTAGTAGCTTCCCACAGACTTCATTCAGGTGAAGTGTGTACTCTGCAGTTTGCTCTTCTCATACTGGGTCAAATTTCTCAACATAGGGGAGGATTTTATTAGAAAGAATAACCAGGGTAAAGAAGGAAAATATTAGGTAGCTCTAACAGAGTTTTATTTCTGTCATTCCTTCTACCATTCCTGTGGTCTTCTGGTTGAATTGAAATCAAGTTTCAATTTATATTTGTAGGAAAAAAAGTGTTTGTAAGTTATTATTTCTTGATTATTAAACAGTATTTTATGGTGAGAATTTACATATTTACATACTCATTCCATTTTTTATTAAATGTAAGGCTTTTTTTGTGTGCATGGTTCTTGTTTTTTAAAGGCTCTATTGTTCACTTGTTATCTTGACAGAGATCTTGGGAAAAAAGTCTATGAAGTAAGGTTCACTAATGACAAATAAACATAGCCTGTACAACTTTAGTCATAAACACCAAATGGGTTTATGGCTTAAGGTAAAGATTGATAAATGGAATATGCTAAATAAAATCCTGAATAGGAACACTTGCCCAATATCTGTAGGCTATCTGTGAAACAGAAAAGTTAAAGCTTTGTACTTTTATGCATTAGCCTGTGGAAACAATTTCACTTCTGAAGTGCTTCAAGAACATTTGAGTATAATGGGCTTTGTACTGCCAGCCTTGGCTTTACCCTGTAGAGAGCACTCAGCCCATTCAGCTTGAACTCCATTTTATCTAGCTCTTATCCATTAATTTTATCCTGACCTTGGGCATAAAATATATGCACTTTTTATGCTCCGTGCTTTTTGTGGAGAAAGAGGAATGGCATTACCCATCGATCACCATTATGAATGATACAGCTTAAAACAAACACAGGTCAGAGACAGATATGTTAAGAGCAGATTTGTATTGATTCCATCACAACACTGAGTTAAAAGGGAGAAAAAAACCCACATCATAGTATAAATGATGAAAAGACATTTGAAAAACAACAACAGCTATGAAGGAAGCTTAAGAGCTTTGCTTTAGGGTTATTATTGGCAAAAAAAAAAAAAAGAATTTTGTTGCTATTATTAATACAATCTACCTCCCCTTAATATATTTATTGTCATACCTTAGGTTCTGCAGCTTACTAAAGCAGTAAGGTCTGTGTGTTTTACTGCTGCATTTTTTCCTGTTAAAAGCTTTTTTGTTATAAGAATCTTACACTGATTAGATCCTTTAATCTATATTTAGCTCTGGTGCTGAAATATTTATACCATACTTCTAGCTGTAGGCACTTTTTATTTGTTTGTAACTCCAATCTACTTAAAGAACACTGTCTTTCAGTACAACAAAATTGTGTGGTTTTTTAGGGTCCATGACACTGGTACTAATGGTAGAAGTTTTAACAAGCCTACCTGAATCGCAGTATGTATCTCTATGGTAATTAAACAAAGAAAATATATCCTGCTTCCTCAATGGATTTCCATTGAGAGAATAATGACTTAAAAGATACTCTTGATGGGGAAGAATTGGTTTACACTGTGAGACTTGTTTCCAGGAATGTGGAGGTTGAAAAATCTGTAACAATACCTTTATGGTCTACTTACTTACTAAAGTAAAATCTGGAACTGTCAGTCAGGGAGAGATATTCCATCATGACCTTTCTTTGCCAGAGGTAAAAGTAGTGTCTGTTCAGTTTTCTAAGTTTTCTTGTGTAAAACTCTAAGTGTTGGATATTAACTGAATGGTTCTTTGGCTTTACTATCCTCAATTCATACATTTTGCCCCATGATTTTTATGTGGGTTTTTTTTTTAGTTTCTGACTTTGTACTTTTGGTTCCTGATTATGGAGGTACAAAGGTAGAGAGGTTTTATTAACACAATGGCTCCTGTGAGGACTGGGGAATATGGAAGAGGAATATGGAAGAACGTCTTTCTGTTCAGCTGTGGATCAGCTGATCAGAGGAACTGCTAGTACTGAAATGTTCTTGGTGCTTGAGGCCATCTTACCCATACTTACACTGTCTGGAGAGCTTACACATACGTAATGCAGCAGCTATCTGTTGGTGAGACTCTGTCTGGTAAAAAATAGCTTAGCTGTGTCTGAGTGCTGACTTGTATACTAGCTGAAGACCTTCCCATTGAGTTTCCTTACTACCATGGTTCCTACTGTAGGAAAAGATACAGTTGGTAAAAAAGAAGAAGAGTTTAAGGTTAGATTTCATTTATTTTCCTGTAACTTACTGTCATATTATTGCTGGTACAAAAAATTATATGTGTTTGTTTACATCCTCAGGTCTTTTACAAGTATTCACATAGGGGTCTTCATTCGTTGAGGTCTATGGAACGCTTAAAATTTATGGTGAAACCTGAGTTAATATTCACAACATTGTACTAGCTCAGTGACCAGGTCATTTAACACTTTTTTTTTGTCAATTTGTGTTTTAAAACAAACAACACTAGAATAATTAATAATTTGAAGATAATGCTGTTTACTGCAGAAAAAACATGGTATGTTTTTTCCTCTGGACTTCTTCCATGTTAAGACTTTTTTATCACAAACAAGGCAGTTTTTGAAAAGTACTGTGTTCCACAATTGCTGGAATCACTCTGAAAGGGTCATTATGCTTAACAATCCTTTTTAAAAAAAAGTCCATTAGATTGCATCTTTAATAAAATGAGAATTTTTTATGTAAATGTTTTGATATTGCTTATATGGATAATCCCCAGGAAATTCAGGGATGAATGTGGCAGGTGGTCTTAATTTCATTTGTTTTCACTTTAAAGAGAGATACTGCAATACTACCTACTTGGTTACTTTTGCTAAGCATCTGTAAATGAGAATAAAATCTTATCATACCTGAGTTAAATTCTTGAGGTGTCTTTTGGTAATGTGCTATTGTTACTATGCTTTTAACTAGCCTTCACATGTTTAGAAGAATATACAGTCATCAATTTACAGCATCTTTGTAAAATAGTATCAGGAATAATACATGTTCCCACATGGAGAAACAGAAAAGGCAATGTACAGTTGTACAGTGAATTGTACAGTGAATCAGTTGCAGATTCAGAGACTGAGTTCTCCTGAGTCCGTAGTTTTTAAAGCCAAAAGAGACTAGTAAGACTATTTAGTTTAGCCTCTTGTATAATACAGGCCATAGGATTTCCCTGAATTAATTCCTACTTCATTATCTAAAGCTTTTGAGTAAAAGTGTTGTCGGAGTTTCAGATTTTCTGTCTTAGATGACTGATGCTCTTCCATGGGATGGTTCAGACAGGATTTGTACGGACTTCAGCAGAAACTGTGCTTCCACAAAGGTACACGTCCACCTCCCTTACAGCTACATAGAGGCAAATTTTGAAGACAGTACTGGGTCACGGAAGAATTGATGAAATCTGTCTGAGCTGCTCGGGTGAGCAAAAAATATAGTTCCCTAGGATTGCTCAGTAGCCACTTCAGCTCTCTTATATCTTCAGCCACCTGCTTTTCTATAGGTCACCCACTATCAACTTCTGTGCACTGCTTGTGCTATGAGTCCTTTTCTCTCCCAGAGATCTCTGTCTGGGAATTCAAGTCAGCCTTCTGAAAGAGCAGAAGGCAGATCAATGAGATACAAAGGCAACCTTCACAATTTTATGCACACTTTTTTCATGTGCAGCTAAATTTTGCCACTGTAGTTAACAGCTTCACAGTGAAGGGGATCAGTAGATTATGCTTCTGACATGGATGTGCTGCATTTTATGCAAAGAAAAGAAATAGGCATAGTACTACTGTCCTTTATGTAAAATAAACTTTAAGAGAAATTGTTTAATCTTCCACTTCTGTCAATGACAATTTTGAAACAAGAGAGAAAAAGCCCACTTCCATCTACCTTTATCCACTTTAAAAATTGTTTCCTGGCATCTACATTCTAAAAGGGTTTGAAATGTACAGGGCATTATAATCATAGCCAGCTTTTATTCAGACATGTATTGTAAAATATCTGGAATTCTGCCTGTGTCATTTGGATGTGGTTATGGTCATAATAGAAAAATTTAAAAAAGAAAAAAGTGTCCAAATTTGGTAACTTGTCTCTTAAGTTTAAAAATGTAAATGAGTGTTTTTATTCTATTTCCAGCTAATGCACAAAGCATTGCACCTGCTGTATAGAAAACTTTAAGCTGTGTAGAAAACTAGGGTATAGTTTTCAAAGTGTTTTTTCTAACTTGTTAGTGAGGCGAAGTTTTGTGGTATTTGCTATATGTAACAGGAATGTAGAAACATACAGTACACATGAAGCCTCCTTGTTTTAAACAAAATCAGACAATGACTGTGGATTCATAATGGAAAAGTGAATAGAGAAACTAAAGGAGATGGCCAGCATTTATCTGTGTGTAGCTACAAATGTACACAGTGCATTCTTCGTATCTCTTGTATGGAATCTGAAGTTCTGATTTGGGTATCTACACTTGTAGGGAGACCTTAAGGTGTGCTTTTTCTTTGCAGTTAGCCACATACACAACTGAATGCAAAATCTCAAGTGTTCCCTCACACTCACAAAAGGTTGGTGTGCAAATGTGAAGACAACACAGGTATACTCAATCAGTAGTTTGAAGGCATTTAGTCCATCTGAGAGGGTATTAATACAGAGGGTAATATAATGAATCCTCTTTCTTTTTTCAACAAGTAATATTCATCATTAATTCTTTTCTTTATAAACTATATTCATGGCCAAGTAAAGTCTCTATTCTGTGTTGCTTTTAGGGAATATCATATTAATCAAGCAAAGCGGATCTATTTATAAATAAATGCGGTAAGGAAAAGCTTCCAGAAAATTGCAACTACAAATACTACACTGCTAACATACATTTAATGCATGTAATTCTTCCTTCTTTTGGTGCACTGAAATCTGTTAAGATTGTGTTTTGTATCGCATGCAGCCATTTTTGCCCAAGGGAAGGAAAAAATCATGGGAGGAAATAAGGCAGGTTTGAACATACCCTAGAGCACGTTGTCTTTCCCATTGTGTAATTTCTGTTGCTGCCTTGTAAAGGAGAATACTTTCAATGCTCTTAAGAATGTTCAAAATCCAAACAAAATAAAATCCAGTTATCCTGACTGAACCTTTTCTGGTGTATTCATCACTTTTCACTGATTATTAGTAAAGTTAAATTGGGGGCCAGGTAATGTATTAACTAAAGTACAATCCCAATCTTCTAATGCAGCCTTAAGAAAACCAGAACGCCAAACCTGACAAAAAATACTGACTTCATTGACTTCAAATGGAAACAGATTACTCACAAGATAGAGAAAAACCTGGTAATGAAGTTGAAGTGGGGAACACATCAATTTCAAAAGCTGCTTGGTCTAATTACTCCCAGTTTGGTGGGAGGGTGTAACTATTGAACTGAATGATCAGCAGTTTGTGTGTACTTCATTTTGCAATCACCTTTTAAATTTTAACAGGCAGTTGTCCACTTAGCAGAAGCTGCAGTCATGATAGAACTATGTCAAATCCAGTTCTTGTTAGCTGTCTCTCTGAAGAGATGGATGATCAAATACATGTACAGTCTAAACTGACATCTCATCTACTGGTTCCTCCAGGTCAGCATTGAAGACCCATTGACAGGGAAGTGTAACAAAGCTCTCAGAATAGAGAACACAATGTGTGGAATCAAAAATTCTATTTAAGGCATTACTTTGTTACTGAAGGCTTCTTCAGTGACCTAACTGGCCCTTCTAGCAACTGTTTAGTCTTTCAGATGCAGTGTTGAGGTGAAGCATGTGTCTCTTAAAAACTGAGAAATGAGATGGTGAGAGTTTGTCCTTTGTTTGTTGAACCAGTCAGTGGTGAGGCTGGAAACATGAGCAAGATTAAATAAACAGCCTGATCTGACCATTCCATTAAGGGATATTAATGTTTCATAAATGAGGTTGCTGATATCGTCACTCACCGAATTATCATTTCTAAATTACAAATAATGGAGAATATTGTTAACTCTTAGACAAATCTGCCCACTCATTCCTGATTACAGATTTATTCCTTTTTTGCCTTACCTGGGTCCAGAAAGGCAACATTCTCAAAAGATGTGACAAAATAGGGTTACTTCTTTATGCCGTACAAGTACCACAGTCTGATTCAAAACATACCTACTAATAACAAGTATATCCTGGCTACAAAAATTAAATGCAATTGTAGTTGTATAGGAGTGATTAAATATACCTACAATAAACAACTGAAACAGGACAATTAAATTCACAAGAATTTAGTTCATTTAGTCATGGTAGTCACCAAATGTTTATTAGGGAAAAGGCTGGATTAACTAGCAAAAAACTTTACTGTTCTTGAGACACCACCATTAAAGAGAACAGACACTACTTTGCAGTCTTAGAACTGAACTACTGGAAAGAATGAATGTTGTTTAGCTAAAGTCACTCCATACTGTGCATAAAATGAATTATTTCATATGAATATTTCATATTCATTTCACAGAAGTTTCTAGAGCCCCAGGTCTTTGCAAAATTTAATGTGATTTTGTTTGTGTGTGGCTAAAGACATTTTGAGGGGACTTCAGTTGGATTCCCCTGTGTTAATCATCACCGTGGGGCGACAGCAGACACAGGCTGCTGTCAGTTGACTGTCACCCACAGGGTTACTATTATCTGTGTCAGCCACACATCACGTTTTTGCAGTTTAACAGATTTTAAAGTTTGTGGTGCAATTTGGAGGGAAGGTTTTAGCAATGCAGTAAGATTCTGAATATTGTAAGCCTTCTGCCAAGCAAGTATTTTCATTTCAGATACAAAATAAGTTTTATTCAATCCTGCCTGATATTTGCAACTGACAGTTCTGATAGAAATCCTTTTTAGTCTTGTGTATGTTTCTGGTTTTTATTTGAAAAGCTTGAATTTTTTTAAATGAATGACAGTAAGGGCAACAAATTGTCTACTGTTGAATGACAACAGTGATTGTATTTATTTACTTTCTAAAAGGGTACATTTGGGATCATTAATATGTGAACAGAAGGATTTTCCAGTGATAACACAGAACTTGCAAAGTTAGGGTTTGAAGGGACTTCAAAGATAATCTAGTCCCAACCTCCCCTGCAGGAGAGAGGGACATATCCCACTAGACCAGGTTGCTCAAGGCCCTATCCAGCCCGGCCTTGAACTGCCAGGGTTGGGGGATCCACAGCTTCCCTGAGCAACCTCTTCCAGTGTCTAACCACCCTCACAGTCAAGAATTTCTTCCTAATATACCTAAATTTCCCCTTCTTCAATTTGTACCCATTACTCCCTGCTCTGTCACTGCAGTTCCTGAAGAAGAGTCTCTCTCTGGCTTCCCAGTAGACCCCCTTTAGACACTGGAAGGTTGCTATGAGGTCACCATGCAACCTTCTCCAGGCTGAACAGCCCCAATTTCCTTAACCTGTCTTTTTGGGATGATGCTCCAGTCCTCTTATCAACTTCATGGCCTTTCTCTGGACTTTCTTGAACAGTTCTATGTCCTTCTTATGCTGAAGATACCAGAACTTTATTCAGTACTGCAAGTGGGGTCTCACAAGTGCAGAGTAGGGGGGCAGAATCACCTCCTTCAACCTCCTTTTGATGCAGCCTGGGATTTCGTTGGCTTTCTGGGCTGTGACCGCACACTGCTGACTCATGTTGAGTTTTTCATCAACCATCACCCCCACGTCCTTCTCTGCAGGGCTGCTCTCAATCACTTTTCTGCCCAACCTGTAGACATTGCCTGGGATTGCCACGACTCACATGTGGCACCTTGCACTTTGCTTTGTTGAACTTCATGATATTTACACAGGCCCACCTCTCAAGCCTGTCAAGGTCCCTTTGGATGACATCCCTGCCCTCCAGTGTGTTGACTGCACCACACAGCTTGATGTTACCAACAAAGACATTAAACAGTATCAGCCCAGTACCGACCTCTGAGGGACACCACTCCTCACCGGTCTCCACGTGAACAGTGAGCCATTGGCCACAACTCTTTGTGTGCAGTCATCCAGCCAGTTCTTTACCCACCAACAGTTCATCCATCAAATCCATGTCTCTCCAACTTAGAGACAAGGATGTCATGTGGGACAGTGTCAAACACTTTGCATAAGTCCAAGTAGACAATGTCAATTGCTCTGCCCTTCTTCTTGGCCTTTCCACTTCCTCTTTCAGCTCTACCAGCAGCCTGAGCAATCAACCACCTTTTCACGCTGCAAGCAGGTATTGTCTCTGCTGCCCTATGGATCAGTGACAAGCTCAGGTACGCACTGGAGCTGGAGACCTTGACAGCTGCATGTTGATGTGTCAGGTCCATCTGGGTCACTTTGTTCCTTCTGACAGTGGAAACCATAGTTAGTCCTCCTTTAGTTTGATATCTGGTGACTCACTCCCTAAGTTCTGTGCCCTACCTTTGCTGCGCAAACTGCTGTGCCAAGCCTTTCTGACGTGCCACACCCTGTTTGCCCACTCTGTTCACTGCACTCCTGGTTGCTTGCAGTCCCTGAAGCTGTTTAAATCTCCTGAAGATGCTCCTGGCAAAACATCTTCCATGCCTGATTGGCTTGCAAGAGCTTCCTGGTCCACATGGGGCCCTGGTATGCAGATCAGGTGTCCCTGAGCTGAGGAAACCCCCTGTGCAGCATGATCCAACAGTCACCCATGTACTTACCTCTGTGACTGCTGCTGACGGCTCAGCAACATAAATCTAATAAAGATCTGTGTGGCCCTAGGCTATTCACAGGTTACCTGAATAAAAATAAAAATATTACTGCTTTGTGGCTAATGAAAACTGCTGAAAAGTGAGAATGCTCCTCTCACCTTGTATCTGCTTTCCACATGGGTTCCTTGATATTGACATGGAACAACAGAAAATAAATCAATATATTATGCTGTTTCTTTGTGGAAGGTTGTAAAGACCATTATCCAAATTAACATTATTAACTCACAGCAGCCATTGACGTTATATATAGCTGTAGACTTACATTTAAAATGTGTGATTAGCAGAAGCCCTAACCTTTTTAAAGAATTGTATTAGGGAATATATATATATACTTAAAGGTCTCCACATTAGGATGTGATTTTTCTGTGATAAATTGACAAAACTTTTGAAATGCACTAGCTGTGGTTTTGAAACCTGTCCTGTACGGCTTTTGTCACCTCAGGTGTTACCATATTTCCCAAGAGATGATCCAGTTGTAAGTTCAAGTCCTATAACAGGTGTCTGAGTGACATTCAGTGCTGGTGTTACAGGAAAGCTGAAGTGTGCGTCTTTTTCCTCAAGACAAAAGAAGGAAAGTACTGTCTTAATGCTCATCAGAAGAGAAGAGAAGTATTTGGTTGCATTGTATAACTCAACTAATCACCAGTTAGATGTGTCATTGAACAAAGAATCATTACTACTAATAAAAACAATTCTATTATGGATATGATTTTGTTATTATTAACAATTATTATTATTTTCTCTTTTAGTAGTCATCCAAACTCCATGTTACTTTGACCCTACCAGTCTCCAAATCTACTGTGTTGTCAGTTCTTCAGCTATAACTGCACTAACTAGAAATGAAGATTTTCTGAAACTCTTAGCTCCCTAATATTTTATGCAACACTTCAATGGTTTTTTAAGAAGGAAGGATGGAAGGAGGGATGGAAAGAAGGGACACAGTGAGAGGAGAATAGAGGAGGAAAAAAGGCACTTTAACAAGGTCGTAGATCAGACTGAACTGTGAGTAAACTTGTAACTAAAATAATTAAGTACAAAGTTTTCCAAATTCATTACTGTCCATTTTAACTCTCCTGAAATTTAAGATAAACACATGAAATTTGGAAGGCTAATTCATGGGTTAAAAATAGCTTTTTATCTAATTAGCTAAAGCAGAAAATATGACATACCACAGAGATAAAGAATAAACAAAGTGATGAAATTCATATACTGTGTTAGTTTTTCAAGGAAGGAAGAAGGTTGAAGTTGTATAAGAACTTGAGGCAAATCTATATTGCAAATGAGTTGATTTTATAATCTGACCTTCAAAATAGTAATTTTTTTTTTTATTATTTCTGGATACATTTTATTTATTAAAATTCATATTAATGAGAGTTCAGTGTTTATTTTGTGGTTCATACTTCCATCATAATGTGTACCTTTTATTTTAGAATTAATCTTTGGTTAAGTAGCCTCTTCATAGTATTATTCTAAAAGGACATATCAGTATTTATTTACTCTAAAGCAGATGAAATAGAAGGGAAAGAGTCAATAGATTGCTTAACAGAATTATTAGAGTATGAAAATGCAGCAATATTCTTTGTCTAACCTTTCCTTTTACAATTTCTCTGTCATAAGAGCCATGAAGTTGCCAAAAAGCATATCAGCCAGAACAGAATCGAATTTGTTGCTAGTTAAAGATGCTTATACACTCAGTGTTCATCAATTTGAAAAATCGGACAGCAGTTGTAATAGAAAACACCGGGGATATCTATTGCTAAGATTCATGATGGGGAAGTATGAAGGAGTACAGAATATATATATTTACATATATATACATATATACACACACATATATATATAGGCAAGGAATAGAAAAATGTGATAAGAAAAAAAAACAAGTTAAAAATGGATAATTGGGAAGAATCCTGAATTAAGCAGATTTATGACCTAGTTGGTGTTTCCCATTTCCATTTTTTTCGTTACGTATGATCACGAACATGTTCAAATCTGTACATGAAAGATTATTTTCTTTCCAAATAAAAATCAGCTACTTTTGAGTATGTCCACAGAGCATCAAAGGCGTAATTTAATTGAAATTCAATCTTCTGATCTCCAAGGACACTCCTCAAAACAAATAGACAAGATAATATTGCAATATAATTTTCCTTTTAATAAAAAAATTCTGCATCTCACCCAGCTGAAAAGCAGTACTTCTTGCCTGAACAGTACTAACAGAGATGTTTATGTTAGTTTTTCTAAGACAAGACATGAAGTCTGTATTAGACTATTGAAGACAAATGTTGATGATTTTCATTGTCTTGCTTTGAAAGCCATTGTTCAATAGATAATTGTTGTTTTATTTAATCATTCATCAGTGTAAATAAAGGAAAGGAAAAAATAACATTTTTTTTGTTATGACCTGATGTTTGATCATTGATGTCCTTATTTTGCAATTGCTTTTCTTTCTTTTCTTTCTTGTATTTCTGTAATCCTAAATTTCTTAGAGTACTGTAACAGTCTAATTTCTGTGTCTACATTTGGCAAGTTCACAATAACTTGCAATTACAGTGTTCATCTCTTGGCCTGCTCTGACTGACAGCCCAGAAATAGCCATTTAAATTGTGTCAGATTCTCATCGCTCTGTATGATGCATAAAGTCTTGAATCTTAACAAATCAGCTGGTTTGGCTGTTGTACCAACCTTTTGTCTATGCAAAAGTACATCATTTTATCTTCACTCACTAATGGCTTACTGAACACTGTTGCAGCTGTCGATTTACTTTGGGGCATGTGATAGCTCAAAGTAATTTATTTACCAAAATAGAGCTATTCTCACTAGCCGTACTCTTATCATATATTAAGTCATTATTTTGCAATTGCTCCACTGTGGAATGAATGAAAATGTTCCATTGTCACAAAGAGCACTCAGGTTTTATAAAAAGAATGGAACAGTGGATTCAAAATCCCTGTAGATAATAATACGGTCTCATCAGCTTTCATATATTTATCTAATATTTCAATCAACAAATACTGTATTTGTATTACAATGGCTTTCTGTGTGTCCAGTCAAAATTGAAGCACCATTGTACTTGGTGCTCTTCAAGTCTATATCATGATACTCTTCTTGCCACAAAACCTTTACAATGGAATAGGTAGAAGCTTCTAGGGAAAATGCAGCTATTAATTTAGATATAGAATACTCACTACATATAAACATCCAGTTTCGTGGCCCAGAAAGCATTGTATGACATCAGGTTTGAAATCATCTTGCCTCAACTGCAGAGTTTCTCACTTTGTAATGTGCTGTTACAGTGCAAAAATAATTCTGTAAGTGAAAGGAAATCCCCCAGACTAATAAAAATAAATCCCTAAGAGCCTTTCTAAGTGTGATTTAAAAGAAGGTTTGGGAGGGGGGAGGGAGGAGGGGAAAGTTGGTGCCAGCTATAGCTATACTAGGAATGTGCATATTCTGAGTCAAAATCATAGAATATCCTGAAACATAAAAATGTAAACGTAGGGCCTGTTTATGCAGATCAGTCACATTTATCGACTCTCAGGGTAGACAATAAAGACAGTAATCAATTTAGCCAGGCTTCTGGAGTTCGGCAAAGTATTTATCGTTTATTGCCCATATTTAAATCCTTCTTATATATAGTACAACTAAGTAAATACTGGTTACGTTGTACTATTTTTTAAATATGTATATATATACATACTACATATACATATACACACTATTCCTAAATTAAATTGGATTTGGGAAGAAGCCCGTGTTTCCTCACTTAAACTACTTTTCAGTGCTGCTTATAACTCATTGAAAGACTCATCCTGTTCCTGTCCTCCTTTTGTGCTCATCCTCTATTTCCTGAACTGCTATTTATTATAATTATTTGCAAAGAGAACACTAACACTAGTCTTCTAAGCTTGCATAATAAGTTACATCACTCAGGTGCTTCCTAAGTTTTGTTGCTATATTCTGAACTCTGTCTTTACCGCAACAACATGTTGCAGTAAAAATGAGATTTGATTTGGTATTCCCCAAGCAATACAGAAAACAAATATGCTTTGTGACCTGATGATTTTCTCTCTAGCTGAAAAATCTGTTAGGCCTTTTCTTTTGTTAAGAAAGTCCACTATAAACTTTTGTCTGACTTTCTCACCATTGTTATAACATGGATGATAATCCATGTGAAGATTTTGGTGTGTTTTTTGTAACATACCTTCTCATGAAAAAGTGGAAAAACAGATCAGTCCTGACAGACTTTTTTTCAGGTCACCCATGATTATGGAGGAACCCTGCTGTATTCCTTCTGCATATACTTCAGAACAGCTGCCATGTTATTATCTCCTTTTCAAAAGTTACAGGCAGAAAATTTCTTTCACTTAATCAACAAAAAAGTGCAGACAAGTAATTTGAAATCTTACATAGGAAAAACAATTTTAAAATCCTTTTATGCAAATATGTAACAAATTATATGATCACAGTATGGAAAGGTGAAGTGCCTTTAAGTATTTTGACTGTGAATAACAAAATATTTTATGTTAATTGTTACAGACAAAACATTCTAATTTTATAGTAGACTGATTTGTAACATCCCTTCTCTCTCTGTATGGTGCCTACCAACGTAGCCACTGAACCTAAGGACTGAATTTGTATGTCTCACAATCTCTTAAAACATCTGATTGTAAAACATGGTCTGCAGTTAGCTTTCATAGCGTTTTCAGACTTAAAAATCAGGATCACTATTGTGAGTAGTGATATCCTCTTGAACCATAGTAAGCATGAAATCAGAATGTGCTTAAATTTAATCATACAGGGGAATGCAGTGATTTTTATTAAATTCATGAAGTTTGCTAAAGAATCTGCACAGGAAGAATAATACTTATAATTAGAGATGAAAAGAAATTCTCAGTAAAGATATGATCAAAGAGGTTAAATGTGCTGATCTAAACACTGCACAGAAGTTGTAATGAATTTCTGCATCTTTGAAATACTGTGTTATTATAAAACTGGTAGCATATTGCCCATAAATTTTTACTGTGCATGGGATAATATATAAAGGAAAGAAAAAAAAAAATAGTGGCCTGTTTCATTTATTCTTGTGAATATGTTGGTTTTCTGCTTTCTTATACTCGAAATTGCAGTGCTTGATAACATTACGTTCTTTTCTAAGTAAACAAAAACTTTGGATTATTTTTGTTCTCTTTCAGAGGGAGGAAGAGCATCTCACTCTGTTCTAGAGGTTTTTGGTTGCAAGGTGTTTTATATGAATGTGTATCTATATGGGAAAAAAACCCACTGACGCAAATTGCCACGTAAACAGGATCTTCAATATAAAATCTGAAGATCTGACCTTTAGAAACCTTAGAGTCCAGTTCAGAATTTTTCTACTTAAGTACCTTCAAAAACAAGAATGAGATGTTACTGAAGAATAAAGGTGTATATTATATTTAACTAAAATATTGGAGCTATTGGAGCAATCTGTCAAGTCGGTCTTGGGCACTTTACCTCTTTCTGCAGTAGAGTTATCTTTCCTCCACCGAGCAGGAAACCAAAGAGTGGCTGCTGTAGTCTGACCACAAGACAGATATGCTTCTTTTGAGCAGCAAGCTATTGGCATCAGCAAAGTGGAATTATATTACCTGTGAACATGTGGATATAGGGTTGTGTCTGAAATCCATATGCCAGAAAGTTTACGGTAAATTTGGCACCACGAGTTACGGAAACACTTTTTCTAACATCTCTGAGAAACAGTAGCCTATTTCCAAATTCCAGTGTGATGTCAAATTGAGTTAATTGTCAAGAACAGTAGAGGGTTTTAAAGTAGATTTTAAATAGGTTTTAAAGACTTGAATTCTTTTATCTCAAGAGCTACAAAACACTGATAAACAGTTACAGAGCACTGAGACATTCAGGAGTTCTTACTTTTAATTTGCAGTGCCTTTCTAGGTCAGTTTCTGTATCTTGGGACAAATTGAGATGCTTTAGTCCTTCTGTCCATTGATATTTTGAAAGAGAATATTACTGAGAGGTACAACAATATTTGAGTGAAAACCCTGGGTAGAACAGATTTATTCCGTGTGTATGAGTAGTACATAGAGAACATGGAACCATTTTTTGTGATAGACCAACTGGTTGTGAAAATGAACCACAGGGCTGTTTGCTAGAGTCTAAGGGCATTCCATAATGCACAAACTGTCTTTTCCTACAAATTCAGTTTTTGTTTTGCAGAATTGTACTCACTGTTTTTAAACTTATATCAGTTTGATTTATTATTGGTCATTTGCTTATTAAAATAGATATATCATAGATATTGGATTTAAAAGCAGTCCTGTAGAAGTCTACAGAACTTCTAGAAATGTTACTGAGTATAATTAAGAAATACAGAAGACTCTCTGAAGTCAGTCTGAAGTGCTGTTACATGTTTCTAGGATAAGGCTTTTACTTTCTGTGTTTTTTGAAAATTGCTAATATGGTTTTAAGAATAACTTTTTCCTCCATGGAAATTAAAAAAAAAAAAAAGCAAAATGAATTACCCATTAGCCAAAATAAATTACTAACTTTTTGATTAGAATTGGTTACTAAGACCTCTGTAGAGTCCTCTGTAGCACTTTAGAGGATTATATATATTTCTTTATTCTAGTCAGATGTGAGTTTCAAGTTCTCAAGCTGGAATTTCTGCCTAGATGTATCCAAACATTTATTTTCTTTTTTTTCTGTCATATTTTGCATTTCCCACAAGATTTTATGCTAATGTAGAAGGAACATGAAGTTGAGAAATAATTCTAGAAATGGTGAAATAGGATTTAAGGAAATTTTCCATTTCTGTGACTCCTTCTGATCAGCATTACAAAGTTTTTCATTAATAATCCCTGAAATAAAATGTGACTGCTTGGCATTTAGTAGTTACGTTGGTATACAAAAAGAAATATAAACCATCTCTTGCTCTTAATATTCTAATGCAAGCTAGATTTTTTTCTTTAGTGAAAAAAAAGACCAGAATAAAATGTGGTATTACTCCATTTGGAAAGCATGAAATGGCTTAATATCTGTGGAGTGATTATGCTGTTATTGCATTCACTGTTCAGAACGAAGCTGATTCTTGTTTTTCAGTTTTTAAGTACCACATATGTCTTCATCACATTTAAATTTTAGAGTTTGCATGCAGATGTGATCATTATGCTGTTTCGAGTTTGGGCCCAAATATCTCACATACATAGTCATATTGCAGATGTTGCATCTCCATCAGTTCTTCTTACAGAACAGCATGCTTAAAATTCTTCTGGGAGTTATACCCACGGTCTTCTTCCCTTTCTATTGTAGTTGTAGTAGACTGGCACACTCCCACCAAATTGTGAGTGAACTTAGCTGTTCCTTTCCACACAAAAAACATCTTAAAAAAGGCAGAAAGCGTGTGAGTCATCATAATTGTTTTGTGTACCTACATTTCACAAGGCAGCACACTCCGAAACATCTCTTAAACAACTTCAGAAAAGGGAGCTTCCTCATAAATTATAAGCTAAGAATTGGAAAAGTAAATTGTCACACTCAGGAATGGTACCGTTTACCACCATTCACTGGCCTTCTAGTATTCAGTGCTACAAGTAGAGTTTATCTGACATAATAAACCAAAACTGGAAGAGCAGTCATCTGCTAAAGAAATCCATCCTCACCAGAGCCTCATAACCTGCAATAAAATCTTCCTAAATTTTAATTTCCTCTGATGTTAGACACAGGCAGTGCACAGACTAACTTCAAACCCTTCACCAGAACACACTGGCATAAAGTGTATGCCAGCACAATATACCTGAACAGGAGGAGTACTGCACTGGCAGTGTTTACACTAGCAAACACGCTCTGCCTTACAGCTGCCATGGCTCGAGGCAACTAATCAAAGCTGAGAGCACCAGCGTTTTAAAGTGAACATGAGGGGAACAAGAAGTTGTTTTGCCAATCTGTTTTACCCCCTTCCTCCCCCAGTAATGAGGATAGATTTAAGGAACACGGACGCCAACTTTACAGAGTAAGTGTGTAAGTTTACTATAGTGCAAAATAATAAAGAATTACAAAAGAAGCAGTGGCTTATGAAAGGATACACTTAGCAATGCATCTAATCATTACTACAAAGAAAGTCTTATAGTGATTAAGAGAAAGGTACATCACCATTTACCCTAAATACATTACCACAATCATCATCCAGACCACACTTCAGCTGGAGAGCCCCTGATCACAGTGAAGGTCTGGAGAACCCCTTCCCGGTTACTGAGAAATCCTATGCCGTGCATTCTCCCTCAGGTGAAGCATCCATCTTTGCTGTGAGAGGATCCAGCTTACATAGTGTTAAACAAACCAGCTTACATCACACAGTTGGTGTGGCAAAACAATCTGGGTTTCTTGCTCCATTGGTATTTCTCTGAGGCCTGGCCAAGGCTGAAATGGAGACCAAGGGAGTCAATTTGGACCATCTACTATCAAATGCCCAACAGCCTTGACTAGTCACTAAATACAGAACTTAAGGCTACATTGGTATCTCAAATATGAACCAGTTGCAGCCATGTGAGGCCTACTGTTTTCGTGGCCTTGGCTGAAAAGGCATATTTATAACACATACAAGCCTAACTGATTATTGATAACATCCTGTGCTAACAAGCATGTATGTGTATTCTCAAGGCACTAGTAAGGATTATACAACATCTTAGTTAATAAGCACATATATGGCTAAATACAATACTACGTTGGGAAGTTCAGCTTATAGGTCAGCTTTATCAAGGCCAGTTCTTCAGGCCCTAGCATTACAGAAGTTAACATTACAGCTAAAATGAAGGGAGTACTTTAAGTTCTTATCTTTGCTTTTGGGAGATTGACAAGTATTTACAGCTCTCAAGGGAGGCAGTTTTGCAAAGAAGACAACACTGACTGAAAGACTCCTCTGCTGAAAGAAAATTTAGAGGAAAGAAAAAGGAAAAAAGGTTCTGAAAGGTACTTTTCTCCTGAGAAAAATACCAAAAAGACCAAAGCTTAAAACTCTGAGCATTCATCTCAGTAGTCTTAAAGTAATAAACATAGCTTGTTACACTACTGGTTGACAAATATATGGAAAGGAAAACCAGAACCTTATTATAACAACATAAATTTTTGCACAGATGGAACAAGAGAAATAAAAACTCTAAGAGCATAGTAAAATAAAATCAGTGTAAAATTAATGTCTCAGTTCAAGACCATTAATAATATTACGGAATCACAGAATATGCTGAGTTGGAAGAGACCCATAAGGATCATCAGGTCCAACCCTTAGCCCTGCACAGGACCATCCCCAAGAATCACACCATGTGCCTGAGAGCATTGTCCAAATGCTTTTTGAACTCTGTCAGGCTTGGTGCTGCGACCACTTCCCTGGGGAGCCTGTTCCAGTGCCCAACCCCCCTCTGGGGGAAGAATCTTTTTCTAATATCCAACCTAACACAACTTCAGGCCATTCACTCATGTTTTGTCACTGGTCACCAAAGAGAAGAGATTAATGCCTGCCCCTCCTCTTTCCCTCACAATGAAGTTGTGAATATCATCTGGAAACTTGCTTAGTATCCCTTTCAATCCTCCAATGCAAGTCATTTATGAAGATGTTGTAGAGCACAGGGCCTGAGATGGAGCCCTGTGGAACCCCACTAGTGACAGGTCACCAGTCTGATGTCACCCCATTCACTATTACCCTCTGTACTCGACCCGTGAGCCAATTGCTCACCCACTGCATGATGTGTTTATCCACCTGTGGGCTGGACATTTTGTCCATAAGGATCCTGTGAGAGACAGTATCAAAAGCTTTGCTGAAATCCAAAAAGATTACATGAACTTGCTACAGGTGCTATTCAATTTATATCATTCTGTGTGATGGTTTCATACTGTCCTGGTTTTGCCTGCAATCCATGTGCTAAATATGAAATCTAGGTTTTATAGCATCTATTCTTTTGATGCACTTCTCCTATTAAAGTTAATTAGTATTATATACACAGCAAGAGAATAGAGAACATATGCATTATTATAATAATTATTCAACAAACATCTCATACTGACTGAGAACACAGTAGTTTCCTTACTTCCCTACAACCTCCAGCTGTGAACTTTCAATCTGCTAACCTCTAAATAACAAAGGTAGTCCAATTATCATGTAGGGGCTAAAACAAGTGGTGGTAGTAAGTGCTAATTTTACCATTTAGCTAGTACTCAGTAGGTACTTTGATACAGTGCTAAAAGCTCAGTGCTGTTTGTCTTAGCATACTGTTGTGATCTAAAAAATAGTTATTAGCAATGAATGGTGATAAAATCCAATACCACTTTTAATCAGTTATTGCCTGTGTGCATGTTGGTTCACCTGCATTGCCAAATATCAACTTTTGCTCTTTATTTTGGTTTTCTAGTATCTAATTTTCAGTATTGCTTGCGTGAAAAGACTACCTGTTCAGGCCCTGAGAAGCTTGATGGCTATTGGTAAGAACAAGTGCTAAGTGGCTTCCTTGTTCTTTCCATGATATTAGAAAATCATAATTTATTTCTCTGCAATGCAAGCTATCCCAAATACCATGGTGAAATTAAGTGTTCTTGATGGTGCATATCTACATTTTTATGGTACTCACCATAAAATCCAAACAGCACGTAATGAATCTCAGGCAGATAAGTGATAAGTGATAAATATGCAAGTTGATTTTACTTACAGAGAAAGAGAATGTAATATTTGTCATGTGTGTGGGAAAATTTGTAAATGAGCTGATTTACTTTTGGAGTAGGAAGAAAGCATAACATGCAATAACTTCTGAAATAAAATGTCAATGAATTTAGAAAATGTGACAGTTGTTTTAGCAATATGTTTAAGTATGTAAATAGTTCCATTACGGTCAGTTTCCTCCATGAGATTACTCATTATCTTCAAGTTAGACAAATTATGTAATGAAAAGCCTTTAAAGTCATTGGTAGCCAATCGAGAAATTATTTTCTTCGTATGATTATTTGGAACTGAATGCCTAGACTTAAGAAATATGGGGCAATAATGTGTTTTTCCATTATTTTTACTGTTATACAATGTTATAGACTGTTGAAAATGGATTTTGGATATCTTTTAATATGTAGTGGTTTTATCATTAAAGCTGTTTTGTAGCAGATGCTTTTTACACTCAGAAATACTGTGGATCTTTTCACTGTGTTTCATACAAATACTGTATGACATATTACTAAATACTGTAAAAAATAAGAATTCTGAAATTTTAAAAATCTAACTATACGTAGCTGTCGAGATGTAACTGTGCCCATTTTTCGCTATAATGGATAAGTCTGCTTTTTGAAACACTTTGCAAAATCATTTTACATAAATAATAGCTATTTTTTTTTTTTTTACCTTCATTGATAAGAACTTTTGCCCAGGAATTAAAAAGATAGAACAGAATGAGATCTCCAAAAGCTTCTATAGCTAATCCTGTATTCTCAGAAGAAATCACATCATTTACACTAAGTTACACTTTGGCTTTGCGTATGTTGTGCATCCATTTATTTAGCATTACTACATATTTTTCTGATACATAATGGATATATAGTTTTTCCCTGACTCAGAATGATTATAAAAATAATCCCCAGAACTGCAGCTGATGTATGCTGACATTTAAAACCATGCTAGTTTCTGATGCCCTGCGTTAAGTTTGGAACAGGAAGCAATAGATAGTTGGTTTCTTTTTTGTTTTTCATATAGAACAAGATATTTGGGAAGAAATTTTTTTCTCCTTCTCTGGAACAAAATACTTTATGCCCAAATTTATGCACAAAATAAGTTAAGAATGATACATGTCGTAGTCAATAATTTAATTTTTTTTTTTTTTAGATTTTTTTTTTGTGAAAAAGATGTTTCTGTTAAGTTTATGCTTAAACTGATGGAAACATTGAAGTACGTTTGTTGTCAGGTTTTGAAGGCTTCAGCACAACATCATCTAGCAAAGACATTGGTCTGTTTTTCTTTTGAAGACATAAGTTAGTAATAGAAGTTCATGTAGTCCTACTTGCTATATGAGCTGCTAAAGATGATCAGCAACAGACATGTGAAAATTTGTGAGGTACTTGCCCATAGTTTCCAAGACCTTTCAGACATTTTAGTGCAGAAGGAGATTTCCAGTGTGTTCAGGCAAGAACTTTGTTGTGCTTCTGCAGCTGGCCTCTCCATGGTGCCGACTTTCGTGCAAACCCAGCTACTAAACAGCAAAGAATCTTGTAGTAGAATGAACTTGAATATTTACCTTGGAAAATTTTGGCCTAACTGTTTACAAAACCTGGTAATACAAAAAGATTTTTCTCTTGCTTTATAGACATTTTAAAGGCCAAAATCAAGAGAATGTTTTTTCTCAAAGCCCTTGATGTTGGGTTTTCAGGTTGTTACTGGGTTTTTAAAGGAAAGTAAGATGGTGGGACTTTGGAGATAACAGTGTTTATGGACACATATAATTGCAACAGGTCATGTAACAGTATGAAGTCTTAGGTGTTTCACATTAAAGGTTAAAAATCAGAAAGAATAAACATCAGGATGCATCAGAATAAACAGTTTAGACAAAACTTTTGCAGAAGCATAATATTTAAAGCAAGAACACACATACACAAAAAGCTAGCTATGTATAAGCAAGATGTTTTTCTCATGTGCCAAAGGAACTGGAAGTTACAGAAAAGTAAAAAATAACTAGCCCTTCTTTTTGCAATCCCTGTCTTACCTTTCATTTAGTGGAACAGCTTATGTTGTATCACTTACTCAACGCAAAATGCTCTAAAAAAGTAAAAAAGTAAAAGCATGCAGAAAGCATGTCTTCTTCAGGTAAAAAAAAAAAAACTTTTGTGTGATCTAAGGTTTATGGCTACATATTCATTTAGTGCCAGAAATTATTTCCCAATATCGTAACATCTGACCTGTTCCCAATTGCTTCTAAAGAGTACATATAATAATTTTCATGCCTACCTTTCCAGCCTACAGGAAAAATAGTTCTATGTCTTTTCTCTAAAAGAAATAAGTTTTGTATTCAGTTGTAAAATGGATTACAGCTGTTACTACTAATAAATCCAAGGAGAAACAGTTCCATTGTTGAAATCAGATACAACCATGGCGCTCTCAATCAATTGCTTGCAGTGCTTCTGTAGCGTAGGGCCTCTCACTGAGTCTTAATTTACCACTGGACAGATTCACATCTTCTGTTATCAAGCAGTCTGTTTTCTTCATTTGTACCTTCTTCTTGCAACTTATCATGTATTAAGTCTGTCCACAGAGTTGGCATAGAGTCTTTTTGTGCTTACGCTGATTTTGATGTACTTGACACATACAATGTTATGCTAAGCTTAGTCTGTCACACTGTGTCTGCTCAAAGGCAGAAACTGGCTCTCCCCAGCTGTTTGACTTCATTAACTATTCTTCACAGAACAGTTTGTGATGAATTTGCAAATAACTGACATAACATGGAACTTTTTTCTATTCCTTCTCACTTGCACTTCTCCTACCCACTCCCACTCTGCCTGACGTGATGATTCTCAGCCCTTCTGGCAATCACACTGGACTGTTCAAACATTATCCCAACCCTTGTTTAGGCCCATGACTTCCAAATCCACAGAAGAGCTGCTTTCTGCACTAGTGCAGTATTCCACTGGAACTGAAACATCATTGTATTGTGTAAAAAAATTATTGTTTTCATTTGCTGAACTTTTTTTAACAAAAAAAACCAAACAAACCTCAAACCAAAAACCAAAACCCCAAACAAGCAAACAAAAACAAAAACAAGAAAAACACACCAAAACACCTACAAACAAACCAAAGCAAGTTCAAAATGAAACAACCAAGGCTTGTAATCTAAAAAGATCAGGAATGATTGATAATCTTTGTTCAGATAGTTGGAAGTTGATAAGAAAATTGTCTTAAACAGAAGCTGTGAAACAAAAGGCTTACCTATACTATACATAAAATCAATTTAAAGCAAATGCTCAAAAATATTGTGGACCTAATTTTTATTTATAATTTAGATATATTTACTCAGACTGTAGACAGTAATAAATTTCATTTTACACTGCCCATTGTGGATTTTGATTTTGTTACATTTTGTAGAGGTAGCACTGAGTTTCATACTCATTTAAAATAATGAACAAATAGTTAAAACAAATATGATGTGCTTAGAGGAGATCCTTGATCTCAGCATATAAAAGGTCTAAAAAAAAAAACCAAACTACAACATTTTTTAACATTCTATGCTCCTATGTCTGGCCAAGATCTTATTTCAAATTACTTTCAATATAATTTGTAGTAGCATTAGTGCAGTAAGTTGCAGCAAGAGTGATAGAAAAGCTGAGTAAATCTGTTTTTGTTCTATGTTCAACATCTTATGAATGAATTCCCACATCGTTCCTCATTTACAGTTTCATGAGAAATATTAACTGCTGTTGCTAAACAAATGTGAAAGTGTCATGTTTAAAGTAATCTCTCTCCTTCAGTCTTCCAGAAAGCCTGCTTGAGTTTGCTCTGTTCAGCTCACAGTGATTCACAATAGCTCTTTCAAGGCCGCATGAATATTATTGTGAAAAATGCATTGGAGGAACACAGGACAGGAGCAAGCTCTCTGCAGATTAGATCGAGCACTGCCTTACATCACCAGGTCTTCTGTGCCAGCTGGAGGCAGGGCCTCTGCTGCGCTTCAGAGCATGCCAGGATGCTGAGCATTTTCTTCCACACAATAACTCAGAGTACAGACATTATCTATCATCTATAAATGCAGCACTCCCTATTATAACATGAAGCATGTTAAACTCCAGACTAGTCCCATTTACTTCAGCTTA
Organism: Neopelma chrysocephalum; assembly: GCF_003984885.1. Classification (NCBI taxonomy): domain Eukaryota; kingdom Metazoa; phylum Chordata; class Aves; order Passeriformes; family Pipridae; genus Neopelma; species Neopelma chrysocephalum. The sequence continues at coordinate 3,045,540 of NW_020925564.1, forward strand.
AGGCAGCAGCAAAATTTCAGGTAGAAGTCAAAGTCGCAGGCTACAGACATTTCTAATATTGGATTTGGGGGGAAAAATAATCCACAGAAAAATAGTGTTTGTGACATCATGAACCTTTGAGTCTTTGTGGGATGGAAACCTTGAAGTGCTGACTGCCTTATCCGCATGTGTGTTAATGTGCATGTGTGTTAATGTGCATTGAGTGTTAATATGAGGTTCTGCTGTGTGAATCCATGCTAATTAAAGGTTATTTATCAGCAGTTGTTATTGAATGTGCCAGAGGACTGTATAAAGCTGGATTTTAAGCCATGTGTATCCTCTGCTACAGAGAAAGCCCTTCTGTATCCTTCCTAAACAGAAGTGAATGGTGTGTTTCCCCACTGTAGCTTCCTTGTCTGGACAAAGAACTTATTTTAGCTTAAGTTGTGAAACTCACCCCAAGCAAAAGGCAATTCATATCTACTCTCTTCTTTTTTCTACACTTGTTCTTGTCTGCTAACAGATCTCTAGACACCATCTTAGTATCTGTCTTAGAGACGGAATGTTGCCAAAGGTGGGTACAAGAGCTGAGAGGGTTACCTCCATCATATTCAGGCATATGAAGGTTGAGGTCTAGAGCTCACTTATTCCCTACACAGCCAAGCAACCAGAGAAGAACTTCACCATCCACTCATAAAAGAAATACTTACTCCTGTTAAAGGTTCATATAGGTTCAAAGATGCCGTATGTTTTAGCATTTGCCAGCACTTTGGATTCTGTCTTTTGCTCATAAATATTAGCAGTACATGATGTATCAAGGCATTGTTTTGTGTTACACATCTTCCGTGTCTCATCCGGCATTTTCTTATTAATAGACATATGTTCGCAGTGCTGGAAAGACTTAAAATAGAAAACATAAAAATGGTAAGCTACTGTATCTATTGCTTTTTTACAGTCACCTAGCTGTAATCATGTAGGCATTATAAATGTTTTAAACATGCTGTTAAGACCAATGAAGATGAATGCTGCATTAGATGTAGAAAAACAGTGCATATTTTGTACAAGTAACATAACTGAATAATACTGATTTTCGAGGGATATCTTCTTCAACTGCATTTTTCCAGAGTTCATTTTCTGTTTTGACAGCATATTTCTTTTTTCTCATTCTCTTCAGCAATAATAGCACTTTTATTGTTTTTTTAATTGATAATTATATTTAATATTAATTGAAATAATGCAGTAACATCCAGATTCTTACATCTGTAGGGGTGACTTGTTGGGCAGCAAAAAAACAGTTAAAATGCATAGACACTAACTTGAATAACTTACTGTTTAATTCACTGCCCCTAAAGTGCTTTTAACTTCCTGAATGAAACATCTTTTGTTAATACAATTTCATAACTGTTATTCCTTGTTTCCTTCGGTCTTCTGGGGACACCTTTCTACCCACTTACCAAAGTGAAAATATATTCTTTCTCTTTTTAAAATGCACAAGTTTGATGCTGAGCTAGAAATACAGAAAATAGTATTGTTCTCCTTTAAAAACAATACTTAAACAATGAGTCAGTGGTTTTGCCACTACAGTTCCTTTGTTAGGTTCTTAAATTTTGCAGCTGTGATGTAAATGCAGTTCGTATAGTTGATGGTTTGGGCTGCAGAGTGTGTACACTGCTTTAAAAAAACATTCAGTAAGATTATGGCATTGAGGAAACAACTCATTGAAGTCTGTGTAACATTAGTAACAGATCACAGAGTTCATCTGACTGTCTTAGGCAGTATTGCCACTCCTTTAGATCTAAGCACAGGTTTAGACAGGTAGTACAAATGGGGAGGAAGGAGGGAAAGGGAGACTGTGTTCTGAAAACTCCTTTGACAGACTGCTTCCTATTTCCTCTTTTCTCTCTTGCTCTTTTGGAAGCAAAAAAACAAGATGCTTCTGCCCACTTCTCAAATAAATACATTAGAACTTGATTGTGGTGATTTATTGGTTTATACTTAAGAATGAAGACGAGGTAGCTACTTATAGAAAGTGTCACATATATTTATCAATATCATATCAATATTTTAACACAGAGTATTAATGAGTAGAAAGGAGAGGAAGAAATTGAAAAGAATGCTTTCATGTGTTCTGGACCAATCTGTATATTCAGGCTGCTAACATGAGAAGTGTGCTCTGGTGTACATATGAACCTACTGCTCATCTCATTGTTTACTTCACCATAAAACTGTATGTGGCATGAAAAATTAAAGCTTAAAGCAAATACTGCTAGCACTGCACTGCTGTTGTACTTTCCCCTTTTGTTCTTCAAATGAAAGTGAGGACAATGTAAAAGCATAAATATTAGTATGTTAAAAATATTGACTAGATAGAGCAATCATGCTTTTTCCTAATCTTGAGTCTTGGCAAGCCCCAATTTAACCCCGATTTAGTGTAATCTAAATCCTAACCCTGTCTGGAAACTAAGCCTCAAATTAGAAATGGTAATCATGGAAATTCATATTGCCGCCCTTTGCAGTCCTCTAGTTTTTTATTCACCAGTGCAAAATATAATAGTTTTTCCCTTGTGAATATTTGCATATGGAAATATGTGGGATTCTGTATTCTCTTTGCTTCAGAATTCTAGCCTTTCTTTTCCAAAATAAATGATACCCTGCACTTAAAACACCACTTCACATTCTCTGCCTTTATTTCATTACCTCAGACTCTGTCTGAGTCCTCTCCTTATGTTAGAGAAGGGACATCTGGCAGGGATGCTTGGATTCCCTGCTTTTTTTTTTCCTTTTTTTCTTTTTTTAGGACACAGCTTTTTGTATTTTCCTTTACATTGCCAGTAAGCAGAACAGACAGACAGACATCCAAAAGTTCAATCATAACCAAATTTGGTTATGTTCGGATGATGCGCTCTGCTCTAAGCTATGACAGTGCCTGAGTTCAAATCGTAGAATAAACCCTTATTTTGAGGTTTGGGTTTTCATGTAAGTGATGACTCTCCAAATGTTAACTCCTGTTGTTTGGAATGTCATTGTTAAAGGAGAGTGAGAGGTATTTCATTGTTCATATGAATGAGACAGGTCACTTTCGAAAAAGCTTGCTATGTGCAGTCTAATTTAGCCGATTTTGAGAACTGCCAAAAGGTGCACATTCCTTTTTCCATTTTCATGTCCTTATAAAGATATCTAATTTCAAAGGCTCAGTGCACTCATTTGTTAAAACAGAGAACTTATTTAAAGCTAAATACTAATAACAATGAATGTTAACTGACTTAATGCAATGTGAAATTGCTGCTTCAACATTCATACAAATGATACTTCAGTCTAAGTGGCTCTGTGTTCTGTTATATAGACATTACTTAGCAATTTACAGGGTAATTGCATACAAAGCTACTAAACAAATTTGTTTTCTTTTGCATCAAAAGTTCTTCGCACATCTCTTAAATATATTTATGTATATTTATATTGAAGAATATTTATAAAGGCATGGGTTTGGGTGGAATGGTATGGACAGCTGTTCTCTCAAATTTTTACCAAGTCCGATAATCTCACTGATGTCTAATTCCCTTTCCTTGTGTGGTAAAATTGTGTGAAATTTAAGAGACCTCCCAACAGATACCTAGATCTGTTCTTACAGTGTAGCCATTACCATGCTTTACTGATATACAACACCACTAAGTAAAGTATCCATCTCTATGTAGCAACTTTGAACAAAGGCTCCAGGAAATAATTTATTGAGTGTTCATAATTACTTTTATTTGTCAAAATTTACCTTGTGAAATATTTCAGTATAACATTTATTAACTGGCACTTTTCTGTTACTTTATATCTTTTAAATCCAATATAGTTTTTATATATATTTAGAAATGGCTTTGTTTTTATTTTTCAATTCACTTATATGCATAGTTCTTCAATAATACAGAATACCAACTTCGCTGTAAAATGGTGATTTTAGTTCCTCCCTTAGTCTCTTTGATTTTACTGTTCTTAATCCTGCATTCACTGCAGTAGGAGGAGGAATGATTTTGAATAATACGGTCATGATGTCAAAACAGTGCAAATTATATGCTGCTACCATCTGGAATAGTGAAAATAAAAGCTTTATTTACACTGTTCTTTGAAATAATAAACTTTATTGTGGCAGTTTATCTTCAGTATCTGTAATGTATTCTGGAAATGCTCCATGTGTGCCTTTTTATTCTGTGAGCTACAGAATGCCTAAAATTCGCCTGTGGCAAAGCTATCAATGAATCTTGAAATAGATTTTTTTTTCCTGAATAGAATGGAGAACCATCTTCCATTTGCAAAATGAGAATAATTGTTTCACATAGGCAATATTTTTAAGAGGCACAGTCAGACACTATGAGTATGTATTTTAGTTAGGCAGATTACACAGATTTGTCTGCAAGTTACTATTCATAATCTGGAACATGGTTATTTCAATGGTGCAAATGGTTAATATGGAATTAAATACTTAACAGACATATTAGCCAGTTTTCTTGACAACTGTCCAGTCTTGAACCCTGGTGCTATTACTTTGCCTTTATACTCCATAACCCAAAACCAAAGTCATCACAATTTGCTTTGGATACTTCATGTTTGCACTTCATAACCATATCATAGTAATATTGTCATAGTGTACTGTAACTGAGAAGACTGTTCACACCGTTCTATCTTTCTTGTTAAAACATGATGCTGATGGCCAAAGTGATTCAGTAAGGTAGCTATGCAAAATTTAAGACTTCAAGACCCAATCGGTTTCCAAAAGCTGACTCTTCCTGCTGCCAGCAGGGCGTATACATGATCTGAAAGTAACCTTTTACAGGAGAAGTAGTCAAAATGTTAAGAAGGTGTGGCACAAACACTGGATGAATATCACTGTCTTTCTCTTCGTTTAGCACTGTTGTATGTAAGACATGTACGCTTTTCATGTAGAGTCAAAGGCATTGTACTGGGTTTAAAAGAAATCTTCTTCTTTCTTTGGATCCATCTTTTGTAAATACATAGCCTTAACAGTACACCCTCAGACTAATCTTGTGATGTTCCTGAAATCTTATGAAATAATTGCATCATATAAAAAATGAGATTGCAACAGCACCTTTTTCCTTTAAGATGAGAGAAAACACAGTTAAGTGATGAGCAGAACAGAGTTTATAATATATAGTTGTGGGACAACTATGTTTTTTTCTGTCAATATTATTTAAAGGTAAGTATGGTGTCTTTTTTCGTAGAACATAATTTAACTTTTTTGTATTTTCAGGGTACAACTCCATCAAAGTTACTGTTCATATAAAAACACTAAATTTGAGTCTCTCCCATAAATGCTGTTGCATTTATGAAGGCAGGCTCAAATCTAGAACAGAGTCAGCAGTGTGTGAAATTATGTATTTTATATTGTCTTTAGGTATACTTATAATGAAATCTGAATGTAAAGGCTAATGTGGTTTTTCCAAACAAATTGCTTGAAAGGGAAGCAATTACTGCTTTGACTAAACTTGCAGCAAGGACATTGTTTACAGAAAACAAAGAATCATAGAATCATAAAATGGCCTGGGTTGGAAGGGACCTTCAAGATCCTCTAGTTCTCTTTCTACAATTTAGAGAGAAGGATGTTCCTTAGCATAGCTTCTAGGAGGATCTGCTCCATGGTCTTCCCAGGCACAGAGCGGAGGCTGACAGGTCAGTAGTTCCCAGGGTCCTCCTTTCAACCTTTTTTTAAGATGGGTACAATGTTTCTCTTTTTTCAGTCACCAGGCACCTGAGTTCCATGACTTTTCAAATATCATGGAGAGTGGCTTGGCAACCATATCAGCCAATTCCTTCAGGACTCTGGGATGCAGCTCATCGGGTCCTACAGATTTATGTACTTTGAGTTTCCTCACGTGGTTATGAACCTTATCTTTACTTACAGTGGAGGGACTTTGGTCCCCCAGTCTCCATCCTTTTGTCCATCCACTCAAGTGTGGGAAGAGAGGTTGCTATTGAAGACTGAGACAAAAAAAGTTGCTGAGTACCTCAGTCTTCTTATTCATTGTTACCAGTTTTCCAGCCTTGTTTATCTGTCAGGTAAGCCTTTTTTGACCTTCCTTTTCTGGTTAACATACCTGTAGAAGCCCTTCCTGTCACTCTGAGCATTCTTTGCCAGATTGAATTGACCTTCACCTTGGCCTTCCTCACTCCATCCCCAGAGAACCGAACTTCATCTCTATACTCTTCCCGGAGTACCTATTGCTGTTTCCACTACCTGTGCATTTCCTTCTTGCCCTTCAGTCTGACCACCAGTTCCCAACTCACCCATGCAGATCTCTTGCCTTCCTTACCTGATTTCTTGTCCATGGGTATTGCCAGTTCTTGTACTTTATGAAAGACTTCCTTAAAGATCTGCCAGCTCTGATCTGCTCCCTTGTCCCTGAGGGCAGTTTCCCAAGGGATCCTGTTGACTATCTCCTTGAAGAGCTGGAATCTTACTTTCCTAAAGTTCAAGGGCCTAACTTACTCTGTACCTAACCCAAACTCCACCAATGCTTAATTGCTGTAGCCAGGCTGTCTCCAGTCTTCACGTTCCCAGTTAGCTTGTTTATTTAGTGCCCATCAGATCCAGTATCATATCCCTCCTGATAGGGCTGCTATCTGTTCCCTGGCTCAAGAAGTCATCCTCCGTGCTTTCCAGGAGCCTCCTGGGTTGCCTACAGCTTGCTCTGCTACTTTCCCAGCAGTGGTCAGGGTGATTGAAGTCCCTGAGCGGGGCAAGAGCCTGCGGGCACGATGCCTCCTGTAGCTGGAGCAGGAAAGCTTTGTTAATAGGCTCCCCTTGATCAGCGACCTGTAATAAAAACCAACCACAAGGTTCCCTTTGTTGTCTTGGTCTCTGATTCTTACCCACAGGCTTTCGACCTGCTCGCGGCTGTTCTTCAGAGACAGCTCTTCACACTCAAACCACCTCTTGATGTAGAGAGCAGCCCCTCTGCCTCTCCTTCCTCCCCTGTCTCTTTTGAACAGCCTGTAGCCATTGATAGTCTCACTCCAGTCATATCCCATCAAGTTTTAGTTATGGCAAGAAGGTCATAGCTTTCTAGCATCACAATGGCTTCCAACTCCTTCTGTTTGTTGCCTATGCTGTGTGGATTGAATGAGCAATGTCAAGCAGGTTGAATACACAGAGAGTTCAGAAATACTAACAACCATGATACAAAGCAAGGCAAAGCCATTGTGCATCATTCTATCTTAAGGGCTCATCTGGTAACCACTCTTTGTAATTGCCTTTTACGCTGTTCAGATCATACACTGGGTGAAAAATAACTTTTGTAGAGCTCTTGCAGCAACTGGAAATGATACTAGCATGATACTAAATGCATTCTCTCAATATTAATAATGAAACACAGCATCATTAAGACACCTAACAAATTCGAAGAATATGCTCTATTTCTAAATCCCTTGTATCTGTCATCCTAAACAAAATATGTATTACATGTATAAGTAACTAAACCACAAGGACAGAGAAATCTGACCTTTAATGGCCTCTCAAAATGACAGTACCAAATGGATTTGGGAATGTCAGGTCTGATTTAAATTGTTGATGAATTGGAAACTAATTAACTAGAACTAAATATTAATTGGAAAGAGTGGTATATACTACAGTTTAGAGCCTAATGAGCATATTAATGATCAGTAAAAAATATTTTTCTGTTCACCTCATGTAAAATTGTAGAAGTACCAATATATCAAAAATTTTCTAACAGTTACTTTTCTCTTACTATGGCTGAGAGGCAGTTCTTCAATGATTTGATCCTCAGTTCTCTTTCATCGTGTGTTTGATGATCTGTCAAACTTGGTATCATCAAAGTGTAAAGACAGTTTTGTACAAATTGTGAATAAACTTAGAGAGAAAAAAAACAATTAACATCTTAAAAACTAAATCCACTGTGATAAGCCCTCCAATTAGAAATTTCATTATTTCCCTGGTCCATTTGATGTTGAATATTGGAGTTTATTGCCAAATACCTGAAAAACAGGTTGGAAACAAGCCACAACTGTCAAAAACATAACAGTTCTGGGTATTTGAGTCTGTTACATTGTGATGTTTCTCATGAAAATTTCATGAAGAGCATTCATTCAAAGGGATTCTATGCATAAGGCAGATGGATGGAATTTAATTGCCCTTATTAAAAATAAGAAAGGGAAACTCTTTACTACTCCATCCTATTAGTATTCAGGATAAATTATCTTTGCTGTACACTTAGGTATTTGCAAAAGAGACTCTGGGGGTTTGTGTATGAGCCAAGTAGGAAAGGAAAGGTCAGGTCATAAAAATCCTGTTCTGTGCCACAAGTCAAATCTTGTCAGTTAATACCAAAGTAAAGACCTCGTGTTTATAAGCAGACATGAAACATACCTTTCTTTGGGAAGAGCCTGTGGCTGGTGAATGATTTGACATTTAAGCATTACTAGTTCTGAAGAATTACGGAAGCTTATCCGAGAGTTGTATTTACTGTACCAAGGCCCTGGGATGATTGGTGAATCAAGGGTGCAGGTTACTTTTTTCCTTTATTCTTCCAGTTGCAGAAGGTGACATTGAAAGAAGCCGATGGACTAACATGGCTCCATGACTGGTGTCACCATCAAAATTTTGTTTTTTTGATAATGGGATGGCTTACATGGCACCAGGCTTGCTGTATGCAGATGGGATTCACCTTTCTTAATGGGGGGAAGAGGGTCTTTGGTCAAGGTCTGGCAGGACTCATTGATAGGGCTTTAAACTAGTTAACAGAGGAGGGGGATATCATCAGGTTTAGTAGTGATAAGGTGTGGGATAACATGCCGTCCCACTCGTACCAGTGAGATACCTGAGCCAACAAGAGATGCTCAGAGCCTGGAGAGAGTATGTAGGTCAGCAGCAGAAGACCTGGATAGCACCAAGGAATTCCAGCCACTCCAGAAAGAAAGTCAGCTTCATTGAAGGTGGGGCGGAGGCAACTTAATGCCTCTGGGCTAACACATGCAACATGGGGAATAAATAAGAGGAAGTAGACGTGTGGATGTCTGCTGGGCTATGACCTTGTTGGCATCACGGAAAAACAGTGGGATGTCTGCTACAACTAGAGTGTTGAAATGGAAGGATACAGCCACTATACATCATATTTGAGAAGTCACGGCAGTCTGATAAAGTTCCCAGGAAAAGAGGAAACATGACCCTCACTTCTAAAAATGGAGATTAGGAAGAACCAGGAAACTACAGATTGATCAGTCCTACCTCAGTGCCTGGCAAGATCATGGATAAGATCCTCCTGGAAACTGTGCCAAGGTACATGGAAGATAATGAGACAGCCAAAATAATTGTTGACAGCCAACGTGGCTTCATTAAAGGCAAATAGTACCTCACAAATTTGGTGTCCGTCTACAGTGCAGTTATGGCAGTGGTGGACAAGAAAAGGCAACAGAAATCATCTACCTGAATCTGTGCAAAGCATTTGACACTGTCCCATGTGACATCCTTGTCTATAAACTGCTGAGGCATGAATTTGACAGTGGACCACTTGGTGGATAAAAAATTGCCTGGATGATTGCACTCAAAGAGTTGCAGTCAACAGCTCAATGTCTAGTTGGAAAGCAATAACACAATCTTCAGGGATTTGTATTGGGACGAGAACTATTTAGCTTCTTTGTCAGTGACATGGACAGTGCAATTGAGTGCACCCTCATCAAGTGTGCCAACACCACCAAGATATATGGTGCGGTCGACATGCTGGAGGGCAGGAATGCTATCCAGAGGTACATGGACAGGTTTGAGAGGTGGGCCCTTGTGAACTTCAGGAAGTTCAACAAGCACCAAGTGTAAGGTACTACACCTGAGTTGTAGCCATTCCAACCACAAATACAAGCTAGGTGGAGAATGGATAGAGACTAGTTCTGGGGAGAAAGATTGGGTTGTTTGTGGATGAAAAGCCCAATGTGTACTTGCAGCCAAGAAAGCCAATCACATCCTAACCTGCGTCAAAAGAGGCATGAACAGGAGGTTGAGGGAGATGCTTGCCCCCTCTATTCTGTTCCTGTGAGACTCTACCTGGAGTATGGCATCCAGATCTGGTGCCCCCAACACCAGAAAGACACTGACCTGTCTGAATGAGTCCACTGGAGAGCTACACTGGAGAGCTGATAGAGGTCTGGAACACCTCTTCTGTGAAGAAAGGCTGAAACAGTTGTGGCTGTTCAGCCTGGAGGAAAAAAGGCTCTGGAGAGGCCTTCTTCAACCTCTCAGTACCTAAAGGGAGCTTACAAGAAGGCTAGAGAGGGACTTTTCACAAGGGCAGGTAGTGATAGTAAAAGGGGGATTTGTCTTAAGCTGAAGGAGTATAGGTTTATCTTAAATCTTAGGAAGAAAAGCTGTACTGTGAGGGTGGTGAAACAGGTTGCCCAGAGAGGTTGTGGATACCCTGTCCCTGAAGGTGTACAAGACCAGGCTGAATCTGGCTTTGAGTAACCTGGTCTAGTGGATGTCCATGGCAGAGGTGTTGAAAGTAAATGACTCAAGGTCCCAAACTATTCTGTGATTCTGTGGGTATCTACGTGCTACGTATTACAAGCAGTTAAGTAGCTCATGGGCAACTTCACACCCCAGGAACTACAATGATTTATAGGCTGCACTTGCTCACTGTACATTTTTCAGAAAAGTCTGAAGACTTACCTAACTGTTTGAAAATGTGACACTTCTTCATGGAAGAGAGTTGACATTGATCAATTTCTTGTGTTAGTTTTATTCCCTAATCAATTGCATGTCGGTAATGACCAGTCAAGACATTTAATAATATATGTTTTATAGTTAATGTTGATCCTCTTTCTTAGATTTTTTTTGCTTGTCATTTTTTAAGGGAAAAAATATTATTTAGTGATAAAAATATTTTTGCCATTGTAACGGACATGAGGAGCAAGATGATGTATTTCAAATAGATTATTTTACCTATGCTAACCTGATTTCTGAAAAATTGCCTGATCCCACTCTGCTTCCAGTGCTACTTGCTAACAGGTATCATATTAAGAAAACCGGTTGCTCTTGTTCAGTATTTCTTAATATTTCAACATTGACCACACTAGGATATGGATTTTTGACCATATCTGAGTGTCTTAATAGACTCTGTTGTGTCTAATTCAAGACCATTATGAGTATCTTGTCACTTTAGCTTTGCTAATCTGCATAGCTCCAATGTTTAGAATTTCTCAGTGCTTTCAAATCATGTAATGCACTCATCCTCACAGCACTTCTCTGTACCAGTAAAGCACTATCATATCCATCTTACATATGGACAACTGAAGCACAGGGCCAATAAATGTTAAGACTGACAGCAGATAAGTAATAATGGTGAAAGCAAGAAACATAACTTGGTTCTTTCAAGTCACTGGCCAGATTCTATACTGCATGATTGTATTATGCATTTGTATGATGTATAGAAAAGGATTTTTCCCTATTGTTGATAGACATGGTAATTCAATATATCACATAAAATAATGAGGACTCATGCAAGCAGAGCACCATCAGTGTTGTAAGGTACCATTGTGTGAGTCTGATGATTATACACTATGCAGTATATCTCGTGTGATTTAATGCATTTAATAAGACAGTATAAAGTTTGTAGCCAATTTTTATGAAGTTTTTTATTTTTATCAGCTTTTTAATCAATATAAGTTAACCAAAAATACTGAGCAGGTATCTGGTTTTTTCAGTCCTTATATTCAGTTCCTTTCAGTTCTTTATGTACAAAAAATTAGGTGAAACCTGAATGTTAAGCAGGCTGGTGATTCAGGCTTTCATGCAGTACTATGTAACAAATGTGAAATCCTTCAACTTATACATTTTTTTTCCAGAGGATCAAATCCCTCGAGGTTTTCCCACCATTGATATGGGCCCACAGCTGAAGGTGGTTGAACGAACTCGCACAGCTACCATGTTATGTGCAGCCAGTGGCAATCCTGATCCTGAAATAACTTGGTTCAAAGATTTCCTACCTGTTGACACAAGCAACAACAATGGCCGCATCAAGCAGCTACGCTCAGGTAGGGTCTTGTTACTGTTTCCACCAACGCCCAGAGTTGTTCTCTCTCACTTTTTCTTTCTTTTCTTTCTCTTCCTTTTTTTAAAATTTTTATTTATAGGTAATAATTTCTCTTTCTCCTCTCCTTTTCTGTGTTACTAAGTGTGTTGTCCATGTCTGTGATGTTGTCATAGCTTTCTATAGAGTCTGTCTCTATATGTTTTGCAGCTTCTGTTTACTCCACATTGCTCACTGCTGTGACTGTATTTTTTGGTAATTTTTTTCTTTACTGCTTTTTGCAGTACTTGATGGATCCATTTTCTCCTCTTTCTTTCTTCTTTCCTTTTTATTTTTTTTTAACAAATTTATTTCAACATTGGACTTCATTCAGAAATTGCAAGGAGTACCAATGGTTATATTCATCAAAACCAAAACCTGCATTAGACACTTCAATTAAAATTTAAAATGTGTTTTGTGCTATCTTTTCCACATTTGACTTCACCAAAGATTAGCCAGTTTGGACACATCTTCTTTCCTCTCACAAATACATAAAGCACAGTACTTCTTCCCATGCAGATTTATACCTTAAAAAAAAAAAAAGGAAAAGAAATCTTTGGGTAATCTGTGGAATAAAGTTGGGGTTTTTTTGCTGGCTGAGCATTTTTCCAACACATTTAGCCACAGTAGTGTGCGCCCACGCTAAAGCTTTATGAGTCCTACATTTTCTGGATCTACAGAAGTCTGCTTTTGGTGTAGAATCCAGCTTTTGCTGCTCTCTCTCTTTGCCCCTTGCACCTCCCTAGCAGTTCTTTCACTCTCCTCCTGCCCTAGTTTATTCTTTTGCTCTCTTTAGATTAAATAAAAGAAAGCAACAACAACAACAACAACAAAAATCTCGAGATTTATCAAGTTTAAAGCTTATCCCAAAGTAAGATCATTGGGATATAATGAGCTTTTTACTTTGACAATTGTAGTAGATATCGTTGTAGAATCTAAGTTGTTTAATCACGTGTCTTCCCAGAATTCTCAGCTTTTGACCTGTCCTGTGATGTTAAATCGTCTTGTTAACTGACTTTTTGCTTGTTGTCAGCAGAACTGTGTAAATTAACCTTCTGTTAATGTAAATTAAGATTTTTTCACATGTGACATAGATGATTTAGTATATAAAGCTTTAACTGAAAACTTTGTACCAAATTATAAGGAATATAATAATATTTTTATGCTGTCTTTCTTCTCTCCGTATTTAAATCTCCAGAATCTATTGGTAAGTGCTTAGTTCTGAAGCGCACTTCACCCCCACTAATTTCCATATTCAGAATATTATTATTATGATGATAATTATTATATGATTAGTATTATTATTCTTAAAATGCATGGCATGCATTTTACTAACAGTCAGTGTAGTCACCAGATCCCTTTAGTGGCGCACACGCACACCTCCACAGAAATGTTGTCTTATCAGTCATAGCAACACCTAAAAGAAACAGTACACATGTATCACGTAGATCTAGAACAGTAAATGCCATAATCCAGCCTAAACTACAGTGTTTGTTTTGAGATAGCCTTCAGTGTATCCTCTTTTTATATATATATAGATTTATATATATATATATTTAAATAGAATTTCCAATATTTTCCTAAACTGTGTCATAAGTACAGTTTTGTAAAGTTTCCTTTAAGTTATTTGAGGCATATTTGATACATATCTAACTCTATATAATCAAACGTCTAGGAACTCAGATGCTTCTCTGAGAATGGCAGTGCAGCCAATTGTAGCAGTTTTGCCCCTTGTGGTACAATGAAGCTTGCTTTTATAACTTGATAATACTATCTAATATATTCCTGTTTTAACAGTATAGTAATTCAAGTTTCTCTTAAGACCTTATTTAATTCTGTAAATCTAATTTGATTCTTCTTCCAAAGCCCTAGCCTCCTTCTTCTCGTACTAATGCTTCTTCTTTCTAATCTTATTTGCATTCATATTATCCACCCAGGTGGTACACCAATAAGAGGTAAGAGTGCTGAACTAACGTTCACAGAATGATCTTACTCATTCTTTCTGTCCTTTCATCCCTCTCATCTTTGTCTTGTTTTTGGTTTTGTTTTGTTTTGTTTTCCTTAAGGAAAAAACAAAACAAAATACAAACCTACAGAAATGTCCATCATCTGATTTTCTTTTTCCTTTGTCTTGTTTGGTTATGATCAGTGACTCTCATATTGTGATCTTTCTTTCTACACATAGCCTTTTCATTTTCCTTTTTTTGTTTGTTCATTAAATAAATAAACAAATAAATAAATAAATAAATAAGAATTAATTTGTGATATGCTTCAAAGCAAGCATATCCAGGTCTCCTGGCCATAGCCCAGTCACAGCGTACCATTTGTCCCTCTTTTTTCTTTTTTTTTTCTTCTTCTTCTTCTTCTTTTTCTTCTTCTTCTTTTTCTTCTTTTTTACTTTTCTTCCTTTTTATTCTTCTTTTTTTTCCTTCCTCTTTTTTTTTGTCCAACTGGAGCAAAAAAAAGATCATTTTTTTTCTTCCTTAGCTGTTCTTGTCCTGGACCAAAGCCAAGATGGTCTGGAGAACAGTAGCAGACATGCAGAAGACAACATGGACTATCTTCTTTTTGTCTTATCTTTCATAAAAGGTTTTTGTTTTTGTTCTTCAATCCTTTTTTTTCTCTAACTTATGAAAATTGAAAATTATATGTCCCCCCCTAAAAAACAGAAGTGTTTTTTCCCTTTATTGTGGGGTTTTTTTGGTGGGGTTTTTTTTGGGGTTTTTTTGTTGTTTGTTTATTTGTTGTTTTCTTTTTCTTGGAATTCTCTCACCTCTGGATTTTTGGATCTTCTAATCTACAGGCTTTGGAAATGAAAGGTTACTGACTCATTATTCTTGGTGGTATGTGGTATTGTTGGTTTTTGATACTCTAGCAAAACTGTTTACTTCTTTTGTAATTCTTGTTTTGTATTTTTCTTGGGTTTTGTGGCACCACACTGCTAATCCCACTTGTGGATTTTGATGGGTGTCTTGTGGGGGCCCTCCTGCGGTCCTCAGCAGTGGATGGTTGGTTCTTCCTTGTTGGCGTAGACCATGCTTTTTAACTTTTTTGTCTTCTAATTCAACTGCTCTTTGTTTTTCAGCAAACGTGCTTTAAGCTTGTAAGTTGCGGAAAACTGTCTTTCTTATCAATCTGCATGTCTTAAAGGAGTTTTATTTCTTTAAAATAATATTTTGATGGTTGTAAATGACTAATACAGTTTCTTTTTTTTTCACTTCAAGCAGCCTTTTTGTTATTGCTGCACATTTTTGGCTTTCTTCAGCAGAAGATTTCTTGAAGTCTGTCCCGCCTTTTTTACGAGTACCACCTTTTGTGCTACTTTTGTTACTAGATTGAAACAATTAAATAAAAATTAAATAATTATAATGACCCAACTACTTAATCTCTTTTGTTTTATTCAAAAGCCATTCTTCCTTGAAGCAGTCTCACCCATCTTCATTTTAATGGTTTAGGAAAGAGCATTGTTTAGAGGGTTTTGGTTTTTTTTTTGCCAAATGCAAATTGTTTTCCTGTGCTAGCACTGATGATGTGAAAAAAATAATCTCTTTGTTTTTTTCATTGCATCATTTTCTGTCTGTGCACCTTAGCAAGAAAATGAACCGACGTTGAGTGGACCTTCGCATACAAGCTTTTCATATTGTTGAGAGGTGTATTGTTATGGATAGAAAAAGCCTTCTCTGACCGTCTCTTTGGCAATGTATTTTATATTCATACAGGTGCCCTCCAAATTGAACTGAGTGAAGAATCTGACCAAGGCAAATATGAATGTGTTGCAACCAACAGTGCGGGTACACGCTATTCTGCCCCTGCCAATCTATATGTCAGAGGTAGGAATGACATAACCCTGGCATCCACTGTTCATTCAGGTTCAGGGCTAAGATACTCTCAGGATCTATAAAGTTACCACTGTAATAATCACAATGCCATGGTAAATGTGTCAGTTGTAAAATTTATTTTAAACTGTAGAGGAAGGCTTGGGGTTTATTTTGTTCTTTTAAAGCACTCTTGAGTCCAGTCTATCCTGTGGGTTAAGGTTTGTAAGTATATTTATATTTTTACATCTTAACTTCTGTTTTTTTCCTGAATTAAGTTAAACTGTGCTTTGCATTTATTTTCTTTTATTGGTTTGGTTTTGTTTTGCTTTTCTTTTCGAACTCCTGAGGTGACTGCTGTGTGTGCTACTAATCAGCTGAGTGTAACCCCAAGGCATTGAGGTGTGTGCCTATCTGACCTCTGCTGTGTAACTGCAAAGGAAAAGCTTCTAACTTTATAACTTGATGTATGCAGAGCACAACTGTATTTTCCTCTTTTCTGTTTCTTCTTATTATATATGCATGTATATATATACATATTTAATGTAAGACTTGTGAGTGAAGTGTGGTCCTTTAGAATGATAGTGGTCAATTGGCTGTATTATTTTGAGAAATTACCTGTGTATACGACAGGTATGATTAATAAGAAAACAATTATATTCCTCTGTGCAGTAGTGGAAATGGTTATTAACATATGAAAGTATTTTTTAGTTCAGCTAGAAAGAAGGGCTTTGTTTCAGGCAGTATTTGCTATGTCTGATGATGTAAATTTCTGTAAAACAAAGACTATAACATACATACATACATACATATGTGTATATGTGTGTGTGTGTGTGTGTGTGTGTGTGTGTCTACAGTATAAGGGGATGGGTGGGGGAAATAGGAATGAAAACATAAATAGCTGTAAACTTTGCTGCAAGGTGGATTACCTTACAAAAAATGCCTAGCTTGATTTTGAAATTTTTTTAGAGCTGATTTTTCAATCAACCTGATATGTTTTCATATGGTGTGACTCTTTTGGCTAATTAAAAAAGAAAAGAAAGGAAAACCTTTCATAGTTATGACATCCATAGAAAGTTATTTGATCTTTTATTTTCTTTCTCTTGTCCTCCGACATACTGACTTTCCTGTACTGCATGAGGCATGTATACCTTTATATCCAAAGGAAAATTTCAAAATTATGCTAGCTGTTGTTTCTAACATCATTGTAGCTGTAGAAAATGCTAACTTTTCAAGATGAGGCAGGAAGGTTTAATTAGCGCAAGTAGAGATGTTCAACTAGCAGTTGAAAGCCTTGATATGGCCTTTTTACTCTCTCTGTGTTTCCCTTGTTTTTCTCCTTTCCTCATTTCATTGTGTTCTGCATCAAACCCCCTACATCCCTCAGAGCTGCGAGAAGGTTGGTGTGTTTTTTACTTTTTACCCACCTTACAAAACTATTAATTAAACCAATAACAAAGAATACAAATGAAATGAATGTAGCTGCATTGTAGCATTTTTTAAGTTAATGTTATGTTTAAGCAGAGAATGCCCTGGTCATGGCTTTTGATGAGTGCTGGTATCTAACTGTTGTGCATGATAAGAGAGAATGAACCTGGATGCATGGCAATCTTTTTAGCTTTAATACTAACGTCTACTAAACTTGGTCAGTGTTCCTGCTTTTTCTTCCCTTTTAATTTCTTGCTTATACTGATGCCTGCTTTTCAAGGAATGGTTTCAGTAGTTGCTTTTCTAAATAGCCTGCGCATGAAGACTAGACTCTCCTTTGTCTATAAGGATTTTGTTCAATACAAGAAGTTCCTCATTGCCTGCTGTTTTCTTCGTGTGGCCTCTGTGAACTGGCCGCTTACGGATGTTTTGCTTTCTGCTTGTTCCCCTTCTGCCTGTCATTCACTCATGAGGCCATTGCAGTAAGCCCCTCCTGAATCCATAGAAGATCACAGAAATTTAATCAAACCAAGAGGAAAGGTTTTAGACTAATATAATTTTCCTTATTTTTTTTTTTTAAACTCACTCATAGTCTTATTTTACTTTTAATTTCTTTCTGAATTAAAACTGTCTTATTCATTAGCCTCTATTAAGGCCAAATAAATACAGTTTCGAGTACACTGTCCAATTAAAGGCCTAAATACAAACCTACCTCTCTCAGCTACCTCTGTCGCTTCCACCACCTACACACATGCACACCACTGAGAATATTTGAAGCAGGAACACTGATCTGTTATTGCCTGGTAATTTTCTCGGTGTTGTGTTTGCTTAAATATTAACTACTCTGTTAGTGGAATGTCCTGCTGTGTGTTTAAGGTTGACATCCCTTGCTGTCAATACAGAAATGTCTAATATTATCAATCCTTATTTTGCTTTCCCTTAACTGTCAGCGTAGTGGAATCCCGAATGTTCAATATTCTGCTATTTTCCCAGTGGTCCTTCTTGACAGTTGCTTTTTAACCCCCTAAATTTAATCTAAGTTCCTTCTCCCTCAAACTCTATGCTTCTCTTAAACTCCTGTATCTGTCAACCTATCCCCATCTCTTTCAAGTTTTCTTTCCTCACCCAGTATGTTTTCTTTCTGAGTTCTTTTTCTCTCAGCAGTTTTTACTCAGACATTTCTCTAAGCATGATTCTCTATTTTTTCTGTCATTTGCTTGCTTGCATGACCAAATCCAGTACTTTGTACTGGCTATGCTTAGTCTCCTTCTGTGACTCTCTCTCTCTCTTTCCATATATATATATATATTTATATTCATATTTATATATATTTGTATATGTGTATACATATGTGTATATATATATATATTTGTATCTGTGTGCAATTATATATTTTTTTATGTTTGTTTCAGTGTTAGTGTGAGGTCTTGAGGCTGCATCTACTTTGAGTCGGAAAGCAAATGAAATTGCACTTCCAATTTACTGTAGGCAGTGTGTTTCAGGACTGTGATGTGACAATGTGGCTTAGCACATTTATTCACATCAAATGGAAGCACGCAGCATTGAAGTTGGTGATCAACTCAAGCATGCTGTTGACCTTCCAGTTTTCTTCTGTGCATATATATATGTATGGGCATAAAAAATGCATATATATATGTGCGCCTGTGTGTGTGCGTGCACGTGTGCGTGTATATCTTTTGCATGGTGTTTGTGTATTGTTAGTATATAGTTAGTTACGTGTGGGCCCCTAATAGGTCTGAATCAGCCTTTGTATGAATGTGCCTATTAATAGCCTCAAGTAAATACAGAATAATTCACATTGTGTGCAGACAAAATTCTTGCTTAGTCTCATATTTCTCTTATATATATATTTTCTGGCAGATCGGAATAAACGTTAAAACATTAAATTGTGTCTGTACACTGCATGCTGTCAGTATGCAAGACTCAGTTTCTTTTTTTTGTATATGTTATTACCTTTTTTTGTGTTTTGTTCCAGTTCGACGAGTCCCACCGAGGTTCTCTATCCCACCCACAAATCATGAGATCATGCCTGGCGGGAGTGTAAATATCACCTGTGTTGCAGTGGGGTCACCAATGCCATATGTGAAATGGATGCTAGGAGCAGAAGATTTGACACCTGAGGATGATATGCCAATAGGGAGGAACGTCCTTGAGCTTAATGATGTCAGACAGTCTGCAAACTATACTTGCGTTGCTATGTCTACCCTCGGTGTTATAGAAGCAATAGCACAGATAACTGTCAAAGGTATATCCCAAGCACATATATATATATATGGACATATTTCAATCTTTTATTTTGTTCACTGCCATATTCTGAGCAAATACATTGCACAGAAAGGGACTCAGTGCCACTTGCACTCTTAAATCAAGAGGGTAGATATTCCAGCCAATCACTGCCATAAGACAAAATACAGGCTCAGACAGCTGTAATGCTCATTGATTAAATAAAGTAATATTTACTAAAATGTTAGCCATAGAATTCCATTATTCTTCTGTGCCTAGCTCCCAGCCTTCGTTTCAGTTAAAGATCTTAAAATGTTGCATTTACTTGTCAACAGCAGGAACCTTTACGAACCAGTCATTTGATTTTTAGAGTTGCTGGGTGTCCAAGTATCATATTCATTGAGTATTTGAAAATTAAACTGTAATGATTTATTGTCCCTCTGTAAGATTTCTGTTCTGTGTCTGGTTACGGCATTTATTACAAAAGTCAGTATCATTAGTTCATGACAAATGAATCATATTGAACAGAGCTTGAAGATTTTCTGATAGATTTTTGAAGGAAATCATAGTTGCCAAAAGCTTCCTCTGAACAGATCACGCCTTCTTTCCATTCAGTTTTCCTGTTATGATTTTGTTTTGTTGTTTGTAGATTTTTAATTTAATAACTAATGTCTACAGTTACCTACTGCTGACTGTATTTTTTGTCATTTGTCTTTAGCCTTACCCAAACCTCCTGGAACACCTGTCGTGACAGAAAGCACAGCAACAAGCATAACATTGACTTGGGATTCTGGAAACCCTGAGCCAGTTTCTTACTACATAATCCAACACAAACCCAAAAACTCAGAGGAGCCATATAAAGAAATTGATGGTGTGGCCACAACACGTTATAGCGTGGCTGGCCTAAGCCCATATTCAGAGTATGAATTTCGGGTAGTTGCTGTAAATAACATTGGGCGAGGGCCACCCAGTGAGCCTGTGTCAACAAGGACTTCAGAGCAAGCACCTTCAAGTGCACCCCGCAATGTGCAGGCCCGTATGTTGAGCTCTACCACCATTTTGGTACAGTGGGAAGAACCAGAGGAACCTAATGGGCAAATACAAGGTTATAGAGTTTATTACACCATGGACCCCACTCAGCATGTTAACAGTTGGATGAAGCACAATGTGGCTGACAGTCATATTACCACTATTGGGAATCTCGTACCCCAGAAAACATACTCCGTGAAAGTTCTTGCTTTTACTTCTGTTGGGGATGGACCACTTTCTAGTGACATTCAGGTCATCACTCAAACAGGAGGTAAGCTAGCAGTGAACAGAATTTGTGTGAAAAAAAATTGAATGCATGCAGAAATTTTGCAGAGAGAGACTTTGAGTTTAAAATGTTGCAAAAAATCTCCCTCTCAAGAATAATCAGTTTATTTGGGCAGCTTTGGCGATAACATTTTCTTAATTCCACAGTGCAAGTTATCTCTGAAGAGTGGAAATTACCCCCTCACACTTTTATTTCTTTTTTCATCAGTGTCAAGAATTTTATCTGGAGTTTAACTGAAATCTCAGGGAGACCTTCATTCTGGAGGTGACCAGGTGTTGAGGCTTCTGTTTGGCAGTGCTCTGCGCACCAAGCATGTTTGTCAAATAGTTCTTCATAGCTTTCTTTGAGGAGTTGCCAGTGTTGGTAGGCTTTATTTAGGTGGCACATGACTCCCTTAGCCACATCGCTCTAGTGAACCTTGCTTTTGGAAGTCTAAAATGTGTGTGTACCACATGTGTATTCAACTAGTTGGTGAGGTTCTGAGAACAAAATAAAACATGAAAGCATGAAATACAACAAGCCTTTGTGTAGGTTCAAGCAAGCAGTTCTGTACGCTTTGGATTTATAAATCGAAACGTACCTGTCCTTACAAAGTGCACACCAAAAGGTCACATTTTCTTGGTTTGTCTTTGCAGTTAGGTAGGTCATTTTGTTTCCAGTCAGGAGTTTTAGGTCCATGAATTAGTTTTACTAGCAAAGGACAAGCAAGCACAGTGAAAAACATTGCAAAAAATATTTTATGAAATCAAAAGCAAGAAGCTCAGGGGTAGTTACACAAAATGGTTTATTGTAGCAATAAGAAATAAAAGCTCCTTTTGTCTAGCAGTTTAGAGAAAGCTCTATGAAATATTACTGTAGATCAGTGATTGTCTAGAAATATATAATACTACTTGAATTTTTTAGTACAGGTATTATCCTGGAATCTTTCTGGGTGTTGTATTACATAAAGATATGTGTTTCCTTTTGCAGTATCTCAGCTGAGAAGTTACGAAATTAACTATTTTTAGACCTTCTAGTGGTACATTAAAATGTGTCTGTATGCACATGCAAATATAAGTATGTATACCATAGTTTAATTTTGGCATTCACAACCTTTCTCACAGAACTAGTTTTTATATTGGCATCTGCTTTCTGCTTGAACCTGCATGCAAAAAGCTTTTCAAGAAAAAGGTTGAGCGACCTCCTTAACTGGGTTTTTACTTACAACTGTGAACCTCTTAGATTAGAAAGTGTTTGACAGTGGCTTCCCCAGTAAAGGATGAATGAATCGAAATAATGAGCACTGAGGCTCAGCTGGACTGTCCCAAGTCACATTACTTGCTAAGGTCACTTCAGAAAAGTTCTGTTTATTAAAACCTTCATAGAATTTGCTGTTAATCATGCCCATCTGTTCCTGATTACTGTTGCAATCTGAAGAAATAACAAAATTAATTATGCTGGAGGTTTTCTCAGTACATACTTTCAACTTCATAACAGAGTTGACTTGATAATGTTTATTTGTGGTTAATTTAAAAAAAAAATGGGGCATACAGGGGGCATATTTAAGCACTGATACTTTTCCTTGAAATACCAACATTTTAAATCAGAAAAGAGAAAAAACCTAAGAAAGTCTAGTTCAGTTCTTCAGTTCAGGGTATGTTTAAAAACTAAGATTCTCCCATTTTTCTATCCAGTAGTTTCTCTTCAGTAAACACCACAGAATAAAATGCCCTCCTTGCCCTTGTCTTCCAGATTTGCTGTAATGTAAATCTGAATACAATTGTTTTAGTTTAAGTCTCTCAAAATTAAACTGATTCCAAATATTAAAGTGAATTATAAAGTGCTATTTAAAAACAGGGGAAATGGGTTTAATGGAAAAATAAGAATGGGATGCTGATTACATGTGTTTGATTTTTTTTTCCTTTTTTTTTTTGTAAATAAATAAGCCTGCCATTATGAATATATAGCTTAACCCTTATACTACTTTGGGGATATTAGAGCATACATACAACAGAATCTTACTGACATCTGTGACTTACAGGCTCTGTTAAATAGTTCAAAGCTTTCCTCCCCTAAGTGTAGTCTGATCTTTGGAGAGAAATTATGAAAATTAATAATTTGTTCTTAAAAAGACTGTTCAAAGGAATTTTTTCTTTTCGTAGTACAGCAGTTTTCTTTTGAAATGCCTGTGAGTGGCTTCTTACTTTGCAGGTCAGCTGAAACTCTGCTGAAGCAAGTTTTTAATTAAAATATTGACTTGGAGAGTGTAGTTTGAGGGAAAGAGAAGGAAGCATTTTTCAGACAACTAGAAATAAAATATTTTTTTTTTAAATCATGTTCAGTTTTGGTTTTCAGTATTTTATTTAATCAGTTTAAGGCAAAGCTATGTCAAATTGCCCCACAATAGGACAATTAACCAGTTGTTTTCAGCACTGTTTTCTTTATGATAAAAAGACACCATTTAAAGAAATTCCTTAATCAGAAAAAAGATGTGGAGCTGAGCCTTTTGAATAAGGCAGGATCAATTCCAAAAGTTATACCTAGGAAAGTCCTTATTCTTGCCTTTTGGGCCAAAGGATTTTATTCCCTTGACAATGGAGTCAGGACTGGACTGTTATTTAGGTGAATTGACTTACCAAATTTTAGAAAAAAGAAATATTGATATAACTTTTAGTGTGATACTTCTTGCCCTTTTTTTACTTTTTTAGAAAACAAAAGCTCTGTTGGTCTGCATCCAATTTAGGGGCTCAGCACATATTTCTTGTGTATCTTCCTATATTTGCTTTCTGTGCTTAAACTGGTCAGAAGTACATATACTCTGAGCAACGTGTTTTAACCTGTGCGTACCAGGAAAATTTAGAGTTTTAAACTGTCTGGATTTGATTTTGCTTTTGTTTCATTTCATTTTATTTCATTTTATTTCATTTTTACTGTGCAAAGAGAGGATAGCCACTGAAGGAATTAAGAGAATCTTGTCTTTGTTCTGAGCTTTGGTAGAAAGAGGGGAGAGTGAGAGATGCATAAGGTCTATTGGATAGTGGGTTACTGGAGAAAGAGAGAGAGAAAAAATATTCAGGGAAATGAATGTGCAACTGTAAGCATATGCTTCTTTAGACAAAAACTTAAAATATAAAACATACTATTAATTTTAAACCAAGGATTCTCCATGGCTTGGAGACTAAGGATCATTACAGTTATAAAGGGCTAATGTTTTGAACACATGAAAAAGGACAGTAATGAGAAGATTAAGTGTCTGACTTGCAGGGCACATAAATGAAACCTTAGCTTAAACAAAATTAATGTTTCTGGAGTTCTTCCAGTAAAAGAAGATTAGAAAATCAGAGGAAGAGAGTCCATAGCAAGTGGATACTGTTCTGTGTTGTAGCTAGCTAACTACTTTTCCAGACATTCAAAATTTTTGTTAAGAACACATGAATGGGGAAACCTCATGTATCTCAGTTCTAAGAGCTTCTCTGTAGAGTTTCATGCTTCTTTCAGAGAAAGTAGAAGCATAAATTCTTTTTCTCTTTAGGTTTGCTACTGATTGTAAATTCTCTTGGTCAATCTATGGTCCTTTACAAAGCTGATTTCTAATTGAATGGATTGAGTTTTTGTCTAGGTATGGATTTCACCCTAGCAATGTCATGGGTCCCTTTTTAGCCTGGAGACTCTTTTCCAGTTTACTTGCAAACCCAGCACAGTCCTGGAATGGTTTTCTGATTACCTCAGCCAGCTGAGGAGCTGTGCAGGAAACTAAAGTGCCCTTCTGATTTGAGATCCCATTTTATGATTCTGTTCTGGCACTTTAATCAGGGGTGAACATAGAACCACGAGGAAAATGTCCACCAGTCTGTGTTTGTTTCTGGTTATCCAGTCATAAACATGGAGGACTAGGCAAGCAAAAATGTAGAACTTTATATGAAGTTTTGAAAAAAGTCATGGACTTTGTTCTTTGTTTTATTATTGCATTGTAGTCTTTCATTGTGTGTACTACCTAAGATTTGTCATGTTTAGAAGTAAGAAGACTTATTTTGGAGCACAGGGCAGTTAGGGGTTTTAATGTACTTTTGTAGAGCACATTGCCCTCAAAGCAGAAAAGACAGCAGTGAGAGAATGCTTCCTCAGAAACATTCCCTTTAGTGACCTGCCCAAGTACAGCGCTAATATGGAGTTAGATTTGATGTGTGAAATCAAAAACACTTTAGTAAGAGTATGAAGTCCACTTACATAGATTTTGAAGTTTCTCTAGGTCTTTTTCTGTTTCTGAAGTAAACCAGTAGCTTCTGTCAGCTCCAGCTTGGCTTAACTCTTATGTGCCACTGAAGATTTTTTTGAACAGCTGTTATGTGTTCTGGGCATAAATCCTAAATAGTTTAAAAGTTATTCTTCCACTTTCTTAACTAGTACTTTTCCTTTGTCTTAAGCATTGGGTTCCCTACGAGAGTTTATCAGCAATACAATGTGTTTAGTTGCTGTTATTTTGGGTTTGTTTTCTTTCTTCTCCTTCTTCTCTTATCTGCCTGGAGCAATGCAGATTTCTCTGTCACCTCTTTCTTCTGTCAGTGTTTTCAGCATCAGAGTTGCCAAACTACAGTTAAAAAATCTGAGGGGAGACTAGATTTTGCAGCAAGGTATTATTTTGACAAACGGCATTTGGAAAAGCTAATTAGCCATCAACTTGTCTTAAAAAATTATTGAGAATTGCAGACCTAAGACCACAAAGGGTTTTTTTTTTAAAGGAATACTTGGAGAATGAGGGTCTTAAAACATGCAGAGAGACAGGAAATACCCTTAGTTCTCCATCTGCTGCCATATTTATCATAACAGATGGTACCAGCCTTCATATGAGTCACTTGACTGATCATTTACTATTGCTGCCTGACTGTGTTCTGCAATTCATGTATCCATACATTAAGTACAGATCGTAACATCACAGAACAATTCAGGCTGGCAGGGTGATCATCTAGGGAGGTCTCAAGCCACAGCCAGAGAAGGCTCAGCTGTGGGGTCAGACTAACTTTCTTAGGGCTTCACCCAGTTGAAGTGTAAAACCCCCCAAGTCTGGTATGGTCAACTTCCTTGGGTCCTGGCTTTATTGCTATATTGTCCTGAGCCTTTCATATTTCAGCTTGGGCTGCTGCTTTTCACCTGCCACACCCTGTGAAGAGCCTGGCTGCATTTCTTCTCTCCCTTCCATCAGTACTAAGAGTGCTGTTGAGTGCCCCCAAAACCATCCCTTCTCCTAGCTAAGCCATCCCTAGCCCTGAAGCCTCTCCTTGCAAAACCAGAAGTATTTATGTCAAAAATACTTAGTTGATATATGCTGTAATTGCTGCCTGTCTTTTATGATCTTTTCCCCTTTGCACTTTGCAGTACTTAGGCAGTGGTCCCTTTTAGACCAGGCATTTTTTAGAAAAACAGCTAATTAGTCCTATCCCTTTTTATTCCTGTGAAAAGAGTTGGTCTCTCGCTACTCTCACTCATTGAAAAAAAATGGACTGGTGGGGAATTGCAACCTCCACACGGGAGCTTGAATATGCACCTCACGTAGAAAGGTTATCTGCCTGTTTAAAGTTAGATATCAAATCTGTACCACCATACACAAGGGCAGTGTTATCCTCAGAGTAATATTCTGTAAAAATCTGGGGAAGATAAAAATTAAAATACAGTTTTTCTTACTGTTTGCTCCATGGAGTTTTTAGGTGTTTCACTGTACAAAAGATACGCACTTGTAAAGCTGTAGTAGAGTTCTCACCCAAAAAATATGACATAATTTTTGTCACATTCTATTTGTCGCACCTGGTTCTCAGTGTGTGCTAAGGACTACTTTTTTTTCCCTTAAGAAACAACATCCTACAACCGCAGCGGTAGTGGATCAAGGGTTGGACTTGATGATCTCGGAGGTCCTTTCCAACCCAACTGATTCTATGATTCTATGATTCTATGATTTTATTCTCGAACAGCTAGAAATGCTGTGGAAAACTGTTTCATGCTTTATCAACAGCACTATTAACTGAAAGTAATGTTTTAGAACTTGGGTGCTAAAACTATTTTATACAATCCAATGATAGAGGTATATTTTACTGTCTTTTCCCAGTCAGCCTTATTATTTGCTTTAGATTTGAAGATGTAAATGAGGGTAACATTTGGTCTGGGTAATTTGGTCTGGGTAGTACAACAACAGAGAATGTTCTTGGCTAGTGCAATCAAAATTGTATTTTTACTTCTTGCAATTAGAAAGTGCTGTCACTAGAAATTCAACTATATGGGTAAAAGTACCAGTCTTTAAAATGTAGAAATATGTCACCAATGAGAACTTAACTGAAGATCTCTTCAGTAGGTTATACCTTCTTCAGATTACACAAGCATTCAATATGTAGGTGACTCAAAGAGCAGGATGTGTTTACTGCCTTTTATTTATTAGCCGAGCAAGTAACTTTCATATTTGGAAATGCATGTTATGGTTTTAACACTTTATTCCAGACTATTCCAACCAATCATATATTCTACTAGCTTTTCTCCATGCACACACAAATATATAGATGTATATATTTGCATTTTCACACATAGGTTATTAGATCACTGGTATTTATCACCAGGCATCTCTTCAATTGCTTTTCAGTTTTGTGTGCATTATTTATACTGTGAAACATTTATTTGAAACCATTGACAATTTTTTAACATATTAATTAAATGTATCAGTATTCTTTTTCTGTGCTCAGATTAATTTATTTCATAGTACTGTAAATCAATTTCTTGAAGTTTAGTAAGTTAAATAAAGTAATATTGCGTGAAATATTCAGATAGTAGTTTAAAAGGTTCGAAAGTGTTGAACTAGCCAAATAAATAATAGGCAACACTACTCAACTTTTTCTTTAGTGCCTGGTCAACCACTGAACTTCAAAGCAGAACCTGAGTCTGAAACGAGCATATTGCTTTCCTGGACACCTCCACGCTCTGATACCATTTCCAGCTATGAACTGGTTTACAAAGATGGGGAACATGGGGAGGAGGTAAGTGGCAATTGTACATCTTTTAAATAATCTTTAGTGAGTCAGACATGAAATGCTACAATGGTTTAAATTTCATGGATTAGTAAGTTTCTTTAGTACAAATGCTTTGATGCTTAAGACTCTGTTAAACCCAAGAGTTAGTCCAGGGACAGATTGATGTGTGTAAACAGGTGAAAATGCTGTTGGTGGTTACCAGCCAGTGGAATTTTGCTGTAGACAGCAATGAATCCTTCACAGAAGTTCCATCCAGTTTCAGGCATTGATTATGTCTCCAAGCTTGTTCCTCTACCCAGGCTTGGAAGCAAAAGTGTCTGGGGGCATGTTATGGACCTTTAAGCTTTTTTTGTACTTGTACTTGGATGTTGAAGTCTATTTTCAGCCTTAGATAATTTTTGTTTCTCTATGCCATCATGTAAGAGAATTATCAAGCCTTTTCAATCTTTCAATAATAACTGGGAAGAAAACATGGGTTTTTCTCTAAAGATGAAAACCTGCTATGGACTTATTCTGTACCATTATTTCATAAATAATTTTCAGTTTGAGGGCCTTTGTTGTGTTTGTACCTTAAACTTCAGAGTAATTTTCTGACAGGGAAAATGTGATATTACCAGGTGTCCCAGACAAAATAAAGAAGCCCTGAGTGTCAGAAGGCAGCAGGAGAGTATCAGTCTTACTGGTTTCTTCTACATCATCTGCTCATTGCTAATGCTTCAGCTGAGCTTACATTTATGACAGCTTCACACATACGCTGTGAATGCATAAGCTTATTTAGTGGAAAGGGGCCAGAACCATGCTTCACCTCCAAATAGGATGGTAATAAGTTACCCTTTGGCCAATTTTGGTTCTTAATGATTTGAAGACAAAATCTAACTACATGGTTAAACTCAAGATTATTTACACTATAAAATCCTGTAGTTCACTGTTGTAAAAGAGGCTCTGTTCATGTGGTATTGCCTGAAAAGCCTGTTATGCTTTGTACACAGCTATTTGTTCCTCAAACAGTCAAGCGGTGTTTCTGTCTCTGAGTTCCAGCTATTAAACTATTGACTTTAAAAAATACTGTTCCTTTTATGTGTTTGTCAAATTAATGTATTAATTCTTGGTTTGGTTTAGTTTGGTTCTGATTTATTTTCCTGAATTTAAGTTTTTCTCAATGGGGTTATCAGAGTATGAAAGCATTTCCTGTATAAGCAACATACAGAATTCAGGGTCTCTGAATACTAATCAAGACATCCTCTTATGCTTACCTTTAGCAACGAGTTTCCACCGAACCTACTACATCTTATCGTCTGCAAGGTTTAAGACCAAACAGCCTCTACTTATTCCGTCTAGCTGCACGTTCTCCTCAAGGCCTGGGTGCTTCAACAGCAGAAATCTCAGCGAGAACCATGCAGTCAAGTAGGTGTCTTTCCTTGCAAACTTTATTCCCTTGTGTTGTATTTCTTGAAGAGATTAATCTCATCAGTACAGAGAGGCATCAATAAAGGCAAAATATAGCATTCATGCTGCTTAATACAGCAAAAGAATGCTTAAAATGTTTCTGAGGTGAATTGTGATCAACTTAATATGAGTGGCTTTTACATAGTTTCAAAAAACAACCTCTGTAAACCAGTGTCTAAGGAGGCAATATAATGCTGTCATAATCATATTTTATTTTATGTTCTAATAAGGTAAAATGTTGTATCATGCAATAGATGTGTATTAATAACAGTCCTTCACCGTAAAATTCCACCAGTCTGCGTATTTCCTGTAATACTAGTTTGTTTCTGCAGCATCTCCCTGAAGTACAAAAATCTGTAGAG
The DNA here is from genome assembly GCF_003984885.1 of Neopelma chrysocephalum. Taxonomy (NCBI): domain Eukaryota; kingdom Metazoa; phylum Chordata; class Aves; order Passeriformes; family Pipridae; genus Neopelma; species Neopelma chrysocephalum. Next base: position 3,075,186 of record NW_020925564.1, read on the forward strand.
TGGGTCATGTTGAACATTTCAGACTGTACCAAAAATTTCTTAACAACTCTTCTATAGTAGCTAATAATCCCGATTTTGTTAGATTTTCTTAATCTGGTCTTTTTACAGTGTTCAGTCATTTTACACCAGTAGAAAAATAGTTTTCTCACTTGTGCTTATGGAAACAGTGTCATGAAACTCATCACATTTGCCCGCAAATGAGAGGTAAAAATTTGTCAGGGATTTATACATACACCTTAAAATATTTAAATTAAGACTTAACTAAAACAATCAGATATTTAGCGATGATGTCCATAAGTGTTATTTTTGCCTGATAGATTATGCTTTTCTGACAGTTTGCATTATAATGTGTCATTTTAAAACTTAGTGCAATTCTATTTGTATTTGTTTTAAATTAAACGGCCTGTTTTTAAAGTAATATTGTTCAAAACAGAAAATTCAGTTTCTCAATTGGCATGAGTCTTTTTAATTTGCAGTCATGACAGATGTGATTACACAATCATTCCTTGGTAGTGTTATTTATTAATAGCAGTTAGTGTGACTGGAGACACAGTGCTACATGCTTTAACCAAAGCTAAATGTGTTTCTGAAGCACTTCTAAAGCATTTGGAATAAGCATAAAAGACAGCTATATAACAAGGCTGGTTTTAGAGATAGTGGCAAGGCACCTTTTCATTTTAATAATCCAGAATCAATAATTTGATTAAGAAAAAGGTTTTTATTTATTCTGGGAGTAATTTCAACTATTTAGAATGCTTATTCTCTTATATTGAGCAAAGACTGCTTAGACTGTGCATACAAAATAAACATCTAGGAGCCAAGGCTGCATGTTCCATGTATAAGGATATTGCCAGTTTTCCTTTCTTGAATATAGGAACACGTTATATTTTTCTCAGTCTTCTATCTTCAGATAGTAGGGAGATGCAATTGAATTCAGTGGTCAGACCCAAGTTATTTGGTGAAAATATTACAACCTTTTGTTTGCAAAAAAAGTTTATTTTAAGAAAAAAGTATATACATTAATAAAACTGGTTACACAAGTAGCCTTCAAATTATCCTTGCTTACATAAGTGCCATATATTTGCATTTTCAGAGTATAATGAATTAAAAATTAATAAACTTCTATGAGTTTATTAGCAATATTCACCAGAATATGCTATTGCCTTTCATCTTGGTATCAGAGGAAGATGCTGCAGGGATTTATTTCTTTTTTGTCAGACCCTTAAGGGACATTTTACAAGTATTTTACTTCCTGCACAAGATAATGGTAGAAGGGGATTCGCATGTTTTGAGTACTTGATTGCTGAATTAGTGTATATAAAAACAATCCCAAATGTGATAAATCTGTTCCCCCATCCACCTCCTCTAGGTAGTTGAAATACTGGTACATTCCCTCCTACTTTCCCTTCAGAAGAGCAGTGTACCATACTGAGTAAGAAGCCATTGATCCCTGTGGAAAGAGCTGTAGGGAACTGAAAGCTACATGTGTAAATGCAGGAGGTCACAGCAGGTCCTAGGCCTTGTCTGTTGTTTTAATTTTGTTTCATGTGCCTAGTATAAATATAAATATCCATTTGTTTCTTTTTTTCCCTTAAAAAATGGGAAGAAAATTGGAGGGAGGGGGGAGACAGGGGGAAATAAAGGTCTAACACAATAAAATTTATGTTTTCCTTACAAGAGAGAAGGCAGAAATAGGAAAGGAATCTGCATCTGCTACTTCTGCAAGTGAATTTGAGCTATGGGTCATTTTTTTTTGTGCTCTGAATGATCTGTTAGTGAGCATAGATTTTGCTAAGTCAAAGTGCATTGAAGCCCATAAATGCATACCTAACTTTCAGTACTTGATTTGCCTCACTGAAAGCAGTGAAATAACATACATGCTTAAATGTCCTGGAGCTTGGAAATGGTAAATATGCTAACATATTCCTTCAAAAAAAATAAGTCAGTAAAGATGAGCACTTCTGCTCTGGAAGATTGGTGCTGGTGACAAGAGATGAAACAAAGTCAGAAACTCCCGCCATTCTGATGTGCTGATCTTGTAAACTCTCTTTGTAAAACGAATACTGCTATACTTGCTTTCTTGATGCATTGTTTGGGGTAGATTTTTTTTTTCTGTAGAAGTAATTTACATTACTGGTAGGATTAACTGTTTGCTAGCAAAGGTGTCTCCAAGAGGAGTTAAAAAAATAAAACTGACTGCTGATCTAGGGTAAGTACAAGTTACAGTCAGAATCAACAAGCCTGTCACTTTTTCCTGGTAGGTAAATCTTTGACTAAAACTTTCTTCATCTTCTATGGACTGCATGCTCCTATTATGTTGGGTGCAATAAATGCTTCATTAAATGCTTTCTATTTAAATGTAATTTATGGTTGACTCGTGTCAGGCAGACTCTGTTATTTAAAAAAAAAAAATAATTTGTTTAGGAGAGTGGAAAGGCTGCAAAAATGGCAATCTGTGGAGCAATTTCCAGCAATTACTGCAAGTTTTTAGGAGTTCTGTTAAAAAAGATTTTTTTTCTCAAGGAAAGTAAAGCCACTTGAAGGGGATATGTCAAATTTGTAAGTAAATACGTGTCATGTGTCATTTAAAATATTACAGCTTGCACTAATTGCAATGATTATAAGGATAGATCAGTAGTCATAAAAGTGTTACGTTTTTGTTTATTTCAAGAAGAATTTTAATTACAGGTAGGTAATATTATTTTGAGGCTTCATTTTCATATATTTCCCCCACACCCTTTTTCACCGTTGAGTTGGTCTCTTCATTTTCAGTTTCCTCATGTTAATAAGCCAAGGTGCATATGATTATCTGACGTTTTGCTTTTTTAAGTTTCTACTTTTTCTTTTGTTTCTTTATTATTTTCATTTGGGTGTCCTTTATTTATTTTTATTTTTTCTTTTGTTCATTTTTTTCAATCACTCCTATCCTTCCACTCAAATCCTCCTTTAACCCACTACTGAAATTAGAGCCATCAGCTCCTCCTCAAGACATTAGTTGCACAAGCCCCAGCTCCACTAGCATTTTGGTAAGTTGGAAACCTCCACCGGTGGAAAAACAGAACGGCATTATCACTGAATACTCCATCAAGTACATTGGGATTGATGGAGAAGATGTCAAGCCCCATGAAATTTTGGGAATTTCCTCGGACAGTACCCAATACCTTTTGGAACAGCTGGAAAAATGGACTGAGTACCGGATATCTGTGACTGCTCACACTGATGTTGGACCTGGCCCAGAGAGCTTAGCAGTATTGATTCGGACAGATGAAGATGGTATGTTGCCTCCACTACATCAGTTTGCACCTCTATGACTCTGTCGATCTGCTGTCTTTTGTATAGGCTAAACAGTAATTTTTTTCTGCTCCTCTCTTTTTACCAAATATAATCAGATATTATCGCCCTTTGAGCTTTTTAATCAAAGACTTGTCCTTTCTACACCATTTTTATATTTGATATTTTTGTAATTTTTTATCAGAAAGCACTGTTTTTTGAGTGACATGAATTTGCTGCTCCTTTTTGCACATACATCCTTCTTGCTCCTCCTTGAACATAAAAATAATTCTCAGAAAAAAACTTTCTGCCTTTTCCTTGATTTTACCATCATTGTTATTTTTAAACACTTATGTCTGTAAACTTTTTTTCAGGTTTTGTTTTTTTGGGGTTTTGTTGTTTTGTTTTTTTTTTTAACTGCTTTCTTCTTCCATACTGTGCTTTTTGATTTGCTTTTTTGGGGGGGTTGGTTTTTTCTTTTTTTTTTTTTTTGGGGTTGGATTTTTTTTTTAGTTTTGTTTTTTGATCTGGAAAACTGATGCTCCACACATTTTCTTTTCTTCCATTCTTGAAAGTGACAGAAGACGGCCTTGTTATCAGTCTCCTTTTTATATACTACTGAGGAAAAAAATCAAAACAAAACAAAACATAGAACTTGGCGAACAAAAACAAGAGAAACTTTTTTTGAAATCTTTTGTGGTTTTGTTGCTATTATTGTAGTATTATTATTTCAATGATTAAAATATCTCTTTGTACTATAATGCTTTGAATCTCAAAGCATCTTCCTTGGCTTTTGTACATTTTTACATGTTTTTCTATTTCTCTAATACTCCTTTTTCTTCCATTTTTTGCATCAGTCATGTTTTTTGATCTTTTCACTGAAAGGTAGAGCAGATTGGTTGAGCAGTTTCATTTGTTGAATGATTTGTATTCTTCAAAGAAAACATAGTGAGTCTGCCCTTTTTTAAGAAAAAGAAAAAGCCATGGGTGGGAGAGGTGCCTGTAATTCTCTTCTGTCCAATGATGTTGTTCCAGTTCCTAGTGGTCCTCCTCGCAAAGTCGAGGTAGAGGCTGTCAACTCTACTGCTGTTAAAGTGTCATGGCGCTCGCCTGTGCCCAATAAGCAGCATGGTCAGATCCGAGGATACCAGGTCCACTACGTAAGGATGGAAAATGGAGAGCCAAAGGGTCAACCCATGCTGAAGGACATCATGCTGGCTGATGCACAGGTAATTCGAGCCCTTTATGTTCTTTTCTAGGTCACAGTGAAGACATTTAATGTACCAGAGAGCTATCCAGAACTGCCTTTTGTTGTTTGTGTGTGGTTTTTTCCTTTCTATTTATCAGCCTACCAGCTAACATTTTTTGTCTCTATTTTAAAAACGTTTTTTAGAACACTTACATTTAAAGGTTCTGGGGCCTAACCCAGATACCTTTTTCTCTATTGGTCTACAACTAAATGCTAAGATGTGTCATTCTTCTGGTTTCCCTAAACCTAGAGACTGATGGACACTCTATACCTATTCTCTGAAGTTTTAAAGCATCAGGGTGGTCTGACCCAGGTCACATTCAGTGTAGCAAATTGTGCACGGCCTGTTCCCCCTATCTGCTATTGCATTGTTTCAGTAGGGAGCCTAAAATCAGTAGAAGCCTGTGTTAGCCCATTATTACAGTGTTTCTGTGATTAGCTTGTATGCACCTCACCACACATTTCACAAGAAATGAATTTTCTTAATGCAACTGTAGAAAACCACTGAGGGATTTATACGTTTTGTTATTCATATCATAACTGTAATAAAATTAGGAGTTTAGTTGAAATAGGCATGCGGTTATTTATATTGCAGAATTTTCCGTGTTTTAGAAATTATGAGATGATGAGATTATGAGGTGATGAAAACATCAAGCTTAAAAAGCTTCTCAAACTAGGATTTTACTGAGTGATGCAAGTATTCTGTAAAACTTAAGATTCTCAAAGCTTCTGGTACTGGAGGAGTCATCCTACACCGAAACTGTTATCAAGTACACACCTCTCACTCCTAGACAATGGTTTATGACTGGATTGACTGAAAATGAAATTATCAACCTAAATTAAAGAGTTAAATCTGCTTCTTAAATATTTTATGTGAGTAAATATATGGGGGTTTTGCTTTTTTTTTTTCTCCCAGTCTTAGTTCTAAATTTCAGTTCTGCAAAGATTTTTTTTGAGAATAGGTGTCCTACACCTGCATTTTACTGATGATCCTATTCTCAAAATACTGTCTCTGTGTCTGGATGTCTTTGTTGCAGTTTTACCTGCCAGTACTTATTTAATTATTTTGCAAAACACGGTGTTCTTACAGCTTAAATTCAGTGGAGAGAAAGTTGAAAGTGGTTCGGGAAGTGGGAAGGGAAAGGAAAAAGGGAGAGGCGAAGGAAAAGGACATGCTAGTGTTAGTGTGCTTTGGTTCTCCCCTTCCTTGCACAAATTTTTACTTGCATCCTGTCTGAGTTTAAACAGTTTTAAACACTAGCAAGTTAGTAACTGGAGACTAGGTGAGATATTTGAGCCCAAATATTATAAAGGCAAAAGTTGTGTTTCTTCTTTTGTCAAGTTTGGCTTTGACCTGCCTATTTGCCATTGTTCCGTGCTGGACAGTCAACTACCTTCTCTTCCTACCACTCCTTCCTGCCTATCATACTTGCGTGATGCATGTCATCAGGGCTTGTGCAGGCGTGAAGACCTTGAGGTTAAAATATCCTTGAAGATAAAATATCCTAATTACACCTGGAGTGTGATTAGGTTTCAGGACTTAAAAATCCTACTAGTAATTTAAATAATGAGTTGCATTAATTTAGTAAACTGAAGCAAATAGCCTGGTAACTTGGTTAACTAATCGAAGGTAACCTTTAATTCTGCCTTGGTAACTTTTAATACAAACTATTATAAAATAATACTATGTGGTACAAAAGGATTCATTACTTCTTTCATTTGTCAAGGAAAGAGAAGTAGCTGATTTTTAGGGAAAGCAGAAACAGAATTAAAAATGTCCAGCCTCATTTGATTAACCAAATTCCATGTAATTCTACACAATTAATTCAAACTGTAAACGATTTTTTGAGACATCTTTCATATTTATTTTACTATTAAGAAGAAAACTTTGTCTCAACCAGGCTACAAATCTCCTTATTTCTTTTGTTTTTCCCTTCAACTTCCTTTACTCTAAATCAGTGGGAATATGATGATACTACTGAACATGTAAGTAGTTTTTGACTGGGCAGAAAAACATTGTGGGTTTGGTTTGGGATTTTATTTTATTACTTGTTTGCTTGTAGCATCGTTGTAATTTTTTGGGCTTTTTTGGGGTATTTTTGTGTTTGGTTTTGGTCTTTTTGTCACTTGCACAAATGCATGCTCCTAACTTCAAAGGTTTTCTTTTATGACACTTTTTTGGTTTATTTTTTTTCTTTTCCCAGAGAGAGATGGTTACTGTTGCTTACTTATTCTGAGGTTTAGCATGATGCCAAAATGTACAGCGCTGGTTTGTGTTTTCATCTTTTTGATGGCTGTCACTAAGTTTGCCTCACAATTTCTTGTTTGTAAGGTGTTAGAAAAATAAAACAAAAGTGGTTCAGAGTTGCATACCAATCCTTGTATTTTTCTGTATTCATTTTAAGGTTAACAGTTTTTCTGTGTAACTGAAATTTGAAGTCAGTTGTGCTTTCTTTTGGGTAAAATAAATGTATACTATCAGAAAAGCCACATGCCATGCTCTGTTTATGCTTGAGTAATAAGGTTTACTGTATCCAAGTCACACTTTTAAACATGCAGTCATATCTCTTACACCATGAAGAACTGGTTCTTTAGGTGAGGCTATTATCTTCATCACTGCTTTGGTTTTGTGGTTTTGGGGTTTTTTATGCCTTTTAGTTTAATTCTGTTAATATTAGGGGCAATTTCCTTATGAAAGATGTGAAGTCCGTCTTACTGAGTTTGGTCTTAAGGGTCAATTCAATTCTGAGATAGAGTAGGAGATTTTTTGGTAGTAATTTTTTGTTGGAGCTACTTTACCCATTCATTCTAATCACTGCCTTGTTTATTCTATATTGCTAATAACTCATTGTAAATACGATGTTGAATTCTAATCACATCTTTAATAAGCTCATACCCACTGTCTTGAGAAATTCATATACTAGGAATAGTCTAACCCATAATTTTTATATTAACTTTTCATAGCTATTGCATCTGAGGGGTGTGTGATTGCATGTTTGCTATTTATTCTAGGTGCACAAATGCACCATCCCTCTGGCAGCATTGAAATTTAGTGTAAATTCATTCAGACATCTGGAAATGCAAAGGAATAGTCCAGTGCTTACAGGCTAGAAGTTGGGAACTTAAAGCCCGTCAGCTGTCTTCAAATACTGTCCCTTTATATTTGCATATAAAATTTTTTTGTATAATGCATGTCAAGACTTAGTCCTCTTATTGCCATTATAGCATGATATAAGTTTAGTGCATTCCTGGTGGTTCACCCTTTACCATCTTCTGTGTGCATATATGTGTGTGCGTGCACACGTGTAAAAAGGATACTTGCTGTGATACTTGCTTTTTGATCTTGTTGCTGTTCATTTTTACTAGGAGAAGAGCTACTTCTATTATAGCTGCTGTTGTTTGTTTGAGGGCCATCAGATGTATCCTCTGACCAAATTTTTAATGCTTTTAGTTTTTAGTTCTTTTAGTTTTTTAGTTCTTTTAGAGCTGAAGAGGGAGTTTTTTCTGAAGTCCTTTGAGATATTTAGAGGCATAGTCCAACCGGTGACACAGGGTGCAATGACAGTAATAAGGCTTCCTTGTTCAGCTAAACCATCATTACTAACAGAGTATCTATATAAATGCAACACTTTTCTTACTAGGCATTTTAGAACTATATCAGTGATATCCTGTGAATGACTAAGTGAAACTGAGTTTCTCATATCTACATATGCATGCATTTCACAATGTCAGTAGTATTGCTTATGCAAGATATTTCAGAAAACTTTATTCACTGTTCACACCACTAAGCCTTTGGCCTTCTTCTTTAAACTACCTGAGGCATATTGTTTGGATGTGTGCTGTCTTTTATCGCTTAAGTGAGTGACATGTTTTGCATTATGAAGTATTTCACACAGAACAGCAAATGCTTGCTATGACTGCCAGTAGCTCAAATATATACATGCTGTGTGTAATATAAAGGGGGTTTCTGAAGGATTCCATACTCTCTTGGCAAACAATCTGTTTTTAATTAATTTTTCTTGTTCTGTTTCATCTTAGGAAATGATAATTTCTGGGCTTCAGCCTGAAACTACATACTCTTTCACTGTGACAGCCTATACAACAAAAGGTGATGGAGCACGCAGCAAGCCCAAACTCGTATCTACTACTGGTGCAGGTAATATTTATACACACATTAATCTCTAAGTGAATCCTTTGAATTTCTTTGCTGGTGTTTTGCTCCTGTTGTGTCAAAAGTGTTTCTAGGACATAGCATTTTCTGTTTCAGGATTTGGCCCTTCATTTATTTAGATAAAAACAGAACCAGTGTCCCCCTTTATCCCTCTCAATTCAAGATGAGACCACTTTATAGTTTTTAGTAACTCTTCCATTATGATTGGTGTCTTCTTGGAGAGGAAAAAATAGAAATTCAGAGCTGAGAAGGATATTTGAAAAATTTGTGAAGGGATTTCCTGATCTTCATGAGAGCAGCAATGCTGCTGACTGTCAGTGAAAACATTGAAAGAACCTATCTCCATGACAGTCACAACTTATCACAGAAGAATGTGATTATTAAAGCAGAGAACTGGAAAACAAGATGAAAGTTGATCCTGTAAAACCCTGAAACCCATATTGATTGATGGGTAATTTAAGGCACAAACTGAGGCAAAATACACCATACCACTGTGTTCAGTCTGCATTCGATCACAAGTGGTATTAGATGGTGGATATCTGACTGCATAACCAGGTCAGCAGTTAGCACTGATGGGATGAACCAAATTGCTTTTAGATGAGGAGCAATGTTATTTTTTTTAACTTAAAGTTAAATTCTTCTCTGTGGCACCGCTTAACCAATTGATGCCACCACAGTTTTAGTGTGGTGTTCACCTACAATTGTTCCAGTCTGTAGGTATGAAGATTTTAGATATGTAGGTAATATTCATATTAAGGGATTTGTAGTGCAGCCATTAAGGATATTCCATGACAATCACGTGTAGCTCCATTACAAGCTCTCTTAATAACAAGGTATTGTTTATGCTAATAGATAAAGTCCAAAAGGCATATGTATTTGTATTTATAGTGACTGACTCCATTTTTAAAACCATCACTGAATGTAGAACACGTCTTGTTCTACATATGAAAAACATGTATATCCTTGTCTCATTAGCTTCCTTGGAAAAATCTCGGTCCTGGTGGCTAGATATATAATATGGTTTCATTTCAGATTTTAGAATACCTTGTAGTCATTGCTCTTGGCTAATGCTGAAACTTACCCTCTAATTTCTTATCTTTCCTGGATTCTCATAGTCTGGGTAAAAAAAATGATATATACTTCTTACTTGCATTTGAACTTGATTTAAGAAAAAGGCACTTAATCCATTATTCTTTTTTAGGTTTGGTTCCCAATTTAAATAAACACAATTATATAAATTATAATTTGATTAGTTTCTAGACATAAACATAGGGTATGCAAACATGCTTGCTTCACTGCATTTAATCCTTATTGACTATTCATGTTTCACTCTTCCAAGATCTCTGATGCTTCTACTTTAAAAAGATGGAACAAATCCCATATCCCATATAAACCTTAGTGACTGAAGAGCAGTAGAGAATCAGAGGCATGTCTATAAATGTAATACATATTACACTGTTCTGGCTGGCTGTTTGCTTAACCCTTTGGAAAAGTGATGTTTGTTTTTTGTATGTAGGATAACAGCTAGATACCGTTTTGCTGCTTTGTGTATGCCAGATTGTATGGACATCTATTCACTGGGTGGTACAGCTTGCTGTGGTTGAGCTCTTTTTGTAAGAAAAATTCATATGCAGATTTTTGAAAAAGAAGACATTAAATATAGTTAGTACCAAGAGTTTCTTGCTCACTGTCTTTCTATGAGAATACTTCACACAAGTGAAGGAATGATACATTAATACCAAGTGATTGTAGGTCCTCCTATTCTCTTTGAGTTTGCATTTGATTTCTTTTTTTTTCTAAAAAGGGGCTATTCAAATACAACAATAAAGCACACACATGGTCTGACTCTCTAGTCTAACTTTTAAAGTTTGAAGTCAGATGTATTAGAATGACTGAGATTATATCCATAGGAGATATGAAAAGAGAATAGATGTCTAAACATTTACTGGAGAAGCTTGTGATCTGTAGGCTATTCAGATAATAAGTAACTACTTAGCTGTGTCCAATTAGTGATATAAAAGCTTAATTTACATTTTTAGACAGGAAAAATTCAGGAAATATAAGTAAACCTACAGTACAGTAACTCAGTTATTGGTAAAGTCACTGAATGCTTCCAAGTGTGTGTTTTGTCTTATATTCAACTTCCTTTCCTTGTTATTGAAATCAGATGGAAGAAAAAATGTTACTGAACATTTCTAAATCAAAGTACTTCAAAATTTTAAATTACTTGGGGGAAAAGTTAAAAAAATGTGATTAATAAGACCTTGATAAAAATGAAGACTTCCTAGGCAAGGATATCATACAATTTTTATGAAGTTTTTAATCAGACCTTTAATTTCTGTGTCACAGTAGTTGAAGAATCTAAGTACAATAGTTTGTCCATTATTTGGTATTTGCTGTCATGCTGTACAGCAGTCTTGAAATACGGATTTCAAATAAAAGGAGAAAATTTATGTTGAGGCAGTGGTGTACTTTATAGCAGCTAACAGAAACAAATTACTTCAGGTAATTTGGCAAAGGCAGCTTGTATGAGCTGCTACTAGCAATGGCATGCCATTGCAACGGTAATGTCTGTGGCAGAGGGGTATGCGTGGGATGTCTTGCTGGGTAGTATTGGAAGAGGATTTCACTAGATCAGAGAATTATTTTTTTTATGGACAGTTTCTCTTAGGCTCATGGAAAATTCAGGCTATTATCTGAAGTTTCTAGATAGATCTATTTCACTACACAAACATATATAGGACTGCACAGAATCCTGCTATTCATCATAAAAGACTGTAATATTCACAAGTGATCACACTAAAAGTAAATGTCAACTGAAAGCTGTCTGGAAATAAAAAGAAATTTTTCACTTTGCAACATCAGATAGGCTCTATGGTTAAAAAAAAAAAAGTGACTATTATTATTTACCATTTTAGTCATATGGTATTTTATTGGATAAGTAAGATTTATTAGTTCCTCATTCTGATCAAGAGCAAGTACTAATTTTTTGCTTTCTCTGTAGTTACTGCAAAGGTTAAAAAGCAGTTCTAATTATGACACCTGCCACAAGAAAAAAAGGCAATTTATCACAAAAATAATTTAGTAATACCTTCAAGCAGTCTCTCCTCTAGAAGGTGGAAGGAGTTTTTATTCTTTTTGTGTGAACTCTTCTGTTCTTTCCTGTGCTACATTAGTGTCAATAATAGCTATAATGCAGTGAAAAATATGGCCTGCAAAAGACCTTCACAGCCTTTTATTTGTTCCATAAAGGCTTGTAATTATCAATGAGGAAAATTCAGAACTAATCAGATAGATATTCTTTACACACCAGAAAGTGTGCAAAAAAATTCACAAGATTCCTGGGAATAATGCCGCCAAATGAACTAGAGATTTAAAATTAAGGTTATTTGGAAAATTTATATAAAACCTATCTATACTTCTTATGAAATTAGAAGCAATGTCATGATTTATGACAGATGTAATGAGAAAGGAGCTTACTGAATGCAGAATTTTCTTCAAGGCATGCCATTCTTCCAGCCTTATTCCTAATTCATTATGGGGTGGTAGTCAGAAGTTCTGACAATAACAATCTGATTTGCTGGGTGCCTGAGAACTGAAGATGGGTAATAAAATCTATTGAAGTGTTTAAATACAGGAACCAGGGCTCACAGTGCAGCAGTTACATTCATGTGGGAAGGCTTCAAATGCGGATGAAGCTAATTAGTCTTCATTGAAGACTTATGTTATCAGTGTCCTACTACTCCCAAAGTTATTCTAGTCTCTTGACCTGTCAGGCATTGGTACACAATGAGTACCAGATTTCTAAATAGTTATGGGTGTGTTTCAAACAAGTTGTTGTAATAGAAACAGACCATGTTGAAATAGAAATATTAATGAAAATATAAATGAATTGTATATAAATGGATATGAATAAATTAAAATTAATTACTCAATTAAATAGGAACAGTAAATGAGAGCAATTGATGTTGAGACTCCAAAAATATACACTGTATAAGCTGTGTAATGGGATTTCTGCCTCTGTTAGGACTAACTCAATCCTCTAGACTGAATGTCCTTGCCACACTTGCAGTCTGAACTTCTCTGAAAGATAAATCAGCAGTTTGGACCAATGGGTCCCGATTAAGACTGTGGGTGTATTTGGTGTGCAGGTTAAGAAGAGCTACCAATTTAGTCTTCTTCAGAAGAAATCCAGTTCATGTGCACCAAGACCATGCTGGAAAATAAACCATACATGATAAACCAGGACAATAAAAAAATTAAATGTCAAACTGTGCTACTTCTTCAAGCTGAAACAGCCTATGCTGGAGGTGATTTTTGTATGGAAAGTAGAACTATAGGGTTCTATCATATGTAGTAATGAATCTTGAGAAGAAGGTTGTTCTGACTTCCCTTCTACCACATTTTAACTATCAATATTAAAAATTATGTTAGATATATCTAGAAACCTTTAATTTCTTCATTATTATTATTACTACTATTATTATAATTCATTATTTCCCTATTTACAGGAAGTGCCTTGGATTAAACTAATGAAAACTTATGACAAGGGGTTTTTTTTCAAGAAAGGATTTGTAACTGAGACAGAACCACTCATAAGAAGTCTGCTTGAAGTTTTACTTTTCTTGATTTGTGTTCCTAGGTCCTCTGTCTCTGAATGTTCACTGTATTAGAAATAATGGTAAGGGAAGAAGACAAAAAAGCAGTAAATGTCTCTACTGTTGCAGTTCATTATACTGTATGACTTAATAGTGTGGGAGGCAGACATTATTTCTTCCATAAGACAGTGGAGCTAAGAGTGAGGAAAGAGAAAATGTATCCCTATTCCTGCTAAAACTAGCCTCAAGAATTGTACATGAAATTTTGTTTCTGTTTATCATCTTTAAATAACATTGTGCTACAGTTCCAGGCAAACCTCGGCTTGTGATTAGCCACACACAGATGAATACGGCTCTAATTCAGTGGCATCCTCCTGTGGAAACTTTTGGCCCGCTGCAGGGTTATCGCCTGAAGTTTGGTCGCAAAGATGTGGATACATTTACAACCATGGAGTTCTCGGAGAAGGAAGATCACTTCACGGCCACAGACATTCACAAAGGAGCTTCTTATGTCTTCAGGCTGTCAGCTAGAAATAAAGTGGGCTTTGGGGAGGAGATGGTTAAAGAGATTTCTGTTCCTGAAGAGGTACCCAGTGGATTTCCCCAAAATCTCCACTCGGAAAGCTCTACTTCTACATCAGTTCAATTAACTTGGCAGATGCCGCTCTTGGCAGAGAGAAATGGCATTATCACCAAATATACCATCTTGTACAGAGATATCAATGTTGCTTACCAGCCAGTTGAACTCCCTGTTGTTCCTGCTGATACCACTATGACACTTTCTGGCTTAAAACCAGATACCACATATGATGTAAAAGTACGTGCCCACACAAGCAAAGGGCCTGGTCCATATAGTCCAAGTGTCCAGTTCAGGACACTACCCGTGGATCAAGGTAGGATTTGTCTGCTTATGGCGTTGACCTTTAAAGGAGTATCGGTCTTTGGATATCAGTGGTTTTGAAGGTATAAATAAAACTGACCAGCCCATTCATAAAAATAGGTTCATCAAACACAAAAGGTAAAGTATGTAAATCTTAATATGTTTTGGATGCCTTAGAATTCAATTGTCCCTTGCCAAGAAAGTTCTGGCTAACATCTCCACAATTTTTTCAGGTAAGGAAAATGTGCGTATTGGGTTGTCACTAGATAAGAGTGAGAGTGAGTTTAAATATGATCTTTAAATATGAACAGACAGGTAGGAGAATTGAATCCTTGTTTGTTTTTGACCTAAATGGAAAGCTAATAGTCCCAAGTAGCTGTGGAAATATGGCAAGATCTAAGCACCAAGATGTTGTTTATATACATTGTTTCTTTCTTTCCAGCAGTGTTTGCAAAAAATTTTCATGTTAAAGCAGTAATGAAGACTTCTGTTTTGCTGTCCTGGGAAATTCCAGAAAACTACAATTCAGCCTTGCCTTTCAAAGTAAGTTACTTTCCATTTGTACAAGAGAAAATAACAGAAACTAGAGAATGTCTTTCACCTGATTAAGTAGCTTACTGAACATGGAGATTTTTCTTGGTGTCAATTTGGCTCTGTTTAAGATTGCATACTAATCAACAGTGCTACTGTTAAATTTAGTCATACGCCAACATGACTTTTCCGCTATTGTGGCACTGTTTCCAAGTCAGGCTCATACTGGTTAATATGCATGATAAGAACACCTTGCTAATTTGTAGTTCATTGGTAAAATATTTTAAAGAAAACAGTGAAAGAAAATAATAATTTTCTTCCTTTTTTTTTTTAGTCTGTATTGACTGCAATTGAATACCATTTTGGTTTTTCCCTCTTCACATTTACAACACCACATTTTTGTTTTACAACTCTTTTATTCCACTAACCATAGCATTAGCCAGATAGAGGGACTTAGTGTAATATGCAGTCTGCCTGGAATTTGATCTGTGTCATTCTTAATGTCTGTGTCATCTCAGGCACTGGCAAATGCAGAACAGTATTTTATGAACTAAATTGCAAAAACCTTTCTAAATAAGGACTGTGAATAACAAGAATGCCTTGCTATAAATTCTGGGTTCAAGCAGAGCTACTTATTTTGAAAAAGTGAAGTTGGATTTTAGGAGTGCTTACATTGCTCTAGATTAATGTAGTTCCTTTTTTTTTTCCCCAAAAGTGAGAAGTTTAGTTGCCGTAGTGAATTCAGTGCTATTTTAGAACCTAAAATGCCCTTTTTTAACTTTCATTTTAAATTTATAGCTAGGTCCATTCCTGAATTCAGTGTGACAGCATCATTTGCCTTGTCTTAGTAATGAAAACCACCTTCAATTTAATGTGTATTAACTTAGATCCTTTATGATGATGGGAAAATGGAGGTTGATGGACGTGCTACTCAAAAGCTGATCACTAACTTGAAGCCAGAGACATCATACTCATTTGTGCTGACAAACAGAGGAAATAGTGCTGGGGGTCTTCAGCACAGAGTGACAGCAAAAACTGCACCAGATGTGCTTCGCACCAAGCCAGTCTTCATCGGAAAGACCAACTTAGATGGCATGATAACTGTGGAACTTCCAGAAGTACCCTCAAATGAGAATATAAAGTGAGTGAATGAATT
The DNA here is from genome assembly GCF_003984885.1 of Neopelma chrysocephalum. NCBI lineage: Eukaryota > Metazoa > Chordata > Aves > Passeriformes > Pipridae > Neopelma > Neopelma chrysocephalum. Next base: position 3,091,041 of record NW_020925564.1, read on the forward strand.
AAGTACCATTGTTTTTATTTCCAGAAAAATGATTATTCTAACTCTTCATGGTGGACCAAGGCTTTATTCTTCATAATGCTACAGAGAGTACAGTACTCTGCAGTAGTATTTGAACTAATGCTGGGGTAATATTTGATGACAGTAAACTTGGAGGTGCTATTGATTGTCTCAAGGGACAAGAGGCCTTCCTGAGGGATATAGGTAGATTGAGCACTGGGCAATCAGCAATGGCATGAAATGATCAAGAGCAAATGCCACATTCTGTTGTAAAGGTTCTTGAGTGTATCCAGCAGAAGGAAACAAAGGTGGAAGGACTGGATACCACGTCCCGTGAGGAGCTGCTAAGGACTGACTTAAGGCTTGTCTAGTTTGTAGAAAAGAAGACTGAGGGCTCATCTCCTTGCTTCCTGAGGAGGAAAAGTGGAGCGAGAGCTGCTAATCGATTCTGGGATCCATTTATAGGACATGAGCCTCAGAGCTGCATATCAGGGGAGATTCAGATGGCATTAGGAAGCATTTCTTTACTTGAGAGGGTTTTCAAACACCGGAAGAGGCTTCCTACTGAGGTGATTAATATCTCAGGCATGTCAGTATTTAAGAGGCATTTGGACAAAGCCCTTAATAATTTTTTTTAACTTTTGGTCAGCCCTGAAGTGGTCAGGTGGACTAGGCAATCATTGTAGGTTACTTCCAATGAGAAGTATTCTCTAAGTTTGTCACATAGCCAGGTATGGAAGACCTGTATGGAGAATGTAGATTTTTCTCAGAGTACTTTTGTGTTTTATCGCTGAGTGCAAAATGTGGTATGCAGAAAACAAGCTATATTGAGCAATATATCCTTTCAGAAAGAATGAATAACCCATGAATGAGTACCCTGTTGTAGATACTTGAAGTATTCAGACTCAGTCATTCCAGAATGACTCCATTATATGGAGTTTTAAAGAATTGTTGCTGCACTTATATTAATTCAGATTAATTAATTCTGAAGTTTTTTATCAAGAGAAAAATGCCAGGTCCTCTCCAATGGTATCAGAAAGAAAACCAGAGATTTTGCTGAAAAAATTAGCAATTTCCTAGAGGTTGCTTAGATTTTTGGGGGGAACAGGTGCTGTGGAAATGTAAACAGCAGAAATAGGACTAAAGACCTGACAGCACATGGTCAGCAGGGATTAGAAAGGTTAGACATAAAGATTTACCAGGAAAACATGAAGCGTGATACAATCAATAAGTGTTATTGCTCTGCTTATAGTGATTCTTGTTGGTCTGTAAGGTTCCCATGTGTAATGTAAAGGAAATGGGGAGGAAAATGAGCCAGTCATTAAATATTGTTGGGGATTCAATGTGTCCTGTCCCTGGTGGATTTTTACTGATGGCTTTGTAGAAAGCTACCCTCCTTTTTCATTACTGACTGAGGGTTTTGAGGCAGGTAAGGTCAAGAAATAAATGACTTTGAGACATTAAAAGGATGAAAAACTGAAAAATGTAGTCATAATCATTAGATTGAGTAAGATGCGGTCAGTAACAAATGCAGCTAAGGAAGACTGAAGATGGAATGAGTCAAAAGAGATTTATGAGGCAAAACATTCACAGACAGAAGAAAGTACAGGATAGCTAGTCAAACAGTAGCTGAAGATAGCAGAGACAATGCCCTTCTTTTTATGTGCTGTAAAAAAATTAAAGAGGCAAAGTGACATCAGCAAGGTCCATTATGGGGTTCAGCTGCCGATTTTGCAAATAATGTATCTCCTCCTTCTATATCTATTTCCTTAGAAGATTTGATCAGGCTTGAAGTAATAAAACAAAACAAAAAAGATTAATTTTACTCTTGGATCAGGCATTACAAAGCAGCTACATACTGACAGAAAAACCTGACATGATGCTTGCTAGAATAAGTAAGATTATTCTGCTATAATCGTTGTATGGGAAGAACAGTTTTCCATAGTAGTTAAGTTGACATTTTTAGACTTACTGTTCCTCTATTGGTACATTATATGGTTAGGATTGTCTCTAGCTTAAGATGAAGTACTGAGAATTTTTCAATAATACTAATTACACAGAAGGTGAAAAAGGTAATGGTTTGCTCTAATGAACTATAGGTAAATACTAATGGGATTGAGGGTAATGTTATAAAAGGCTTTGTAATTAAAAAATGGTAGTAGTTGTCAGTGTTTGATGGTGATGCATCATAGAAATTGGTGCAGAGCTCACCTTATGATTAGTAAAATATCTCTTTTGCTGGCATCATCTCAAGTGAGAAATTTCTTAATTTTTTTTCTTTTAGTATTTTGGGCTAATCCAAAGCAAATTTTTTGTGTAAAGAACAGTTCATGTTTCTCTGAATCTCTTCCAGCTTTCCAGACTCTTAGGTAAAAAAAGAGTTTTGTGGAAGACTTTGGCCTTCAAAATACTCAGTAGATCAGACAATATCCAAACCAACCCTTCATTTCTCACCTTCCTCTCTTCTCTTCTACCCCAAAAAGAACCTAAAACTAAAGAAGCGAATAATGAAGGAAACCATAAAACATGTTTTTCAAGAGATGCTACATCTTCTGGAGTTAGCTAGAAATCAAAGAACTTTGTTATCCTTCACAATTTGCAGCACTGTATATTGGTGAAAACATTTTCATTTTTCTGCTTACTATTGATCTACTTGTTCTTTCAGCATAAAATACTCTGTGTGTGCTGAAAGTCTTAGTAGATGTTCAAAGTTATGGGTGGGAGACTTGGATAAAGGAATTGAGAAAGAGTATGAAAGTAACATTTACATGCTGGAAGTTCCTTGATTGAAAAAAATAAAAAGATGAAGCAGATGAAAAAACAAGGATATGTGAGAGACTGTTATGCAGTTCATCCAGTAGATTTATCTTTGATGTTTGAAAGAAACAAAGGGGCCAGTTCTCAATTGTTTTTTGTCTTGATTCTTAGGCATCTGTTAAAGAAAAGGTAGGTAGGTTGTGCTTGCTGTATATATGGATAAATCAGTGTTCACTAGGATTTGTTATTCATGTAACCAAAGAGTTTTTAATATATTTACTCAGAAAACTTTCTCAAATTACTTAACACAAGAATTAATGAATATGTGCACTTACTATAGTAGCTGAAAATCCAAAGTTTTGTTACGTTTCTTTTATGGGAAGGAGCTTTAAGTAAGAAGAGCTGATTAAAATGGATCAATGGCTTGCACTGGTATGGAAAAAAGATACTTTATATAGGTGGTTTAGACTGAGTCTTCAATCAATTGTAAGGCAAGTCCTTTTCTGTAGACTCTTTTGTTAATTACCTAGGATTTGCAAGTGCATTGCAGGAGTAAAATAGTCAGTGCTGCAGAAAGTTGAATGGGCTGTAAAAAAGAGGCGTACTGAGAGGAGATGGTCCATGAGACACTAAAATTGTCTTCCATAATGGAGGGCCAGAAAGACCTTAATAAGCTGTTGTTACTAGAAACAAAGAAAACTAGCTTCTTTCCCTCTTCTCTGGGATGGAGAGTGCTTGACTTTTTGACAAGTGTGTTTATCAAGAAGATGTACATTATTCTATCCTGGATGTCCTGATGTTGTGGTTCTACTGCTTCTTCCCTCACACTAATGTGAAATTGTGTATCTACTTGACATATATCCAGGCTTTTTGAAGCAAACAAGGAAAGTACCAGATCGCTATTATACTAGAAAGTATAATTTACTAGTCTCCATGGGTGGGAAGGAGGAAGATGTTTTCAGGAAAATGTTTCTGAGGAAAACCAATATATGTAATTTGCAAATCCTAGCTATAAAGAGAGCATAAATCAAGCTCTCTTGCCTATGACTGTGAACAGAATACTTAAGTAGGTAAAGCTGATGGCAACTGCTACTCAAAAGTAAAGAAAGTATGGGTGAAGTATATACCATGTTTTCTTTCTTTTCTCTTCACTGTAATATTGATATCAACAAACACATTTTGTTAAGCTACTATACTGATTATACATTAAAATTTAGGGAAGATGGGGTGGTAATTGAGATGTAAATATATGGTAATAGGTTTCAATTTAAGGGCTTGGGTTTTTTTTTTTTCCAATGTGATGGTGGCAGGGCACAAATATCCCATGGCTCTTGTATCTCAGGAAGGCATTTTCGAACATTGTAATTAAAGTTTATTATAAATATTTATATATTTGCACAAAAAGTCAGGTAAATGGTGCCATTTGTTTGTCAAATGTTTTACAACTGATGTGTTTTCAAAAGTGTGAATGTTTACAGCTGTTTGGAAGGCTGCAGTGACATATTAATGTGCAAAAGTTTATTCTCAACATACCACTCTTCTCTTAAGTTACGCTGAACAGACACCTATTACACCAATTTATTTATTCCTTTTCCTTCAAATTTACTTTTGTCCAACTGTTTCATTTACAGAGGCTATTACATAGTTATTGTGCCTTTGAAGAGGTCTCGTGGAAAGTTTATTAAACCATGGGAGAGTCCAGATGAAATGGAACTAGATGAGGTACTGTATGTGGGGAGTTTTTTATTTCTTTTTTATTAAAGAAGCAATATTAGTTGTATGTGATTAACTTATCAGTTTTAAAAATTTTGGTTGTCAGGATAATTTATACTTGAATTAGCATGCGGGGACTGAAACAAAAGTTTGAATTGCAGAAATGAGAAGACAGTAAAGACATTAAGTTGCAGTAAAGCACACAAAGTGTCTAATATTTGTTGACATTAATATTTTACTCTTTTCCTGTTGTAAAGAGTGATGCAAAAGAGCAGGAGGTGAAATGAGTTGTCAGCAAAGGCTTAATCACCAGTGATACAAACCCTAATAAAGGTCTGGTTCATTAGTGGGGTGTTTACTAAGCCTGTAACAAATGCTAAATTACAATTTGCACTGCAGTTTAACATTTGGCCTTCTGGTGATGTTTTTACCTGATTCTCACATACCATAATACTTCTGGTTAGAAGTAGCCTCCATTCTACCAACAGTCTGTGCTCAGAAATAAATGAATGAATGAAGTAGGAAAGAGCAACGTTGTGTCATCATTTGGCACTATAAATGACACTAACCCAAAGGATGCAAGTACTTTCATTTTAGATATAAGCCTATTACTACTAGATATCAATTCAATATGTTATTGATATAATACTAATTCCAGGAAGTATTGGGTCAGCATTCAGCCCTGTGTTCCGTTTTACTCAAGGACAGTATAGGTCATGTGAACTTGTCTTTCTTCTTTCAATGTGTAAATTTGGAATAACACTTATATTTATGATTTTAAAGCTCTTTTGAGGGCCCCATATGAAAGCCTTGTATAAAAGACAGGCAGTGGTGTTATTATTGCTATAGTTGTATCTGGCCAGGATTTTCAGATACTATGGCAATTTGTACATGTAATATCTCTGCAATTCAAATAGCTATCTTGATTTACCTATCTTTTGACTGGATCCCATACATTTTCCCATTTTCTTTTGGTAGGTTCCAGATTTTTATGTAACAGAGATGCTTCAGCATGTTTTCCCCATAACACAATTACTGGGAAGTGGTGATCACCTGTGAGCAACCACGAAGGTTTTTTTCTCTCCTGACATTGATAAAATGCATATAAATTTCAAAGTTTGCACCAAGCTGTAGGGAAAATAAAGATTTTCACCAAACTATCACTGCTGTAGAAAGCTTTCAAAATATAAACCAAGTTCTTTCAGTCTTTATCACAGCAACAGGCAAATCCTTAATCAGAAGATTAAAAATTACTGTTCAGAGGAAGACATGATGACTGACTGATCAAACCCTGTGTTTTTTCCTGACCAGGATCACTTCATTCAGTTGCAGCAATGGCTTGCTTTGATCTATTAACTTCTTCCCTTTAAAAGAACTTGGGTTGTAAATGCCATCAGCTCATGATCATGGTCATAGGTGACATCAAATACAGTTAAACAGTAAAACTCTGACAGCAAGATCATACAGTAATGGAAACTGATTTAATACTACCACCCACTTCTAACATCCAAAGACCGTAGTCACATCCAGCAGCATTAACAGATTAAAGGATAAGTGCCAGATGACACTGAACTTTTTGGCAATTAAATACTACAGTTCCTGCTGATTCCCATAACAAAGGGTCATTTTAATCATCCTGCAAGTTGTGGTGCATTAGTCTGTATAACAGATTGATAAAGAGCATTTATTAATTCAGAAATATTTGGGTCAGGATGGGTTGTTTCCCACTTCTACTGATGTAATTGAGACCACGTCATAGAATTAATGGTGAAAGAAATAGGATATGCATTGACTGGAAAATGAAAATTATTTCTGATAAAGAACTAAACCCCTTGATATATCTTTTACAATTGCCACCAATATATATAACAAGAACTGAGTAGGGAAAAATATTAAAAGCAGGCAGCAACTGTATATCATGCTAACTCATCCAGTTTCTATTATTTAAAAGACTGTTTTTCTTCCAGCTTTAGAAAATACATACACAATTTTATTAAGCATACTATTACTGACAAGCATGCGAGCACAGTGCCACAATAAATACCTTTGGGAAAAAAAACAAAAACAAAAAAGCAAAACAGAAACCAAACCAAACCAAACCAAAAACCAACCAAACTAAAAACCCCCCACAAACCTCCTGCCCCCCAAAACCCCACAAACAAACAAACAAAAACCACAAAAAACCCCTACACTACTCTCTGAGCAAATAGTTCTTGATGGTCAAGTGAAGATACTTGTGCATATTTATATTTTTAATACAATCTCAGGTATATGGCTATGTATCAGAAATGGTCGGGCAATAGATTTTCCAAAGATCTATGTTCCAAATGCTTTGCTTAGCTTGTCAGAAGAAAAGTATTTGCTAGGAACACAACTCTGGAATGTTACCTCCAGTACAGAACTGGCCAACCCAAAAGACTCTCCAGCCTTATTCTAGTTGGTTAATCTTCTTGGTTCCTTGAACCTCAGTTCTGAAAGAAACTAAGAAAGATGCATAATTTTAGAGCAGATAATGGCCAAGATGTTATGTATCTGAAAATAATAGTTATTAAAAATACTGTCCTTTTTTACTCAAAATTTCATTTTATTCTAAATATCATGAGATCTAGTGACTTTAAACAGACCTGTCATGCAAAGAAATGAAGTAGAAAAAATATGATTTTCAGTAAGTATTACCTAGGAGGATTATTTCAGATTTTTAAGCAGTAAAACCTAAATAAAAGTGTGCATGTTAAATCTTAAATGAATTCAGTAATTTTATTGAAATCTGTGTATAAAGTATAACGGGAGATATTTGAGCAAGTAATGATATTTGGCAACAACCCCATTTATATATGAAACATGAATTAGGCCAGAGGTTCACCTGAGGTCTATTCAGTCACGTGTAGTCAATGTTACTGACAAGATTTTTATCTACAGATAAACACACCTAAGTTTAGCTGGCCTTTGGTGATGAATAACCAGCTTTGAGAAAGTTTAACAAATTTTGTTTGTCTCAGGCTAATTAACTTTTAGCATTCGTAGCCAAAGCTTATTTTCTGATCACTGTAATACAGTACTTCGTCATTGATTTTTCTTCAAATTATATGCATTTTCTGTTACTATTTCAAAGAGAAATAATCAAGATCAAACATTTTTTTTCCCCTCTCAATCTCAATCTAATTTTGATTGCAGTACTACTACAATATTTTGACATTTTATTATGAGTTGCTTAAAATCTGAATTGTAAATATGGTGTAATCTGGAAACATATGATAAAGAATTTATTTGAGTTAGCCACACGAGTAAATTTAAATTCCAGTGGAAACAGTAACCATAAATGAAAATATCAGTCATCTTTGGGGATGGCATAAACCATGTACTAGTATTGCCATATTTGTGGCTGCTGATTTCCAGATAGCATACACTGTTATCACTTGAATATTAACTTAATGTTTCAGTGGACTTCAGGATATCCAGTGCTCAGCCCTCTGCATAGCTGTTATTACCCTTATAAAGCATGGCTTCCTACAGAGACAAACTTTTCAGAGTGCTTCCCTCAGCAGTTCTTGCAAGGGCTGATCTAACCTGAAACAAACTTTGATTAGTCTCTGCCTCATGTTCTGCATTTAGCAACTCTACCTGGGGCATACGAAGCTACCAACAGATGTGAGAGTCACCTTCAATAAAGTAACTAAATAGAAATCTTTTCAATACTACAGTTCTCTACTGCCCTCATTTTTATATGACGCAAATTGACTCTAGCTGCTCATTAAACTGTTTAGGAAGAATAAAAGAGAAATATGGACTGCTGATTGTGATAGTGTCCTTGAGTGGTGAATAATGATTTCTATTCTCAAATTATGGCCAGTTCTTTTTTTGCTCAGGGGATCCATTGCAGTGTACCAGCTTTTGTGTCATAGCATTGAAAATTGATAGAGTTAAATGAATGTAAAATCTCTACAACAGGGAACGGACTCGGCCTTAGAGCTGGAAAGCAGTTGACTGTATAGATCTTTGAAGATGTAACTTCCAAGTGCCCTCAGTGTTAGTTAAGGAAGTTTGGATCCAAGTGGTACAGGTTGCTTCCGTGTCTATCTGTAGTCTGTGTTCGAAATATTGAAGTCAGTGAGAAGGGGTGTTAAAGTAATTGGTATTAAAAGTGTCTTTCTCAGTAGCAGAGTGCATATTAGGTTGTTTTACATGCATTGGAATTGTTAATTGTGTAATTGCAAAGTACAAGATCGCGTGTGGGGAAGTCAAAAAGATGTGCTAGTTAAGCTGTGGCCTAACACTGAAGGAGAGGCTGAATCAAGACAGAGCTTCCCTAACTAAACATGCTCTTTAAAATGAATATATATAGTTAAGATTATATTTATCTCTTTCTCACTCTGAAGATTTGTCTCCTTCTCCTAACAAAGAATTTTGTGCTAATCTATTATATTAGAACTGTTTGTGTGCTAAAAAGGCTAAAACAATTAGGTGACCTTAGAATAATTTGTGATTGAAGTCTGAGACTACAGGACATTGAATAAGTTTCATAGGTGAAAAATGAGGGAAACTGTAAAGAGGCCTTAGAAGTCATCACTTATCACACAGGAAAAGTTCAGACACCTTGTAATCAAATCAGATTCATTTTTGTGGACTACCAGTATATCTAAAGTGATAAAAGGTGTTGAAAAGCATTTGTCTGATTTAGTAAGTAATTCATTAATAGGTTATACCAGCAGAGTTTAAGTTCCTTCATTAGTTAGTATATGTTTTCCAAGTTTGAGCCTAGTATCTAATCTTGTCACAAATGTACTGATGTAAATTTTACCTTTATTTATCAGAAGAAGTGACTGAGTCACCATCCCTGGAGGTATTTAAAAAGATGTGTAGTTGTGGTGATTTAGGGACATGGTTTAATGGTGGACTTGGCAGTGTTAGGTTAATGGCAGGACTCCATCTTAAAGGTCTTTTCCAACATAAATAATTCTACCGTTCTGTTCTATGACTGACTTCATATATGTACATACATATATATATATATATATTAAATATGTAATGTGATGTGTATATATATATGTCCTCAGAGAAGGTATATTGCTTTCTTTTCCTTTCCTTCCTCCCGTGCCCTTGCCCCACCCCAGACACAACAATATCACTGAAAATTGTTTTGTGTTTGTAGTGTGGGCAGTGCAGTTGCCTCCTAGTATCTTATCTTAACAAGAATGACAAGAAATTGAAAGATTTTACAAGAACCGATTTAGTGATACTGATACGTCCCATGAAATGTGGTTAAATTTATTTTTGTAGTTCCTGGTCACGCATTAAATTTTCTCATTACATTGTCAATAAGTTACATTAAAATTGTTTACAGTTATCTTTCTGTTCATGCCTCCTCTTTCTCTCTCTCTCTTTCCCTTCCCTTCATTCTAAAGCTGCTTAAGGAAATAGCTAGGAAACGCAGAAGCATTCGTCTTGGGCGGGAAGTTGAATTAAAGCCATATATTGCAGCTCACTTTGAAGTTCTTCCTACGGAATTCACATTGGGGGATAAGAAGCATTATGGTGGATTTGAGAATAAGCAACTGCAGAGTGGTCAAGAATATGTCTTCTTTGTCTTGGCTGTAATGGAACACTCAGAATCTGTAAGTTAGTTAATGTTTTTCAATTTCAAAATAATCTTTCCACAATCATGAAAACATTTTGCAATGCTTATTCAGCTTCCCAAAAGATTTTTTTATGTTTTTTTTTTCACATTACATATCAGAGCATCTTTAAAGCAATCGTTTCCTTTCCTAGTGACAATTAATTCCTTAAACTTTCCTATTCTGGTTGCATCTTTATGTGTTACTTCTGTATGTAACTGAAACCTAAGGATCACCTTATTAGCGATGTTGTGATCCTTTGCAAATTACATGCTCTGCTATTTGAGACATGGACATAGGATCTGAGGCATGAACTTCACAGCAACATCTTTCTCAATGTATTTAGAGGAGTTCCTCTCTTGCCTTAATGCTACCATTGAATAATGGTGTAGGATACACAGGATTCTTGGAAAGATTCACTGAACCGGAGACATGCACAGCTACCCTTTTTAGTTACAGTCATTCCATAACAACTTTATCAGTAAATTGTTAGAAAGTTAGAAAATAATTCAATAATAAGGAAAATCCTTGAGGTGATTTAAATAATGAGCTGTCATTCCTCTTTACTTAATTCATTTGGTAGTTATGTCCCTTTATGCATGAGTTAACCTACTGCGTGTAATATATTAAAAGAATAGACATAAATAGGACTGTTGAAAGAAGATGCAATCCACATTAACATTTTAACATACAATGTATAATACGTTAAATTTCTAATGGGTAACTAAATCTGACAGGTACATTTGCGGGTTCAACCACTTGAAACTACAACACCAATATTCTGAATTCTAGTCAAAGCTTCTAGTGTATAACATTATAATTGCTTTCTTGCTATCAATGGAATTTGCCTACTTAAACACAATGAGGAAGTTGTTCCACTTTGAATACTTTTGGATAAATAGCTTCATTTGAAAATAAAGTACATGCCTCCTGGAAGCTCTAACGTATATCAAAAGTTCCACTTTCGCTTTTTGACAGGGGCTGCATAGACAGATAATTCTGAAGGTGTTGCATCCAAAAGGTTCAAACTGGAGAAGATAGACAGCTTTTGACCATAAAGTTAGGTAGCCAGAATAAGGTAATCAGAAATTACCTATAGTAAAATTGATCTTTTCAACACGAAGTATGGTTTCTCAGGTTTTTTATATTAATTAAGGCATTAGTAGTTTTGTATAAATGACCTAAATTTATTGTTTTGTTAGCAAGAAAGGAGGATAAAAAATCAGGAAAAAGTAGGTTTGACAGGTGAAAAGGCTCATATGGCAAAATCTATCTAAGGTCCTACTCTTGAAGATTTCAGAAGGCATTACTAAACTTACAGTATGGTTAATAACTGGTTTAACATGCCATCTGAAATGTTTATGTGATTGACTAGCATAAGGTACCCACAGAGTGTGAATAGTTTTTAATGTGAGTGAAATTCAACTTTCAATGCTCCACTTTATGCACTCTCAATATATCTGATTTTCTTCTAGGCCTGTAGATCCCACTGGTGTATGAGTTGCAACTTGAAAGGGATTTTCAAATGTTATATCATACATAGACTTCCCCTTCAGAGAACACAAAATTTCCCTGTTGATTGGTAGAATGGACTATTTGAATTAAAAGAGAACATGGGAAGGTCTGAATTTGTTTAACTTGGTAAAATGGAAGCTGAAAGAGATTATGATTAAAATCTTAAGCATGTTAAGAATGTCGTTAAGAGGGAGGAAAAATAAGATAAATTTGGCAAAATAATAAATGAGTTTAAATTAGTCATTAATACAGGTAGGATAAAAATTTAAAGCGAAATCCTGCTTATTGGAGAAAAACTAGTTAGTGCTTATGCTGTTGCCCTCAATATCCCTCTGTATCTTTTTCCAGGCATTTTTACTACCTGCTCCAAAGAAAGAGGCTAAATAAAGAGAGTTTCTTCCTGTAGCAGTGGGATTTGTTCTGTCCTTTAAAAATACTGAAGCTGGGGAAAAATATCAGTCAGTTCGGGTGTTTCAGGAATGGAACATGAAGAGTCCCCAGTTTCCAAACAATGACAACAGACTTAAAACATTGGTTTTTTTTAGTGTCGGGTGCCAGGTTTAGTAAGACTGTAACATAACTGGAGATTGTTGACATGGGTGCTAGCTCCTTACCAGCTAGTGTAAGTGCCTCAGCTTTGCCAATCCTAATCCTGTCTCAAACCCAGACACTGTCATAGCCCAGAGCCCAAAACAAGGCCAAATGAAGTGTAAAAAAACATGTCTCCTTTGATAACACTTGTCCTGGCTTAGGGCATCTTTCAGAATACAGTGCAAACATGTAAATGGAAGCTAATCTCTTCTCCCAGTTATCTTATTCGGTCTTAGCTGACATTCCTGATCTACTGCTGAATCAAGCTTTTAAGTCCTTTGCAAGAGCTGTACTTCAAATCCTAGTTTAGTGCTGATGGAGACACTCCAGCAAAGACAAAATTGTACAAACTATTCTCCACTTCTGACTTTACTGTAACTCAGAGTTGTTTAAATGATCCAGTTTTAGCAGGCTGGCTACTCAGCCTCTCCTGTTTGTAATTTTAACTCTGCACTCAGTCATAGATCAAACGTCTCAGGGCAGAGCAGAGTGAAAAAATATTCTGTTACCACAGGTCTTATCCTAAGCCAGTTGCTTTACACCATCCAGTAAAGCAAAGATTTTCAACAGCCTCTGTTGGTTCATAATTCAAGTTTTATACCTATGAAAGACTGAGTGTTTAGCTTCCCTTCATACTCTATAGTGACTTCCTTTGTTTTCCATTCTTAAATTTAAATTGTTTCAACCTTCAATAAGAATACTCTATCAGACAGTTTTTGACTGTCAAAACGTGTTGTACTATTGCCACAAGAACCTTTTCTAAGAACCTTCTATATTCAGTCCCCTTTATTTTTACTTATAGTAGTTTTGTTCTGTTGGAAGTACTCTTTCATATCATGCAGGAAGAAATAGTGTTAATCCAGTGTGAAACTAAAACAAAACCCAAAAATAAGTAAGCAGTGGGTTGTATTTCTCCTAATGCTTTCCTCATTCTCTGCTTAAGTTGCAAAGTGTTGTGGAAGGACATCATTTGTCTGCACATCACTGCTAGTATGTGGAACACAAAATAACACACTGTTTAGTTTGCAAGTTTATATGCTGCCTGACTTCAAGAAAAAGAGCATTTCCACTTTGTTATGTTTATTGCATCATCATCTTCTACACATTTATTTTAGATCTAGCATAGTTAATACTTTAAATGCACTCCTTCGTGATTAAGTAAGAATTATTTTTATTTCTATAGACCATGTATGCAACCAGCCCATATTCTGATCCTGTTGTGTCAATGGATCTTGATCCCCAACCAATTACAGATGAGGAAGAAGGCTTGATTTGGGTTGTTGGACCAGTTCTTGCAGTGGTGTTTATCATCTGCATTGTTATTGCTATACTTCTTTATAAAAGGTAAATTTACCTTTTAGTTTTCTTGCTAGATATATAACTTCCTGACATGTTGGTCATTTTGTAATACTGTTCCACATTATATTTTTGTGCTACCATAGTAACTGTCATTGCTTTGGGATATTTCAATATTTGTTAATGGTTTCCGGAATACTGCAGAAATTTTTGATTGAAAGTTTCCAATAATTACAGGTATGCAGGTACATTTTTCTGCTGATGACATATTAACACTTCTGCATTTAAGTGTTTTTTCCACTTTGCATACATTCATATGCAAAGAAAATAAATATCTGCTGCATATAAATATGTATGGCATTGGCACATTTGACTTTTCAAAACTTGTTTTTAGATGTATAATAGTAATACATTAGGGGTTACATTCAGCTTGATGTTAAATGTGATTCTCATCTCCACTCAAGTAATTTGAGTTTTTACTTTTGACAGTTGACCTCAATTTGTCAGTGTATCTATATGAATTTGAAGCTCTGAACTGAGAGATTAAAGAGACATCAAATAACATTTTTCTACTAATCTTGCAATGAGATCAAATTTCACTTATTCTTCTTTCACTGTCTGTGACACAGTTGTAGTTTTGCTATTATACCCTCTGCCTTACAATATACTCAGTGTAAACTGTGTATGATGCCATAATTTATATGTAGTAGCTTTTTACACTGTAAATGAATTCACAGGGGTCAACTGAAACAAAAGAATCAAACCAAAAAAGTTCATTTTAATGTTTAGATTTTGTTCCTAATACATTTTTAAATATATTGATATAATTGCAGATTAATATAAAAAATGCTGTAAACCTCTGGGGAGGTGGTGCACTAGGAATAATTTCATTAAATGGAGTATGTCCTCTAAAATTAACAGCTATAATGCTATCACTTGAATATAAATATTTAAATTCTGCTTGCCTCTATGGTCTTCCCACCCTAAGTGTCTTGGGTCAAATACCTCTGAAATTGCATGTATAGAACTGGCTTCAGGTTTTGGAAAGAATTCTCTATTCAGCAGTAAATACCCAGTCCAGAGTTAACTTGAGCTTTGGGTTCCAAATAGGCATATATTTATAGAATGTTTTCAGGGCTGTAATCGTACAGCAGCATAACACATGGTCTGTTGCTTTCAAATGCTATGTCTCCTGAAAGTTTCTATTAGTGCACAGTGTTTCAGCCAATCTAATTGGTTAGCAACCAGTGAACCTCTGTTTGTGTCTGTCTGTCACTTCAAAAAGCAGTCATTAGAGTTGTCCTAAAAGTGAAATATTCCTTTCTCCTGATTATTTTGAATTATTAAGAGTAAATCTTCTTTCATACTACAAAAAAAATCCAAACAATGGCGTATAAGCAGATGTGCACCTGTTTCTGAAAATACTATTTACATTTGTGGAACCAAAATAAAAATCTTAAATCTGTTACCAAATAAAAAATAGTAGCCACATTCTACAGACAAGCAGGTAAAATTTGCTTGTCAGTATTGTGAAGATATTGTCATTCACTGAAAATGGGGGACATACTTTCCATCTGTTATTTACTATTTGTACTAGAACTGTTCGGGCAAATGTCCATATGTATTTATTTATTTTTCTATTTTCAGCTATTTACTCTAATTTATTAAACTGCACTGAATTGGCTAATTACCTCTGAGAAATTTTGACTGCAGTTTTAGCAGTCTGTGGTCCTCTATGAACTTTTCCTTTCTGTAAAAAAGAAGTATATAATTGGATATTTTTTTTGAGTACTCAACCTAGATGCAAGCTAACTGCTAGATTTTGATAGACTTACTGACTATAGAAGAGCAATAACTAGACAAAAAAGTAGGGATATTTAGCATCCTATTTTGAGAAAGCAGTGAAATTTGATTTCTGAGTCAAATGGATTTACTGTGGCTACAGGAGTTGGATGAAAAAAATAAGCAAAAAAAAGCCCAGAAAAACCAGAAATTTTCATGGATGCAGGAAATTTTACGGTATATTTGTTGAATACGGTGGAGTATAAGTGCAACAAGTATGGTAATGAGGAAAAACAAAGGATAGAGGGCATCAGTCTAATAATACATGAACATACATGCAAAAAATATTAAAAACAGGATGTTGTTGAAGGATGCGCAGTGCAAAGAGGACAGCTAAAAAATGACTATGTCTTTTGAAGTGCAAATGGTAGTAATTCAAATAAAGGTCAACTATGCTTTGTCCATAGAAGCCTTTATGAACAGACTTGGACCACTAAGCTCATGATTTATAATACTACTTTTATATTTTAATTTCAATCATAGAGAAAGAATGACTTCCGTTTCTAAAAGAATCACTTTAGGTGGAGAAGTCTTACCCCTCTTTAAAACAAACACTATCAGAGGTAGTGTGGATGAGTTGTGTGGGTTGGTTTGAAGCATATTTAAAAATCCCAAAGACAAGGAGTGCATGTTTGACCTCATTATTTATTGGTAACTTGTGTCAGGGTTATTGCCTCTCCATTTAGTCTTAAAATCTGAAAGCAAAGATATTTCATGGAAAGTTTTTCGGATCATATATTAGAATATAGCCAAAAGGTCCTTGCAGCTCAGTAAGTAACAGTAATAGATGGGGAAAACACTGAAGAGTACCTTTTCTTATGATCACATATAGTAGTAATGTAATAGCCAACAACAACAGAGGCCAATTAATGTGCTGTGTGCAGAAGAGCTCACACTTTCACAGAACTGAAGGGTCGGATCTCTGGAATTTGCCTCATCCCAGCCCTGCTCAGAGCATGGCCAGCTTGTTCAGAGGGATGTCCCATCAAGATTTAATGTATCTAAGAATGGAAACTCAACAGCCTTTCTGGGCAACCTGTTCTGTGTTCCAAGATCCTCACAGTAAAAATTATTTTTTCCTGAGTTACAGGAAAATGAATATGTCTTGGCAAATGGAACTGACTTGGCCAGTAACCAGTTCAGTGTTCTCTGTCCTCGCAGCAGTGAAACCATGAAACCACCATGCAGTCATAGTGAAAGGAGACACTTATTTGGAGCAGATCTTTCAATCTATTGGACTTAAATATAAATAATAAAATTTAGACATCCAAGTAAATTAACTAAATCTCATTTCCTTTTCAGTTATTTTCCTTTGCTCATTCAAACTTGAAGTATATTCTACATCATAGTAAGATTTATAACCAGAATCTCAAACAAAGGCAAATACCTGCTTAGCTAGAGAGAGGGTGCATACCCTGGAAGAAATGCCTAACCATTGTGATGGTTCTTTGAGTCTCAGTTTATATTTCAAGTTGATGTTGATAAATCATTACCTTGCTGCAACCTACAGTTTAGGTAAATCTACAGTGAATCCTTTTAACTCACTTTTAAATGTGTGATACATATTCAATTACATAAGATTTGGGTGATTAGGAACCCAGTCAGTGAATGTTAAAGAGTTCTAGAAATTGTTCAGTGTATCTCAGAAATGGACAAATTAGAAAGAAGAGTGCCTGTCCCCATGAAGAATCCTGTCATCTGGTTTTTGGGTTTGGGAATTTATTTCTTTAACATGTGAATTTATGTTTTTAAGAAATTACAAATTCTCTAATTTCAGTCATCCATGATGGAGAGAAAAATGTTCCTTATTCTAGATCTTTTAATTTGTGAGGAAGAGAAGTTGAAACCATCTTGACAGACTTTGTGTTGTTTGCTTTTATAAAGTGCAGCTTTCTGATTTGGTTCGGAAGACTGGAGCCTAAGCTTGAATCTTTTGAACACAGTGAACTCTTCCACTCTGAATCATAGAGTCATCGAAACATAGAATAGGTAGGGTTGGAAGGGACCTTTAAGGGCCATCTAGTCCAACTCCCTGCAATGAGCATCTTCAACTAGGTCAGGTTGCTCAGAGCCCTGTCCAGCCAGGCCTTGAATGTATCCAGGGATGACGTATATGCCACCTCTCTCGGCAAATTGTGCCAGTATTTCATCACCCCATCATAAAAAATTTCTTCCTACTAGCTAATCTGAATCTACCCTCTTTCAGTTTAAAACCATTACCCCTTGTCCTATCATTACTCCTACATAGGCTGTCCCCATCTTCCTTATGAGCACCCTTTAAGTACTAGGAGGCTGCAGTAAGATCTCCCCAAAGCCTTCTCTTCTGCAGACTGAACAATCCCAATTTTCTCAGCCTTTCCTCATAGAGAAGTGTTCCATCCCTCTGATCACTTTTATGGCCCTTCTCTGGACACACTCCAACAGGTACATGCCTTTCTGGTACTGATGACCCCAAAGCTGGATGCAGCACTCCAGGTGGGGTCTCACCAATGTAGAGTAGAGGGGCAGAATCATACTCCTTGACCTGCTGGTCACCTGCTGAATCTTGAGTTGTTTGACTTAGAAGCTAAACATGCTTTTGACGGAAAAAAAAACCCAGACGTTAAAAAAAACACGGAAATGAAAATCGGGGAATCTTAAGTGATGATGAAGAATTCTAAAGACTTTTTCATAACATATGTAATCTGGTCATCGCAGACCACAAGCTTTTAAAAGTTTGTAGAGCCCCTGTTTATTATGATCAACACACAGACAGAAAGATAAACAGTGTATTAACAGTGTGTGTGTATAGTAGAACATTTTGGTGGGAGATAAATTATTTTCCCTGTTTACATGATCTAGATCATAGATCGCTACAGATCTATGCAGATTGGTGTAGACCTCTAGTAGGTGACATTCTTTCTAAATCTAAAAAGGTGTGTAATACTTCACTAGAAAAAAATTTATGCTTACCTTACTTTCCAGGGTACTGTTAAAAATTTCTTGTTATATTATTACCTGGGTTTGTAAAATACTTTTAAAAGTCCTCGTTTCTTTTTATTCTTTTTAAAATTTAGTACAATTCTTATGTATTTCATGTATTTAACCTTGTTCTTCACTTGCTTTTCTCTCCCTTTTCTTCTCCCTTTCTCTCCTTCCCATTCTACTCTGCCTTCCACTTTCATTTTTCCCCTCCTCCCTCCTCTCATCTCTCTTCTCTCTAGAATGTAAGAGGAAACTACATCTTAGTGAGATGTAATTTTTCAATGTAATGTTAACATTATTTTGATGGGTCAAATTAAAGACCCATTCTCTATTATCTCACTGGCTTAAATTTGAAGTCTCATTTCTTTGCAAATAGTGTCTAAGAGAGTTGTATTTTTCAGCAGAAGATTCACTTTGGACGTGACCTTGTGTCCTCCAATAATTCTATGATTCCCAAGCATTAAATATTTTGATAAGCTGTCATTTCTTAATTTTGTTTATTATATCTTTAAGTCAACATTTCTTATATCTTCTGTTTCCATTCTTATCCTCTGTGCTGCTGGTCAACTAACATTTCACCTTTTCTCCCCTCTTTGCTGCATTAAAATGGAGCAGTAAACCTGACAGGTGAGAAGCAAAAAGTAATCACTCTTCATTTAATACAGAAAAGGAGAAAAAAAAAGGAAAGTTATCATGATAATGATCTAAGACAAAGTATCTGTCAATCTTAAGTGAATGTAGACAGTAATCTGTCACAATGAAGGCAACTGTAAGACTTGCTATGTTATTTACAGCACTGAAAAGTAGTGTAATACAAGCAGCGAAGTTTCACTGCTCTTTTTCTTGTGTCTCTGTGGGGTACCTTTCCAAGAGATAGCACAGCTATACAATGTTTATATGGTTTTATTTGCATTTTAGTGAAGGTGAATCAGTGGTTTTTTGCTATAACCAAAATTCTTTAAGGAATGCATTGTTGTGGTTGAAGTGTTAGCTGCTTTGAACCTCTGTAATGCTCCATCCACATAGACTCAATACTGACTTACAATTCTACAAGTGAAAATGATACCGTGATCTCTTGTCATCTCTGGATTTTTTTTTCCCATCTATCTCAAAATCATTGCATAATCTGGAAGAATTATGATGACTTGTGTAGGCTGGAAGCATAAAAAACCCCCAACATCCAGAATGATCCTGAGAATAATACAAATAATAAACTGTTCTATTATCCTATAAGCATTCAAAATATTCAGATACATGATTAGAAGAGATTTTAGTGCTTTTATTAGATTAATGCGAAATTTTGTTGCCCAGTACTGACTTGCAAGTGAAAAAAGGGTAAATGAAGCTTGTCTCTGGACAGTGTGAAGGACTTAAAGAGACTTAAGACTCCTAGACTTAGGAAGAAGGAAATATAGATTAAAAGACTTCTTGAAAGTTACATCGCACATCTTTACTTGAGAAGAAAGAGCACTCAGGCATTGTGCTACAGTGGTAGGAGTTGGGGATAGTCAAAATCTAAAGAAAGGAATTTCAAATGAGTTTATCCATAATATTTTGTTTTAAAAAAGACTAAAAACAGAAGAATCAGATGTAAATTTTTATCTCTTCACTAAAGAGAGATTAATATTTGTGTTAAGGTACTTACCAGAGACCAGACTGAGTGCTTTTATAGTAAAAAACTGTTTACTTTTTTCTATAAAACCATAGGACTAGTGACTTTCAAAGAATACCTGCAATGAGGTTGCTGTTTGACTCATTTGCACAGCCTTTGAAATCTTGTTGTATGTTACGAGGTGTTCATGATTTCAAGAACAGCAAGAAATCAACTGGAATAATAGCAGATTTAGTACCATTGTGAGTCAACTAGGAAAAAAATTTAAAAATAGTGTTATGTCAAAATAAACATTGGGTACCTGGAAAAGATTTTGCTATCATTAACCTTAAAATAATCTCAGCTCTCTTTTCACAAAGTAATTCTTCCTCTGTTTGCTTCTTCATTTTATATTACATAGAGTATCAACCAGGTTGTGTTTTCATTCAGGAGTCCACAGAGGACTAGTGAAGAAGGATTCCACTCTCTGTATAAAAATGCAGAGTGGTAGATGTTCTTCATGTAAGATAGTTCTCAATGTCTCCACATCAGAAAATTATACAGACAAATAATGGGAGTCCATTTTACCAGAAAAGTCAGAGTCAGAACACATGTGGACTCTGCTTCTCTCTAGAGAAAGGAAAACCTACACAAGCTTCCTTCCTTCCCTACCTCCCTCCCTCATCCCTCCTTCCTTCCCTCCCTCCTTTCCTCCTTCCCTCCTATCTTTCCCATCTTGCTTTGGACAGATTGACATGAGCACTATAGTTGCAGTGGAAGTCTTAGTTTAATTAGAAATACTCATACAGAATCTGAGCTGTGAATATATGTAAGTGAGGTAAGACAAAAAGCTCTTACAGAGATGAGAGGAAACAGAGCAAATTCTTGATTCCTAGAGAGTGAAAAGAGAAAGTGTCTTCTGGGATAGGTGTTTTCTGTACTGTTCTTTCTCTGTACTTAAAAATGCAAGCTATTTTTTTATATATTTGTATAAAATATGAAATATTTAATGATAATAACTTGGGGTATTAATTTCTAGTTACATGTTCAAAAGTTGGCTACTTTTTTAAAAAGGTATAGCTAGATAGATTTTAAAATACTGTGATTTTTTTATAAGTTTAGTGTTATAAAAGTGAAGTATCCAGTGACCAGAAGGATATACTGGAGGATCGGTCCAAGGCAAAATGCAGTTATTTTCTCTCTGACATTAATATATTTAGATCCATTTTTACATCGCAAATTGTAGATGTCCTACTAACCATGCATAATTATTTTACCTTTGCACCGGATCAAATAGCCTTTCAGAAATAAACATCTTGCCTTCAGAATATGATGATTAAATGCTCAGGCACCTTTGTCAAGCTAACATGCCTATCTTCTGTTTATGTGTATTCACCTTCTCCATGCAGGAAGAGGGCTGAATCTGATTCTAGAAAGAGCAGCATACCCAACAGCAAGGAGGTCCCCTCTCACCATCCCACAGATCCAGTGGAGCTGCGACGCCTTAACTTTCAAACTCCGGGTAAGAGACAATAACTTACGGAGAGCTCTGTGATCATAAGCTGATTACTGATGCTGTTACAGAAAAGAAAGATTGGTTGCTTATAAAAATATATTTTGATCGCTTATACGGTTTTGCACAGTATATTTCTTTGTTAGCTTTTGAAATAATTCTTTAATTTCTTTATTTAAAGAAAAATCCTGCATGAAACGAACTTGAATTTATGTAAAGAAGAGCCCAAAGACACATATGATGTATGGATGTATTTTATGTACTAAAATTTCAAGCTAAACCTAACAATGGTAGAAAATGTTATTGGGACATGTATATCCCTCTATTTATTAACAATATTCTTACAGCAACCTCTTGTTAATAAGCTTCTTTCTTATCTACTGCATAATTGTGTAATCTATTAACATCGTTGTCAGTTTCACTGAATTGCAAATGTACAACACAGAAAGGAAATAATAATAATGGCCCATCTTCGCGAACGAAGATTTGGGGAAAGGTCTTTTACCTTTCCAGCCTGCGCAATGGATTTTTTAGGTGAGACACAGCCTGCGCTGAACTGAGCCCACCCTTTAATCCTAAGGTTCATACTAACTAGATAAATGGTCTTGTCTTTGAAAATAAGGCCATGTGTTGTGGTTAAGGGAGTATATTAATGTCAGTAGTTCCGAGGTTAGAAGCAACACACTCTCAAATATTTTATTAAATGATTTTTTTAAATGAAACACTGTTTTCTTAAAGCTGTTTATCTGATTGTCAAGAGACACTGGGAGATAAATACTTAGTATTGAATTTTTACCACATTTTAGGAGTCAACTTTTACTTAAATTGGCTTTATTTTGATCATGTTATATTCCAGTGAACGTGTTGTCTATTATAAGGTGTTTGCATATAGTCCCAGTCTAATGCTATTTGTGTGCAGAATCTTCATGAGCCTTGTGTTTGTCAAACTTCTTACATTAATAACAAAAAATAAAAGCTCATAAAAGCAGGAATTGGAGGGTTTGAGATGCTGAGAGATTAGCCTCAGAACTTGACATACTAAAGGGTTAAGTGAACTTGCAGATGTCATTTCTAGTCTTCTAAACAGTGATTATATTAGTTGTTGCCCCAGCAGGAGTGGATCTGCAGAGTAATGAATGTGGCTAAAGACCCACACTGCATGCACATGGCAGTGGTAGAAAGGGAAGAGTCTTGAGTTTTACCCCAGCCTTGTTTTTTTTAATCTGTTCCAGTACACTGAATGCTCTTAGCAGCTGGTGCAAATTAGGTGTGTTTCAGGAGCACATCTTCTAATTCAGTTTCATCTCAATGTGGGAATCTTATTGACATGCTCTGGAGCCTCTCTATAATATGAACTTAAGTGCAGTAAGTGGAAATGATTGAAAGTTTTTATTCACAGTTGTCCTTCCGAGACTGCAATCTGAATGTAGGCTTATCATTCCTGAGCAAAGTTTTCGTCTGTTATTCAGGAATTTCATGAAAATTTTAAAGGTTTTACAGCAATAGAAGTATACATACAAATTTTTGAAACATGAGAAGAAAAAATGTGGTTCTTAAAGTTTAGCTTATGCCTAAAACAAGTCATTATTTGTATACAGTTATGTACTGAGTAGAGTGGATGGCTTAATAGAATAACAAATCGTTTGGGTTGGAAAAGATCTATAAGATCAAGGAGTCCAACCGTTAACCAAGCACCTCTATGTTCAACAATAAACCATGACCTGAAGTGCCACATCCACACTCCAGGGCCAGTCATTTCACAACTTTCCTGGGCAGCCTGTTCCAACACCTGACCACCCTTTCAGTGAAGAAGTGTTTATTGATATTCGCTCTGAACCTACCCAGTAAAACTCGAGGCCATTTCCTCTTTCCCTATCACTTGTTACCTGGGAGAAGAGACTGACCCCCAGCTTGTTATAACCTCCATTCAGGAAGTTGTAGAGAGCTATGAGGTCTCACCTCAGCCTCCTTTTCTCCAGGCTAAATAACCCCAGCTCTCTCAGATGTTTCTCATAAGACTTGTGGTCCAGACCCTTCACCAGCTTTGTCAATCTTTTCTAGACACGCTCCAGCACTTCAATGTCTTTCTTGTAGTGAGGTGGCGCTAAACTGGACAGAGTATTCGAGGTGTGTCCTCACCAGTGCTAAGTACAGAGGGACAATCACTGCCCTGGTCCTGCTGACCACACTACTGCTGATAAAGGCTAGGATGTCAGGATGATCTGCTTGTTGACATTCCCCAGCACCAAGGTCAGACTCACAGGCCGGTAGTTCCCCAAATCCCCAGTTAGGCAGGACTGCTGCTACATGAAGGAAAGAGGCTCAGTGAGTACTTTGGTCAAATCCCTTGGTACTCTTGGGTGTATCCCATCCGGTCCCCCACAGTTGTGTGTGTCTAATTGTGTCTAATTGGTCTAACTGCTGACCAATTTCTCCTAGACAATGGGGGCTTCATTCTGCTCACCATCCCTGTTTCCCAGCTCAGGGGGCTGTGTACCCCCAGAATAATTGGTGTTGTTAGTAAAGACTGAGGCAAAGAAAGCATTAATTACCTCAGCCTTTTCCTCATCCTTTGTCACTATGTTTCCCTCTGCATCCAATAAAGAATGGAATAATAACTAGGTATATAAGCATAATTTTCTGCACTCTGTTTATTTACATGTGTAGTCTTACCTATTCCTTTAATATTCATCATAATTAAAATAAAATGTGGGCAAAAAAACCCCTGCTGCCAAGTGCTAACAATTTTATAGATAAAATAATTTATTGTAATTAATTCTAAATTTACATTTAGGATGTAAAGTTATTAAGAAATGGCAGAATTTGTGGCACTCATAGACACTGTAATTCCACCTCATTGATCTGAAAAGAACTGGAGAGGATTGAAAGCATAGTTTTCCTTGCAGGGCTATAGTTTATCTGGGAAGTTTGCAGTTTTCTGTGAGGCTAGTTGAGCAGAACATTTGCAATCCATTTCTACTATAAACTCCTATTTTTTGCTGTAAACCTTTTCATGGGATGGAGAATTATAATTATTATTAAAAATACAGAACAGACATCGAATTATCATCTTTTTACTTACTGTTGTTTCACCTAAGACCCCCAGGCACAGGTCAGGCCATTATATTACTCAGTACACAACCAAATATCAAGGAGAAATTTCTTACCCCAGTGGATTTGTTTTACTCTGTAACACTTCCTAATTAACATGTTCTTAATATGCAAACTTAGTCACGGTGAAGTCGAGGTGCAGTTCTTGTGCTAGTAAAAGCAGAACATAACTTACATTGACTTCAATTAAGGCTACCATTTAATTAAAATGTGGCTAAATTTAACTTAGATATTTAGATCCTACTGGAATGTTTATCCAGCTTTAACCAGCAATACACCATGAAATAACATGCAATAAAAAGTTTTTCAAGGTGAACATAGGGATACTACAGAAAGCCTGCATGTTCAGGATATCAGTTTTGTTATTTTTGTTGTTTTTTTCACTTTCAAGTGTGTGGGGTTTTTTTTCTATTATGTAGCAGAAATAGGTAGTGGGATACTTCAAAGCAGGCAACGGAGGGAAGAGATTGGGTCTGATGTGGTTATGTGTTGGGTTCCTTTTACCGAGACATCTCCAGTCACCCTCATATAATGGCCTTACCTATTGTATAAGATGTTACCATTTCTCAACGTTGCCTATAGATAAAATAAATGACAGAGTAGTGAATGTACTTTAAAAAACAGTGTATGCCAAGTCAGTAAAAAAGCATCAGGATAGATGATTTGACATTATCACATTATTATAGTGGTTTATTTCTTTAGATTATGAAAGCATCTGCAGTTTGCTTGGAGCTTTCCAGGCAGACCAGTTGCTTCCAGTGGGAGGGGGAAAAAAAAGTTTATAACAAACCCATAAAGTATAGCAGTGTTAAAGAAAATTTTAAATTACATTGGCATATCTAAACTGCCAGTTTTCACTGGGAGAGGTGAATGAGACACTTCTATAAAATTCTGGGTTGTCATAAACTTTAGTACTTTGAAAGATTTCCAAACAACCTCTTTCCAAAAATACTGTCAATCATGTATTTTCTGTAAGGAAAGGTCTGATCAGATATAGCTATCAAAATAATTTGAAAGTGAAACCACTGGGCTAAATTTAAATTTCTAACCACATGTATAAATTACTCCCAGTGCAAGTGATTAGGTATAAATTTTTGAAAAAATATGGGAAAGCAGTATTTTATCTTTGATGATATTTAGAGAACGTTTTAGGCACAATTATGTTGTACTTCTCGTAAAATTGCCAATTCAGCATGATGGTGTTGTAAAATTGCACAGTAAAAACTACCAGCACAGCTTTCCTTGATTTGCTTTCACTTTTTATTGTCCTGTCAATACAGAACTACATCCTTCACTAATCTAGTACTTACCTAAGGAGTTTCCTACTTTACCTTGTCCAGGAAGGATCAAATTCGCATCTGGCTTCCCTCCTCGCTGGATGGAGTAACATTTGGAATAGCCCACAGTTCTATATCTAAGAGCAAGATCCCATGTCCATACATGTTATCCAAAAATGTATATGTGCTGGATAAGCCCATATGCCAGTGAGTGGGTCACAGCCGTGCCAAGTTCTCTTTGAGTAAACACGAAAATACCCAATCTCTCAGTAGGATTTTCTTTTTAAGTCTGTTATTCTTCCATAACTGGAGTAGTTGAGGAAAATTCCATCACATTTTTACCATTCTACAAGTTTCCTATTAAAATCATTAACCTGTGCACAAATTTTAGAAGTCTCTATGCCACATGGGAGAGTAAAGGTAAGCAAGGGGTAGTAATTAAACCCTCACAAAAGGTTTCATCAAATAAAGAAGCCCAGTTTTGCAGAGGAAAATTAACTGAAATTAAGTGGTTTGAGTGGGTTCTGAGAGACCCAAGGCTCAGGGAAAGACTTCAATCTGCCAATCATCCAGAGAACGAAATTGAGTCATGCTTCAAAAGGGACTGGGTTTTTTATCCTCATTTAGCTATAAAATGTGTCACACTTATAAGTAATTTGTGTAATTGGATGCCAATTAAACAATTATCTCATTATATCTTATGAACTAATAAGAAGCTTTGAAACACAAGAAAAAATAAATAGAATTATTACAGCTCTAAGTTAAGGACTGCTTTTTTTTATTAGATAAGTGCTCACTAAACACTTACTCCCTGAGTTGCTAAGGAGGTTCCACGAACTTATTTCCAAGATAAAGCAGAAAAAGTGTAAAACATGCCCAAAATAAAGGGGAACAAATAGCAGAAGGTAGAAAATGTCAGTCACCTGCTTTGCAAGATAGCAGGAAATTTCTTCCTATAGTTTGTTCATATGATATTTGTTTATGAGAATCATGACAATGCTGCAGGAAATAGTTCCTTTGTCTTAATGGCAAAACTGGACTGGAAATGCTTTCTTATAGTGAGCAATTGTACATGTAGCTTGTCATATGAACTTGTCCACATGGAGGATTTAGGCACCTTAAAGAAGCATAGGGTTCAGGTGGAAATGGCATTTCTGTGATATCCAACTTCACTGGTTTCAAACCTAGAGGCAACCAAAATCTGTCTAGCTAGGAGATGAAGTTGAAAATTCTCCCTACAAGAGTAATCCTTTTTTCTTTACTGGATTTTAGTCCATAGTTTTGCAACATGTTATTGAATTTAACATTTTTAGATCAGGATCTGAAAACTAGGTTTCCCCTTTTCTCACTGTAGGTGACTTTAAAACCTCACTCAGAGCTGGTGCTTCTACTGTGGACTAAGGAGATCCTAAAGCTGCTTGTTAGAGCTTGATCTTTGATAGAGAAGAACAGAAACTATTTTCATTCCAGAATAATTGATCTAGTTTTGAAGAACATAAAATCTTCTGGAATAACAGTGACATATGTGCATTGGAAACTATTTTAGAACAGTTGTTGCAGAATGATGTATTTGTCTAGAGTTTGTCTTGTAAATTTATTTTTTTAAGTTCAAGCACTGGCCTAACTCTGACTTTATGAAAAAGAAATTTTGAAGTAACAGTAATTTTTTTGTCATAAATACTAAAGGCATTCTTGCTAAATTTTCATGGATGCTGAATTTCTACTAAATCAGGGTCATCTGTCATTTTTTCTATTTTCCATGTCTAAATTATAGGTAGGTATTTCTTTCTGTGTTTTCAATAAGAATAACTATCAGTAACAATAACCACTATTACTGATTCCTTCATTTTTCTATAAAGGGACAGTATCTTAATCACCATAGATTGATATGTGGAAGGGTGTTCTGTGTTGCTAAATAAAAATGAGGATGTAATAAATCAGTTTGTAAAATCACAGACTATTAACTCAATGTGGACCTAAAATACCATGAATTCCTAAAGAAATTTCTGTGACAATAATGTGTCACATTTTCAGTTTATCTAGATTGTACTCCATATACTAGCAGATATGCTTTTTCTTTTATTTATAACTTTATTCTTGTGTATTGTGGGTATATCAACCAACAGTTGGTAAATAAATGTGTTTTGTAAATGTTTCTAAAAGCCCTTATCATAAAACCCTGACAACAAACAAAATCCTAATTTAACGCACTAACGACAAGCCCAAAACACCCACTTGTTTCAGTGGGATAAAGGAATATAATTAACAGGTTTAACGTCTGTTGAAATGCAGATGAATTCTGACCTTGCTCTCATAGTTTTTCCTTTAATTGTGGCACAAATGATAGTCCATGTTCCTTAGTCATGTCTTTACCACAGATTAACCAGAAGCTAATTCTACACTGTAATCAAACCATATATTCTTATTTAATATAAATGAAGGGGTTACTACTAAGCTGCATAAGATCAATCGCGTTTGCCTATCTTCTACCAAATTTGGAAGTAGAAGCTTCTAAGGGATACAATTTCAGCTGTGTTTTGCATGTGGTGGTTTTGGGAGCTTTCTTTTTATTTGAGTTTTCAGGTGTTTCTATCTCTTTTTTTAAAAAGAGATATCCTATTTAAAAGAAAATTTTAAAGCATGTTTACAGCATGGTATTTCTTTTGACTTTTTAGCATGTCACAGGATCTGTTGTAATTTAGCTGTATTTTGTCTTTAAGTTTTTGTGTTGTCATAACATGTGTTGATTGATGTGGAAGTGTGTCATCAAATAAGTGTATTTTCTTATTTGTAGCCACAAAAATGAGTTTAGCTGTATTTTGAGTGGGATCTTTTGAGTCAACTTCTACACCTGCTGTTCACATTAAGCTCAATAGGAGCCTCATGCTTTTGCACAAAATATGATGAGATCTTAAAATGTTCATTCATAGCATATTGTTATGATTCACAGACCAATTACATAACAAAAGTCCTCCAGCAGTTGTTTTAAAAAACAGCTACTTTTTTATCATCTCATTTTATGTATTTAAAATATGAAAATATACCAAATGCAATTACTTCATAATTTAACTGCAAAATATTGTTTGAGGAGAGTTATTCAATGTCCAAGTGTAATTGCCTAAAATGAGCCATGGAGAAAGGGTTGATATGCAGTTAAAATTTGTCAGTTTCTGAAGCTGAAAGTAGTTCCTCTTTTTGCATTAGAAAAGGAAGTTTTATTTCAAATTTCATTTTTGCACAAAGTGTTTAATGTGAAATCTCTCCTTGGGAAGGCCAAGTGACTTATAGAGAAACATATAAACAAAAATGTTTAAAAAAGAATGGGTGTTCAGCACCCTTAAAAAATATTCTTTCACAATAAGCTAATTATTGTGATTTGTGTTCCTAATGCTGGTGATTTAGTCAGGTTCATTGTGTGATGAGCAACTCTCATACTCATTGGGTTTATGTCCTTTATGTTTGCAGTAGGGCAACTGCACCTTTAAACATCTTAGTTGAGTTTCCAGACGCTATTTTGTGCATGTCTGAAGTGCCTGTATGTACAAGATTGATTGATTATGATGATCTACTGCTGTTACTAATTTGTTTCCCATTTCCGATTGGCTTTTACTTTTTACAGCTTTGAGCAGTAATTCAGTCCCCTACGCCTCCCTGATTGGCTCTGTGTCCTCCCTCTCTAGCCAAACTACCACTCAGTCCTTATATGATAATAACTCTCTCCCACGATTCGCTCGAAAAGGTCTAAACATCTTTGTCTCTATTATTTTCTCTGTTCAAGCACTGTATTAGATGTACATCAGTCCACCTCCATTTCTGGATCAATCTAGAGTTTTCTTGTGCCTTTTCACTCACATACTTTCCATAGGGGTGCTTGATCTGGATCAATCAGTGTAATTATTAGATGACTGTCACCCACACTCATTTTGAGAGTAGCCATGTCCTAAGTGAAATTTCTAAGAAAATGGGAGACAAGAAGAACTACATCTAATAAATTAATACTAATTTTTAATTGAAATTTATAAGGAATATCCCCGTTGTATCTGAATATTTAGCTTTGTTAGTTGACTGACAACTTGCCTTAATATCTACTTTAAATATGTCTTACCATCACAGACATGCTATGAAGATAATATAAAATATATATATGTATAGAGTCAGAAGAACTAGGGCCAGTGCTGTTGGACATTATTTTGGACTCTAGTATGACACCTGAAATGCCAAAGAATCAAAAAGAAAACAAGAATTAAAAACAAAATTAAAGAAAAGAAAAATATGCTAGTGTGACTGTGTTGTAACCACATGGTCATTTTCAGCTACGTTTAAAGTAAATGCAAGTCAACCGTCTTAGCCATGCTCCTGAAATTCATGGTGACAAAGCAAACTGCATTATGCAACATGGCTTCCAGCTTGAGCCCCCTTGAGTCATTAGTGTTTTCCCTTTGCAATTTCAAGAGATCCTGGGGTTCACTAGCTTAACTTTTTCTTGCCAGCTCTGATTTCTTCCCTAAGCCATTGAAAACTCACTTTCATTTTAGGTATGACAGTATAAATCACGAAGAGAAGAATGTAAGCATTTTGGAGAAGGGCCATGAAGATTAATAGAGTGAAATATGTTCACAAATTTTTGCCTGTCAAATCTTAAGCTGGCAGATTGTTCTAGTTGACCCCACATCTTTTCTGTCTTTTTTTTGCCTTGCTGTCCCTGTACACCCTTACACACCCATCTCTATCTCCAATTCCCAGGTCTTCTTCTTCTTTTTCATTCAACATTTTCATCAGTGGACAAAGATGTTTACACCTGAAGTAGATTGTAGGTACTCTTAGGGGTTGATAAATGGGGTTTAAGATTAAGCATATTTTAAGGTATTAGTGCAGTCAGTATGTATGTCCAGACAACCCCTGCCTCTACAATCTGCTACTAGTGAAAACATTTTTGAAGTTCTAATTGTCTGACGTCCAATGTTGTCTTCAGTGACTGTTGTCTAAAAGCACTGGTGCATGTTATTCTAATCATTCATAGTTGCATGTCAGTCGCCTCAAAATTTCTTAAAATATTGAAGTATTTCTAATTTAGTCAGAATACATAGTCAGTCCTCTAGACCTTGATGCATTATTATTAATCTTCAAGCTCTCCATTTCATTTTTTGTACTTTATTTTATAAGTTAGTTTTATGTTGCTTTGAGGTTTCTTTGTTTTTTACCATTTCCTTTGCAGGTTCAGGTGTCTCTGGTTACCCTGGTAACCTTCATAATTCAAGCTCGTTTTTCTTGATTATGCATAAGTCATTTTGTTTTCTGTCAAAATACTATTCTTTCCCCTTTAGGGTTCTTTCAGTGTCTGTTTCTCAGCTCACATTTTCTCGTCTAATTCAATAGAGTTTCCATTTCATGCAGTGCAGGAGAAGGAGTTTGAAATGACATTAAGAGTCATTACTCAAAGCAGAGGTCGTCATCAGGTCTAACTGTTTCATTTTACCATGCCTAGCTAAACTCATTGACTCATATCACAGTAACTCTTTCCTCTACACTAGGAATGTTAGCTTTGGGAATATGCTTGGTGACTTCTTTTAATTTGGCTTGAGAGCTCATCTATCCAGAGCATGTCCTGCTTTGAGTAACCAAACTATTTGCCTGCTTCTCTCACATATGACATCTTTACTACTTACACATTTCTAGACATTCTAACTACTACATTTTCTAAATTTTAGACCAATTCTATCACTGTAGTGTACTTTAAATTCTGTTCCTCTTTCTTGTTCAACAGGTATGGCCAATCATCCCCCAATACCCATCTTGGAACTTGCAGATCACATTGAAAGATTGAAAGCAAATGACAATTTGAAGTTCTCACAGGAGTATGAGGTAATTTTCCTCATTTTCTTATTATTCAAATTGTTTAAAATGTCATGTTTGCTGTTTCCCAAGACTTTTCTCTGATATGGCATCAGGTTTATATGATACTAAAATGATGATAAAAACCTCTGTGTAAAATGACTACATTGGTGAGGTGGCTCCTTTGCTCATAAAATTCTGTTCTGTTTTTATAAGGATACCTGTCAGGCAGATTCCATGGGCATATACTTGAAGTAGTGTGTGAATGATGCAGCACTTACTTATTTTCATACACATAAACATCCATCTTCCATGCAGTTTAAAAATCTTTGGATCATTTCAAAAATTTCCTCTGTAATGTTGAGAGGACCCATGCAGTGCAAGCTCCAAAGAAGATTCAGTCCATTGCGTTAATTTTGCATGGAATAAAAGGATTTGCTAGTGCCTGGTGTCTTTACTAATGAAACAGTTTCAAGACATGTATTTTCCTTCAGTCAACAATACCACTTTTTAAAATTGTGAATGATGGTCTATAAAGAGCATGAAAGGATTTAACTAGAAGAGAGTAATCATTTACAAGCCACCTTGTCAGTAACCCATGGAGTATAAAAGTATTCATATAGTGGAGAGTAACAGCCTCTCAGGTCAGTAGTTTATGGCTTAAGGGATATAGAGAACCATGCATTATAGTAAATTATAGCTGTTTCTTTAATGTCAAAATATTGTCTATGTCAAAAATATGTGGATAAAGTATGCACTGAACCATCAGTAACACAGTGTTTGTTTAGATCAGCTATAGGTGATCGTGTCAGTGATCCAAGGATTAACAGCTCCCAGAGGGATCACTGACACAGTATTTGTTTATAGTCTGTTGTGTCACTAATCTTTTCTTAAAACCTTCCAACACTTCGTTAGCATGATGGAGTAAAAGCTTGTGTTACTCTTATATTTTTAGGGACTGCAGATTTGTGCATTTGAAGGTTCATACGGACACTGACCTTGCCATTAAAAATCACTGAAGATGACTTTCACATGTTGATTTCAAAGTAACATGTGACTGCATGGTACAGAAACCAAATACAAGTCCATTGTATTTTAAAAGTCTTGACAGAAAATGTTAAAAGTTAATACCAAATACTATGATAAAGAACTACAATTGCTTATTATTTAATTGGATGCACTGTTCAGAAAGACCTTAAGACTGCTCTAAAAAATAATCATATTAGATGTCAAAAGGAAATTATAGTTTTAACAATTCATGGAAATAAATTTGTTTGAAGACCATCTTAGGGGTGCTATTTACCATTCCAATCACAAAAAATGTGGAAGAATAGTCTCATTTTTCTGTGTGGAAATCCTATGTTTCTAAGTATGAAGATTGTAACATAAAAAGAAAGAATCAGAAAGGAAAATTTGTGTAGCAGAATGTTTACCATAAAAAAGATAACATTTGGTACAAATTTGAAAATCATTTCCTGTTGTACTGTGGGCAAATTATTTTTTTTTCTGTGCAGGAAATTCTATTTACAAGTCATATAATGTAGTATAATTTCTAGGAAAATAATTCAGCTTTACCACATCTTGAACGTGATGTGGAGATGACATAATTCTTTTTAGGCTGTAATATAACTTAAAAATTTTCGTGGCTTGTATTTTTTATTCATTATTTAAATCATCGAAATCATCTTGAGAATTTAATTTTAATAATTTATAACCAGATCAAGATACATTAAATCATTAAATTCTTAATATCCGTCCCTCCAGAAGTTTTTCTATTCTGTGTAAACAGGACAGCTTTCACTTTCTTCACTTTCTTTTTCTGTTTTTTTCCCCCTTTTTTTTTATCTGGAGCAGAATGATCAGACATTCTGAATTAAAACATGGGCAAACTGTGTGTCAACATCAAGCTTCATTCATATTGTTTTGCCCAAGAGGATTCAACATTTATCTTTGAAATCCCAGCTTTAGAGATACCACTTCATTTCCACCTAGTCCAAGATTCATCCATTTTGAAATGGAACTAGTGAAAAGCACTGCTATTTGGTTTCATGGTCTAGGCTAGGCAGTGGACTAAGGCTGCAGTTTGATGATCACTGTAAGTCATCTCCCTGTCTTGGCTGTGCATTCCTGTTGTCTCTCTTGTGCCAGTCTTGGCAGTAGCACATGTGCAGCTGTTCAAGGATTATCTCAGGAAATAGATTCAGCTGAAAACTAATTGTTTTATTTTTCTTTGCTGTTTTCAGTTGGATCAGTTCCCTGAACTAGCTCACCACATGTCTGCTTGAGCTCTAGTGCCAGCACAAGTGAGCTGGTGGGTACATTTGTCATCAGGGATTGGGACCTTCTATTTCAGCTGCAGTTCTCACTATCATCTCTAAAATCAACTATTTGATTTGAAGGCAGAAATAGGTACAGGTGGTAACTGTTCAGTTATTATCACTTCAGATAACATTTGAACTGGTAACACAGAAGGAAAAAGAGATACTTTTCATCTTCAGAAGGTAAAGGTGTAGCATGCAGCAAGAAACTGCTGACCTTTATTGATACCAGCAAATTCAATTAATTCAGATTTAGGGAAGCAAACAGTTTTCATCAATTACCACTGATGATTTTTTTCTTTTTTATCATGCCCTTTCCTCTTTGGCATTCAATTATTTTATTTTACTTTTTATGGAATTGCTTACATTGCAATGGATGAAATTCTTCAAAAATTGACTGATAGTATGCAACAACTGTTATGACAGCTTTGTGATACCATAAAATCATCATCATCATGGCTAGGCTTCGTGAACGAAGATTTGGGAAGGGCTCTACCCACGTTTGTTACAAGCACACAAGGCCAATATGAGATAGGCATGTCCGGTTGCAAAAGGCAGAGCAGAAAAAACTCCTTAGGTGGTATATTCTGCAAGGCACAATTCTTTCTGCGTTGTCTTTTCTCCTCAAGAGTGATCCTGTGTGCGTTCTCAAAAACATCAGCAGCGTTACAGATGTCTCCAGACCTCCCGATTGGAGCCAGAGTAGACCAGTTATGTTGATCAATATGGCCAAGGCTGAGATGTTGTTTCAGGGAGTCCTTGTATCTTCTCTTCAGGGCTCCTCTCTTGCAGCAACCAGTGGCAAGTTCACCATAGAGCACGATCTTAGGGAGGCGGTGGTCCTTCATCCAGGAGACGTGTCCTGCCCAACGCAGCTGTGTTCTCAGCAACATGGCCTCAATACTTGTGACTGCTGCTTGTTCTAGAACAGAGGTATTGGTCACATAATCTGATGTTTAGGATTGTACGGAGACAGCATTGTATGGAGACTGTGTTCTACGAGTCGCAGGTGGTGGCGGTAGATGCCCCATGATTCGGAACCATGTAAGAGAGTAGACAACACTATGGCTCTGTAAACACTGATCTTGGTATTTTTCTTCAAGTGTTTATTTTGCCAAACTCTTTTATGGAGTTTTCCGAAAGCACTATATGCCTTTGCTAACCTGTTGTCTATCTCCCCGTCAATCTTACCGTCCAAGGAGATGATGCTACCTAGGTAATTAAACTGCTGGACTGATTTGAGCTCTGATTCGTCAGTGGTGATATGGGGATGATGGAAGACTTCCTGAGGTGCAGATTGATAGAAAACTTCTGTCTTCTTTAAGCTGACTTCTAGCCCAAAGAGCTCAGCAGCCTCAGCAAAGCAGGATGTTAAATGCTGCAGAGCTACTTCTGTGTGGGCAACAAGGGCAGTGGCGTCAGCCTAAAGCAGCTCCCAGACAAGATGGTTTAAGATCTTAGTGTGGGCCTTCAGTCACCTTAGGTTGAATAGGCTTCCATCAGTACGATATTGAATGTAGATACCGTCCTGATCATCGAGGTCTGCCATGGGCCTTTGGAGCATCATGCTGAAGAAGATTGTGAATAGGGTTGGATACCATAGAATAAAATACATGTATTAACAGTTTCCTGATGAACACTGAGTTCTCACCCTCTTTCAGGAGGTTAGCTCCATTTCAAAAGGATGTTTATTTTTTAGCATACCCTACTTCGGTTGCCACTTCAAGAGAATTACTTGTTTCACAACTCAAACACATCTTTTCATATTCTAAGCACCCTTTTCAGCTCTTCAGAAGTATTTGAATACTTGCCTCTCTTCCATCCTTCCTCATGTTCCAGCCACTTACTTTTGATTAGAATTTCTGATCAAAATTCAATTCAGGGTTTTTTTTCTCCTTTTGGAAGAGTATCACTTCCTTGCCTGTTCCCACTTTCTCTTCAGGCAGACAGAAATCTACCTGTCTCTTCACAACTACCAAAAGAGTGTCCTCTGCTGATTTATACCCTCTGGCATCATCTTCTAATGAAACCCTCCAACTTCCTTGCAGTTCTGTGAAGGTGAAGGATGAGACAAGACAGGATTGCTTTCTTCAAATAATTTTTGTAATCTTTTAATTCCTTTGAATTAAATTTTTTAATTCCTTAGAATATGTGCTATGTGAAATCTAGTTGAGAAAGAATCTGAAATTGCCATTAAAGAAATAAGTTCAAACTACATTCCTCTGCACTCTGTTTCTGCAAGGAACATCTAGGGTAATGCGGCGAATTGGGAAAGAAGTATTGCAAAAAAGTAAGTAGCAATATGCATGGTATAAACTATATATTCTCAGGAAAAAAAAAAAAAGAGAAGGAAAAGAGTAGAATTCCTTGAATTCCTTCACCGCTATGATCTGGTAAAGGGAGTATTCTTCAGTGTAAAACAACTAGCTGTGTAATATTTTCTGAGGTTTGATGTCATCAACTGGACGAGTTTCTTTTTCTACTTCAGAAACTATTTCATAGTGTCTCTTCAGGGCATCTCCTACCCCAGCTCTTACAGTGTATGATCAGAACAGTGGAGATTTCTTCCCTTATACTTCTCTCACCTTGAGTACCAGTTTTTATGGGACAACAGGGGCCTGAAAGATTATGACTGCTGCAAGATTTAAATAAACTTACAATTCACCTGTTGGATTAAGTGGTTCTGTTACTTCAAAATAAATTTTTCATCATCCATCATTAATTTTTTGTTAGCTTGCAATCCCTAAGCCTAAACAAAATGTTGGTTCACTGTGTTAACATGACGTATCATTTATGTCAAACAGTTCTTTTGTGTTCTCTAATTTAAACACTGCTGGTTGACCCCAGCTGATGATTATGAAGCATTTGCTGACTTTGACAATTTCAGTGGGATTTTTATGTAATGTAAGGCTCCATATGGACTTGACAGCTGCTATGCAAAAAGCTGTATTCACAAGAATCTGACCTTTACATTGTATCTCCATCTTAACTCAGGCTTCAGAATTTAAAAACAAGAAGTGGACATGGAGATAGACTGAATAAGAACAGTAGTGTTCTACCTACTCTGTGCAATACACTAGATGTATTTCTAAAATCATTTCCTTCTGTAAGACAGAACAGAAAATCTAATCCTCCAAAGTAGATTTCTGAGACTTGTGTAAAATAATTTCATATTTCTTACTTGAGATCTGGAGTTATAGCTTTACACCTTTAAGGAAGGAGATTCAGATTCATACTATTTTTGTGTGAAAACCTCTTGATGCAACACAAAAATTACACTACCAACCTGCATGTGTTATTTCATGATTTACTGTGGATGTATGTGCATATGCACTGGTAACAAATGCTACAATAAGTTTTATATGACAATGTTTTCTCTGCTCAGGTTTCTTTTTGTAAATTAGGGACAGTCTTTTGCTTTAACACTGAGTATTGGAAAACATGAAGATGCCTTTTGATGTTGTTTCATTGTAGCTTTTCAAAATCATTTGGTAGGACTTGTGATGAGAAAACAGTTTACTGAATATGGTAGATTTCTCTTTTTGTATCTCAAGCTGCAACAACATAAACACTAGATACTAGAACACAGTAAATCTTGTATAGTAGAAGCAAATTTAAAACTTACTATCAGTAGAATACACTTTGAAAGTCCAGGAAGAACAGATAATCCACTGAATGAAATTCTACCAAAGAAACAACTGCACTTTTCTGCTATATCATTGTAGATAACAGTGACTTGTGCAAAAATTTTTCTCAGCAAAAATGTGTTTTCTGTTGTTTGTCTTTACATTAGTTTCCCCTTTCTAATGTTGCAAACATCATTTATTGGTATTATGTAACTTTGCTTTCATAGGATGTGCTCCATTTATTGAGAAACAATTTGTATAGTCAGTGAACGATGAAAAGTTTTCTTATTAATAGCACAGTGCTGTTGCATTCACCTAGGTTGTTTGGTGCTTAGTTCCACCTGTGGTACTATCTGGCCCGCAGGATAGTTATGATAGAGAATTTTAAAGACATAGAGCAAGAATCTGAAGTGGTCCTAGTCAAGATTTAGAGTAGTGTTTTATCTCCTTCCTTAATGCTGTGAATGCTTCATTAGGATAACAGCATTTGTTTATTCTTATATAATTAAAATAATCCAGTAGAAGAAAAGTGGTGTTATGTATTAGGATGTTGTGTTTTGGTCTGATACCTAATGCTATTTTGCCAAGGAATTCCACAGAGACAGTTTAATTAGGCAAATAACTATCTTGAAAAGGTGGGGGTTTCCCTCTTCCCCCAGGCAACTAGCAACAGGAGAAGAGGACCTAGCCTCAAGCAGTGCCAGGGAAGGTTCAAGCTGGACATAAAAAAGAATTTTTTCACTGAAAGGGTAGTTAAGTGTTGGAACAGGCTGATCAGGGAGGTTGTGGAGACACCATTCCTGGAGGTCTTGAAGAAACAACTGGGCATGGCACTCATCCTAGTTGATAACGTAATGGTCAGTCAAAGGTTGTACGCAATGATCTTGAAATCTTTTCCAACCTTAATGATTCTGTGATTCTATTTTGTAATAAATATCAGTTTTACTTTGCCCAACTGAAGGCAGTGATACGTGTAGGAAGAGAAAAGTAGTCTACTGCTTATAACAAGAAAAATTATTCAAGGTTAGACTATATAGATTATTATAGGTAAAACTGAATTTTGAGGGGCCTTTTTAGAAAGATAAATTTGCAGTATTTTTAGGGACTTACAGAGAAAAATGGAGGAATCAATGAAGAATTTCAGTCCTTTACTCCTTCCTTTAACAAGAAAATGTTGACAGAGCTTTAAAAATATGTGGAAAATTTAAGGTAGAACTGGTGTGTCATATGAGACAATTTCAAAGTTTAGTATTTAAGAATTGCTGTATTTCGTACACTATAATAAAGCAACAAGATGCTTTAATCACAAGAGATATTTAAAACTAAGAAAGTTATTTCATTACTCAGGTATTCTTCTGCTCCCCATACTTATTTCCTACCTGAAGGTGAGTGTAGTTCTCTGTTTTCAGCACAAAATGATTTCCATCACAGCTGGTTATGATATCAAGGTCAAAGGATTTTAATTGCAGATGGGGAATAAACAGATTATGTTTGAGACTGGAGGCAAAGAAAGACAAACCAATATGATTAATTTTTAAAAACTAGGTTTTCTAAAGCTTTTTGTAAAGGACATTCTCCTTTAGAGACGTTTTCAAATAGTGCTTATTTTCCTCCTTAAGTATACTTGAGTTATGTGCTTATATAGATTGTTTTTCATTGGAATCAAGTTTTACATTACTTCATTTGGTCATAGGAATATTCGCTTGATATTGTACAGGAAATACCTTTATTCTTGAGAGGAGTTTACCGAATGCCTTAGATGTATATCTAGCTACTCTTGAACAGTTGGGTCACTTTCCTTTGAAAGTTAACAAGAAATGTCTTACCTGCATTTTTGGTTTTGGAACCAGGATGCAAATTTATATTCAAGTTCCAAAGGAGTTTAAGCCGTGCAAAATATGTGGAGTTTTTCCTGATATTTTTGAAAATAGCCTTTACGGTGTGATGGGAAAGTCTCTGTCTTGATTAAAAACCATAATTCCAGTTGGCAAGTTGCCATGATCATGTATTAATTTAACATTCATGTTTTGGTAATGCAGTATGTAAATCTCATTCTATTAGCAAGCTCCCTGCATAATACAATAGCACTCTATTATAAATTCATCAACTATGGTATGAAATTCTCATCACAACTGCTGACATTGGTAAAAGAGGGTCAAATTGCTTATTTTTATGCGTAGCTGAGTACTTTCTCCAGTTGTGCTGAGTCTATTTGCATTGACATCTTCTCAAATTTTTACTTTTCATTCTTTTTTCTCTACTTGTTTTCTCTGTGAGTCAATGGTCTTTGATGATTTAATTTAAGCTGCAAACATAGCACCTACAGTGCTGGGAAATTCTTTACAGGACACACTTCCTTCTTCTTCTGGGCTTGTGAAACCTGTGAAGTAACTCACAATCCCTACATTGCACAAAAACTGCTGGCTCCTAATTTGGTGGCATAGTGACCCTTAGTATAGCGCTGTCCCAGAGCAGGCAGTCATGTGCCAGCTTACACCAGGAGTGGTAGCATTTTGTCATACTACTTCCTTCCTCAGTACTGAACCAAGATACACTCCTGCAAGATTCACAATTACAGCAGAGAACATTTTCCTCTTGTTTAAGTGGTGTAAAGGAAAACTGCACAGTGAGCAGCTATAGAGTTTACTGGAGGGAGCTTGCTTGAAATTCTTCTGGAAACACATTTTGGTTACCATGATTATTAGTCAATGAACTATTTTATGGATGGTATATTGTACTAGTAAATATTGCTAAAGTCTTTTCCCACTAACAGATCAGACTTTCTCAGCAGGCAGCCATTCAGAACACAATAGCTGAAAGATTTGTCAAAGCTTGGGAGGGAAATAACAGTATTACAGATATCTTTATTTCTTTTGCACAAAGCGCCCATACTTCACAGTTATGCTACGAAGAAATCCAGTTCTTTGTTAATGACAGCTTTATTGAAGGCAAGCTTTCAGAATGAAAATACTAGAAATCCTATTAAAGTGCCATCCATTAAACCATTAAA
Source organism: Neopelma chrysocephalum (assembly GCF_003984885.1). Taxonomy (NCBI): domain Eukaryota; kingdom Metazoa; phylum Chordata; class Aves; order Passeriformes; family Pipridae; genus Neopelma; species Neopelma chrysocephalum. The sequence goes on from NW_020925564.1 coordinate 3,131,606, forward strand.
GCACTCATTAAAACTGTTAGTACGGACTTGTTATTCATGAGTTATTGGTCTTTCACACTTCTGAAATGCGTCTGCCAATACCACTCAACTCTTTGTTCCAGTGTGGCTATTAAGTCTGAGGAAATACAGATTAACTTTCTTTTGACAAAATGGTGCTTTGTGGGAGGATAGTAAGGCCACAGAGTGGTCCAGATTGGTGAGAAAAACAGGCAACACTGAAGTTCAATCCATTTGCCTGCTTTTGATAATTTATGGTAACTATGTCTGCATGTAGGCCTAAATACTAATCATTGAATTACACCATCTGGCCATACATCATACAAAGTGTAGGTTTGGAATTTTTCTTGATATTGAACAGTAGTTTGGGATCGCTTAAACATTAAGGAGTGAAAAGTGGAAGAATAATACTGAACGGTTGAAGCTAAGCTTTAAATGTAAAGTATTCTTAATAATCTTTAAATTCACATGAAAAATGGGTATAATGTAGAGCTGAAGCTGTTTCTCAAAATGGATAAGAATCTTAGACCATAATCTTAGACCACAATCAATGCAATTGTCTAATTTTGTTTGTATATGCAAAACTGCACCTTAAACTTACTGTTTTCAAGGAGTTGTAATTACAAGTAGATAATTTTTTTGTGTACATTGTGGTTTATTTTTTATAAGGTAAAGCCAGTGTCCTGCAGTCCAGGTTCAAAACTAGCAGCATGTAGCATATTCTGTTATTTTCTAATTTTCTCATCAAATGTAAAGAGAAGGCGCATGTGGCATCTTATATTGTGAAGTAATTTCCAGAGTATTTTGGAAATGTAGGTAAAAACATAAAGGATCAGACAGATAGTCTCTTTCAGTTATCTATCCAGGACAATGCAGAGTAGTGTGCCTTATTCTGGCTCAGTGCACTGTCATTTAGATAGCACATTTGCCTATATGCCTCTCAAAAAATACTGACTAGATAGTCACAGATATTATAGATATGCATTATTCCTGGTCAAATAGTTGATTTTATTTTAAAAGATATTTAGAGTATAATGCATTAATATATAGTTAGCATATTGGTTTTATTTTGAAATGACTATGTTTATGTTCTAAAATATTACTAGATTTCTGAGCTGAATCCATACTAATTACTTTCCAAAATTCTGAAAACTTGGCCTGCAAATATTTTGCACAAGTTATCTTATTTACCTCCATTAACTAAAAAAGGAAAAGAGGGGAGATTTGTGCTGAGAGAAGTAATTGTGTAAATTATATTACATTTTGAGTCGTATGATGTAGGTGAAATGCTAGTCAGCTGATAAAGAGGTATATTATATGTCTTGGGTATGCTATATATGTGTATGACACTTCTCTTCCCAGCACTGATGGAAATGTAATCCAAATTCTTTCTCTATACCTTAGATGAGATAAATAGCACTTAGCAGTAAAGACAAAATACTCAGGTTCTTAAATTAGGCAGTGTTTGCCTGTTTCAAGATTCTACTAGCCATCCTTCCCAGAGGACGGGAAAACATTACTGTGATGAAAATAAATTGTAAGAAAATTAAATAAAAACTTTACAGACTAAAATTCTACCACTTACTTTACTGATAAATAAGAATTTCACCTTGTAGTCAGAAAAAGTAATATTTCTGTTGGAGAAGAGTGAAGCCTTACTGTTGGAAGCCTTACTGTTGGATCAAGTTGCTGTGTTTATACTTAAGCGCAGCACAGAAGTGATGTCTGTCTTTGCAAGTGGCAGAATAGTAATTGGGGAACAGTTTGTTGTTCCTTTATAGGTGAACAAAATACAATAGGGCTCAAAAAAAAAGTCATCCCCAGTTTTGTAAATCTTCTAACTAGTCTAAAAATACTAACTTAGTAATATTAATACTATTGACATTTTAAGATATATTAAGCATAGTCACACAAATTTCTAAGATAGGGAGCACAAATATTGATTTTTTAAAAAAAAATCATTTTGGGGGCAAAACTTGTGTAGAAGTTTAAAAAATCAGATTCATTCAGAGCTGCATTTAAGAATGCCTCTTCAATGGTTAATAGCACACATAGTAGTACAAGTCAAATGAATCATATCTAAACCACATGTAAAATTTTCATGGCCTTCATCATGCTCCCAAGCAGTTAATTTGTTCCTTGTTCCTCTAAAAAGTCCCATTTCACTTCCTTTTGAAGGAGGAGCTTCCAAACACTCTGCTTCAGATACTGTAGGTGAAGCAGTATGCAAAGGGTGAGCCTGCACCATCACACTCCTCTGCTCTCCATAGCTAGGTTATACGTGGAAACTCAACCAGGCCCAGCTCCAGAGGTCTGTAATGAAAATAAAACTCAGGAAAAGTAGTGCTAACTGTTATAAAAGTTAATTGGGTCTAGGTTATTAGGATAAGGTGCATGTTTTCCTAAGGTATTTGTTTTCCTAAACAGAATTGCTGGGATATTCTAAGACCTCTCTCTGAGGCAGCCAGGCAATCTCAATAAAGAAGCAAAATCATTCTCTAAATGTTACATAAATAATTTGTGTAAAATATGTAAATGTGCATGAGAATGAAACAGTTTTCTGACTGGCCAAATAGTAATTATTAATCTAAGGGACAAGTCCTAGTAGATCACGTTAATTAATTTTGCACGTGCTCATTGTCAAGTAATACCTACTGTAATAGATTACAGGTCATATTTCATTTCCATCAACATGACATGGACTCACAGCTGTTGTAACCCTGATAGAAGTCAGAAAAAGCGATGGCTTGATGCTGTAGTGGCAGTATGGATCTTCTGACTTGTGCCGCGTTGCTGGTCTACTGATGGAAAATGAACATTGTGTCGGTGAACTGCCCCGTCTAGGCTTATCTGTGTCATCATTTGTATTATAATTTACAGCAGCCTCGCATAGGGAGCTGCCAGTTCTTACCAGGATTAAACAATATTAAGGTTACAGAGGGGAAAAGTAAAACAACGGGTGATTATTCATGACTTCATAGTTAGAGATGACCTTTCATACAGCCTCTACCATAGCATGCATCAGCAGGTACCATCTGTTATCTGTTGTGTATTTACTTAGCTGCATATATACCTCAACCATAGAGATAAAAGTAATAGAGCCTAGAGAGTTTTCCTCGTGGTAAAGAACGAAGGAGTGTGGGACATGCTTCCATAACTCCATCCTGGAACATGAAGGAAACAGCAAATAAACAGTGAATCTAGAAACATATTTGTTTATGAATAAGAGATCATTAAAATTTCAAATATGCCAGGATTGATTACTTATTTATGACTCAAGAAAATAAAAAACAAGCTTCATGTTGTCTGTGGATGATATACAGTTGGTTCTCTGAGCAACACTGGTATCGTGTGTTGGCCTGGTATCAAAATGAAAGAACAGATACATTATTTTTCTTCTGGAAAACTTATTCAGGAATGTTTGGAGTTTATTTAGTAAACAGGACACTGAAATTTTTGAACATGTGCACTTACTAATAAGGAGAGGCAAAAATATTTGTTCCCCTTCATCCCAGCATTTCTGAGATTTCTGACATTTTTTCATTCTCTGTTATGCTAGAACCCCTCACTTATGAGAATGAATGAAAAGACAAAAAGATGGATAGCTTGCTTTTCTGAAGAGAAGGCCTTGGATTTTAAAATTCATGGTTTAAATTCCTCATGGAAACTTCAGGTGCATAAATACAAAATGCTTTACGTAACAGGATATAATATGTTACAATGTGTCCTGTAGTAATAATTTTCTTTCAAAAGCAAATTGTTTCCAGAGTAAAGTATGGGAGTTTAGTTCGTAATCATTATATATGGAACAATTATGTAGTCTTTAGCTGAAAGTTTCCTTTCCTTTTCTTCTCTTTCTCTTTTGAAGTCTATTGATCCTGGCCAGCAGTTCACATGGGAACACTCTAACCTGGAAGTAAACAAACCAAAGAATAGATATGCGAATGTAATTGCATACGACCATTCTCGTGTTCTACTCTCAGCAATAGAAGGTAAGGAGGCCTTTAAAATTAAAGTAATTAACTCCTAAAATCTAGTATAATTTTACTAATCAATATGCTGACATAGTAATATAAAGAAGTGCTAATTAAAGTACTTCCAGTAAATTCCTGTAATGACAATCGTTTCTGATGTTTATTGTCAGTAATATATTATGAATTTACACTAAAACGTACAGGGTTTCATGTGTAACACTGATTGCATTAGGTCCCTGTGTATATGCTAATGTGTTGTCTAAAGTAAATTAATATTGCTGTTTACTTATACTAACAGTACAAAGCAAATGTAGCAGTGAACATACATGAATTGAGGGTTTTGTTGATCGATGTATTATCAACATATCTGCTCACTGAGTTTTAGTTGTCAAAACTCAATGTGGGAAAAAAATCAACATCTTTATGTTCTCTGGGAGAATTTTAAGAACTCTCTGTTTAAACTTTTTTTTTCCGTTTACAATCTGAATGTTAAACAAGAGTGTTTAAATGAATGCCCACATGGAGACATTGTTGGAACCTTAGTATTTCACTGACTAAATATTGGCAGTGAGGTGTAGTGAGAGTTCTTCATTTTATCTTTCTTCATCAAAAAGCTTTCCAAAAACTTGGACAGTTTAAAGTTTTAACTTAAACAAACTGTTAGAGGTGGTCAGCTCTTGATATTGTCTCTCTTTTCTCAAGAGGTAAAGCATGAGGAAACACTGATTTTCACTCAGAGGATTTCTTTCTTTTTTTTGCCAATTCTGCCTTACCATTAACCTGCTTCCTGGGTTGAAGACAGATTTTTACTTTATTCTATGTTTTTGATAGCCAAATATTAATGATGACTGGAATATAATAAATTATATATTTAAGTGAAATTATTGAAATGAAAATAAAATTTGCCTTTAGTTAACTTGGACAGGACTTGCATGAGATACTTATGATGTAGGGAACTGTATTCAAGGTCATAATTATTTCATTAAAAACATGCTGCAAGTTAAACTGCAAGGTGTTTTAATTTACAGTTCTAAACAGCTTCTTGTCTGTGGCTGCTTCCGACCAGAAGACACTGGATTTATAGGTGTAATACATTTTAATATTAGCTGCTTGGTGAAGAAAAAGGCAATCCCACTGATTGAAGTTTAGATCTTCCCTCATTTATTGCAGCTGCATACCATGGGCTTTGATAACTCAGATAAGAGCTTCTCAAATGTATTAGCGAATTTAAATGATTGCCTCGAAGAATTTCCATATGATAATCTTCTTATGTTTGTTCCACCTCTGAGGCTCGTATAGCAGTTCTGACAAGATTTTTCTGCAATGTCACTTAAATTTTTCATATTGCCTTGTAGAAGAATATAGCTGTATAGAAAGCTGCCACTACTTGGTAAAACTGCCTGTCTCAACTCTGAAAAGAGGGTATTTTAATTAGGAGTATCTGTGATGTAATTCAGTAAATATATCCTATTATGTCTTACTGGTCCAGACAAGAGGGCTAAGTACATGGTCCAGGTAGGCCAGGAACAGCAATTGAACAGCCTTTCTGAAGTGTTATGTAAAGTTCTTTGGAACAAAGTGCTTAACTCAGAAATATGTCTAACTGACAGAAAGAAGACTCAAGTCTTTCACAGGATTTTTTTTGAAAAAAGAGTTGTGTAAAAGGGGGACAGAAGGGAAGGAAAAAAATGAAATGCAAAGAAATTTATTTGTTAATTTATCTATCAGACAGCTGGGCTTAAAAAGTTCTACCCTTTTTCCCTTTGTATAAATGACCCATGAAAAATTAACATATTCAGAAAGTGGGAAGAAAATTTAAATGGCAAAACAGAAAATGTTAATCAAAGTAATTGAAATTATCAAATTCTACAGTACATTACACTGTTTTTAAATAAGAGATAGTAAAAACATGGAAAAAATACATTGCACCTGGGAAGGACTATTTTATGGAGCAAGGACAAAATATAGTTAAACTGTAATGTTTGAGTCCCTTTTTTAGGTAAGAAATATCATGATGAGGTTAAAGTTTCTATTCCTTTAATAGTCATTGACCCTAAACAAAGAAAAATATTATAGCCTTTTGAAATATCGGTGTTAGATATAAAATCACAAATGGGATTTTGGCCCATTTGGTGATTTGCATGGTTTTAAGTATTTTCTCAGTCTTTAGATTGTGGTGAAAAAAGCAACATAGATAAAGTATTAACTGCCTTTTTATGTAATGATAATGGGATTGGTCTTGAAAACAGAAATTATTTACTATGTAATTATCCTCTTAAACTTTTTTTACCCCTGGGACTTTACATGATTGTATAGCTGAAATTTTATGTGTGTACCTTCGTAAGTTTAATACAGTGGTCTTAGCATTTAGTAATAAGTAATTCTCTTTCAGTGTTTAAGTAAATATTCCAAATAATGAAAATATACAGTCTGCCCAGCACCTTATTTAGTTGACAGCTGTGTTTGTTTTCATGCTACCAGGAAAATCAATTATTTTAAAAATATATTCTCCTTTACCTATGTTACTATACAACTTAATAAGGACCTAAATTGGGACTACATTATATTTTGTTACAATTATAGGAGAATATTTGGTTAGATTTTACATATAGGCCTCATTTGCATTTCTTTGGTGACCAAAAGAAGACTCATATTAGTGAGGTTTGCATAACAACTGTGCTCTTCCTAAGATGAAGAGCTCCATTCTACATCTAGACACTTGGTCCCTGTTTAAGAGCAAATATATGTGAACAAGAAACTAAGCATCTACCAAACTCTAATCTTACAATGATGGTCATTTTGCCTCTTGATGGTGTTGCACAAACACGGAATGCTGTGATTGCTACTTTAGAATGGGACACAAGGCCAGTTTTATACAGTTGCCCAACTCTATAGCAAATAAAAGTGATTCTTAGAAAGCCTTAAGAAGCAATTAGTAGAGACTTAAAATTACTTTCCAACGATTGATAATAAGTTGTTAAAAACTGCATTAGCTCTGAAATACAAGGCTTAGTAACACTTTCAAAGAGTTGATTTTGGTACCTTTCGTAACTCCTGTTACGCATGTTCAAACCTGATTTTGAATCCCCACTTAAGTTCTTGACCTCTCTAATTACATATGGCATGGAGTTCCACACATCATTACTCACTTGCAGGAATACTTTTCTCACCACTGTTTAAATTTTGTTACATACAGATGTCCCTTAGGAGGGAAAACTCAGGTTTGATGTGGTAAATTGATTTTCCTCTCAAAAGGAAATTGTACTTCGCAAAATTTTGATCCCATATTCTTGAAATCTGATTGCTCATATTGTGCTGTCTTTGGATGTGTCTGAGATGGACATTTAGAATTTTAAAGTGTAATGACATAATATTATAATGTAGTGAAGTTTATTATATGCATCTAGATGGATGTAAGGGAGAATTTACTGATTAAAAGAGATCAAGTTAACTAGGTCTGTGACCTTAAACCTCTAAGAAGTAAATGAAAATCCGGAAAAAATGGTTAAACATTATACATTTTAAAAAGTCTTTCCAATTCTTTTAGATGTCCAAGACTAAAAATCTGCTACATGTGATGTGTCTTTGCATAATGCTAGTTATTAAAAAAAACCTAAAATATCTATCATATTTCAGCAGTGTAATTTTTGTTTGATGGGAAATTTAGTGACTTTAAAATGCTGCTAACACTAGAAGTCTGCCCGTCAAGAAAGAAAAAGCAAGAAGCTGGTAATACTCTCATTTGTCTGATGGCCAACTGCCAGTAAATCAGTTTTGAGTGTGCAGGCCATCATCTTTGAGTTTAGAAATTGTTTTGGTCAATATAAATTCTTGAATAACTACTGAAGAGTCATGAACTTTACAAATTATTTGTGCTTTCACATTGCATTTGAGTTGCCTTCTGCTAACAATATATACACGTAAAGTAATTGTATGTCCATTCACCCTACAAGTGAATGGACCTCCACTCCTGGAGTGTCTTAAAAGCATGAAAAGTACTGAAGTGTTGAGTAACAGTGTACAGAAAGATCAGTGAAGTAGATTTCATGGTATAAAAGATTTCACTGAGTAGACTTCATGGTGTCTGTCTTAACAACAAAAATGCTGCCATTCTTGATACCCTTGAAATCACCTCAGAACAATTTTTCTTGTATGCATAGCAATAGAATCATAGAATCAGCCAGGTTGGAAAAGACCTCTGAGATCATAAAGTCTAACCCTTGGTCCACTACTGCCGTGGTTACAAGACCATGGCACTAAGTGCCACATCCAGTCTCATCTTAAAAATCTCCAGAGATGGAGAATTCACCACTTCCCTGGGCAGCCCATTCCAATGCCTGATTACCTCCTCTGTAAAGAAGTTCTTTCTAATATCTAACCTAAACCTTCCCTGGCACAGCTTAAGACCATGCCCTCTTGTCTTACTGATAGCTGCCTGGGAGAAGAGACCAAGCCCCACCTGGCTACAACCTCCTTTCAGGGAGTTGTAGAAAGTGATGAGGTCTCCTCTGAGCCTCCTCCTCTCCAGGCTAAACAAGTCCTTTTCTCATAGGACTTGTGTTCAAGTCCCTTCACCAGCCTTGTTGCCATTCTTTGGACATTGGGGAAAGCTTTGGGAAACCATCCAGTGGCTTCATTCTTGAATGCGTAATAGAGATTTAGTACCTGTTTACTGTGCACACTCATATTGTAACTGGGTTTTGAAGGAAATATCAAACTATTTTGATATCAAGAAATCATTTAATTTTGTTTTAGTAGAGGCATTCAACAGCCCTTTTAGTGCATCATTTAGAGTATAATTTAATATTTCCTTTCAAAACAAAACTACTTTGATTTTTAACTTCTGTGTTACTTGGTCTTAAAGAGTTGAAGAATCACTAAATCCATATTCAGACAGCTATAAATTAATCACAGTATGATGATGTCATGTTGGATTTTGATATCTGGTTTGAAGTATTGTGCAACCTACTGCTCTCTGGATGTATTGTGGATAGTGTCCTATCCACATATAGGACATATGTGCAGTTCTGTTATCTGTGTCTCTGAGGAACTGCACAAAACAATGTGTTTATTTTCATTCTGTACTTCTTAATACTACACAACTTAAAGAAAAACAAAACCAAACAAACAAACAAAAAAAAAATCCAAGCTTCGTTTCCTTCTCCTAACAGAGCTTCTCCTGTTTCCCAGCCTGTCTTTCTGCTACTCACCTTCCAAGTTTCTTATCTTGCCTGCAGATCTTCTACAGCTCTTAGTTCTTAGTTTTCATCCCTACACTTCACTTCTTTTGATTTTCTCAGCTTTTCCTTTCAAATACTCCTCTTCTCTCCTCTAAACAATCCCTTTCATTTTCCTGCTTAATTCTGCTTCTTCTAACTACCTCTTTTTGACATTGCCTTCTTTTTATAATTCTGTATGATTCAACATTGCTCTTATGAGACTGCACATCTTTCATCCTTTCCCTTTTCACCAGACTCTCCTAGTCCTAGCGGTCCATTCACAATCCAGCTATCTATAGGTTTTCTTTTTCTGATGTTTCTTTTTCCTTCTTACTCTACTTTGTTAGGATGATATATAGTGAATTTTCTTCAGTCTTCATAAAAAGCCTTCATTTTACAATTGTTCTTTACTTCAGTACCTTTACTGCTCTTGTGCTGCTTGATATTTCAGTGAGTTCTTATAGTACAGATTCGTGCTTACACCATTTAAATTTGATGATTTCCTTAACTATATAGATTTTATGTTACAAAAACACTTACATTAACAGTTGTTACTGGCACCTAGTAGCTCTCAGTTCATTGATCAAGTTGATCAAGGGATGCCAGTTGATGTAATTTTTTGTATTTCAGCATAGCTTTTGATACTTTCTCTCATGATAAACACATCACGTGGTGGTGGGTGAGCAGCTGGCTCAGAGGTTGGGTGCAAATGAATGGGGTAACATCAAGCTGGTGACCTGTTACTGGTGGGATTCCATGGGGCTCCGTCCTCAGCCCAGTTCTCTTCAACATCTTCATTAACGACTTGGAGGCAGGACTCGAAGGGATACTAAGCAAGTTTGCAGATGATACAAAATTGAGAGGAGCTGTTCACTCCCTCGAAGGCAAGGAGGCCTTTCAGAGGGACCTCAACAAATTAGAAGACTGGCCAATCACCAACTGTATGAAGCTTAACAAGGGAAAGAAGTGGATTCTACACGTGGGATGGGGCAACCCCAGACATACATACATTCTGGAGAACAAGATTCTGTAGAGCAGCACTGCGGAAAGGGACGTGGGGATCCTGGTCAATGACAAGTTGAATCTGAGTCAGCAGTGCCCTGGCAGCCAGGAGGGGCCAACCGTGTCCTGGGGGGCATCAGACAAAGCATCACCAGCTGGTAGAAGGTGTCATGACCCACCAACCAGGGGCATGTTTTTTACTGTAAATTCTCATCAGGTTGAGTAAAGGCGCTGGACCACATGTCAAGGAACTCCTGTGCTTTTATTGTACATTTTATTGTACATTTGCTATTATTTAGACTCAAAAGGCGTTGACTTACAAGCCTTTACATTCTTACAATACACTTCCACAAGAGTGGTGGCTAAGAAACCCTTAATTTTGTACAGTACACGTAAAGAAGTTCTCAGCTCCTCAAATAAACACCTCAAAGGTGCTGGCTTGCAAACCACAACATTACTCAAAGGGCACTGGTTAACAAGTCACACAACAGACCTCTACAATCTCCCCACTCCCACAATGAAGTTCAGTATGGAGTATGGAATAGAATATGATAGCCATGCTTTGACCAGGCAAAGCAAGGGAGAGAAAAAAGAATATAACCAGTCCTTATATCCTGTGTTGGTCCTACAGCATGGATGTTCCAGAGCTGGGGTTGTGAGACAAAGAAGACAAAAGAGATAGAGGAAAAAGAGAGGAGAGCAAAGGGGCCCAATCCTTTTATAGTTAACCTGTTGCATGCTTCTTATTTCAGCTAGGAGTTTTGCACTTTGTTCACACGTGCATAGCTAGCCCCTTGAGCTTTGTCAGGCCACAGGGAAGTTTTAGGTCAAATATTAGAAAAAGATTCTTCATCCAGAGGGTGATTGGCCACTGGAACAGGCTCCCCAGGGAAGTGGTCACAGCACCAGGTGTGTCTGAATTCAAGAAGCGTTTGGACAATGCTCTCAGGCACATGGTGTGACCCTTGAGGATGGTCCTGTGCAGGGCCAGGAGTTGGACTTGATGGTGCTTATGAGTCCCTTCTAATTCAGAGTGTTCTGTGATTCTGTGACAGAGAATTTTGCTCTGACATTGTTCAAAACACCAATCAGTGATTTAAACCAATAGTACAACTTCATCAAGCATTTTGGGTTCATCATTGTATTTTTCAACTTGTTTATGTTGGAAGATGCATGACAGAATTTAATCCTGTTACTTCACACTATTTATGACTAAGAGCACATGTCCTAGGGAAGCGGCGCAGACACAAAAGTTTATATAATTTGTTTTAAATAGAAACGTGGTTCAGCACCGACTCTTTGTAAAGGCTTAAAATAATTTCATTATTTGATTTTACTTTGTGAATAAAACGTGAAGTCTAATTAAAGTTATTTAAGATTATAACTGTCTTCAGGATATCAAGTGAATCATTCCTGAGGTCTACATTATTAGCCTTGTGGATATGAGCCTATGTTATAGTAAGATGTACTGCCATCTCAGCTCATGAGTTCTCAGCATAAATGGGGAGCAATACAATTCAAGGATTTTAATGTTTTGCACTCTAATTGTGGCATTGAATAAATAATTTTGTTTCATTGATCTGTCACTCTTACTCTGTAAAATCTGAACTGCTTTATTCTCTTGAGATATTTGAAAATGGAGTGTCTTTTGTGCTCAACTGCTCATCTGATTCTTCCCCCATTGTGCTTGATTCCAGTCTTGCTAAATAAGGAGATTTCAGACTCTGGTCATTCATCACCATAGTTGAAAAGGCTACTAGAAAATAGTTATGGTAGAATTATGGTTCAGAAGCTTGGTCTTTAGCTGACTTCTTGTGCAGAACTGTGTCTCTGCTTTCAAGAAACTTGTAAAAGTCAGGATCATCCTAAATTTATGCTTCAGATATGCCATCTGAAATCTACGGTAAACCCCACTGTTGCCAATTACTTAGGTAAGGTTCATATCAATATTACTGAAGGCAGAATTTGGTTGCTTTGTCCCCTTCTTGACCCATGTTTTTACAGAACAACTGACCTTTCTTAACTATGAAACTCGAATTTAAGTAATGATGGCAATTGCTGCTGTGCTTGTGGGTATGTTGCCTTCAAGCTGTGGCAGCTAACAAAGGTTTGTAGGATTTCATTGTACTGCAGTCAAATTTGTTGTCATTTGATTGGTTTTGCATTGTTAGACTTGACAGAGAATTGTTCAGTTTTCTCAGCTCAGAATGAGGTTATGGCCAGAAAAATCATTGCAGAATGTGACATTTTAATATTTAAATTTATTTGCCATTGATAATTTTTTATGCTCAGTCAGTGTAGATACTTACAGATACTCAGGTTTTGTATTTGTTATTTTTAAACTGCACACAATTCATTAGTCCTCTTATGACAAGGCATCTTCCCTAGAGGGCTTTAAGTTTATGCATACTGGGGACATAGCTGATGAAGCAAAAACTCATGTGGCAAAGTGCTAGATAGAGAGTGGGGAAATGGTATTACAGAATACAAAAGGATTTTGGAACAGGATGTGAAACTGAGGTCATGCATGATAACAGTGATGAAAAGAGACTGAGAAATGTGTATGATACTTGAAGGGACTATGAGAAAGGATGGAGAATAAAGAAAATACCTAGTGGATACTGTGTGTGAGAGAGACAATGAATCCTATTGTTCTCTTGATCTCAGCAGAGATATAACCCTACTGAGTACTGTATTCTGCTAGAGATAAACCCTTGGTGACAATCTTCTCTCAGTACAAGTGTTGGAATAGCAACTAGTTTTTTTTTCCCAAAACTGCATTAGTTAAATCACTAACAGTTGCTCAGGGCCTGTGGCAAATGGACTTCAATGTTCTAGCTATATCCTCTTCATGTGCCATGAGGCTGACTTGTTGTGTAAAATAACTTTTCTGGCTAAAGGACATACAGGAATTTTTTTCCTCTTTATAAAAGTCAAGTGGAAAAACAGAGTGAAAATTTCCACTTTAATGTAGATGGGAAGAAATCCTCTTTGTGATTATCTGTAATTATTAACCTTAATTCTTTCTCACTTGAATCTGTAATCAAGAAGGGTATACTCTGGAAGCTTCTCTTCATTGTAGTTTAAAGAATTAGTATTTATTTAATTTAGAAGTTATTTATTGTAATATGATTTATTGATAAATTTAATACAAGATAGTAAGTAGAAAGAGTATTTACAATTTTAGACATTCTGGATTTTTTTTACATCAGGTACCAGGAGCGACTGCTAAGATTTGTAAAGATTATTCTTTACTGAACAGTTTGCAATACTTATCATGCTTAATTTTCACGCTGAGTTTGTGCAGTATCAGTTCCAGAGGACAGCTTTCCCAGAAGATCATTTAACCACTTTACAAAGTGTTGTTTTTCATTTTTTCCTCAGGCTTTTATTTATAACATGTGCTTCAAAGTATGATACCAGGCATCATAATATAATTCTAATTTATGCAGAAAACATTTCTTACCAGCTCTCTCAGTTCCTTTGGTAATAACACCCTGTTGGTGTAGATTTCTCCTGTTGACTTCATTTTTTTTTCATCTGTTTTGTGAAAAAATGTTTTATTATCTTGATAAAGGAAGAAAATACAGTATTGTGCCTGGCAGTTGTATTTTCTAAGTCATTAGTTCCAATATCTGCAGTAAGAAGTTTCATCTAAAACAACTTCAAGTCTACAAGACTGATGCTTTTGAACTCCAATTTCTGCCTTTCATGGAGGGAAGGCATGTTTTTCAGATATAGACTATGCAGGTTTAAAAGTTTTTTTCTGTTTCGTTTTATTTTTCTCCCAGAAGAGACTTTCAATCTGCTCGAATCAGAGTCAGCCAGTCTTCCTGCATCCATTCCTGCATCTTGCCTGAGGACTGCCATGTTCTGCCTCTCTTACACCCCTGAAGTTAGGAAATCTTTCCATTGCTGAAATACTTTGTCAGATTTCTCTTTTAAATGTGTACAGAAAATAAAATCAAATTAAAATATAAGCTTAAATATGATAAATAATAAATAAATGACAAATGAAACAAGAACATATATGAAACTTTTTTGGGCATGAAGGCAAAATTATGTGTTAGGCTACAGGTGGATTAAGCCATAATCTGAATAATTCCCAGATTATATTGGAATTTACTTAGTGTCACATTTAGTCAATGAGTTTGTTCATTGCTAAGTGAGTAGTGGAATCAAACACTAAGTTTACCCAAAGTACGTGCAGAAACGCTTTAAACTGAAGCGAAAAACAACAAAACCATCAAAGAGTTAAAAAGGTACCTCTACTTTCCACTCAAATTCAAATTATTTTCCAAAATGTGTTTACCATTGTCACTGCTTCTCAGGGAAGACAGGAGTATGCAGCTCCAATAATTCGTGGTTTAGGATCACCAAAAGAAGATAATGCATCAGGATAAATCTGAAGATTCATTTTCTGACAAAAAGCTTGGGAAACATTTATTTAAACATCTTTGATAATATATGATGTTTCATAGCATACTCAATTTTATTACTGTGTGGAGTGAAAACTGTTATAGGTTTAGAATAAGTCAGAAAGCTGACATCACTAACTTGACTCTCTTTTGAAAACCTGCACCATATCCTGTGGTTGTAAACTGGTGGATAGCAGATTGACGGTGTATACATAAATCATTCATTTCTACTCAAAGAAGTAGGTTCTGTCAATTACTTTAACAAACCTTCTTGTATTATTTTATTATGGTGCACAGATCTGTATTTCAGCTAACTCTTCTGGGGAACACTTTTGAGTTCCAACACTGTAGTAAGACTGCTTTGCCATCCAACCTGCACTGAGATCTCACATGAGTATCTTTTCTTCCTCAAGTCATCAGTTAAAAAACAGCAGTGACATAAAAACTGATGCCTTCCATGCTTTATCTGCCAACATGCGTGTAGTGTGAGTTAAAAGCTGGACACTGCACTGCTGAATTCAGCAGTGGACTAAGAATTTTAAGTCCATATTTGTCCATTTCCGTTAGCATGGTTGCCTTATTAGTGCAGACTAGTGGTGTGATCTTCACTACAGCCAATACACCTCCTTGACCTTGGCAGGCAGCACGTTCCAGCTCTCAGTACAGGCATGGTACTGCGCACCCTGAGTTAAATAGATTGCAGATAGGAACTTACCTGCTTCCCATGGGGTCTGGTAGACACAATCAAAGTCCCTCTGCAAGTCTTGTTCAGAATACCTGAGCCTTGAGCAATTGACATAGATCCAGCATGGACACAGGTCTTGGGTTCCACCTTCTTTTCATGCATTTAAATGTTACTCAGTTTTGAAGAGATCTTTATATCATGCATATACCATATAGCAGATTTCACTCTTTCTTAAACATGAATTACATAATGTGTTTTGTTAAAATAAAGCTCATAATTATCTTCCCATTTAATGGGAAAAAAATGAATGTAGCAGTGATATTAATAGTCTGACAACATTAATTTTTTTCTGTATATAGAAGAAATGCAATGAGCTGAACAGGATGGTTTAAGGAGCCTGCTCAGTGTGTCTGAGGGAGAGTCTTCCCTGTCTGTTCTAGGCAGTGACTGCCATGCTGGTGGGTGTCTGCAGGCAGTTTCAGACCACCTTTTACATGCTGCTGTCTCGACCTCCAGGTCTCTCCACCTGGTACAGATTTTCAGGCTTCTTTCATATTTCTTGTCAGACAGAGTCTTTTGTTTCAAAAGAATAGTTATACCCCGAGAGACTATCATGCTTCTCAGCACCACAAATGGCATACACTCACAAGTACCCATGTGCTACTTGGCATGCAGAAAGCTAAGATTCACTGATCCAGCTGCATCATGGGATTTTTCAGCCCTTGTACCATAGGGCATCACAGAAATGCTGCCTTGTATTTTCACTCTCCTCTCTTTCCAGGCATACCAGGCAGTGACTATATCAATGCCAACTACATAGATGGATACAGGAAGCAGAATGCTTATATAGCCACACAAGGGGCATTGCCAGAAACCTTTGGTGACTTCTGGAGAATGATGTGGGAACAACGAGGTGCAACTGTCGTCATGATGACAAAACTAGAGGAGAGGTCCAGGGTAAGGAAAGCATATGCAAGGATAATAATATTGTACCTGAGTTATCACTAACGTAAGATTTTTGTTCCTTTCATATATGTTTGCCTGCCTTCTTTATATGCATAAGAACTGATTTTTTTTTTCCAGTTACCCACAGTTAAAAGTCTCTATACTCTGAAAATCACTTATGTAAGAAATCATAGTTCCACTGTGAAACTATGAGGTCATGCCTCCAATTTAGTAATTTTTTATAGTCTGGAAAAATTGAAATTTCTTGATCTATAGTGACTTGAATTCTTTTCTGTTTTAATCATACTGGAAATGTTAGGAAGTGACCAAAAGTGTTACTTCATTTGTAGTAACAAGAATGATTGTATCATCCTGTTATGAGGGAGAGAATGTATGTCAACAGCATTCAGTGTTCAGTTTTATATGGCATAATAATTTCAGCATTATCTAAGATCAGTGAGGATTTGCTTAAGAAACATAAGAATTTTTTTTAACGCATGCTAGTTGCTAGGAAAACTACAACAGCATATGCAGTAATAGAACACAAAATTATCTGTGGTATTTCAAATTCAATTTTGCAGAGCAAAGTAAAATCAGGAAAGTAAAGCACTAAAACGTAAGGATACTCTTCTAATAGAACCTCAGATACCATTCAAATATTATTAGAAGTGTTATAAAAAAATATGTGCTATTGATAAAGGGAAATAAAAAATAGTTTGGGTTTTGTTTTTTGTTTGTTTGTTTGTTTTATGATAAGGAAAGTGATCGAAAGAGCACTGTATGTTGCATGAAGTAGTGGGTCCATATTTGGTGGCAATCATCAGTTCTAATAGTGGATGTTATTGGAGGGGAGGGACTGTATGGAAAAAAAAATAAGAGAGGCAGAAGAGAAAAGTGGTGAGAAAAAGAAAAGGGAAAAACCCTCCTTAGCAGCCAATCAGGAAGTGAAACCAGTATTCGGCCCTCAGCACTCTTTCCAGTAGAGCAGGAGGTTCCCCCATCCTACTTTTTCTGCAGCAACTGCATTTTCTGTCAAGATGTACTCATGGGTTATTCCTACTCATGATGCTGTCACCATTGTTGGACATTAAATAGGGTAAGTGCTACACAGCCGGTTCATTGCTGAGCTTTTTGCAAACACGTTAATGAGTCCTATAGTGTAAACCAGAAGCTTCAGCCAAATGTGGAGATTGGAAAGGGGGAGAAAGAAAGGGTGATTCTAACTTCAGTGGTAATCAGTTCCCTTGGGAACCTGCTGTAACAGCAGTACCAGGGTTTACAAGTCCAGGAGATGAATAACAAACAGGAATGTCACAGGAAAAATGCAGCTACAGGCATTCTAAGGTACACTGTCCTAGAAGCTTGTGTGAAGGCTTAGGGAGCTGCAAGTGGAAAGCAGGCTGCTTTCTGGTGGAAGGTACAAAAAGCTAACGTATCTAAGGCACTGTGCAACATGTTAAAAAATTCCATAAATGCAGATGATCAAGAACAGTTCAGAAAGAGAGAAAGAGATCAAGGAGGAGGAGAGGAGATTTATCATCCAGAAAGGTTTTAAATCACTAAAAAGTATCTTATGGAGGTAACTGGATAATAGTTGGTATTTCAGTAATTCATGGATGAGCTCCATTTCAAAATGAAAATGTTTTTGCATGTGTAAGCTTGGAACAAGGCAGTGTGCACCATAAAGCCTAATGCTGTATTGTGTTGGCATTGATGTCTTTTGCATATGGCTGGATACATTTAATTGCAATGATTACAGAACTTGAACCTCTTGGCAGCAGTCATTCTTTTCTGGAGGCTTATCAAAGCATATATATATTTATTCTTTTACCCTTTCTGTCACTTCTAAAAATAGAGTAGGCTTTTTGCAGTTCAAGCAATGTATAGCATTCTAATTATAGAATCACTTTCCACATATAACTTCAACCTACATTAACACCACTACCTGTACATACATGATGGCAATTAGTACATAGCAGAGGGTAATTTTAACAGAATTTTTTATTTTATCTTGAGTCTACAGGTCTTGTCTAGTCTGGGAACTGTCTGTTGTTTGGAACTAAACAAATGAAATTTTGCCCATTTCTTCACTAATTACTTCTTTAAAGTTGCTGCTAAATAGCATCACCGTGAAGAAAAAATCTGATCCTAATAAGCAGCCCATTGCAGAAGGTATACTTAAGTACTTGCGAGTTTATCTTAATACTGCAGGCCACACAGACAGCCACTATCTAGAAAGGTGTTTTAATGTAACTAAATGAAATTCCTGGCATTCTCTCCAATAATTGCCTAGCAGAGTTTTAAGCTAACTCTAGCCTTTGCTGACTGCACCCTAAAAAACACTGATCAGAATAGTAATCACCTCCAGAACTGCTTAGCATTCAGAAGCAATACATTCCCTAAGTGGAGTAAGAAACCAGACAATCTAGTCAGTGGATTGCTTGTGTATTCAATGCTTATATTTACGTATTTTTTGTGCATAATTTAGCTCATTCGGTGTTCATAGGTTGAGTTTGCTACATTCAGTGCGGAGCGTTACAGCTATTCAGTACATAAGTCAGCTCCAATCTCAGATTCTGCAGCTCTGTGAATACCAGTTACCTCTTCTCCTAATACAGTAGCTACATATAATTAACAGTATCGATGGTGAAGAGGCAGTGGGCATTGGAAAAGAGCGGGATGACAACATTTCTTTGTTTTTTTTCTTGCGCTATCATTTTTATGTACATATTGTTATAGCAGAAAACCAAATGAGATTTCAAACATGAAATATAAACACTGTTACATATTATTAGAGATTAAGATCTTTGCTAATTTTGTTTCTCTTTTTTCTTTGATTCCATTTTGATTTCTTTTGTGTCTTGGCAGCCTGATCATTATTCCTGCTGCAAGGCAAGATCATTTCTCTCTGGGACTTTCAGCTTTCCATCTCCATGTCGTCATTTCTGTTTAGCTAGCTTTTTTTCATTTGTAGTTCTGCAGCCTGGTATCAGCCTTTTTAACCTGGACTGCATAGATAACTATGAGGATTTTAATTGCATCTGCAGAAATGAATTTGGTTCATTAGCATGTCTTAAGTTGCTTCGGCTTTGAGAATTTTCATATTTTACAGCTGAGTAGATCAAATGAAGATGTTACAGCGAATTCATTATTCATTTGTTTGCCTATAAGAAAGCTGCAGGAAAAGAGAAGATCTTTCACTTATAACCTTTCACACTTAGTTGGTTTCATATTAAATGTCATCACCTGAATTTCACTTGACCTAAACCAGACTGGAGAGAGAAAGTCAGTCCCATCGTTCATCTACCATGAATATAATTTTTATCATAAAGGATTATACATGCTGGCAGTGCATGGAACAGGGTTGGTAGCATATTTGTCACATATATGAGTTTAATCTTAGTGAAATAAAAGAACAATATTGAAGGTTGCAAGATATTAAGAAAAGCAGTTGTGTGTTAAACTAAGGAAATATGTTAAGCATGTAAAGCTTTAATGTACTCTCTTCCCCACTTCTCTTTCTTTCCCTCTGCCTCCAGCAGTGCAGCTTAGAATTTTTTTAGATCCTCTTAATTGAATGTTTTAAGGACTCATGTACTTTAGTGAATTATATGAGTGATCAGATGAAGAATCTCTCTTTATAGCAAAAGATAATATTGCCTCCAACAGGAAACATTTAATCTTTTCTCATTTTTCAGGGTAGGATACTGTTGTAGATTGTCTACTTGAAAGTGAATTCAAGTGTCTTCTTTCCTTTATAATTCCGTATTTTGAATACACTTGCTATGCTGTCTGGGAACTGACAGAAAAAAATTAACTCTCTCTTTAACCTCATTACAATATTTTCTATATCAGCTCCTCTCAACTGGTCACTGATACCTGAGGAAGTCAGGAGAATTGGCACTGTAATCAGGAAAAGCAGATGGACTTCATCTGCTGTTGCTGAATTGCTAAATAGGACTTCTGTTGTTCCAATTGTCAAGCAACAGGTCTGAATCTCTCCAAATGAGAACACTCTATCTAAGTATTTCAACTAACTTTTTAAAGATTTATAGACTATTCATGTGTAAGAAAAATGGAGATTGGGTGACAGTAGAAATGTCAAGCAGATGCATGTCTTGAAGGTGGAGTAAAATAAGGATTTGCTTTGTGTAGTGGGTTTGGTTGGGTTTTTTTAGGGGTATATAATAAGTTAAATCAGGAAAGCTTTATTCGGATTCAACTAGTGCAAAACCCCAACAACTAGTACAAAACCCTCAGCAAGTTGCATAAGTATGGTGGAAAGTGTATTGTACCTTGGTAATAGCTTTGAAACAAACTTCTGGCCACCAAAGATTTCTAAGTCTTGATACAGGCAAGGACAGCTTAAAGGCAAGTGTGGAAAGAAAGCTGAATTCTTCTACTCCAAATGCACAACTTGCTAACATTTTTCATGAATCCATTTGTTGATGGCAGAGTAGACACTGATATCTAATGTACCTGACTTAAGAGCTAAGACAAAGCAATAGTACAGACACAACAGTAAGTAATAAGCAAAGAAAACTAAGAATGTGGGTTTCTCGTCTCTATGAAATGCATGGAGATCTTTCAGACACATACACTCTATGCAGTAGAGTTTTATGTGATTGTGATGAAGGTCGTTTTGCATTTGTGCAGAGTTTTAGCAGCAAATTTCAGATCTTTCCTCCTAAGTATGTTTTGATGGGTAATACTGAAGCTATTACTTGTCAAAATGCTGCATTGAAAATAAGTGCCAATAAGACATCTTCACTGATTTGAGTAGAAAAGTCATCAATAAGTGCACTTAACAATTCATTACAGAATATATCAACATGCTCCCAAGTGCACCTGTATTCTACTGTATTTAGACAAAGCGTAATTGATTTGTGCAGAAAAACTTTGCTGGTGTCTCATATTGGGCAGCGCAGGTGTGTAAAAATGTGCTGGTTCTTAAAAAAGTTGTGAAATGTATATTTAAACATAGGAAAACAGAAATAGAAATTTTATCTATGCCTTTTAGCAACTGAAAAAAATATGCATTTCTTTATTTGGTAATTGGTAAGTTAACATATCAGCCAACACACATATTAGTGGATGGGACATGTTGCAGATGGCATTTTTTCATACTGAATTGTACTGTTTTATTAAAGAGAAACTAAATGTGCAGTTTTGTCATTGTTCATTCCCTAATTTTAGTGGCAAACCAATGACTTCTATATCAATAATGTACTGTGAGAATTTTATTTCACTTCTTCAGTGCTCTCAGCGTGTTAAAGTATGAGTCAGACAAAGAATGAATGAGAGAACTGACAAAGAAAAAAAAAAAGGAAAACCCAAAGTCAAATACACCATGTGTTCACCAGATTTACAAAAATAAAAATAACAATCTGTAGGTTTGTACTGTGTTTTTTTCACTGTAACAGAATGCCAGTGCGACAGTCCAAGAATTCTTACATCATTATACAAGACTGAGTCCCCACTTGCTGTATCAAAATTGCAAAACTCAACCATATGACTGTTTATTATGGAAGGATTCTCAGAGGCATAAGGGCAGGGACATAGTCAACTCTCACTGAAATGCAGTCAGTCGTAGGTGCTTAATTCATGTAAAAATCTAATCCAATAAAGCTTAGAGTTTCTTTTTCTAGGCACATTTCAGGTGGAAGTACTGTGACAGGGTGCCTCAGTTAAAGCTCAGGCTATTATATCACCCAGCAAAATAGCTGTGGAAATGCCATACTATAGGCAGGGTTAATTTTGTGTGAAAGAATTGCTGTAACACCACTGCATAGGCTGAAAGTCTAGTTATTTCAACTTATGTACATTTGGAGTTGAGGACTTACAGAATGAATGCCCCATGTGAAAAGATGTTTTTAAATTACAGAGAATCCAGAAGAGAACAATAATGACCAGAAATTGGAAAAATGATTTATTGGGAAAGTCAGAAAGATTTTGATTGGTTTTTTATATTAATAGAGTGAAGGAAAACATAGTAGTCTTCCAGCATATGAAAGGCTGTTAAAAAGATTTCATGGCAATCAACCATTTTCACTTCCTATGGGGCTTTAGGAGAAAGAAATAAACTTTTCAGAAAAGGTGGTTTATGTTGAACTGTTAAAGAACTTCCAAAATGTAATGTCATGAATTACAAACTGCATAGAATATTTTGTGAAGTCAATTCAAGAACTGTTTCCACCAGTTTACACACCTGAAATGGTATGGCAATACTTGCCAAAAGTATTTTTAAAGGCAAACAGCCACTTTTTTGTGTTACTATTCTGTGTTTGTAAATGAAGTGGTTTCTCTTAGCTGTTAGGCTAAACTGATAGTTTTCTAAAAAAATACTGTTCTCCCCTAGGCAATCTTATAGCGAGTGGTTTAGTCAAAACCATATTCTAGTTCCGTAATTTGACTTTATTTGCTTAGTTCATTTGCTTTATGCTTGAGGTAAGACATATATTATTACAGTCAGTCCATTCATATAAACCTTTTCAAGACCTTTTTGGAAAATCTTGCTGAACTTAACTGTTTGACACGCTCATCCTTCAAAATTGATTCACTAAGACCCTGCCTTCTCTGCTGTTAGGAAGAGCTCAAAAAGGGCATCTTACAGTGATACCAGCAATATAGTTTTGAAGTGTTCTTTGCTTGTATAGAAGAATATGAAAAATGAAATAGAGAACACTTCTAATATGCCCAAGATTCCTTTTAATATCTGTTTCCTTTTGTTTTAATAACCATACCACGCTCTTTCATAATAATCAGAATGAAAACAGTTTGGAGGTAATCTTTTAATTATCAATTATCTTTCAGTATTAACTGTTAGCCTACTAATCATATCAGAAATTTCAGAAAGTGGGGGTGTAAGAGAGTGGATTTGAAGACTTAGTAGAGAACTAAAGTTTGTTATGAGTTGATTAGTCTACAGTTGATTTATGTTGCCTCCCAGTCCTGTTTGGAACTTTTTTCCTGAGGGTACTGTAATTATACCAAAATCTAAAACTTTAAAATGTTTTCTTTTCTACCTTATTTCTACCTAGGAGTTTATATTTTAATCTGTCATTTGGAGTTATGCTGAATCAGTGAGTGACACTAGAGCAAATCTTGTTCAAATAAGATCTAAAAATGTGTGTCTGTATTCTGATTTTTTTAAAATCTTTGCATTATAGTCTCATATACTGTTGTCAGTGTCTATGATCTTTAGACTCAAATCAACCTAATCTTTAGGTGGCAAGGCATTGTTGCAAAACAGAAAATGACTTCAGAGTAATATCTGTTTTGGAGACAGAACATTAGCTGAAATGTCTGAGGCAGTTGCCACGACCAGCAATTGGCACTAGCTTTTTATTGCATAATTATTAATATCATTCAACACCATTGTAGAGATACTTTATTTTTGAAGGAAAATCATTTGAAAATATTATAGAAAATTTTGTCTGCAAAAGTGTTACTGTTAGTAAAAAAACCAGAGCAGAAAGTTTGTTACATACTACTGTTATTTCATATTCCAGATTCAGCATAGTTCATATGCTGTTCTTACAGCAAGAAATGTGCTATATGAATCTACCTGTTACTAGTTTGCTGTCTCTTTCCTGTTCTGTATTTTGTCCTTATTATCTCAGATGGCCTGTAACAGCTGGTTCGTGTGTTAAAAGTGACCTGAAGAGGCTTTTCAGCCTGAGTGATGGAACTTCATACTGGAAAATTATTTCTCTACCCTTGAATGTCAGGCATCTTTTGTATTCATATGTTCTTATGGAAATAGACTTCCTTCAGCTCTGTTGATGCATAGCAGCATGTTCTCTAGTGTCTGTGACTTGTCGAAGTGTGAATATCCACGAATGTTCTTAGGAATGCTGAAGCTACTTAAACCCTTCAAGTCTGAAAAGGTCTCAAGCTTCTCATTTTTAATGGAAAATGAAACATTTACATTTTCTTACGGCTTTGCTTTCAGTGAATGCTTGTACTTCCATGAAGAGCAAGGATTCGCATGGTCTGAGTGGAAGAAATGTAGAGAAAGAAAATATATCTATGTTTGAGGGGCAGGTCAAGAGGATGTACCTATCATTAGTTCTGTATTCTAATTGTATCTACTACTGTGGTATTTAAAAAGATATCTTAATATGTTTAGTAGTCTTTGAAGAACTACTCTGATCTCAGATATCATGATTTGGGGAGTTTGCAGCTTTTAATCATGATATAGTGAAAGTAGTAATAAGCTTGTCATTACTTGTAATTTAATTTCTCCATAAAAAGCACTCTTAAATCACCAGTGAGGTTTTACACATCCATGTGTCTGTTTCATTCATTTTGCCATTTTAGTGGCTGGCAACAGAACATTAGATATTTACTGGTGAAAGCCGTTCTCATGTACTGTTGGAGGCCCAGAAAAACTCTCACTGGGTGCAGGTAAATATAGTCTGCTAGGAAAAAGATCAACTGTTGGAATTGGGAGCTGCATTGATAAAAGAAAGGTGAAGACTATGAAATTCGTGAAAGGTGTATTACAAAATAACTATGAAAATAAATAAACAGTGTAATTGAATTTTTGAGAAGGACTTGTGTTATCATCACCATACCTTGCCACATTAATTTTTTTTTCCAAACAATGTACACAAGTGAAGAAGAAATTGCCCTTACTGCAGAGAAATTAAATGCAGTCCAAAGATCTAAAGCAAAAATACATTTGGCAAATAATTTCAAAATTGACTTTTTGACATTTACTGTTAAATTTTAGATTACTCAAGGGGATTGAGAATCTTTTTTGGAAGAAAACATATAATATGTAATCTCTCCCACTTTAAGTGCTGAAGAGTGGGATCTTAACATAAAATATTTAATAAGAACTGTCTCAGAAAGTAGCATCTTACCAATTAACTTCTATTATTTGATTCTCTGCTCCCAGTGAAGTCCAATAGAAAACATTGTTCTGATCTCTCGCAAAGGTAAATTGGACTCTAAATTGTTAGCAGTATTGGGAATGTAAGGTTCATGATCCCATAGCAAAAGAGTGTAGGAGACTGTGGTGGGGGGAAACAGTGTTTCCCCCTAGAGTTATAAAATGGTAAACCCCCAGGGGGTGGTGACCCTGGGGTTAAGCCAATGAGCGCTCCTGCAAAATATAAACATATCACTAGACTGGAAAAGAAAGGAGTTGTAGTTGTTGGAGAGGTGGCCATGTTGTGAAAGCCACGAGGAAGGGGCAGGAGTCCCTTGGGGGCTTTTGCCCTCCCCAGCCCCAGCTGGGGGCTACAGGGACTTGGAACAGTGTAAGACTGGGCTAAGTATCCGTAGCTGAGAGCTGTAGGAGTTTTTCTCCTCCACTGTGAGCAGCAGGAGCAGCGGCAAAAACAGCACTGACCGAAGAGAAGTGACAGAGAGCCAAGAGATAAGAGAACAAGCAGCAGAAGCCGGCATGCAGCCAAGGAAGACACAGAGTTGTCTGAGAGAGAGAACCAGCAGCAGAGAGAGAACTAAGTTCTACACAGAGAGAGTTTGGGGGTAAGGACTTCAACCAAAATTCCCCCAAACTCCTTGGAGACCTCTCCTCTCATAGAGAGGAGGGGGTGGTGTACTCCCACCTGAGAGGAGTCCTAAAATGCTACAGCACTGCTGAAAGAGGAGCTAAGAAGCTCAGGCGTCCCGGGAAGCTGGACCAGGACAGCCGAAGGAATGTGGAGGGGGGTGACCTTGGCCTTCCCCCCTCGCTGCTGCTCAGAAGCTAGCAGCCTGAGATCAGAGCACAGGAGCTCTGATAGAACTCTTGAGGCAAAGGCCTTCAACTGAAAGCTGCCTGAGATGTTCTGACTCAGGGGTGAATCCCCTGAGGAAGGGACCTTCATGGAATGTCTTACACCCCATGATATGACGTGGTGAGGCGAGTCTTGTCCCTGCTACGCAGCCCACAGAAGAGAAGACCCTCGTTTGGAGACGGAGGGCCAAGGGGCTTGGATATCTCCTCGTGTGTACTGGCAGAGATCCAGCTACAACTGCTCCATGAAGAAGAGACACTGCTGCCCTAGGGACTGCTGCTCTAAGAGTGGAAAGGATCTTTCCCTTCTTCCCTCCTGGACTTTTATTTGGAAGGGAGAAGAGATTTGATCCATTGTAAATACTGTATGTCATGGTAGAGATAGTTGAGATTGTGTATGTAGTGTACTATAGTATTTATTTGTACAGTGTATTGTAATATATTCCCTTTCCCCCCATTTTGAGTCTCGTGTGGTGTCTGGAAAACCTATCTCACACTGGGTTGAGATGTGGGAGGGGGGCTAGAACTAGGGAATTGGATTTTGGGGCTCTCAAACCATGACAGAGACACATAAGGACGTGTTTCTGAAGAAGACCTCTTGTTCTGAGAAAAATCAGTAGCCAAAAGGAATAAAAGATGCAGTTCAACCAACTTATGCTTCATGTGCTCTTCCAGAAGGTCAAATCCACATGAATCTGAAATCAGGTTTTCTTTTTAAAAAAGTTATTTTCATCAGTTTCCCCTTTCAAATAATATGTACACTGGTCTACAAACCATATTTCTTATTGAACACCTAGTGTCTGCGTCCAGAAGCTAACTCTCAGAGAAAGTATTTTAGAAAAATTATACCATGATTGACGTTTATGTTAAATAAACTAATACATTAAAAACAAAAAGAAGCCACCAAACAAAATCTGCACCAAAAAGAGCAGGCACATTTATTTTCTCCCAGCCTAACTGAGAAGGAGCAATTTTCTACAGACTTCTAAGTCTGAATATATGCTTAACATTAGATTACTATGCAAAATAAAAATAAAACAAGTATTTTCTGTCCTTTTCAACTGATTAATTTTTGTTGTTTGCAAACTGCAAACTGGTTAATTTTTCAGGAATGCTTTCTGGAAGCTGGCACCGCTTCTATGAGCATACAATTTATATGTGAGAACTGCAGCTTAAAGAAGATGACTTCGTATTTAGGCATGCAAAGGCATAACCAGGCATTTATTCTTTGTTGTCATTAAAAGTTCATAAAATGTTCTACAATTTTTATTAATTAAAAAAATAAAGCATTCAAACAAAAGAGGTTTGATCAGAAGTTTATACTAAACCTGTAGTTTCTAAGATTACAAACTACAGTTATTATAAATTAACATTTTCCATTAAATATTTATTTTATGGATATAATAAATAATAAAATATATTATTTTGTTTAAAATACAAGTAACCAATATAGACATATTACAGTTTGTGTATTAATGATAAAGTGAAACTAGATTTACTATAACAATATTGAAATGTCTCAATTCAAAGGATACTTTTCTGTTTGATTTGCAAAGACCACAGTGGCTTCCTTTAGTATCAGGAATTTTGCAAATAAATCATGAATATTCATGAAATATTGGCAATACTTATCTTTCAGTGTTTCAATAAATGATACAAGGAAGTAATTCCTTAAATCCTCTTAGTAAGAGAATTTTTTGCACTATTAATCCCATTTTTAATACTGCAGTATCAATAAACATCTTTAGTTACTTTGTTCCAATTCTTTATCCATGAATTAAGCTATAATTTCCTGTAAAAAAATGTTTCAGGGTTTTTTTGCCAGTAATGTATTCTCATCACCTGCTTCAGTGGCTAGAATTTTTTCTCCTCTTTATCTAGAGTATTCATTCTCAGACTGCGGTTTGTGAATCTTTAGTGATCTGTGACCTGTGAGCCTCAAAATAAAATGATCTGTGAGCAAAAGCTGTTTGGGACTGGGGAGTTTGAAAGCATACTAAGTCTTTTGCAATGAGTATACTGCAGAATGAAAAACCTGGGGAACACATAGGTTTCAAAGATGCATATCTTAATTTTCCATTTTGGGGGAATAATCAGTTTTTCTCCTGAATTAGCATGATCATTCACTTTTTTTTTTAAATTGGAAATACTGTTCAATATTCTGCTTTTTTTTCTTTTGTTTCTTACATTTGGGGTATTCTTATTTAATTTGGTGTGAGTCTGGCTTAGAGTGACTAATGAAGACATTTATTAAAAGTAGTGAATTATTGCTGGACTCAGTTTAAACTTATTTTCTGTACTGTATGCAAGGCTAATTGATAACAATGTATTGTTATATATAGAACAGAGGATGACTGTCCCAGTTTCACCTATCAGCCACTGAAAGAAAAATATTTGCAACTATATGACCCTCATACTACTTCTTACTACATTTTCTGATTTGTTTAGGGGTTCAGCATTTCTATTTTCATAATAGCTTTCATCATAAATACCATTTTTAACTGAAACATTATTGAGCATTAGTAATGATGATAAACATATGGTTCTCTTATGTATCATCTTATACAGAATTATTTAATTTTGTTAATAATCTAAATTATGGTGTTTTGAAATTAAGATTTCTCTGAATTACATGTCCTGTGTCTTTTAAAATTTTATGGATGAACTCTCCACCAAACCATATTTTTTAAATGCCTGTGAACAAAATTTTTTTATATGCTTCATAACACATTCTCACAATGCACTTAATAGTTGCTCCTGCCCTTTCATTTATCAGTGTACTGAAATTATTTCTCAAAAAAATTCAGGTTTGCACTGGGATATTTCTATACATACTAAATATTAACATCCAAGGAATAGCTTATATGTTTGGGGACTAATGTAAAATATGGCAAATATTAAAAAAATTTTCTATATACCTAGAGGGGATTAATACTGTTATTAAATTCTGAACTATGAAAGGCAAGTTACTGAAGATATAAGTCATATTTGAAGATACTATAAATTGTTTTTTTTTCTTTAGTGTGTCTGTGCTTATTAGTATTTCTCAATTCTCTGTCCCACTGAACTTACAAATACCCACTGTGGAAGAAAACCATTGTATGAGCTACTACTGTGAGAGCAATTCTTGTGGATGATAAAATAAATTTCTTGTGTTGAATCCTTAGCAGTTGTTGAACATTCGAACTCCACATACTTTTAAAACCTGTGATGACATACACTCAGATATGTAATGAGTATCAGTATGAAATGTATTAAAAGATTACATATTTTTCACTACAGGTGAAGTGCGATCAATACTGGCCAAGCAGAGGCACAGAAACCTACGGACTAATCCAAGTGACCCTTTTAGACACCGTTGAACTGGCAACATACTGTGTTCGTACATTTGCACTTTACAAGGTATATATACTTACTATATACTTTTAAATTGGAAGGTTAGCAATTTTTTTCCCTCCCCTTCCTTCCTTCCTTCCTTCCTATCACTTTCTTCCTCCTGCCATCCCGCCTTCCTGCTTCCTTTGCTTTATACCTTCCCTGCCTGCCTTTTTCCCTTATTTCCTCACTCCCTTTTTCCGCTTCCCTTCTTTCCACTTTTCTCCCTTGTTTCCTGCTAACAGGGCTGAACAATGAGACTTCTTCTACAGAATGCATTTTCTTTATAACGTGGAGTTTTGTACATTAATACAGAGCTCGCACCATGAAAAACCATTTAATACTAACTAAAGCTCTGACACTTGTGATGCACAACTCTGCAGTATATTTAAAACTCTTACATTGTTTGAGCCCTATAATTTGGATTTTCCTCAATAGCCTGAGTTCTGCTTCTCTCTGGCCTCAAATGTAGCTTAAATAATTTTCACTGGTACATATGCTTCTGCAGTTGTTTCATTGAAAAGTGCCAATATCATCTGAAGAGGCAGTTTTGTCATGAAAATTTTAAATTTCATAGAATGGTTCAAGTGAGAAAAGGGAAGTGAGGCAATTCCAGTTTACTGCGTGGCCTGATCATGGTGTCCCAGAACACCCAACACCGTTCTTAGCTTTCCTGAGACGAGTCAAGACTTGCAACCCACCTGATGCTGGACCTATGGTTGTACATTGCAGGTAAGCCCAGAAGTTTTTTCAAAGTTTTCAAAGTATCCTATGTCAAGATTACTGCTTTCTGTTTTGTTGCAGATGAAAATACTATTTTGTTTCAAAGACATTTCTAAGTCTGTCAAAGATGGTTCCATTGCAAATCAAGGACCTGAGCATGGCACTGCCAACTTGGATAGGCTAGAAGAATTTTATTTGGCCTATGCAGGATTAATTTAATTTTAAAATGTCTAAAGATATTTAGGGAGAATGTCTGCAGGAAGAATACAAATGTATCTACAGCATTCAGAACATGGCCAACATAATGTTGGCTTAAGAACCTGAATATTGAAAAAGGTGTGTTTTGAGCTTTTGAAATTATATTGTGTGTGAAAGTAATGAATATGAGAATTAAGAAAGATAAATGGAAACTTTTATTAAAAATAGGTAGAAACCCAAATTTGCATTCAAGCTTAAACCCTCAGTTTAGGACTTTGAGGAGCTGAAACTGCAAAGGATGTACCTGGGAACACGCTGAGCTCAGTTCTGGGGAATTGAGTGTTCCATCCTTTTCTTGCAGAGTAGAAATACTCTTCAGGCTTTATAGGGTATGAATTAATAAACTCTCAAGAGAAAAACGTTAGCTACTCCTAATGTTTTCAGAGTAAGAAAAATTAAGAGGAAGAGATGTGGATTCTTTGGAAATGTTTGACAAGAGCAGATCTTTTAGACAGCCTTAAAATCATGTTGATAAGAACATTTTCAGAACATAAATACCAATTCTGATAGAAGTAAACTGTAAGATGGGTTCCACGGCTACGTTGCCAAATCTTGCATAGCTTACTGTGTAGCTCTGTTCAAAGAAAATTCCTAAGATCACTGATTTTTTGAACTTCATTTTGGAATACCTTTAGTTAGTAGGGCTGAGAGGTACTACACCCTTTTCTTGAAGTTACAAATGCTCAGCATGTTTGAAAACCAGTCTTGCTTTTGTCATCCAAAACCTGAGGTAGAGTAATTACAACGATTACGGCATACCACTACCTCTAGTTCTGATTTCTTAAATATTGGTAAGTCAGGCACAGAATCTTCACACTTTTAAACTGATTGAAAGAGGCTCCTGTAAATGAGACAGGAAAATAAAGTCAAGAGGGAAACAGAATAAGCAGAATTCAATATTGAAAGGCACAGACTGTTTAGAAGATATAACAGAACAAAGCCAGATATTTAATGTTTATTGAAACACCAGGATTAGGAATGTGGAATAAATATAAATAATAATACAAATATATTTTAGAACTTTGCTGAGTATTTCCTGAATGGAGCCAAATCTCTTTGTACCTGAATTTATAGGATCTTAAAACATTTTGATTATTATCTAGTATTGTAGATTATCTCAGCTATAATTTCATTAGCCTGATCCATATATACCATAACTGCAAAGGTCCTTAGCTGTGAAGATGCTATGCTCTAAATCAAAACCAAACTTAATAGAAGAAATTAATCTTCCCACTCTGGGAAGGCTGTTAAGTTAGTGTAATTGCCTAAATTCTCTCAATGCAAAAATAGGCAAATTAAATTAGTTCTTAAGAGTCATACAGCTAGTCGTTGGATAAGATGAAATAAAATGCAATGCTTATTATCACTCAGCGATACTGATGAAGTACAAGGCCATTATTTTCTCTTTGTGATTGGTTATGCATGCAGATTTCCTTGAAAGTGGTGCTCAGTTTAGGTAGTATGATTTGATGCCTGTTGAGGGACTTTTTTTCCCAAATTCCTGTTAATTTATTTATTGATACTCTACGATATGCATAACCTGGTATACATAAGCTTTTTACCTTATGTATAGTTGCTTGAGACACTAAGATTTCAGTCATTTCATATAATTAACCTCTAGGAAGCAGAATTTCACATATCCTACTATTTTAGCAGACTTTTTAAATCCCGCTGCTAACAGTTTGTCTGTAAGCAGAATTAATGAAACCAGATTTCTAACAAATTTAAAAATTTATGTCTCTGTAATCAAAAATCTTATGTGACTGGACATTCAGCAGCAAGTGTTGTAGACAGGCCAAAGTTTATGAATGTACTGCTTAACACACCTATTTAACATACAGACTGCCTAACTGATAGACTAACAAGAATAAGTTACTAAAGTCTATTTCTCACATTAGTAATGTTAATGTGAATATCACTTTTCAGGCATATTGTAGTGGCACTATATTCTAAGATTTGTATTGCCATATCATTTTGAATTCAACATTATTTTCTTGGGGCTGTGCCCTGCAGGGCCAGGAGTGGACTTCAGTGATCCTTGTGGGTCCCTTCCAGTTCGTGTTCATAGAATCATATGATTCTATGGTTATTACATTAGTTTAAAAAGTCAAAAGGGGGACACCAATAGAGCATCACCACAATATTTTTAGGCTAGAAGATATGTCTTTCATATAGCAACAATAAAATCCTCCCCATTTGGTTTGAAATTAAAGTGCTAGACATGCATAAACAGTTAATTTCAAGCTCATGAAAGATTAATCTTCTGTTGAAACAGAAAAAGTAAGCAAGCTTTATATGTTACCAATTTTTTTCTTGAAATCTGCTTTCTGGGATTTTTCTTCCCTCTCTTCTCTGTTGCTCACTTTGTAAGTTTCTCCATTGCACTTTTAAACAATAGAAAACTGAAAATAAAAGCTGGCAGGCGGCTATGTACAGGGAGAAGTTATTCCTCACCCTTCCTGGATGAGGAATAAATAGAAGAACCAGCTATCTGTATTTTGATCCTTACAAAGTAAACCCTTTTTTTCCCTGTATTTATAAGTAGTTATTGTAAGTGAAAAGCTTAGTCCAAGGTTTTCCTTACTGCATTCTACACATCTGCCTTAATACTGACCTGCAGTTGTCTTTCAGTCCGTTTCATGATAAGGGATTAAGAGATTTTTCTAGTTCGCTTCCTGGGTTTTGGGTACAGCTATATATTCTGTAGAGAATCCAGGTAGTTGGAGACTGTAGTTTGGACTTGGTTCATGAGTGTGGCCCCAGACCAGTTTGTATCAAAGCCTGAGTGGTTGGTAAGCTAGTTTAATATCCTGTCCTAGGTTATGTTTCATGAGTGTGTGAAGAATTTATTTAATAACTTACAATGTGCTTAATTGGAAAAAGTCTGAGCTAAAAACAATTGACAACAGAAGAACCCACCCTGTAAATATTTTAATGCACTCTATTCATTTAACAGTGACAAGAAAAATAATGCATAGTTCTAACTGTTGAAATTAACTGAGAATTTAAGTATTACCATTCAAAATTACTAGATTTAATAAGACAAGTTCTGATAAATACATATCTCACAAATGGAAATGGAAGTCTTTATTATAATTTTTTTGTGATGAAAGCAAAGAAAAATACAGAATTATAAGATCAGAATTTCAAAAAACATTGGTAATTATTTATTACTGATGTACATGCAACAGACATCTTTGCATGTTGTTTAGACATCTACTTTTGATAACAGTTTGGTTGCCTGTACAGTATTGAATTTGAATCTAATAGGGAAGCCAAAAATATCTTGAGAATTTCGTAACTACATTCTACCATCAAAGCTCTTGTTGCCGTGGTTTAACCCCAGCCAGCAACCGAGCCCCACACAGCCACTCACTCACTCCCCCACCAGCAGGATCAGGGAGAGAATCAGAAGAGGAAAAATCTGGAAAACTCATGGTTGAGATAAAAACTTCTTAATAGGGAAAGCACGCAACCAAAACAAAACAAGGAATTCATTCACAGCTTCCCATGGGCAGGTGTTCAGCCATCCCCAGGAGAGCAGGGCCCCACCAGTAATGGTTATTTGGGAAGACAAACATCATCCAAAGGTCCTTCTTTCTTTCTTCTTCCCCCCAGGTTTATATCCTGGGCATGATATCATATGGTATGGAATATCCCTTTTTAGTCAGTTTGGGTCACCTGTCCCAGCTATGTCTCCTCCAAACCTCCTATACACCCCTAGCTTCCTTGGGCCACACCATGAGCTGAAACAGAGGCAAGAACTCTGTGGAGGAAATAAATTCTACCCCAGCCAAAGCCAGAATACTTGTGTAGAAAAGTTGGCAGGTTTTTAAGTGAAAAGGTAGCTAAAATATATTTAATGTTACATTATTTTTAAGGAGAAAACATAGATCATTGCTAAAAGAGTTATGGAGCACTGAAGGAAGCATCAAGGCCTAATGTAAATGCAGAGTTTGTATTTGTATAATCAGATATTTTGGAAAGTCTTTGGAAAGACTACCTCCATGAAGTGTAGTTGTAGTAACATAAATCCATAATGCCATCACACTCTTTTCCCAGGAAATAATATACAGTTTTCTTTCTATAACTGCCAGGAGAGATAGTTCAGTGGAGACTGAGTCAAGGTAAAGTTAGATCTAGAAAAGTATTTGTTACAAAATGCTGTGTTCTGTGGTCCTTATTTTCAATGGGAGATTTGGTAGAGAAAAGCAGATAAATAAAGGTAAAGCTGCATGGGGGAAAAAAACACACCACAAATGAAATTTAGCAATCCGATGCTGTTTGTAGGTACTTTACACAATGTGTTCAAATCTTGACTTGGCTTATTTAGAGTAAGTTGTCTGAAGATTTTTCTGTGGTGGTTGAAATACTTGATGCACATAGATGCTTTCTTCATTTACAGACTGTTTAAGACTATCTTTTCAGTCCTTTGGACAGAAGTTGAGTAATGCTTCAATCCTGCTGGTGACTCTACATGACTTGCCCTAGTTTGCAGAGCTGATCTAGAAAAAATTGTTTCTTTAATGAAAAAATGCAGACTAAACCCCTGGGATTCTGCATTGGTGAGACTGTAATGTGTCGTCTAATGATAGCGGGGAAAGCACACTTTTTTGTTTGAAGTTGGATTAGTGCAGGCAAACAGGTGCTAATCAGATCACAATAAAACAGCACCAGAGGGTGTTTGGAGTTTTATGCCACTGTGTTTTCAAAACATCACATAAACTTTAGTAGTTGGTTCAGTAACAGTACCTAAAAGCTTAACATGTTAGTGCAATCCCATATGTTTGAATCTTTCTTTTTAATACAGGCACCAAGGGGCATATCTTTAAGACATTTTGTGAAGTTTTGGCAGGTACTGTTAATGCTGCTATTGCAAACAGAAAAACTTGGATGTTTGGAGGATGTTTGGACTGTTTTAATTTAATCTGTGTCTGACCATAATAACATAACCAGTTAGCACAGTGAAAAACAAGATAATTTTCAAAAAATAACAGAACACAATGTGATACTCTGTTTCTTAAAGTAGAATACTTACCTAATTTTTGTTCAATGTTTAAGAATAAAAAAGATAACATTTAAGGAAAAAAGTATTTATCAAAGGCAGTGATTTTCCAGTGAATTGTTTTACTTCATCTCTGTATCATTTGAACCTCCTTACTGATTTTGCCATAGGCCTTACAAGTGCTCATTTTCTAATCCTTGCAGTGAGTAGGTTGCAGATGACTGCCTATCCTTTTTCACGGTGGGGGGAAAAATCTTCCCATTTCATATTCAGAAATCTCTCAAATAAGATTGAAAAATACTAAAATCTTCCTCATCCCTTGCCTTTCCCTATCTTGAGTGCAACTCATGACCTTTCTTAACTTCCTTGAACAGCTGAAAGCTCGAGAGAATACAGGATAGTACGAGCATTTTAGTATGACAAGTATTTTAATTTCAAAAATATTCCAAACCTTCTCTGCTTTACCCACATGCCTTCATCCAGAAGTTATGGGGTTGCTACTGTATATTAAACTGTGCTCAGTATCATCCATATACAAAAACACTGTAACACTATTTCCTCTCCAGCTGTTAGCTGTAGGTCACTGTATATCTCATTAATACCTTTTTTCTCAAAGTTATTGTTCACTAATAAAAAGCAAAGAGGAATAAAGCTGTTGTTGGAATCTCATCTTAAAAAATGGGGATCCTGCTTAGGATGTTTAGTTCCTCTTAGTATAAAAATATAGTAATGTGTAAATGTCCATTTTTTTCATTGTATTCCATATATATTAATAGTCTACATTACTCTAACCATGCAGTCAGAGTAACTGACTGGGACTCTTCATTTCTATGCATAAATTTATTCTTAGAAGTTATTTTGTTTCAATACGTACCTTAGAGAATAAGGTACCAAGGCATACAGAGTTTGACACATTGGGAGCTTGATCTTTGTTTAAGGAAGTAGAACTGCATTCTCTTGATTAAGAAGTTGTTGCATGCTTTCTCTGTCTTCATTTAGTTGTTGGAATTGTAGAATCTACTGGAAAAAGAGAAAGAAGAAAAGTTCGTAAAGGCTAGATGGAAGAAATCAGCATAGCAAGACACTACTTGATAACTGTGTGATGTGTGGCATTACAGATGAACAGGAATTGGGTCTTGCCTTCATATTCTTACCATAAAAGCTTTCAAGATTGTGAAAAGTTAGGTTTCAGAAGCTTCCCAGTTGAAGACGGTGGTTGTTTTATGCTGAACACGCAAGAGCTCTCACTTAATTACTTGGCTATGTTCATGCAATTATGCAGACAAAAAGCAGAATCCCATCAGTCTGTATGCTGAGCCAGTGGTGGGTAATGCTGGATTTTTTTTTCCTCTGTTTAAGATTTTAGTGTCATTAGTTAAGATCATCTTGATTACAAAGATGCCTATTACCTTCCCCAGCACATCTTTCTTTAACTTAACAGCACTCTTGGTTTTATTTGCTTAGGTCTCTAGTTTGTTTTCTTAAATTTAGGTACTTACATATGAAAAACTGTAAGTATGAACATGACAAGAGTTACCATACTTCAGTTAATGTGGCAGTGTGGAGAGCCCTTCGAAATTAGCTAGGTACCTTGATACATTTTTTTGGTTTCTTGGTGGTTTTGGTTGGGGTTTTTTTGTTAGCGATAGGAAAATACTATGCTATATTGTCTAGAAATCCTCCGTGAGGTGTCAAATATAAAGCAAACTGATGCTGATCTGCTTTCAAGTTTTGTCTTCAGCTAGAAAACAGTTCTGCACAGCAAATAAACCTTTCCTAAAACCTGAACTGAAGCTGTATGTACACTATGTGCTTCCATTGTTTATGAGCAATAAAACCCAGAAAGTATCGCTGGAACCATTATTAAAATTAAAAAGATACAAATAACAGGTAATAGCAGTATTTCTTCATGGAGGTTCAAATTATAAAAAATACCTACTTGTGGCCTCTTTGATTAAATCAGCCATTTGTGTATAAAGCCATCTTTAGTCGACACTTAGCCTTTGGTTCAGGGGATTATACCCCCCACTGGTGTGACTTAGGGCGGGATTATCTTTTGAAGTCCTAAAAAGCTGCTGTGACTGCATAGGGTAAGATTTGTTTCTGGTAGCAGTCAGAAACCTGTAAAGGAACATAGGGAATGCTATTACCAGATAGAATCAGTGGTGTATCTAGGCCAGTATCCTATCTCTGACAATTGGCAAATATCAGAAATTTCAGGGAAAAGTAAAAAACTCCAATGTCAACAATATTTCAGTAAAGTGTCCCCTTTAGTAGCAAACAGTTAGTGAGTGACTGAGTCCCACTTCATGAGGATTTCAATTCTTTTCCCCTTTATTCCTTTAGCTACTTAGAAAAACTGGTGGATACTTTTTTGTTCATATTCATGACTGTACATATATTTTAAAGAACAAAACCAGGCTGTATTTATTATCTTTGACCTTTTTTTCTTGTCTAAGTATTTTCACACATTACATTAGAAGATATCTATTTACTCTTATTTTAAACATATGTTCCTTTATTTCACTAAATGTCTCTGCATAAAAGGAGAAAAAAGGTATTATTTAATGCTGTTTCATGTTTTACCTATCTGCAATTTTCCTTTGTGTTCATCCAACATAACAAACTGGGACAGCAAAGTTTTCTGACCCATTCCAATACTTGTCATGTTGAAGGAGGTGGAAGGGAATCCTCACATCCCTAGTCTGCTGACTCTCTCTAGTCCCTCCTTTGAGACATATCTTTGTCATCTGAATAACAGTAACTATTCTCCAAGGTTTTTTTATTAGGTAAGACAGTAAAAATAGTTTCATAATTATACCACATTTTCTTGCTATGTTGCCCAGTGGACGTACTGAGGCCTCACTTCAATTTGGCCAACAAATGGTTTCGGTTGACCAGGTCTGCTGAAGACTGATGACTTTTCTCTCAGTGAAATAACCTGCCCCTTATTAAAATGTAATAATTTTCTGTAAGATTTTTTTTTTAACAAAGGCAATGCCTTTTCCATGTGTTATCTCAAATTACAAATATGTTGCTGCTGATAATTATTTCCATATATATATATTATCGTGTCCTACAAGGCCTGTAATTTCCTTTGACCTAAGCTGTAGTTTGATAAGTTATTTGATCAGCACTCTTAGTGAGTCATTTTATCCATATGTATTTAGTTAATTGGTTATTTTTCTCCCCGCCCATGTTTATATATATTATACTCTACAAAGGGAAAGGAAATCTGACTGCTTGCAGCTGAGTCTAGTAAAAGAGCAATTAGGTTCTATCAGAGCCAGCAGCTGTCCGTAATGAATTCTGTATTAAAATTATGAGTGAAGAAAAGAATCCAGCCATCTGCAGGAAATGTGAAAATATTTTTATAACCCAATAGCTGAATTCTGGAAAGGGGTATCTCTCAGATTTCCCAGCTGTACCTACATTAAATTCTGGAATATCCACGAACACAGAGTATACTGGAATGCATTGCATCAACTTGGCTACCCGGCATGTTTGGCTAACTTTGAACAGGCTGTATTTTTATCTAAGTAATCAGCATAAAAGTCTCTTTAAATCCTCTCCCTGTGTCTCTAGAAGTAAAATGCAGCTTTAAAAATAGTCCTGTTATCTTTTCATGGAGGCTTTCCAATCAGTATTCTGCCCTGAATATTAATCTTTCTTCATTTTTCGTACTTTTGTAGTCTTAATTCAGGGTCTCATCACTTACTATCAGATTTTGTCAGTGACTGCTTTTCCAAGTGAATCCTGCGTTGTGATGCCTATTTTTCTAGTCACCTGAATTTTAAAAATAGTTTTTAATGTTTAGACAATATTATAATATTATCCAAGCTCATTTTACAGCTACTTTGCAACTTCTACACCAGAACTCCCATTATTTGTATTATAACTTGTCCACAATTTTTACTTATAAGTTCAAAATCCTGGGGAAAAAAAGAAAGAGATTAGTGTCTAACCTATAAATGACAAGTTGTGATTAAGAAATGTGAAATGCTTAGTGGTATTAACCTCTCACAACCTGGTTTTCTACTAAGTTTCAGAGAATTCATGTTGGTATAAAGACTGCAGAGTTTAAGAAACATTGTAATGAGTACCAGTAACCAAGCTCTTCAGCTGTCAGAGGAGTATTGTCAGAGATGTTAAAGAGGGTATTTGTTCTTTTCACCAGCTGGTCCAATAAAACAGTGCTATCCGTCATATGAGCTCATCAGAAAAGCCTCATTTTTTTTCTTCTCTGTTTTTTACTGTATAACATCTCACTGCATTAATACCGTATTGCAGCCATTTCAGTTTAAACCAGACCTAGAGGTGGCAACATCACATTGTCTTATCCTCTGAATGTATCTCTTAGATATATCTGTTCTCTCTTGACAAGGGAGAGACATTCTGAGATGGAGATCCAAAACAGTAGGCCTGCTACTAAAGTCTTATCCGCTTCAAGCTTGAGGACTAATTTCTGGTTATTTCCAAGTTTTCAAAGTAGGGGAAGGGTGGGGGAGGTGGCAGTTGGGAAAAGAATAATAAAGGACTTGTGGACAGGTTCATTTAGGGCTTTGAACTGTGACTGGTACTGAAAAAAAAAAAGTCAGTGTGGACTTAGGAGTCCTGGTCTACTTTTTCCTTTGTACTTACCAGATGAAATACTGTGTCTGGATGACAATCTGTGACCTCAACATTGTTCTGTCAGTCTAAAACCCAAACAGAAAAAAATCCTGAGGGCAGCTGGTGTTAAGAAAAGAAACAGTTGTTGACCACAATAGTTATACAAACACCCAGAATCAGGGAGGGTTCCAGAGAACTCTGAAATTTGGAATCAGCTTAGTTGTCAGCAAGTACTTTCAAGGTCTTCCAGTTATCCAGTACTGCCAAACACATTTATTCCCACATTCTTTAATTCAGATAGCATCAGTTCACCTTCTGTTACTCACACTGATAGGCTAATAGCTCTTCTGCATGAAAATGTAATCAGAGTACAGAAATATTCAAAAGTATGAAACAACTCCTCAAAACATTCCACTCTGAGAATGCAAAACAGGTTGAACTGCAAAGAAAGCAACAAATAGTTGTTAGCAGCATAATTTCTGTTCATTGACTTCACTGCTGTGCTCTAATCTTCACTTTTATTTATTGACAATAGCATCTCTGTGTACTTCCTCTCCTAAATTACCCAGAAGCATAATTTCCTGTGTTACTACAGCTGTTCGTGCATAGATCTGTCTTTAACTGAAGGTAACAACTCACAGTAAGATTTTTTTTTAAATTAACCTTAAAATACTTTCCTTTTTTTAAAACTTTATTTCACTAAACTCTATTTCAGTAAATTTTAGATCTTTCTTTAGTGAAATGCACAATGGCAAGAATGCATTGTGAATGCATCATACAGTACAAAGAATGTAAAATATACACTGAAACTCAACAAACATCACAGATATTTGGCTAGTTACACAGATTTAGGATAGTTACTCTTTGATACTAAATACAGAATGCAGTACACTGAATATATAAGATTGTATTTAGAGAAGTAGGAAAATAAGGATGATATCTGAGAACTGAATTAGTCTGAAATAAAAAATCACAGTAAATCCTTGTGCTCAGATAAAACAGTACAGGGGAATAGTTTATTTTAATTTCTTTTCTTTATATGTCTGAGTAATTCAAGAATTCAGATGATATAGTGATTAAGAAAGAT
Organism: Neopelma chrysocephalum; assembly: GCF_003984885.1. NCBI lineage: Eukaryota > Metazoa > Chordata > Aves > Passeriformes > Pipridae > Neopelma > Neopelma chrysocephalum. The sequence continues at coordinate 3,172,656 of NW_020925564.1, forward strand.
GTATCTATAAAAATCCTCTATGAAAAGCAGAATTATGGCATGTATTGTTTATAGAGTCAACAGTCAACAGCACGTTTTAGTTTCTCTCCCAGGACGTGTCTAGAATGTTCTTTTGGATAAGCACTTTTTTAGAATACCTATCAAAATTCCAACAAAGTCTAATAAAAGGATTTCTGCAAGGGGTGTTTTGTCTGTAACTTGTTGGGTAATAACCCCTAATTAATCCTTTCCTCTGTGAATTTCTTTTTGTCATATGTGGTATTCTGTAACAATGAGTTTCACAATTTAATTATGTACTACTTTAAAAACTACTTCCTGTTTGTTTTAAATTCTCATCATCCTGTTTCATGATCCTATTTCTTCTGTTGCAAGTAAAAGATGAATAGTCATCACCTTTCACCTCCTCCATGTAACATTAGTTTATGTCTGGAGAGAGGATTTGAAGTGCTGTAATGGAATGTCATTGTTAGAAGGGTCTCTTAAAAAAACTTTTTGATTTGTTGAACATTACTAATGCTATGTGTTTAGCCTGCATGGAAAACTCACCTTTTTCAGTTATTTTAACAGTTATTCTCTGTACATTGGATTTGTTAGAGAAATTTCTGGGAGTTTTGATTCTGTGTGTTTTAATATTTGAGAGTTTGTTTGTTTGTGTTCATGATAACAATCTCATAAGACAGCTTCTTGTCCTTGATCTCTCCAGAGCTGAACTCAGGATTAGATGAAGAACAAATTTACTTCCTGAATATTATTACACTTTTGCAATTGCATATTACAAAAAATTGGGCTTAAATCTGGGGCAGTTGTATTTGAAGAATATTAGAATTCTGAGAATGTACAGACTGTAAGGAAAAATCATCATAAAACTCAGTAAAGGAAGAAAGATCTAAGGCTGACTTTTGATTTGTGACCCATCCATGCTTTTGCCCACTATCTAAGAAAACTAGGGTGAGTTCTAGACTGAGCTTTATCTGCTTGTAGTGAAATATTTTCCTGTTTCCTGATTTTTTCATTTTATTTTTCCATGTTCATTTTAAAAAGTTTTGTATGTGACAGTGACAAATGTGGTTGCCTCCATGCATAGCATAGGGATGAAGAAAATATGGGATGAAGTCTTCTTTTTGGCAAAGCATTACACCTAAGAAGGTTCTGTATACCATCCTTGTTGGCTGGTAGCTGACCTTAATCACAGTGAGAAGAAAAAAAAGTCACTGTGCACTCACAGATCAGTTCTCAAAGGTTTCTTATAAGCCAGTACCAGAATTCTTGAAGCAATCCAGTGTCTATTCTAAAGTGAAATTTAAATTTACCTCTTTGCAAATGTCTTTATGGTATTTCAGTCAGATTTATCTTTTCAAAAGGATGTTCAGTGGATTCACAAGGGGCTTTTTTTTGCTACTTCCTGGTCAGAGGGGTGATTTTCAATTCTGTTCTAATTTCTTAACAAGAAAAAGGGGTAAAATAATCTAAATATTGCTCTTGTCAGAACTACTACAGAATTTCTGTGGGGTTGGAATCTTAGTAATCATATGAAGTTCCATTATAAAATCCAGGCTTTTTATATATTTCCCATATCACAAGCAATTTTAGGTACTTTCAGTTTAAAAATGCAAGCTTCATTCAATCTGAAACAGTAATATTCAATAAAATTTTCCCCTGATATGAGTCAAAAATGTCCTACATGATTTTTGGTCCACATTTTACTGTCTTTGCTTCCAGTTAAATGATCTGTGAATATTGGTAATTACACTGCCTTCTTTTGCCAAACCACTGAAATATCGGTAAAGGGTCATCATTTAAACAGCTACAAATTAATCACAAAAGCCAACCTTTAACACATCCATACAGTGATTTTAATGCAGAATGGCCCCCTTATGTCTCTTCATTTTTCTTTTTGTGGATTGTAGCTGTATTGCATCACAGGACATTAAGCATGTTTCAACTCATGGGACTGAGTCAGTCGTGTTTTTAGAAATTGAAAACAAATGTTACGATAATGTAAATGACAGTATTTTAAGCAATAACAGTTTCCTAGTAATAGATTCCTTAGGTTTTCAGCTTACAAACACAACCGTACCTTTCACTAGCTGAAATGACAGGTTATTTTTTTTAAATTCTAAGTTTGACAGTAACACCAGAAAAGGCAAACCAAAAGGGCAAGAAAGTAAATAACAAAGGTGGAATTAATTTGTGAAATTATTCTTATTGGCTGAATTATCATGGTTAGCAGACAGTACATGGAGATTTATTTTATTTTTTTATGTTTCAGTAATTTATTAGTGAGAATTCAAACTGCATGGCTTCCCAGCAGTGTATCATGCTATATTAAGAAGTCTGTGTGATAGAAGAGAAGGAGAAACCGGGAATAAAGATATGACAGTTTCTTGCTTTTATATAATGAGCTATTGTAATTTAGAGTTAGAAGGTATTGGGAAGGCATGTTTCAAAGAGGAAAAGTTGAAATCTTCATGGCCTGGGTTCCATTTTTATGTGGAAAGGGTAGTCTGGTAGACACACAGCTCATTTATAACAGGCAGAATTGGAATGTCCTGAATGCCTTAAAATAGTAAAATATCTTGCTGAATAAAATGATCCAGAGACAAGTGTGTCAGGAGCCCACTGAAGCCAAATGCCTTAATAAATGTAGGGTGTCAGCCCCTCTATCCTGATCATGAAATTACTGCACATTAATGTGCTTGAGTCTGGTGTCATGATCATTACAAACACTGCATAGACCTGTAAACTAGAAAATATTTTCTGTGCTAGACTATGTTAATGAGTATTCCTGTTTGAATTTGCTCATTGGAAGAATAAATATATAAATGATAATACAAGACATGAAAAGAAGAACTGAAAATTGCCTTTTCCAGCTGAAGGTGCAAGCCTTTTACTGGGTGGACTTTTGCAGCTGGGGTCTGCAGGTATCAGTGAACTTCTTAATGTTTCATCTGGAAAACGGCATATCCAGTTATAAACATCGTTCTGGAACAGCAGTTCATTAATACATGATAGGAAAAAGAACCATATTCGAGATTTTACTGAGAACATCTGCACTGTCAAACCTTCATATTTCTCACTTGGCCAGCACTTGTTATGCTGATAAAAACTGAATGTGAAGAGTAATCATTTAAAGAATTATTTAAAATTTGATATTAACCAATCTGACATACAAACGTGTGTTACTTGTGTTGCTGTCATTGCCATTATAAGAAAAAAACCCAAAGCAACCCAAAAAACAGCTTTTTGAGTTTTTCTTCCTGATTATTAGCAGTGTTAATGCCATCTAGTTTTCCTGGAATGCAGAGCTTTAATTATACAAGTAAATTAACTACTGTTTAGGATAGCCATCATTTTATTTTTCTTTGTATTTTCCGTCTCTACAACTCCCATTGATGAATGTCATTGATTGGTAAGTTTTCTTAAACACAGAATATTGATTAATACTTGTCAGAGTGGCAGGTAAGAAAGCTGACATTGATGCATTTGGTCTGCTAGCAAAAGTCCTCAGCTGTTTGAAGGGAATCTGCTTCTTGGAAGACTAGCTGGTGGTAGGAATACATGATTAACAATATACAAATAGGCAATTTGAGAAACAAAATTTATCTTGTGTGAGATAAAATATCTTTCCGTTCTGTACTTATTTCTGATTTAGTTGTAAGTAAATGCAGTTAGCTGGTAGCTGGCAAAGATTCTTAAGGTGTCAAGCAAGAAATAAATGTTTAACCTTGCTTATCAATTTCAGGATGGACTTAAGATATTTAATATCTCAAGAAAATATGTGAGAAGTTTTGGGGTTTATATAATTGTCCTCTAGAAGCTGAGTTGTAGTTATTTTTGTTTCTTTCTATTTCTTTTAAAAAATTTGCAATTTGTGATGTTCTTAAATATCCTCATCTTAGCTAATTTCAGTATCTTGAGGGTTTATAAACTGTTGCTTACTATACTACATACTGCATTTCATGTCACTAGCTGAAAACAGTTAAGCATTTAGGAGGCCAGAAACTATCACTCATTCTTACAGGCATGATGTAATCCTGGAGAGAAAACAAATATCCAAAACCCATTACACTTGACACTTGTGTTTTGTATAGTTACATGCATACAAATAATTGAAGCAAAACTTCTTAAGTTCAGTCTTAACACATGGCTGCCAAAAGACGATCTGATTTGATTCAGAACAGTTGGTGTCCAAACAGCTGGTGGATTTCCCCAGCCTATGGCTAGCAAAACTGTGTAGTTGTGGGTCTGCATTGCAAAGTCTAGCAGTATGTCCTTGCTAAATGAAAGAGCAGAGGACAGAACAAATGTCCTGTGTTAATAGGAGCCCCACTGGCAGAGTTGGGAGAGGGTTAGAAAGTTTACCTCCAAAGCATGATGGAAATATATAAGACTCATTTTCTGTAACATTATTCTTTGCCAATAAATTCACCTCTATAAACAGAATAGCATGTTTAATGAGTTAGAAATGATTCTACAAATAAAGCTTGAATTCTTGGAGTGTTCATCATCTCCAGTAATTTCCATTACTAAGAAATGGAAATTTATATTTTATAAAATATATATTTTTAGAACATGTTGCAATGTGATTTCTATTGTAGTTAAGCCTGAAACCACAGCATACAAAGATCTCATATAAAAGCATTCCACGTTCTCAATTGCTTGTAAGGGATGTTTAAGGAGTTTACTTGTTTCAGGGCAGCAGTGTCTTTCATAAAATCTTATGTTCATATTCAGAAAAATGTGCAGTTCAAATCAGTGTTACAAAAACTTTAAAACTTGAACGGCATGAAAGTAAGCTCAGTGAATGAAAAAGTCCTTCATGTTCTCTCTCCTGTGTTCATTTCTTTTAGTGCTGGAGTCGGCAGGACTGGCTGTTTCATTGTGATAGATGCCATGTTAGAGCGAATAAAGCATGAAAAGACTGTAGATATTTATGGCCACGTAACTCTAATGAGAGCACAGAGGAATTACATGGTTCAAACTGAGGACCAATACATCTTTATCCATGATGCACTGCTGGAAGCAGTGACATGTGGAAATACCGAAGTGCCAGCCAGAAACCTGTATGCATATATCCAGAAGCTGACACAGATAGAAACAGGCGAGAATGTCACAGGAATGGAACTGGAATTTAAGGTACTGGGATTTTATGCTGTGGGTAACCAAAACCAAATGGTATAACACCTAGAGCTGCTCTGTTCTCCACCAGTTGTTTCCAGTAATATATAAAAACATTTATTAGTCAATATGTTTTAAAAAAATCGTCAAAATATATATCCAGGAATATAATAAAATGCTAAAGACATTGCCAAACTAAAATTTTAAATTAGGAAGTGTTCTTTCTGAAACATACAATTCTATCTTCAATGGGTGTCCAGACAAGAACCATTCAATGAGAGTGATTTAACCCTGCTGTTCCTTTATTATTATTATAGTTTGAAATGTGTGTTTGCATAGTGATTTAATGCTGGAATTTGTCCTTATGCATAAATGGAGCAGACACAAACTTGTATAAAGTGTTTGAAAGAAGCTTTACAAATATTTAGGTAATGCAGTAGAATATGGAAAAGTAAGGAACTGAAGTTGAAATTATTCATTAATGGATAATGAGCAGGGATTACAATACCTGATAGTGTCATTTGTTTTGTTATATCCAGCCTTATTCTTTTAATTTGTTTTCAACAGCGTCTTGCTAGCTCTAAGGCTCACACTTCAAGATTCATCAGTGCCAATCTTCCATGTAATAAATTCAAAAATCGCCTTGTCAATATTATGCCATATGAGTCCACAAGGGTATGCTTGCAGCCTATCCGAGGAGTAGAAGGCTCTGATTATATTAATGCCAGTTTCATTGATGGATACAGGTACTAACAGTGATGTGTTCTCATACAGACTGTTTTAAAAGTTTACAGAATTGTTTATGTAATGATATTGAAAATAACAAAACTTAATATTGAAAATTAGTATAATATTGAAAATTAGTATTTATTATTATCTGTACCTGCCATGTTTGATTGGGTGTTTTTTAGAATTTTAATAAAAGGTCTAGATTTTTACCCCATGCAATACAGAAAAATTCTGTAAATAACATAGAATCTTAAACATTATATTTTTACCTATCTTTAAGCCACAGAGAACTCCCAGTATGCTTTACATACTGAAAGATACTGAGATTTTAAGCACATTCATGACTTGGAACCTCTATTTCTTCACAATTATTCTGCTTTAAAAGATACATAGAAATAACATACAGGAGATAGAGTCTGTGTGTCAAGGTTATAACCTATGATCTTGTAACATGGGCCAAGACTTGACCTAACCACCAAGGGCATTTTATACACAAGCAGTTGTGTTGCCCATCAGCATCTTCATGACAACTTAGAGCAATATGCCCTTAGCTGACTCAAGCAGCTGGTAGAAAAAGGCATAAAGGAGAAGTGGTATAGCTTCCCTAAGACAGTTTAGGTGTACCTAAGTATCCTATCCACAGAGATCATTTTCTGAGCCTCTGTTCATAACTGTAAACAACCAATCACCCACTATCACCCACAGAGGTGTTTCTGTTGATTGAAAGAAGTGAGAACAAGAACTGGTCATCATCTCATAAAGTTGCTGATCTAGGGGATTTTAACAGCTTGGTAGTAGCTTCCACTAGTAGGATATTAAGACCTGGAAATGTAGTACACTCCATTCCCAAATTTTCTTCCTGCCTTACTTGTGCTGGAGGCATCAGATTGTCGAAGAGGAGTTAATAAAGAAACTGCCTGATCCTGTAATTCCTAAGCTTAATAGATTGTTAGACAGTTATTTCTGCAAAATGAACCAGCACAACTGTTTCTTAAGTGCTTTTTACAGCACACCAAATTGAGCAATTAGAGTTGCATTAAAATTTAAATAATAATGATAAAGACATACATCATAATATTAACAGAGTAATTTTCCTGTCAAAGTTCTAAAAATAAAAATCCGTAGTTTACTTAAACAATCATAATAAGGCTTTAATGGGCTTGTTATTAATACTATATACATTTTTCCCCTAGATAATTCTTGCATATAAACAGAGGACATGGGTATCAATTTATTTTTTTATTAAAATATTATTATTAATTTACTTTTTTTCAACACAGACAACAAAAAGCTTACATAGCTACACAGGGTCCTTTAGCAGAAACAACTGAAGACTTCTGGAGAATGCTCTGGGAGCATAATTCTACAATTGTGGTCATGCTCACTAAGCTACGAGAAATGGGCAGAGTAAGTACTGCTCTAAATTCCTTTACTAAGGTGTTGGTTATAGCAGTTCTTTTTATTAGAATATTTCATTGTTGGTAGTGTCTAAAAAAGAGACTTTAGGTTCCTTCTGTTGAAATATCAGTGGCCTTGTTGGTCACTAGCTGTAAGGTTTTCCAATCTGTTGATGAGTTGCAATAGACAAGCTAGACACAGGATTTTGTTGTGGGACACAATGAGATTCAACAACTGAGTCTGCATGCTGATATTCCAAAGTATGCAGAGAAAGCTGTCTACTGAAAAAGAAAGATTATTTCTGATTTGGAAACTTCACTTTTGCATGGTCTCCTTGTAACAGTATTAAAAGAAAGCATGTTCTGTGCTGAATGGTAAAGTTTCAGCACCCAGTTTAGGGTTCTAAACTCATTCCATTGACACTCTGTGTACTGGAAAGAGCCAAGCAGTTTACTGTTTGGATAGGATTACATCAAGATAAAGCTGGCATGTAATAAGTGAAATCTGAGTTAGGCCATGTATATGAGGGAATAGAGATTATTCAGGACATGGCTAGTGGATGCAGAGATAGAGTCTTGACTGAGGCTCGGGCAGCTTGCTTCAACAGGAAAAAAGAAAGAAAGCTGAAGGTGGTCTCAAGATTTAAATGGAGGAAAAAAAATCTGTGTTGAAAATTAGACTATGCATAGCTCTTGTCACTGATAGATGATAAAACTGAGCAGAAGTGTAAACAAGTTCAGATACACAGTGACCAGAGAGAATGCCTCTGCAATCTAATATTAAAGATAAGCTTTTACTCTGCATATGAAATTTAATGTTCTCACCAACATGAGCATCTCATGTTCTTCTCACTAATGGCACTTGTCATGAACATTACACTTAACTGTGTAAGAAAAGGTTTATACCAACTTATGGTAGTGCTCTCAAGTAACAGGAAATGTATTATACTTTGTCATTTTGTAGGAAAAATGCCACCAATACTGGCCTGCAGAGCGCTCAGCCAGATATCAGTATTTTGTGGTAGATCCAATGGCAGAGTACAACATGCCACAGTATATTCTGAGGGAATTCAAGGTTACAGATGCAAGGGTAAGTTGACATAGCATTACACTTGTTCCCAGAAGTTTGAAAGAAAATGTCCTTTTTTTTCCTTTCCCTATATCTTTTTTTTAAATTTTTATTATTATTTAAAAAACCCTTGTACTTTCTACAAGCAATAACAAAAAAGCAGGTAAAATTATTATTAATGAATGGGATCTTTCTGTAGGAACAATTGACTTCACTCAGATCTAGCATCTGGGCAGCACAACTTTGAAAAGTTCTGAACAATTATTTGTGCCAAAATACATTAAATGATTTGAGAACCATTTTCCTTTTTTTCCTGATTTCCCCATTGATCATTTCTGAGGACAATTTCTGCTACTTACAGCAGTAAATATGTTGCTTTGCACCATCCTCTAGGCTGAGTGAGTATGAAGGTTAATACATTGAGATTTTAAAACTGCAGAGCAAATGACATTCATAAGAAAAGCTTGACAAGCTTTGCACATTATAATTTTATTTTCAGCACTCCAGTTTATCTGCAGAGTAGATGCATGCAGCTGTGACCCTAGCATCCTCATTTTAATATTGCATTTCTTATCTGAATTCCTGAGTCCAAAACTGAGCACTGATATAAGATTAAATATACATAAACTTTTAATGTATGTTTGGCATTTTTCAGACTTTTCATTTCTAACGCTTTAGTCTGCATGGCAGGAAAACACACTATCAGCCTCCATTTCTGTAGGAAGTCAAAATAGCAGGATGTACTGTCCAGGAATAACATGAGTGAATACTCAAGAATTGCCAGTCAGCATCCAAAATATTAGACATTCTCGTAGTTAGAGAGACTGCTGCTTTTAATCCAAGCATCAAGTAAAACTGGATAGTATTGTCATTAACCAAGTCAGCATATGAACCTTTTTATTTGGCAAATGAGATTTAGTGTAGTTTTTTTGTACAGAAACTGTAGACACTCTGGATCTGATTTTCATTCTGTTTGAAATCTAGTAAGGATCTAGCTATGACTCCTAGCTTTGCTAACCTATTTGTGAAGAACCACAAAAGTGGAGAACAGTCTCCTAACATCAGTCTTTAAGCACACTTGTAAGCAGAGATAGTAAAAGCCAATTTCACTACAAATATGCTGATAGTTTTCATAGATCACCTATTACAAATCTGTTCTGTCTCATGCTGGAAGAGGTATTTTGTGACATAGTTTGCCAAGCTCTGATCCTAAAATAACAGTTATAACAAAAGCCACAGTTGTAGTTGGAAGTGTCTGCAAACAGAATATATTTCCAAATAGTTCTTTCAAGAGTTTATATTGAAGTAGAATATTTAAGAAAGTCTGTTTACTTACAGCTATCAAGCCAGTAAAAAGTCTGAAAGGGTCAAATAACTAAATTTACCAGGACTAGTTTTTTTTTTTTTACCTGATATTAATACAACTCTTTTTAAAACATCAAGCATATGTGCACCTTGACAGTCCTATTGTGACATTTTACTGTCACATATTGTTGCTCTTCAAATGTAAAAACTTTTGTTAAAAAGTCATCAGTGAGCTGACAGTACCATCCTAAATTTTCTAGATATGCTGGGAAAATGTATCTCCTTTACCAGAAGAAATGGGAACTACTTACTAAAATGTACATTATATTCTTCCCATAGTTTGGCTTTTGTGGCTGTCACACCCAGTAATTGAGATCGTCTGACTAAATTGTTGCATTCAAAGAAGAGTAAATGCTGCAGTGGTTGCAATCATCCTCTCTCCCTTTCATCTCCAAGTGCATCCATACCGTTAGAATACCATCCATGCTCTGGCAGAGCCAAGCTGACCAATAATTCCATACAGACAAAAAATGAGGCATGTTGCCTTTGCAGGTGCCAGCAGCGTTTGGTGTGGAATTCCCTGTTATTTCTGAAACTGAACTGTGAGTTGTTGTACAGTGAAATTGACCTCTGTAACTGTTTCAATCTACTGCTTCTGACTGCTTTGTACTCACTTTCTCTGTAAACTCGAGAGGTCAATATGGTGGGCCAGTCTCATTTAAGGCTAAACTATTAGTGGTGGCTGTAAGAGAGCGTTAAAAATTCTACAGCCTAATCAAAAGACAATGCTCCCCTGTGAGGAGCAAGAAGAAATCCAAACGGTCAGCCAATCAATAGGATTATACATTAAAAGCCCTCTATGCCACATAGGGATCTGAAGGTACTTATTTTGATAACTAACTATGTAAACTGTCACGATATTTGAAAGTAAAGATTTTAATAAAATTTGGCATTTGTATTTGGACTGCTGTTGGCAAAAATCTCATTAAAAGAAATCAGCACTGTTTATAATGTCAGTAGCAGAGGGAACTGTAAGAAATTGTAGATCAGTTCCCAATGTGCTTTAAAGCTATAGGCATAGACTAAATAACTTTACTTCTTTGCCCATTAAAATACTTTAAATAACAGAAGTTATTGTCATTTCACAGACTTGTATTGGAATACTGAGTGACTAAAATCATGAAGCATACCAATACAGTTGATTTAGACACACTCAAAAACCAAATATTTGCCATTAAATCTATTTATCAAATAAAAATGTGTGGTCTTCCCAGTGACAGACTGGACTTAAGTAAGGTGGTGTCTTTCTTACCTTTTCTACCCCAAAAAAGTTACTGTTACTATAGTATAAATCCTATCAGGGTGCGAAATTGCTGAAGAGTTCCCATCTCCTTAACCAACTTGTTGCAAGTAAGTAAAATTTCAGGTTTTCTTTCTTTACTTTAGAAGAATGGAAGGTTATTTTGTGGGGAATCAACCTATTGCTATGTCTTCCTGATTAATTGATGCCGTGTGCCTAAGGCTATCTGAAGGATGTAATTTTATTATTTGTTCGTGAAGGAAAATGGGATCACAGAGACCGTTATTAGAGAAGTTTATATTAAGAAAATGCTATTTTGGAAGGAAATATTTGTTCTTTTTGTTGATGACCATAAGAAATCAAATTGGGTGAATGTTTTTAAATGTTTCATTTTTTTTTATGTGATGAAAGGCATACCACAGAAATAGACTACTGAATTGTCACAGTGGTCTAGTGGAAGTAGGCAGTATGTGTGTCCTCTTACGGAGCAGTGCCTGGCACACACATGCTTTTTCTGTTTTCCTTATTCATCTGAGACATAGGAGGCAAACACCCACAATACCAGAGGAAACTTAGAAGCAAACTCTTGGATTTTCTTTTGGTTATTTTTAAAATCCCTTCTATTTCATTTCAAAGATCTGTAATAGCTGAGTGTTTGTGGTAGAGGGAAAAAAAGAGAAAGATTGTTCTTGCCTCCACCATAACTTGTTGCTTTTGGGGGGGAACCTCCAGTAATATTTTTAATTTTTCGTGAGTTTCACTTAATAGAAAACCATTTTGAAGACATGGTAGGGTGAGTGCTTAGGAAACATGATGTCCAGAGGCACCAGTTAACATCCATACCCCATATGCCCATGCTGTTAAGTATTTCAGCTGTACAGATTGACAGTGTCAAAATCATCATGCACAATGTTTGAAAATGCAGAACAAATTTACTTTATCTATCTGTATTGCATTTTTTCTGCGTCCTTACTTTTTACACATTGAATAGACATACAGCAGAAGTCAGCACTTAATAATTCCAGTTAATCATAAATAATCAAAATAATAAATCAAAATAATCATGCTGCAGTATTCTGCAGTTTTAAACAATGGTATTTCTAACCACAGGGAATGAAGAGCTTCAGATGGCTTGTTTTGAAAAAGTAAGCCCTTCTTCTCAATTTTAACTGACTCCAAGCTGTTTTGTGAATTAAATTAACAATTATTGAAGGGAAATTTGTAGTTTATTGAACAACTGGCTTGTTTCGACCAGTCTTTTTCCAGGCAAAATGTCCACGTCATAGAAAGCAGCATACTGTTAAAATACCATATGCAAGGAGGGCAATGATTAAACAAATGTTATCAGTAAAGATATTCCTGCCATTTAGGAAATGGAAAGCCAGATTGGATGACCTTATTGTTCCTGATTTGTATTTAAAGGAATTTGCAGTCCACCAGAAGCAAAACATAACTTACCAGAAAAGTCATATAACCTGGTGGGGTTTTTTTGCCTTTAGCCTCAGACACACTTTTTACATAGACTGTCAGACAATTCTCCTATGCAGTGGAGAAGGGAAACCATGCAATGCCGTTAATGAAACTACACATCCAGGCCAATGTCTACAAAAGCTCGATCCAGTAGTGCAATTGAAAGAGTTTTCATAAATCTAATCTTAGCCATTCCTCAGCTTCTCTCAATGTCCTTGCCTTGTGATTGTCTTTATGATTATTGGCTGACTGACTTCAAGCCACTGCAATATGCTTTAGTGATACATTATTTGTGTCTTTTGTTAAAGGATGGCCAGTCCCGAACAGTGAGGCAGTTCCAGTTCACTGACTGGCCAGAGCAAGGAGTGCCAAAGTCTGGAGAAGGATTTATTGACTTCATAGGCCAAGTGCATAAAACAAAAGAGCAATTTGGTCAGGATGGACCAATTTCTGTTCATTGCAGGTAAGTAAACAAAGCCTAAAAAGAACTGATATGCAGATTTAGTTTTTTTCTAAACATGATTGCTGAATTTGACAAAGGTATATATTTAAACAGAACTTCAGAGGTGAACTATCAGAAAACGTATTCAGATAGAAGATCCATAAAGAAACACAATGAAGTGCTTTACAAAATGGGAACTGCTCTGTGATATTCTGTTTGCACAGAAATGTTTTTCAGAAATATGTGGAAGCACATGATTTTTTCTTCACTTATAAGTGTCTCTAATGCAGTGTAAAAGCAATCTGGTCAATGCTGCACACGGAAGGCATAGGAAGAGCCTTATCACTGGCTGCTGCTGCTATATCTGATATTTTTTCCACTGGAAATTAAAAGTGAGGGTGTTACTTTTGTAGGGATTATTACCCACAAACAAGCTAGTTACACCTCAGTAGCACATTAGTAGCTATCAAGATGAGACAATTAAAAATGGTAGCTATCTCAAGAAAGGGAATGGAATAGAAAGTGGTGTTTAGAAACTTTGCCTGTCAAAAAATCATTGAGGTTTGGCTTGATGAGTTCTAACTTCAGAACTTAATGCTCATTTTTTGATGTGATGACTTCCCTCAATTCCTTTACAGTTGATATGCAGATGAAAACAGCTTGCAGGGCTTTTTAATATTCTTGTATTTTTTATTTATTTTCTTTACAGTAAGAAAGACTCTCTCTCTAGACTCCATAGCAGATGGGCAAAAATAATATCTTTGTCCTTTATCTCTTATTTAATAAATTGTTTTCTATAAATTCCATTAGGATTTTAGATAGTCATTTTTGTGATATGAAATTATTTTTGGTAGATTAAATATTATTATTTATATAACAGAAATGCAAAATACTGATACAAGTTCCAGGTCCTTACTGCAAGCCAAGTAATGCCCCAAAGACAAAGCATAAAGACAAAGTGAATGAGTTTTCTAGAGTCTATGAATGTACAGAGGGAGAGAGATTCTCATCCTTCCAAAGTCAGGAGCAACTAGAAGTTGAGTTCTTCATGATCCCCTAATGTGAAAGACTGACATAATAAATGTATTGGACTACTTGAATACTACTTTTTTTGAGTGCCTAAAATTTTTTATGGGCTGCTAGGAGAATAACATTGCAGAGCAGTGGTTGGGATTCATTTGACAGGGGAAAATGAAGGACAACCCTGATAAGAATAAGCCTTATTCTTCATCATTAATGAGTTTTGAGAGCACAGGAGTAATAAGCAATATTTATGCCTTTATGCAGATAAGAAAGCAAAGTGATGTTATTCTTTTAAGTTCTTTGTACCATGCAAACTTGTCCACTTGTGACTGCAATGAATACTGTTTGCAGTATGTTATATATGCCTTCCAAATGGATGTGATCTTTCATGCTAAAATTATGGAGATTTGTACCATTGACTTTGATAGAAACAGTCAAATCTGGTGTAACTATCCAGGGTTTGGTCTTTAAATGTCTTTATCATCATTGTAATGACAATTTAGGGACTGGTAATGCTGATCATCACTATCAGTGTTAGTCAACTTACATAAATAGGAGCTGTCCCTAGCAAACTAGTAAGTTTATTTGTTTCTTTCAGGAAGCACAAGATCCTGGACACCTGCACTTTCCTAGTCGTGGTAGAATTACTGTAATAATGCCTCCAGTTTGTACCATGATGAGTTTTAAAGTGAATTAAAACTCTGCTAGTGCCACTTCCTTTTGGTTTTCTTCCCTCTCTGCAGTTTTCATAAGCTTGCTTTCTCTGTTACACGGTAAACCTATTCCACCCACAATTTTAAATTTTCCCCTTCCCTGGCATTTTTACAACTAGATCAGAGTGTTGAATTTAAAAATTTCTAACCTCATTAGGCAGATAATTAAAAATATTCAAGAGAACAAAGGATTTTTCACCTTGAAGCAAAATTTTCACTTCAACCAATATTACATATTTATAGTCATCTGATTCCAGCTTTTAGCTGGACAGTGAGGAAGAGAAACTTTTCCCAGAATGCATTCAAGATCTATTTGTAGTAACAATCTCTTCTCCCTTACAACAATATCAATACTTTCTTAAGCCTAATTAAAGCATCCTAACTTTAATTTCTAACTGTTTGAACTTCTGTAATCATACTGCATCGTGAAGTAGTGCCTTCACTCTTTAGAAACCCTAAGCATTTTTTGATAGGAACTGTTGCAGCATTAAAATATGCTGGCCAGTCTCAGGGGAACAGGATCAGTTTCCTACAGGCTTTTCTGAAAACATCACACTTGATAAGTAGTTTTGCACCACCCTCTAGGGTGAGTAAGACTTGCAGGCATTGAGATCTTTCCATATTAGTCTCTCTTCCCCATTAAGTAGCATCTCCAGATACTTGTGGATTTCTTAAGAACACAAGACAAAAAATAAATTCCTTCCTTTTGCTGAGTTCAAGAGTTCTGAGTCATTTTTTTCAAGTAATGAAGACTTTACTAATATGTGAGGCCAGAAGTCCTCTCACCGATTAAGAAAATCATACTTTTTTTATTGGATGTTTTTAAATAGTGGAGCAGGAGCAGGAACAATGAGAAAGTAAAATAGTAATCCGCTATCATTCTGCTGGTTTATTCATTCTGGGGTACTTGGTTTAGATCACGCTGTCGTCAGCTCTGTAAAGTCCAAGCAGGTTCCAATGATGTTTTTCCAGGATTTTTCAGGATGTTTCTTAAACATTATCTTTCTAATTTACCTCATGAGGGAAAGGAGAGCTTACACTGCAATTGCTTTAGAAGTCCAGGCCTGCTGTCATCCCATATAGGTAAATCAGCAATGACAGCATGATATTTTCTCAAATGTTGTGTCAGTTGTCCTTTGGCTTCAGCAATCTGAAGGTGCACAGGCTAGGCAAAATTGATAAATCCAATTGCATATGTTTATTAGCCCTAAAAGTACAGTAATCTAGGCCAAACACTAAAATACCGTTAATTTGGACATTCAATTTCCACACTAGTTTCATGAATTCACTGGATCTCTGTTATAGTTCATATGAACATTCAGAGTTCTTCAGGTTTTATCTTCTGTTCATGTTCTTCCACTCTCCTGTCTGGTGAATAGGTCTCATAAGTATTCAACTTCCCAAATTTGTCTGATTGGAGAAAACCTTGTGAAATTATTAATATCAAAAGCAAGATGACAGAGTGCTTAATTTTCACCCATAGAAGTTTAGACTTGGAAAATCTTTTTTTTCTCTGCAGTTACCTGTCACTTTGACCAAGGGTAATCTTTATGAATAAGTGATTATTTAATTTTAAAACCTGACAGCTATTGACACTATTGATTACAAGAATTGTCATCACTTCTGGTCTTGAAGCTAATAGCAGAAAGTCAAGACAGAACAGAGAGCAAACAAGCCATATATGTTCAAAGATAAATAAGACTAGTATAGACAGACACAGTATCTGAATGTCAGCATTGGAAAGCAAAGCCAGACTTGAATAAAAGCTGTCTTGAGATTTTTGTGTATCCATTAGGTTGGAGTGTGCATGCAGAAGTTCAATATTAATTGAACATCCACTATTTCTAACTCGAAGTAGAAGGTAAAATAACACGCCGAAGATGTGCAAAATAGGGTGTATACATGAACAAGCTAAAGTAAAGCAAGCAGTAAAATGCATTTTGGCTTCTTTTTCTCTTATCAATTCCAATATATGTTATTTGTAACAAATGTTCTCATTTACTTCAGCAGGCACTGATTATTGTATATCTGGATGAAAAACCAAGTCACTTTGCAAGGAAGACTGGAAAGTCAGACATAGTAGCACATAAAGTTTGCTTGAGCACAGTTATTCTTTTGAATGCAATGTGGTAATTTGCAGTGGAATTTTGCTTAGTGAGCCTTTCCCCATATAGAAATTTGTGCACATATGGTGTGTTGTAACCACAGATAATTTGTCAGCCAATTCTTTCAGCATTAACTGTAAATTAACATCCATTTTTTCCTTTTATTTTTTTTCCTTTATTGCAACAGTGCGGGTGTTGGAAGGACTGGAGTATTCATAACCCTGAGCATTGTATTAGAAAGAATGAGATATGAAGGTGTTGTAGACATCTTCCAGACTGTCAAAATGTTACGGACGCAGCGGCCAGCCATGGTACAGACAGAGGTGAGCAAAACAGTATCCATGTACAATAGTGAGGGAAAAGAAGCAGTATTTACACAATGACAAAAAAATGCACAGTTTGAGACTGTATAAAATGTGCTTACATTTATATCTGAAGTCATATAATGATCATATGACTACAGGGTAAAATCTGCCCTAAAGGTACTGCAAGGACTTGTTTCCTGTTACAGCACTAGTTACTGCAGGCTGGGGAAGAAAAAACTCATTTCAATAGTGGATCCTAAATTATGGTAGTTGAGAAAACCCATTTGTGAAGTATCACCAATTTTTATTTGAGCATTGTTTCCTGGCAGAAATGTGTAGTAATAAAGAAGGTGGCAAATCATTTCTGCAGGTGGATCCACTGATTTTTTTGTTGTTGTTGTTCTGGGAGCTAGGTGTTTGATCATGTTTTCAGACTGATGCTGTATTATTTTCATGTTTTTCTTGACTTTGTGTCACCAAGCAAGTGGCTGTTTGGCCTGAAAATCATAATGGTAAATTCCATGTTCAGAACTATAATGTAAATAATTTCTGTGTTAGCAAGAGTGGCATAGAGAAATAAAGAAAGGGATAAGCAGTATCAACTGATTACCTGTGTCACGTTATAAAGAATGTCTAAACGTTATCAGTTAATGCTGTGCTTAATTTATACTTTAATTTCTGAGCAGAAAATCTGAACTAAGACAGAGGCAATAGGTTAGGAAAACCAAGAAAAAGGGCAAGAGAAGGGAAACATTTTCGGTCATACATTTATTTAGTATCGTTTGATTGACACTGGCCTTTAAATTACAGTCTCTGAAATTTAAAATGGTTCCCCAGAGTTTACCATTTTCCTTAAGAAAATAAAACTTCTTCAATAGAAGCTGGGTAGTCCTATTTTTAAAAAGACAACTTCATAAAAACTTATATGAAAAATACAGATACTTATTTTTAATCTTGTCAGTTAGCCAAGTAAATCACTGTGACCAAACTGAAGAGTTAATTCCATTTCTTTTCCATTATCATCATTTTTCTGGATAAGCAAAATGAAAAATGACTGCTTTCTGTCATTTTAGCTCCAAGAAATAACTACAGTATAGAGAAAAGCTATGCTTCTTTGAGCCTACCTGACAAATACAGAGTTCAATTCTGCAACATATTCTCCCTCCCCCTGCTTTGACTTATTTCTGTATGCACCCTTCATCCCCACTGCTGCAAGCAGAAGTGTTGTGTACTCATTTCTTTCAGGATTCTGTGGAAAACAAATCTCTTGTTCAGTGGTATAAACTGCCAGGAAATCTAATCCTTATTCAACAAAGCACTTGAACTCCGTGTGGACCACACATACACTTATAATTTAGGCATATGTGTAATGCATTCTGCCACTGTTCCAATTATTCCAACTAACAGAAATGAAAAATTAGTGATCACACCATCTCAGTGAAACAAATATCTGATTAGTTTCCTGGCCTCCACAAGAATTTTAATTGTTACCTTAACAAGTGCAACCTATGTAGGTTTAACACACAGCACTATCAGATAAATAAGCAGGCGTCCTTGATATTTTGGAGCAATTTCTTTTATGTTTTTTTTCCTTTTTTTCTTTTTTACTATTTAAACCCTGAGTGGCAGTGGCAAATGAGGACAGAGATGTGCCATTTTAGTGTAAGTGTGCAACATAACATAACTGTGAAAAAAGGACTGCTTTATGGAGGTGAGAAAAACACAAAATACCAAATGTTGGTTTCATCAGAGGTATAAGCAAATTTCTCACCACACTAAAATGCTTTCTTCTTCCACGCATAGGTTGAAATGCAGTCTGTTTCATGTGAATAAGATGCTTTAGCTGCATATTTCTCTTTTAACCCCTTTTCTTGCCACAGGCTTAAGGTATCTTCACATCTTCATCAAAGCCTATATAACTGAAAGGCCAGGATTCCCTTTGCTTCCTTAACATGAATTTTAACCTGATGGTTTTCCATATGACATTCCATATTAAGACTCTAATGAAGCTTATCACTTAGTGTGTTGTATTTGCTATAGAATTAATTGAATTTTTTGCTACTTATTTTCAAATACATGAGGGAAAAGCACCTTAGTATGTTCCCATCAGAAGAAAGCTTTATGCTGATATTGTTTTAATCCAGAATAAGAAACAGTCAGTAGCTGAGTATATAGCCTCTGCCCAAAAATAAGCTGCAATCTGTGGAAAATTTTATTGCATTAAATGAGTGTCTATCTTCATCTGTTGTAACTGACAGTGGTTTTCTGTTGATGTTAGCAAGTGAACATTGCTGACCTGCAGATGTCTCTGTGGTGTATTTGTTTGTAGCCACAAAGTATTCGCTCTTAGTTGAAGGAAACTAAAAACTAACCAAAAAAGCTGACTGTTTGATGCTTTTTTTTTTCTATCTTTCTTTCCAGGATCAATACCAGTTCTGCTATCGAGCCGCACTGGAATATCTGGGCAGCTTTGATCACTATGCAACATAAAAACCCATCGTGGATTTTTATTGCAGGCCCTTTAAGATCCAGAGAGCCGCTTCTGAGCCATACAATGTGCTTTAGAAGTACTTCTTAACTCTTAGCTAAGGAGCAATTATTGGGGATATATAAAATAAATTTAAAAAATGAACAAAAATATTGGGGATATATAAAACAAAAAAACGACAAAAAAAAAAACCCCACCCAACAACAACTGTTCCATGTGGACCAAGAATTCACAGTTTAATAACCTAACCATAATAAAAGAATCCTGACCACTGAGGCGTCTGAAGGATCTCATATACAGATACCTCAAGGGTTCGACATTGGTTGAAGTTAAAGGGAAGAGGAAATTAATCAAAAAAAAATGATCATCTTGTTCAGGATTACATGCTTTTGCAAAGAGGAGTTTTGAGAACTGCAGTTCAGTGCAAGATGTTTGTTGCAAGGTTGGGTCCTGGCTTCTAAAACAAAACGGACTCTTTACTTCAACAGCACCCTTTCCCGTCATAATGCTCATCATAACACTTTAGGGAAAATGTGGGAATGTTTAAAAAGAAAGTCCTTGATTTAGTTTTTTAGTATTGTAAAGATACTGCTGACCTGTGCTTCATTTTTAACTGTGTAAACTTTTTCCTTTTTTTAACAAGAGTTTATCATTCAATGAAGTGAATTAAAGAAAAGGTTGCATAACTGTTAATATTTTTGTTTAAATAATGTAGATTTTTTTTTAAACTGTAGAACTGTTATCTGTAATATCGTGCTGTAGAAATGTTAAATACTTTGAAAATTTGCACATTTTTGTGCAGTCCTACAGTACCACAGTCTTGTTAGATATTAATTTTATAGTTTTATTTGTGTTTTTTTCTTTAAGAAAATATTCATTGTAATCAGTTAAATCAAAATGGTTTCTTTTGGAATCAACAGGGAGGCGCAAAGTATAAAGATGCTGCTAGCACATACACACACGCACACATATGCACATGCACACTCACACCCCCTCTCTTTTTATATACATATACGTTATGTATTACTGTCTACCCTTGTCTGACTCTGTATAGTTACAGAGATACAGATGGATAGATATTCACACACATGCACATAAACATACCAATTCTTACATACCTGGATTTATCAAAGCATTGGGAAACTTTTTCAGCATACTACAATTATATCAAACTGCTGTTTGATCATCTCTGCATTTTTAAGGTCCGTAAACCTTTGTTTCAAAGGGAAGTGAGGAATGCACATCATTGATATTTGAACATCATCTCTCTCCCCAATAGTACTTCTATCCACATTTCCACTTGAGCACACACACATGCACACATACACATGCACACACATGCACACACGCACACAGAGTATGTGATTTAGGCTTCAAGTGAAGTTCAATATTTGTAACACTATAGTGCAATAAGAAATCATATTATTAAATGTAGGAGGTGTGCATGTGGGAAAGGTCAGTGCATATCCCTTTAGGAGGGGAGAATGTTGTAATATACTAGGTATTAAGATGTTTTAAAATTGTATTCAATAGTATACTGTCTATAGTGTGCGCTATATAATTTACATTTATCCTATGTAACAGGGCAAAGCCAAACACATATTGCTCTGTGAAATCAAACGTTTTGTGGCATATAGCATTATTTGGGGATGCTGGGGTTTATTTTAATTTTACATTTAGAGTGCCTTATATTTGATGCCTATTTTGAATAGCATTTCTTTAAGTTAGCCTTCATTTGTATTTAGTTCCGTTTGTTTATATCTCTGTTATTCGTTTCAGACGTTTTAATACATGTACTAGACAATTTTGAAAAATATGCATTTCCGGTTTCTAATCAAGTATGGATGGTAATAAATGATAACCCAAAACACATAGGTAGTCAAGGCCCTTTATCTTTCCATATTTCCAATAACAGAACAGCCCACAAATTGAAAATCTGTTTCTGGTCGGCTTTTCAAACCCACTGTGTCACTGGTTATAGTGTTATCATTGCAGAGATGTAGCAGTACAGTAGCAGTAGTTGACATCAGCAGTGCATATTTTTCTTTTTTTTTTCTTTTTTTTTTTTTTAATTTATTTTGGGCCAAGTCCTGCTTATTCACTTGTGTCAACAGACTGCTAAAGTCAAACCATTCCTTTCAGTGGGAAGGTTCATGTAAGGCTAGCAAAACTGAGCCCCCAGGACATACTGGAGAATGACAGTATATTTTCTTCCAGGAAACAAGGAAAATTTTGTAAACAGCAAAAAGTACTTTTTGAGACTCTTTATAGGATGCCATTTACACTGACTCAGCTTCCATTGTGTGTTCTGCCATTGTCAGTACATGAGTATCAAAGGAATTCTTTCTTTGGGGTTTCAAAGAGGAGCATTGCTATGGCTTGTCAATGTGATCTCAACATTTTTTCTTCTTCTTCCAATTTTCCCACTGCTAGCAGAAAGAAAAATACAGAAGACCAAACTTCAGCAATTGTATTTGAGCACTTTTATAATGAAAAAAAAAAACAAAACAAAAAAAATCAAAACAAATATATATATATATATATATATATATATATATATATATAAGAAAATAAGTATTATAGAAGGCTACCTCAGAGTGAGATTCTATAACTTACATCTGAACCAGAGAAGAATGTGCACTATGTTTCTTTCTCTTCTTCTTTCTTGATTTATACTTTAAAGTAATTATTGAAGTGCCAGGTTATGTAATGTGGTAATGTTCCTCAACTCAAGTATAGGGAATCAGAAAAACACAAGAATAAAAGAAGTGTCATTTTGGAAACATAGACTAGGGAAGGTTCTTGCATACTGGATCTGTAAAAGGATCAGCACATTTTTCCCTAGCAGACCATCTTGCAAGCTCCAAAGAAAATGAGGGAATTAAAAAAAAATACAAAAAAGCAGAACCAACTTGTGAGGAAAACTGTTGTACAACTAAATACTCCTTTTAGGGTTTGTTTTTGTTAAGATAACTCTTAGCATCATTGATGTGCATTCCACTTTCTGTATTCTTATATATGCATTCTGTGGTTAATTTAAATTGTGAGCATCTTTGTCTACATACATCATACATTTCCAAGCTTAAAATTGGTTTCATCAACATAATCAATACGGTGCTATTATTTACGTTTATACGTGTAGTTATGTCTAATTTTGTAATTAGTTGCAACGGGGAAAAAAACACAAAATATATAAATATGGTTTATACAGAAGTTTAATTTAGCTCTTTTTTAAAAAATTATTTGAGTGGTTAGACAGTGGAGAGGATGGCTGGGGAAGGAATGGCCCTCTAAGGAGATTTGCACTTTCTATATATACCTTTGTACTATGCACTGCCCTATTGATTCTACACCCAACAATGTTATAACTTGAACCCATCTGTAAGAAACTGCTTATAAAATCCACTTGTATGTATTTAAATGACACGGAACATATAAAAAGGAAAAAAAAAGTTTGCAATTACTTAAAAAAGCAACTGCTTTTTTTCCCTTTTATTCTCTCCCATTTTTCTTTTTTTTTTTAATTTTTTTCTCTTTTTTTTGCCTCTCTTTTTTTTTTCTTCTTTTCTTGATGCCCTGATACTCCACAGATATCAGAAGGCTGCAGGTCTCATCATAACCATCCATTATGTGGCTTTGCCATTCAAGCTTGGAGTGTCTTTACAAAGATAATAAAAACTTGTGTTCTTTGCTCTTGTTTTGGATGCATAGACTGAAAAATTTAAAAAAATTACCTTGTAAAATGGCTTGTTAAAAAAGATACAATTACCTCTAATTAGTAGTACGCGTAAATGTTTTACAGAATGAAAGGCGTGCTTTTTATTTTCTTACTTCGTTACATTGGTGGCAACAGAAAGTCTGTATGAAAATCAGTTCTTTGCTGACACAAGTTCCATTTGTTACAGATGAATTCTAATAAAATGTCAGTGTTATGCAGCCCTGGTCTTCTTTCTTAAGCAGTACTTTTGAAATCAAAACTTGTTTGGTCCCTCTTGGTGATAAAGGAGTTTAATTGGAGCTACAAAGCAGTCATTAATCTTCTTAACTAGCTGCTGGACAGTGGAAAATGCATTCTTGGGTTAGCAAATATATATCATTTGCAGCAGCAAGTTTTGAACCAGCGTAGGCAAACTCTTTGGCATAAATTTTCATTCTTCATGAATTTAATTGAAATTATCACACTTTACATGCCTCTGGAATTCCCCTTTGTGCTTTAGAAATGTATGATTACACTGAGAAAATAGATTTCTGTCCGTTTGTAGGTGCAACCCAAAGAGGGCAAAATATTCACATATATGAGGCAAATTGTGAATTTTTAATTCCTGCAGATTTGGCAGGTTCTGGGGTAAATTCAAAGTCACTTGTCAGAATTCAGTTACAGAAATTGTGGCAAGCCGTCATGACTTTTGACTGATTTCTGTAATGTGCAGTGAGGGCAAACATGGGTCTGTGAGGCTGCTATCCAAATACTGTGAAAGTTTTTAAACACACTGGAAGAGTTTTAGATGAACATGCCAAGTGTATTGAGGGAAGCTACAAGGGACATGGCATGGCAGTTTAGTCAAAGAAAACAAGTCTTACTCTGTCTGCTTGTTTTGAAAGAAGGCAGGTTCTGTCTCCAAGATTACTTTGTAAGGGAATACAGTCTATTAGCAATTGGTATTAAGTATGTATTAGTAAAGAATCCTCTGTGCTGAAAGGGTGTGCAAGACATTAACATTAGGCTGATTTCTAAGAACGTGTATTGTTCTTAGCCTAATTTCCACTTAAAGATGGTGATAACAGTGTAAATGTGAGGCCTTGATATTCTTACAGAGGCTTATTAATGTTTTTCCACTTATTTTTGTGGATTTTACAATTACTGCATTGCAGGCTGCCTTTGGCTTGAACGTTTTTTGCGTAGTGTGTGCAAGGTGGTTTAGAGCTGTGTTATGTAAGGGTTTCTTTAACTATCTGAGTGGCTTTAGATGGTACCCTTTAATGTCAGCATTGACTTCTTTGGATTTTCCTGTTCTGTGCATCTAGCATGGACCAAAATAAAGTGTGAAAATGAGTATTGACAAAAATATTTGGCTGTGTATGGCTTAATAACTTATAAGTTAATGGGATTTTAACAGAAGTAGTTCTAATTCATGCTTAACACAAAAAAAAAGTCATGTACCACGAAATCATTACTGTTTTGAAATGCTGTTGAAATGTGAAATTATCTCAAAGCAAAGCGATAGCTACAGACTTTCAAACCAAATAACATTTACATCTTTTCTACATTATACAATCACTTGAGCCCAATTCCCAGATTCCCAGAATCTTTGGTGTTCACTCATGCTAGTATCTCTCAAAATGAGTCAGTCCTGATTCTAGGGCAAGAGGGGATTTCCATCTGTGATTTTACCCATTACCTGCTTCTCCCAGTCTCTGTGAGCTTAGGACAGAAGTTAGCTACTGGTAATGTGATAAACAAAACACTGAAAAAGTACTGATAAGGAATGTATAGAAAGAAATTGTTAATTAAGGAGTGTCCAAAACAGTTCACTACCAAACAGATCGGTATCCAGTGATCCCTAAAGAACATTGTAGCCATCACTGGTCAAGAAAGGAGCAGAAAAAGTGTTCCTAGAAATTGCCGAGTCCTTTTTACTTCAGATGCAAATATGGCCTTTATTTTTTTTTCCTCTTAACCAGTTTTATAAGAAGAAATAACTTAAATGATTTTTCAGAGGCTTTGGAGTTTTGAGGAAAATAACCAGCAAATTTGCTGATGCGTAAGCCAACGTACGAGTGATAAATCATTTTCTCTCCCATAAAACTTAACATAAAAAAGATGCATCTTGCCTGTGAAGTTGCTGAATTCTATGAAATAGCCTTGAATTTTAAAACCTTGAAATATGAAAGTTTCAGATAACCAAACTTCAACAACAGCACTGGATCAAATTGACAAAAAATGTCCACAGAAGGTACCTAATGGTATCAATATCACTTGCATTGTCAAATAATATCTTTAAAGCAGTTTCAGAAGTGTGAAATAGTAATTTTTTTTTTATTCTTTCACTTTGCATAGGAAAATGAAACACTGATGAGGTATGAGGCTGTAACAAATTTTCAAGACCTGTAGCAAAATTAATTTTTATTTTTATTTAATTTTGTTTATTTTACTCCATTTTTTTTGTTTATTTTATTTTATTCTATTTTGTTCTGTTTGGTTTTTGGGGAGTTTTTTTCAGAAGGGAATATTAACGCTGTGCTACTGCAACTGTTTGGAAAGTTATTTGATTCAAAACCTGAAGGACTTGGATTATGTAGCTGTACTGATACTCAAGAGAATTTTCTCTATACATTGTCCTGTGTTTTAAACAAGCTGGTTCTGTCCTCCAGTTCTGCTTATGGAGAGTACCATAGTAGGATGCAAAATGCTTTTCTATTACTAATGCAATGAGTCAAGATGGGAGGAAACATCTGCTGACTTGCTTTCAGAGGAAAGCAGAATGATAACCTGCAAATGAGACATTGTAGTGAATAGAGATCATTTTGCATCTAGACTATAAATAGGATGCTTTTGAACCCAAAATGCATTCAGCTTGCTTCTGTCAGCAGAAGTCTTTATTATTGTACCAGGAACAAGCAAACAACCTTTCTTTGTCAATAAAGTAGTTAATTATATATTCAACAGCCTTATTGGATTTAGAATGTAAATCCTTAAAGTCAGAAATGCCTGGAAATGCCTTTCCTTCTGTCATACATAAAAATAAGGAAACAGAATATAAGATTTTCTTCGTTGGAGGAAATTATTTGAAAATACATCAGGATTACTATACTTCTGGACTTCAAAAATGCAGTTTGCTCTTGAAATCTGGTAGGGTCTAAAGAAGTTGTATGAGCCCAATGCTCTACTCTAGTAGGCATTTTACAAACACTCAGCAAGTTCTCATCTATACAGCAAAAGAAAACAAAACATCATCTAGAGGCTCTGCGTGGGACATCTGAGTTCATGAGGCACATCAGAGTCATCGCTGACACTAAAGTCAAACCAACCAGCTTGTGCTACCACTGCAAGGAGTCTAGTTCAGGCACTGTGGTAATTCAAATTAAGCACAGCAAAACCAGCAAAAATAGTGACTAATGTTGAGTACATTGAACACATGTGGCAAAACAGCTATCTTTCAGGGACAATAATAAAACCGTGTACTTCTGTTCCATACACATAAAATGTGTATCAATCATCTCAGTAGTCCACACTTCCAAAGAACATTTTATAAATGTTTCACACAGTCACACCTTCTGTTTGAACTCCTTATATTCCATTTTGTCTCTAAAAGTTTACTATTCCATTTTCATCAAATGGTTATACTTGTTCATTGGCTGTTTCCTTCAGAGCTTAGTCCCTGACAGTTTTAGAGAATTCATACGCAATTTACAGCACCATGCAGAAAACTAGAGTGATATACTGAGACCCAAACCTACATACTCAACCTAGAGGGAGAAGTGTATTTGGCTACCTTGTAGAATGTGGCTGCAGAATAGATCTTATATAGTGAATAGGCATCTGAGCAGCCTATGAGCATGGTGAAGTACAGTTCTCTCTCAGATGAAAAAGAGATAAAATGTGGACTCCTATTAAGCTCTAATATGGGAAATAATGTTCCAGGTGGTATTTGGGGGTGGTTTGAGTTTAGTTCATTGCAGTTTGATGGTTGTAGGAGTTGTTTCGTAAAGACAATACTCAAAATCAATACCAAAAAGAAGTGTTTATTTTCAGTGTAGTGGTTTGGGCTGGGATTGAGAGTTTTTACTTCATAGGAGCTCTTATGACATAATGTTTTAGATTTGTGATCTAAACAGTGTTGGTAACATACCAGTGTTTTACTTATGGCAGAGCAGTGTTCAGGGTGTTGAGGTCATTGCTCCAGCAGTGATTAATCTGGGGGTACGCAAGAAGTTGAGAGAGAAAACAGCTGAGACAGTTGACTAAAAGGAAAACCTATACCAAAACCTATACCAAATGATGTCATGTTCGCCAATAAAAAAGTGAGGTAAAGCAAGAGGAAAGGTAGATGTTTGGAGTTAGGCATTTGTCTTTCCAAGTAGCCATTACATGCGTTGATTTGCTTTCCTGGAAAAGGCTAAACATCTGCCTTCTGATGGGAAGCAGTGAATTAATTTCTTATTTCACTTTGCTTGCACATGCACCATCCAGTTTACATATTAAACTGTTTTTATCTCAACCCATTTTTCTCACTTTTTTCCCCTCTGATGCTCTCCCCATCCCACTGAGGGTGAAGTGAGCAAATGGCTGTGGAGCCTGGCTACTGCCTGGGGTCAACCCACAACATTTGGTTAGTGATTTTTATTGTCTTTTGTTACTTCCAAAGCTGACATCAACCAGAAATTTCAGCTGTTGTTCCTGGGGAGCCAATTGCAGAGCAGCTTTTTCCTCACACCCTGTGCAGGAGCAGGAGAAAGAACATGATGGTCAAGCCCATGAGTTACGAAATGGGAAACAGAATGTTACTGCCTAGAAACTGTAGATAATAAGACATGAGGGGTAAACACTGCAACAAACACTGCATAAACAATATCAACATTAATTGACTAAAAGTCAATTTTTGCAAATGCTATAGAAAAAGAACAAATCTGGACACAAAACTCACAGATGAGGACACTGGAGCTTCGGTTAACACCTTGCTGTTACACATGCTACTCACATGAAAGCACCACCAGCGCTGGTTTGGCTAATTGCAGAATTCATCCAAAGTAGAAGGTCTCTTCAAAGAAGTGCAAGAGCTACTATGCTTCCTGCATGTTACTTCTTAGGTCAAATGCATGTATAAATTTAAGATAAGCAAATGCATTTCAAGGCTTTTTTTTTAATTAAGTTTAAAATTATTAATATTTATTCCTTAAGTGTAAATTAATCATCTCTGTGCAAACAAAATCCTGCCTTCAAGAAGGATTTTTATTTCCTATTTTGAGCTCCTTATTGATAGGATTTTAGCTAAGTAATATCAAATAAGTGATATACCAAATAAAAGATGTTTGGTAAATATCTGATGTTTGGTAGTTTTTTAAGGATGTATTAAAAATCTGTGTATATTTATGTCTGACTCAGTACATGTTCTCTTTACAATAATGTAAAATGAACACAGGCTCTGTGCACAGGCAGGATTTTTTGTCTCTAAAAATTAACAGTACTCAAATTGAAATTATGGAGATTGACTGGAATTAGAAATGCTGTTAATTTATTTCTTAGAAGTGTTTTGTTACGTTACTATTTCTTGACAATGTGTTCTGAGGACCCAGCTGGACATACTCCTTTGCCTGATTACAAAATTGATATTTTTAAACAAGTAAATAATATTTTGTGTGATTGTGGTAATTTCATAATTGCTGGGAGTAAATTCTGAAAGGGCTAAAAGAACTGCTGAAAGTTGCATTCTTTTGTATATATAGATGGTCTGTTCTACACAAGATATTACAGAAAAAGTTTAGATTGGCTTTTGCATTAGAGGCTTTTGGAATTTTTTTATCAAATGGCATTAAAAGCTCAGTCATGTTATGAAGAAACTTCTGCCTGTAAGTAAATTTGCTCACAGAAGCA
This sequence comes from Neopelma chrysocephalum, assembly GCF_003984885.1. Taxonomy (NCBI): domain Eukaryota; kingdom Metazoa; phylum Chordata; class Aves; order Passeriformes; family Pipridae; genus Neopelma; species Neopelma chrysocephalum. Next base: position 3,201,712 of record NW_020925564.1, read on the forward strand.
TCATATAGTTAATTACATACTTGGAATTTTTATTGTTTGGTTTGTTTTTTCAAAGTAAGAGAGGGAGTTGTAATAAATTCTGTTGATGGCATCCACTCTAGGCAGTTGCTGGCATCACTCTAGTATGATTTATATTTTGACCTGGCCTTCCTTTTAATAGCTATAGGAGGGATATTAATATCAGTGTGCTTTGGCTATTTTGACAGAAATTTCCTTTGAGCAAAGATTTTACTTGCCAATAAGCACGCACCTTCATCGATCACTATAAAATAGCACTAAATTATTATTTCATGGAATGGTAGAGAATCAAATAACAAATTCAGGATCAACAAGCTCAGACAAATCCTTAAAAAATGTAAAGGCAATGGAATTTATTGTTGACAGAAACTTCACAAAGTTCTTCCCTCCCTCCTTCATCAATATAATAGGATACTAAAACTATTACTGGACCAAGTTATTTTATCAAAGGGAGGAGACAAGAAATATAAGTAACAAAAGACAACCTTAGTGTGACCACACTAAATATATTGTGCCTGCAAACTGTGCAATATTGGCCTTTCTGTGCAGATTTAATTTGCCTACTTGGTATTTTAAGTCAACATTTACATTTCTTCAGTAGTCTACTCAATTGTCAGCTATTTTAGATGCTGTTGTACCTAATATCTAATGCAGCAAAAGTGCGGCTCTAACTCAAACTGAGACTACTACAGAGTAGTTCTCAAAGAAGCTGTTGCCCTGCTCTTTTTTCCAGTTCTGTCCAATACTGTAGGTATGTTCAGAACAAATTTTAAAAAGTCAGCTACATCTTGCAGTGGGAGATGGAGTGCAGATTTTGACAAGCAGCACAGATCCTCGGTGGCAAACTGATAAGTTCCTGAGTCTTCTGGGATAGCTGTCACTTATTTTTCCACCATTCTCTTTGCCCAAGTGTAGGCAATGCTAATTATCAGGCTATTTCTTAGCAGCAACCTAAGGGCTTTTCTAGATAAGGGTAAAAAAGAGGCAAATCTACCTCAAGTTGTCAAATGAATTTTGGAAATTTCCTCTCAAAGCTTACGCAATTCCTGTATGAACAGCTGTCCATTCAGGGTGTTAGTGAAGCAACTCAGTTGTGTTTGCACCCTTCTTGTAGACATGGTTAGCTTCAAACTGTAAGTACCTGATTCATGGCTAAGGATTGCAGTGAGTGTCAGGGCACCCAAGAAATTGGGCAATGGGCACAAAATGAAACACAGGAAGTTCTCTCCAAACAGCAGGAAACACTTCTTCACCATGAGAGTGACTGATGCCTAGCAGAGGTTTCCCAAAGAGGTGGTGGAGTTGCCATCCTTGGAAATATTCAAAAGCCACCTGGATACAGCCCTGGGCAACATGTCTGTGGTGATCCTCTGTGAGCAGTGGGGTTGGACAAGGTGACACCCATGAGTCTCTTCCAACTGTAACCATTTATGTGTGAGACATAAAATCTGCATTTTAGATATGAACTTGAAGTTCTCTAAGGCCAGGTTTCTTATCTCACACAATATCATTTTCTGTTTTTGAGTGCCACAAGTAAGAATCACAAAATGACAGAATATGCTGAGTTGAAAGGGACCCACAAAGGTCATCGAGTCAAGCTCTTAGCCCTGTATGGGACCATTCCCAAGAGTCACATCATGTGCCTGAGAGCATTGTCCAAATGCTTCTTGAACTCTGTCAGGCTTGGTG